>NC_136070.1:1010080333-1010681761 GCF_964261635.1 Lissotriton helveticus | reverse complement strand
GGTTAGCACTTCACACACACTTAAGAGAGGCAGTTTTTCACTTTGTTCAGGCTCAGTTTACTAGATATGCATTCCCTGCAAGAATGTCAGATATGTTGGTCTCTCCCAGTAGTTATATAATACAAAATGCAATTTATATAAAGCCAACTACCCCTGAGGAGGCGTTGAAATAATTTAAGTGCCACTATTGTTTCTTGTATAGCGCTACTCATCCCAAAGAGTGTCAGAGCGCTTTACATCACACCTACATTATAAAGTTGTGGCTTGTGATGCCACTTCCTATAATGTCAATTCCTGTGATGCTACATGTAATGTCACGCGGCGTCATGTCATGTGCCGTGATGTCACGCGTCATGATGTCGCACGCTGTGATGTCACTTGCATACTGCCTAACTAGGTTAGTCCCCCCACTTCTTTTTTTAGGACTTTTGCCCTGGGGATTTCCATTCCCTTTCTGTAATGCCAGGGAAACAAAAAACATGGTTGTGCCAGCCACTGAGTAAAACAGAACGACCTTGCTCTGCCCACGGGAGTCAGAGCTAACAGTAGAGAACCAGCCGCAGCATCCAACCACCAGTGCGACCCTGCTCCGCCTTTTCAGAGCGAGTGACCGGCCTACACACTGCAGCGGAATTCCGCCACAGGGAAACATTTCTCCCTCCCGTCCAACTGGATTTGCAGAGGGATCAGCCTGCATAATTCTGCCCCAGCCCTAACATCACCAGGAAGTTTCACCTCTTGGCAAAGATTTGGACGCTGTGTAGTTTTTTTTCTTCTTGCTAATTTCATGGTGTGTCACAGTGTTTGCAGTGCTTAATTTGCAAAAATATTTATTTTTATATATTTATTTCATGCGTTTTTATATAGCGCGCACTTTACCCGAAGGTGTCAGAGCGCTTCACAATAGGAACAGAACTGATACATGAGGAGAACATTGCAAGTGAACAAATTACAAAAGCAAACGTTAAGTTACATGAGGCAAAAGTGACAATTGTGAGCAGACAAAATACAAGAGGTAGCAAACGGTGCATTACAGGAGGAAAAAGTGACGTGTGCAGGTTACAAAAGCGTACAAAGTACAAGTAGAGGTATAGTACTGCAATATATGGCAGACACTCAAACACAAGAACAAACGTTACGCAGGCAATGGTGGCACTTGGCAAGTATCGAAAGCAAACAAAATGTAAGAGGTAGCAAACAGGGTGTTACAAGAGAAAAGTGACTTGTGCATGTTACAAAAGAGTACCAAACACAGGTAGAAGGGTAATACTGCAATAAATGGCAGACTCTCAAACCACAAGAACATACTGGGAAGGCACTTTCATAGTCATGGAGAATAGAATTTTCTATAATGAAAGGTCTTCCTTCAGATAATAGAGAGGGTGTGAATTAAATTTGGAAGTGTCTTTGAAGGAGGAGAACTTTGAGGTCAGTTTTGAAGGCCTGGGAGGAGGAGGTGGTCCGGAGCTGAGGCGGAAGTGAGTTCCAGATTCTCACTGCGTTGCCTGAAAAGGATTGGGCCATCAATCTTTCCTTCTTGAAAGCGGAAGGTTCAAGCCGTAAATTTTCCACATTACGTGATGGTCTAGAGCCTCCAGAGAGTTTCAGTTTATTCGCCAGGTAGCGAGGAGAGGAGGAGTGCAACGCTTTGTGGGTGATGCAGGCAGTCTTGTAGATAGATCTTGCCTCGATGGGAAGCCAGAGGAGGGTGGATAACATGGGTGTGATGTGGTCGCTTCTTTTGACCCCATAAATGAAACGAGCTGCTGAATGGAGAACAGAGGGAGGCCAGTAAGAAGAGAATTGCAGTAGTCCAGTCTGGAGAGAACCAGCAATTGGACCAGGGTTTTCAGGTCATGCTCCGGAGAGAAGCGACGAATCCCCCAAAGAAGACGCCGTTGGTATCGAGCAGACTTTGCAATTGAATTAATGTGGGAGAGTAGATTGAAGTGCCAGGGCCCTCCTCAGGAGTCCAATGCAACTTGCACCACACATTGCCCCTGCCATGCAGCCAATGGTAGTAACAACACTCTACAAGTGTGATAAATCGGACTGTTCCAGGCCCCCAAAGCTAAAAGAATGACTTTGGCGGCAGGTAATAGTAATTTTGAATGTGTACTGAATTAACAATTGACTGTTGTTGTGGTAATCGCATACAGCACCACCTTGTGGCAGACTACCACAAGTACTGGTGTTGGCAATTAAGTGCCGGTGCCGAGCATCGGAAACCACCGGCTTAAATTAAGCACTGCATGTTTGTATAATCCTGTTATAGACTTAGGTGTGACAAATACTCGACATGTTTGTACATTTTTAGATACATCCCACAATGCTCGTGCTGAGGTGTGGGAGATGTGTAAGTTGTCCTGCAAGACAGTGTTACGACCTTATGGTGCAGAATCCAGAGATGCATCCTAGTTGCACATGGCACTAACCAATTGCCCGGTGTTGGTCAGTGAAGGATGTCAGCATAATTTACAGCCTTTACTTACACTACATCGAGGACTGAAGACATTAATGAACAATACTTCAGACATTCTCCTGCACCTGTGTACTGGTCAAGGCAAGGGACTGCCCATCTGGCAGTAAGTGACAATTTAGGGTTTTGACTGTAGAGCTCTTTCACCTTTGCACACCACATTCTAAGTTTATTTAGGTGCAAATTAACAACTTTTTCCCCCTAGCTGTGCGTAGGCAGCAGTTTGTCTACCTTTTTCACTTCACTATGAGCATATTAGCTTTTGCTTCTCAGCGTTATCACAGTTCAATCAACCGAAACAGAATTTGTAACAGAGCATGGTAAACTACCTATGTCAAGGGTGTTACCCGTTGCTGGGCTTCGTGGATAGTAAAAAAAGAAAAAGGCAGAAAAAGCAATATTAAGTATATTTTCTAGCAGTGGCAACTATACATTACAAAATGTGATGTCTTCCATCAGAACAGCAAGCTTTAGGCCTCATTTGAACAGCACCAAGATAATCCATTTGTCAGCAGAATCAGGCACTATTAATACTCCAAGAACATACCTAGAATCTAAGGGGGTATTCATAATAAAATGTTGGAGCGCGGTGTTACTCCAAAATTGGTAATGTCGTGCTACAACATTTTTTTAACGCAGGGATGCACCATATTTGCAACAAAAATGGGGCACTCCTGAGTTTTCCCTAGCGCTGGTGCTAACAAAGCTGCCTAGCGCCAGCATAGGCAGCCTTGCGCCATGTTGCAAGGGTACCTGCACATAAACAATCTGTAACGGTGATTTGCTGTTTTGATGTGTACTGCAGAATGCAGCACACATAGAAAGAGCAAAATATGAGAAATTAAGAATTTCTCCTCGTATTGCCAACTTAAGACAAGATTTTACCTGGTCTTTGTTTTTGGCACTGCCCCATCCTAGTAAGTAAGGGGCAGCGCCAAAAATCAATGGATGTTGCGGAGGAACACCCACTGTATGACTCATTACCTGCCCTTTTGCTGCAGTGGACTGCTGCGGTAAGGGGCATATTTACAAGGTGGTGTTAAGCCATTTTAGGTGGCCTAGCGCCACCTTGTTAATATGGGGAAGGGAGCAATGCCACAGGGAGCATCAGAAAAAGTGACGCTCTGGTGGCGTTAGGACTTGTAATTATGCCCCTTAGTGTTAGAGGCGTGCCGTGCTTACACCTCGAGGAGAGACCACCGCTCTGCAGTGAACATTTAAATTCGTTGATCCATGAAGGCATTAGACCATAGCAAAAAACACAGTTGATGGACAGAATGTAGAACAATGTCATACATTCACCCCAGTACAAGGATCTGGGCCTAAATCCATCGTTTTTTTCACTCCACACCACCCTGGGTTAGACACTGGCTATATGCAAATCAGCTCTGACCCTTTGCCTCATGGGAAAAGTCCAGTCCGAACTGCCAAGCCCTGTCTTTCCCAGACCGGAATCAAGCATCCAAGGACCGGTTTCTGGCTATCAGCCTTCATTCAGCCTGGATAGCTAGACTCCAGTGGTGTGGAGAGCCTGGGACTCACGTCTGAGCGGACTGGAGTGAAAAAAACGATGGATTTAGGCCCAGATCCTTGTACTGGGGTGAATGTATGACATTGTTCTACATTCTGTCCATCAACTGTGTTTTTTGTAATTTTCACCCCGAGTGGGCTGGGTATGCTCAGACGTGAGTCCCAGGCTCTCCACACCACTGGAGTCAAGCTATCCAGGCTGAATGAAGGCTGATAGCCAGAAACCGGTCCTTGGATGCTTGATCCGGTCTGGGAAAGACAGGGCTTGGCAGTTCGGACTGGACTTTTCCCATGAGGCAAAGGGTCAGGGCTGATTTGCATATAGCCAGTGTCTAACCCAAGGTGGTGTGGAGTGAAAAAAACGATGGATTTAGGCCCAGATCCTTGTACTGGGGTGAATGTATGACATTGTTCTACATTCTGTCCATCAACTGTGTTTTTTGTAATTTTCACCCCGAGTGGGCTGGGTATGCTCAGACGTGAGTCCCAGGCTCTCCACACCACTGGAGTCAAGCTATCCAGGCTGAATGAAGGCTGATAGCCAGAAACCGGTCCTTGGATGCTTGATTCCGGTCTGGGAAATACAGGGCTTGGCAGTTCGGACTGGACTTTTCCCATGAGGCAAAGGGTCAGAGCTGATTTGCATATAGCCAGTGTCTAACCCAAGGTGGTGTGGAGTGAAAAAAACGATGGATTTAGGCCCAGATCCTTGTACTGGGGTGAATGTATGACATTGTTCTACATTCTGTCCATCAACTGTGTTTTTTGTAATTTTCACCCCGAGTGGGCTGGGTATGCTCAGACATGAGTCCCAGGCTCTCCACACCACTGGAGTCAAGCTATCCAGGCTGAATGAAGGCTGATAGCCAGAAACCGGTCCTTGGATGCTTGATTCCGTTCTGGGAAAGACAGGGCTTGGCAGTTCGGACTGGACTTTTCCCATGAGGCAAAGGGTCAGAGCTGATTTGCATATAGCCAGTGTCTAACCCAAGGTGGTGTGGAGTGAAAAAAACGATGGATTTAGGCCCAGATCCTTGTACTGGGGTGAATGTATGACATTGTTCTACATTCTGTCCATCAACTGTGTTTTTTGGCATTAGACCATAGTCACCACTCATCAATTTTCGTATGCATACTCAACGCAGACAGAGTAAGGCAAGCACTGGGCTTATGTTCCTAGTTGTATTCCACAAGTTAAAAACCCACTGGCAGTCTCATTTAGTCAACTTATTTGGGGCACTGCCTCAGCTAATGAAAGCATTAAAATATTACTGAGTAATGAAAAGTATTTGAAGGAAATCACAAAACTATACCAGGATCAAAAGATCAATTAAAAAACCCTACAAGAAATAGGTAATAGAAAGTCAAAAATGCCAACCCACTTCGCAGAAACACTGCTGGACCATCTCCTTGTTTTGGTCACCACTGTCAAAGTATCTTTATTCAGGGTCCTGCTCGCTGCACTTCAATAACCAACTTACTCACAAACACTAAAAGCAAAAATGTATCCCAGGCACTGGGCTTTATTTTATTATTCTTTGCTGAGTGATAACTCATTATTTTCGTAAGCAAATAAATGCTAGTTCCCATGATTCAGGCCACGTCCCTAATTCGTTTGGCCACACCCCTCTATCATGTTTGCCAAGCCCCCTTTAGAGACCCCCAGTTTTTCCATCCCACTTAAAGCCCTATTCATACTGATGCAGAACGTCAAAAGGTTCCGGCTAGTCCCACAACGCCTAGTTAAACACAAGCAAGGCTACCGGTCTCCTGGAGTGCACAGTCCAGAATATTACCGGCAGAAAACTCTGCCAATGAATCGCAGCGCGGCTGCTCGCAATTCTCATCTGTGCATCACTTGGCAGCAGTCAGGGTCTGCCAGCCTGGCTATCCTACCGTCTAGAATCCCACATGGAATGCGGATCTGAAATCTGAGATTAATATTCATCATGGAAACTGGCTAGGAGCCTCAAAACACTTCCTCTCCCTGTCCATCATATGTACTTACTGACGCTCCATCACTCTCTCCCTTATATGGATGGGTCATTATTTATCTATATATTCAACTCTCCCATCAACCCATACCCACTCACTCCTTTAATCCTTCCACATTCCACATATACTTTTCTATTGCATTTTACTGGCTCTGTCAGCACCTTTCCTCCTTCCCTAAAAGACTGTCAATTAAAAATATTCTATAAATATATTGTTGGAGTAAACTTTCGCACACACCTTCGATGAATAAAAAACTGAAGTTAAACTCATCTTCTCAATACAGGATACCCACTCCTTTCCCTTTTAACCCGAGGCAACTCAAGGTTGTCGTAATTAATTGTACAGTAACAGTTAGGAACGTTCTTCCCAATAGATCCCGCCTTCTTCGACCTCTGCTCAATATTTCTTATTTTCTGTAGTAACTGACTGATTATTTTTTCTCCACTATCACTCTCGCTTTCTCTGTTTGTGGCCGTCTCTCTCTCTGTTTCTCTCTGCTCATCATTCAGGTATTCACCCAGCAACACATTCATCCATCTATCCATTGTTCGACCGTCTTCTTTTCAGATTTCGAAGTCTCGTTTTCTCACTTACAGGTTATCTAATGCTCTCACTCATTCAGAGACGATTGTAGTCATGGGCAAATCTATTCTATTTCTCCCTCTGAACCTCTCTTCAGTTGTGCCTACATCTACCTTTGACTCTGTCTTTCGCCCCATCGTCATCTCAAGGATTTGTGGGGTTCTGGGCAAGCTATATCTATTTCAACTGTTTTGTGAACTTGTTAAGGTTTAAGGTGAATTTTAGTACTGATTAGCATCTTGCCAGGTCAATTAGCAGGAAATGTAATGAAATTCAAATTTGTTCCCTACAGGGTCTTTTCCAGGGCTCCCCAAATCCTCAAGATAACACAGCACACATTCACCGCCACCTTCTTTCATCCTCCTTGTATTTCGAACACCTAGGCAACCCCATCTTTCTAGCCCAGCCCCCCTCCATGAAACCAGCGGGCCTCACTAGTTATCATTATTCACTTTTCACAAGGGTGGGCAGAGGGTCAAAGGTACACACCTGATGCACCTCCCAGGGGACTATGTGGGGGAGAGTCCTGATCCCTCTCATTAACTTGCTGGGTCTTGCTCTTGTCATGGTTTTACCACTGCCAGGTTTCTTTTGATCAGCGTGCCGTCAAGTATGTCTTTGGCAGATGCTAGCGCCACTTTCTAGGGGTGGGTGAGCTCCCAGAGTTGTACTCCGTGGAATTCCATGAAGTACCACAAAAACTGTCGATAAGGGGCTTGATAATATGCCCTTGTGAATTCCCATAGAAGCCCAGGTTAGATGTATAACCTGTGTTTCTATTGGAATTCTATAGAGCATATTATCGAGACCCTTATTGCCACTTTAGCTGCAGTTTCCTGCCGATAAAGCGGCGATAATTTTATCGCCCAGTCTTGATAATATGTCCCATGTTCGGCCCTCACCAAGCAATGCAAACCCTGAGTTTGGATGTCGCTGTAGCACGTGAAGGGCGGAAACCTTCGCCCAATCAGTGATGACATGTGCCAGTAGTTATGTGTCACGCATCGCTTATTGCCTAAAAAATAGTTTATTTTGTTCTGGTTACCTGAACTGCTTGAGGGAGTTAAAGGAAGTGGCTTCATAACTCTGTCAAACTGTTGTCCTTTTGTTATGGTCATTTGTTTCCGACCAATAAAGTGCTCTTAAAAACAGTTAAATATGGACGCCACATTGACATAAAGATAAACAGGGTAAAGTTGATTGAATTAGTCTGGACCACAGAGGCAAGTTACCTCAATCTTCTTGATCCCAGCCATTGCCTCTTCGAGCATCTCTACTGTTCTGGAGTCGGGTGTCAGTCTTGGAGAAAAAGCATTCATTACCTGAAAACTCGAAGCTCACACCATTCCCACCGCTCTCCTCAGCCACCTGTAGAGGTACCATTTGTGTCCTCTGATACATCCCAGCCCGCCACTGAAAAGTATCATCGCCTCCTTTCCACACTTTTGTGCCTTGGTCTGGTCTAGCATAATCTCGCAGTCTTCTCAATCAATAGCAAACTCCCTACAGAAAACAACTTCATTGACGTCCCCACGATTTGCTACTTTTAGCCCGGCGGGTTCAGCTAAAATGAGATTGGATATGGGAGTACTTCCAGGGAAACACAATTCATGGGGCATAGCTCAAGAGTGACAGATGGTGCAAGAGGCCAACAAAGGGGAGATACGGATCCCATGGGGAGGGATACGCTGGCACTGCGACAAGCTTTTCTTCCTGAAAGCGGCAAGTGTCTATTTTTATAACAGTGCACAGGTCTAACAATAACACGTGGGTTCCCAGTGGTTGTCAACGTGTGTCACGTCTTGCGCCTCCTGTGATGTGGTTGGGACTCCTATACACACTTCCATTACCGCCCAATGCGCTGTGAGGCATTCCTTTCAAGCGCACAGCACTATGAACTCGGCCTTTCCACTCTAAGGAATCATAAACCCTTCCCTCCACGCTCACCTAGCGCCGATAAACTCTGCTATGCACTGCTGACTGTGTTTTTGCCACACTCCACGCTCCAAGCAGAGAGTGGAGTAGCAAAACTCTGCGAATTCCGTTGGCAGAGCAGAGTTTACTTCTCACTCCTACTTTCCGGGTGCTGGTTTTACTCTGAACACCTCGGTCACTGACGGTTATGCCTTATGTTATGGTCTCTAGCACACTTGTACGGCTTAGACAAAAGGAGCGCCTTAATGCTGATTTATGAGTAAATAAACATAGAAAATATTAGACAATTAGTTGCAGAAGATAACACTTTATTCCTATTGCATGCACCATCAATCCCCCTAGGGAGTGGTCATCCCCCCAAAATCTGTGGAATTGGTTGGCGATAAACTGCACAGGTGTACTCACACTTCCTAGACCATGTGTTAGGTGTACTATAGAGAACAAATGTATTACAAAAACATCCTTGTGCCTCCCTTCTGGTTTCAGTTCCAGAGAACACCCAATCATATTTTACAAATCCACAGGAGTGAGAGCCCAGGCACGAGTCTATGAGAAATCCTGGCACATTTGCTTGGGTTTTATGCCCTGCACTTATACCAAATTTGCAGGTAGATATTGTGTTTTCCAGAAATCCAACCGCAGGACAGGTTTGAGTAGTATCTGACTTTTGCGTATTCCACTCTGACTGTTAAGGCCATAAAACGTGCCTTCTAGAGTCAGTAGGAAAGAGGGGTTGGGTTGGGAAGCTCCATGTTAAGAAGAGCTAAGACGAAGACATTAAATAGAGAGAGACTCACTCACTCAGCTATCTCTCAGCATGTTTAGGGCATCACCTTTGTGATTGAATGGAGCAAGAAGTAGCAAATATCCTCTACACCTTACAGTCCGGTTTAGTTCACAGGATGTCATAAATATTTAGGAGAAAATCTGTAATTCACATTGCTGTGTGACAAGCTGTCCTCAACCTCCATCTTATGTACTACTTACACATAGTAGAAGTCTCCAAATTGGAGTCCTGTGCTGCCACAGTCGCACACTGGACATACACTCCACGCTCATCCTGCTACACAGAATAGGATAAACATACATGCAACATCCATTACCCCCACTGACTGAGTGAAGGACCCTGTTGCCAAGGTCTGAACAGACACATTTAAGTAGAAGAGGTAAGCTGCAAACTCTCCCTGTTCCAGCAAGATAAAGAAAAGCCTTCCTACAGGTAAAATCAATTTCTGCCTCCACTGGAAATTCTGCACAGCGGGGAAAGCTGACAGTAATCATACTCAGTAAAGTGTGGATACACATGGTGCACCCCTGCAGACCACAGTGACTAGCTGTGGGTTGCATTTCATGTCACAGTGTACACTCAGCACACACACCTTATTGTTGTGTGCGGTGAGGCCAAAAAATGTTTTAATCACCAGAATCTTGCCATGGTTAACTTTGGATTGGGGTGCACGCTCTCCAGCGCCATGAAGGACTCATTTTAAATTCCAGCAAGGTGCTTTTGACCCACTAGTATATAGTTGTGAGTTTTGAATACATAGGTCCTGGTCTGGTTAACATTCATAGGTTTATGGCAAATCTCTTTCACTTAATAGACAGCCATGATTTATTCTGGAAATCTGTCCCTAATTTTTTGGTACTATGTTCGATGGAAACATCCATGATTATTAGCATTGCTGTGTTGATGCCCTCAACTGTTAGATACATGGATTCTGCCTTACACAAGGTATGGTTAAGAATCCACCTATCACTAAAAGGAGGAATTTGAGATACTTTTAGAGTACTATCCCTGTTGTTCACCTTTCAGGAACTGGTCAGATAGTGGACCAAAGTGTACACTGCTCTGCCATTCATGAAGGGATAAGAGAACTGGGTGGTCTTATCTGAGATTTCCTTCCTATCAGAAAGATGGCAGACGTGCCAGAAGGTACCTTAATGGAGATTCAGCAGCATGCTATTTCATGCAGGCTAGCACCCTGCCTGCATGAATTCCCTGCCCTGCAGGTGTTCAATGCACTTGAAATAAGGCACATCCTCTCATTCAGGTATGAAAGTATTCCTATTTTTCTGTCAGTGGCACTACTCCTCTCAGGCCCACAAGGTGAGGGGATGCAGTACATTGGGTCCTGGCGGTGAGGATGCTCCCCTCTTTGCTCTGCACTTCTGTGTAGGCCAGGTCTGGTTTGTAAATGGCAAGAGGGAAAATTAGCATTTTAGTCATACCTGGGCAACTTCTCCCCCTGATGCCTAGATCATCTAAGTTGTCCAGAGAGTGTGCCATCACAATCTACTCTTCTCCCTCAAAGATGAGGATTTTGGCACAATTCAATGGCCACATAATTCAAAAAAGAATATGGTATTAAATAGGTGCATTCAGGACCCACTTCAGAAAGTCACACTCCCTGATTACAGAGTCACTCCAGAGAGCGGTCTGTACTCCATAGTCTTCCTTATGAAGGCTCTCTCAGGAAACAGGCAGATCATGTTCATGTACGTGCTTACAATGGACATACCAGGTCTATTCAAGGTCATGACGCTGCAGAGAATAATCCCACTGATTAATCCCGGCAACGCCATGGTTGTATTCAGCTTGCTGGATGCCTAGGTGCATGTATTACTGATCCTCGTCACAAGAATGTCCTCAATTGTTCAAGCACTGCTTCCAATTCCAGGTTTTCCATGTTCCTTTCAGTGTGTATTCTGCTTGTTCTATCTTTATAGAATCCTAGCTCTCTTTGGAGGCTTACTTCTCCCTGTTGAAGTGGAGGGAGGACCAGAGCTATTGTACAGTTGATTTGTGGAACTATGATGACTACTCGATAAAGTTCTTGCTTTAGATTGAACCTTGTTCAAATTATACCCAAAGTACAAGATTCCTGGATTATTCAATCTATTCACAGAGCTCCTGAGGCACCAGGAGACACAGGTGAGAGTATGTCCAAGAGTACACAACAATATGGCAGAGGGCGATTTTATTTCCCTAAGAAGAGGCTTCCCACCATCTTCTGACTCATCTTCCTCCCACTAGAGGCTAACCTCACAGGAGTTCAACAAATCATTTTTGATCATTCAGACATCAGTGTCCGGTTTCATAGATGGCCACAAGCTCTCCTGGCCAGAGGTATGCTGTTCCAACCTTCTTTTGCAGGTATCTAGCCACACTATGAAATGACTATGGTATATGCAGGTTGGCAAAGGGGAAATCAACACCATTCATTAGGGCTTCTGTGAGGTAGCATCTTCTTAGCAGAAAGCTTTATGCACATAGGTTTAATCGCTCTTCAGGGGGTCCAGGAAATCCATCAAGATTGGAGTCTGCCCTGACTATCTATACTTTCCGGTTTGTAGGTGTTCCAGAACCTAGAAGGCTCTTTCTCAGTTTGGCCCTTGAACTCTAACAGAGTTATCAGATTCTATTGCCCTTGCCTTTGTTGTAATTCAATTCTGAGGAGCACTGCTATTAAACGTGACATTGACATCTTTCAAGATGTCTTCTATGATGTCAATGTTGTTCTTGAATTCCTTGGTGATGCTTACTTAGCAGTGGCTGGTTTCTGCTTTTTGGTTTTAGTGGTCATCCCATACCAACTTTCAAGCACAGTGGATTTACTGGGCAAAAGCTATGGTGGCCAAGTTATTGAGAGTTTCTCCTTTTTAAGAGCTTTGGTTAGGCCACTTTCACCTCCACAGGACATGCTACTTGGAGCAGGGAATGATCACCCTTTCTATCCTGTAAGCATGTGGAACAATCATTCCAACAAGTGGTTTCCCTGAAGCAATGAAAGGAACTAAAAGGGTCCTTTCTACGCAGGTAGGTATGCTTGAATATTTTATCTGCCAAGCGTGAAACTCACAATCATCTTCGCTCTCCAGCATCTGAGGGATAACAGACATTCCGTACACTGACAGTTATGACAGCTCCCTTGATTTGTCAGGTTGAGTGTCAGTAGTGTAGACCATCTCGCAAAGTAATGGTACATTTATTGCATAGCAGGCAAGATTCCGGAAGCTCCAGGTATCGCTTCAGGGTGTTGATACACTAATCCTTTGTTCTTGTATATAACTTGGCTTTTGGTCAGTTCGTTGGGGGTTGCTTACTCTTGTTTGGATATTTGGGGCATTTCACTTTCTGAGATTTGTAGGGCTGCTACTTGGGCCCCTCTCATTCTATATCTTTCACTTCTGTTTGCAAGGTTGCAATTGAATGGATGGATCCTGGGTTGTGGATGTTTCTGTTGTGTTGTCACTTATTTGTGCTTTCCTGTTGCAACATGGTGGATCACAAGGTGCTTCATTTTTGTTTTGTGGCTTAATGGGTGTTTTTCATTGTCACCAAACACAATGGAGGCTGCCCCAGTACTACTCAATAGCAATTATTGGGACAAGAAAAAGGGTCGTAATGTCCTTGTTATTTCCCACTCATTTTCGTTATGCATAGTCTTTCTCGTTCTTGTTGTACTGTTTGTGACGCTCACAAGTCCTTGGCAAGTCAATCTTGAGTGACAGTTTTAATGGCTTTGGAGGATGCTGGCAATAGCCTCTCCCTGTATGACTCTTTGTGGGTGGGGCTTAAATTCACTACATTGTTTTGAAACCTTCAAGTTTAATAGGTGGGGTAATAATGGCTGGGAAGAGGAAGAATAGGATTAGAAGTAATAAAGGTTACTGGTAATTAATCATGGCATTCACTCTGTTCATTGGAGATCAATGTGCTTGTTGAAAAGTCAGCCCACATCGCACCCGATGCCCAGGCTGCTGGTGCAGGGCGACTCTTCGTTCCCATCATAAATAATTACCAAATGAAGAGACGGGCACTGGAAGTAGGAAAACAAGAACAGAGTTTATTACTCATGAGGAGAGCATGTCATTTGGGACACTCGCATAGTGTCTTCGGGAGGTGCTCTAACAAGTTTCTCTGAGGCTTCGTCTTTTATACACAGGTTTATGACACACACACATCCTTCATTACAATCAAGACATTGTAAAGTGCGAAGATATTCCAACACGTGGCTACAGTAGGGGCCCTTATCCTCCATACAATAGGAGGGGGCTGTCATGCAGCTGAGTGTGCTGTTGATTCCGTTGGAATGTGTGCTCCTGATCGAATCTCAGGGGGTGGGGTGGTCATGATCAATAGTGGCTACTTTCAAGAGAGGCGAGTGCATACAGTAGTGGGCAATAAACTGTATCCTCGGGCTAAGGGATGACCAGCGGTCCGTGCAAACAATTAGGTTCAGAGGAAGAGGTCATCAAAGGAGGGGTATTCATGGAGGGACAGGAGGGGTTTGGTCAGGCGCGGGGTGCGATTTCTCAGAGACAGAGTCATGCGGGAGGGGAGGGCTCATGACTTGTGCGTGTGAGAGCGGGGGCAGTCAGGGTACATGGGGGAAGCTTGCAGGGTCAGGGAAGGGGCGCTGGTGATCGATCGCAAACTGGGAGACCATGATACCTAAAATGGCTGTCGTGTCCGTGTGTGCATGGGTCTATGCTAGCGGGATAACACAGTCAGTGCTTTAGCGATATCCGTTCTGCTTACAAAAAGGGGTACAGTGAACACAAATGAACGCCGCTTATGTGTATATATAATGCCAATTTCAACATGCTCTAAACTTTAGAATAACCTGTAGCCTTAAAAGGTACAGCAGTTACTTATATTACTGTAGAAGTTGTTCCTACTCAGTGGTTACATGCATCACGAGGCCTGTTCAAAATGGCTGACTGGTGCCTATTTCATAGTGTGGTTTACAGTGCCAGGGTTGTCCAGTGCTCTGGATTCAAGCTAGCCTGGCTGATAAGGGGTGTTAACCCAAAACCGGGACCAGGATGCTTGTTTCCGGTCCAGGGAAGACCTGACTTGGCAGTTGGAGCTGGACTGTTCCCATGAGGAACAGGGTCAAGACTGATTTGCATATGGCTGGGTTTGAACTGAGGTGGCAAAGTGAACTAAATAACGATGATGGATTTACCCAGATCTTTAACTGGGAGTGAGTGTCTGAAAAGTGTCAGTGCTCCATCCATCCATCATTTCCTTGTGTTTGCTTTGTTCACCCTAAGCTGACAAGGTATTCCAAGACGTGGGTCCCTTGCTCACTTTGCCACTGGATTCAAGGAGGTATTTCACAACTGTTTGCAGGACACGGCCTGTTGGCTACAAAACAATTCCCTTCAATTTAATGCAGGAAAGACTGAGGTGCTCTTCTGTGCAGGGAATAGGCTTCCACATCACTTTTCTGGTAATTTTTGGCCTCCTAGAACTTCGATCAAAGTTCAGCCGGTGGACACTGTCCGCAATCTGGGCATCATGCTTGACAACAAGATTACTATGGAAGCTCAGGTTGCGAAAACCACAACCTGCTGCTTTGCAATCATTAGGTCCCTTCGGAAGATCTTGTCGTTATTACCATCTCATGCACATGCTCAAGTGACAAGATGTACGATTCTTAGTAGGCTTGACAACTGCAACGCCCTCGTGCTTGAATCCCCTAGTTTCCTGTTGGATAGGCTACAAAGAATTCAATCAGCTGCAGCTAGATTAGTCTTAGGGCTGCCCAGAAGATCGTCCGCTTCAGCAGCTCTGGCAAAACTCCACTGGCTCCCTCTGAGACAGAGAGTACAATGTAAGTCCCTCTGCCTCGTTTTCAAAGCCCTTCATGGGATAGGACCTGTATTGATGCAAACAAAATTTGACTGGTACACTCCAACTAGACTGCTTCGTTCCTCATCGGCTAGACTGGTGAGGGTACCAAGGTTCAGGAAAGCTAGGTCAAGGGGGAAGATCTTTTGGGCTGGCAGCGGCCAAACTGTGGAATAGACTCCCCTGGGAGATCAGGCAAATCAGGGAGCTTCTCCCATTTAGAAAAAGTGTAAAAACCTGGCTGTTTCCCAAGACCTAAACGTTTGATCCTGTCCTGACACTTCCTCCTGCTTCTCATGAGCCACCAGCACCAGGATGCCTGCAAGGCGATAGTGCGCTTTATAAACTTAATAAATAAATAAATAAATGACCCCGAAACCAGTCCCAGGATGCTTGTTTCCGGTTCAGTGAAGACCTGGCTTGGCAGTTCGGGCTGGACTATTCCCATGAGGAACAGTCAAGACTGATTAGCATATGGCTGGGTCTGAACTGTGTTGGTGCAGTGAGCTAAAGAATGATGATTGGTTCAACCCAGATCTGTGACTCATGGTGAATCTCTGAAAAGTTTCCGCCCTCTGTCCATCATCTCCTAGTGTTTGCTTTATCCAGTCTTCAGACGAGGGCCTGTTTGGAGGCAGGAGAGATTACTGGAACGTGCTATAGGGCAGTGGGCTGAGATCCAAAGTGAGGTGCTCATTCACCCTATCTTCTCCGAACTCGTGAAATCAATCTTGAGAGGACAGGAATTGCAAATGGGCATATGAAATGTCACTTTCTCTTAGCAGCACTTACATGTTCTTCTTGAGAGTTGATGTATGTAGTACAATTAGAGAAATATATGTTGTAGCTGGGTTCACTTTTAGAGCAATGGGAGAATGACTGGTCAGTCTTACTTTCTTTTCCACAGATGTCTGTAGGAATTAAAAGAGGGCAGTGGAATCAATTATCCTTCCCCATTCAGTGTATTGGCAGCCCTTCATCTAGTTCCATGAACCAGGGTGGAAATAAAAAAAAGACTATTGAGCTCCATAGTAGTGTCACGTGACGCACTCGAAAAGTCACTTCCCATTTGTGAATGTTCCTACCAGAAGTCTGGAGACAGGACAGAGAGAGAGAGAGAGAGAGAGAACAGTGCCTGGAGTGAAGCATGCTAGACAGTTTTCTCTGTAAATAGAGCCTAATTGTATTCTCTTTGAAGAGAGACTAATTTGTCAATATTATCATCAGTATTACAGCATTAGAGGAGCCTGCAGCTGAAGGGTAAACTAGATGTTGCAGTTAAATAAAGTTAATGTTCTGTAAACAATGTCGGTCGTGTCCTAGGCAATGCATCTCTCAGCTCAGGAAGCAAATGTGTCAGTGTGGGAGAGCAGTGAAGTACACGGAAGGAGAGCGATTGGGCTCCGTTGTCTTCCGTGTCGACTGACAGGCCACAACTGGAATGCCAACCCCCAGCCATGCAGGCAGCTGCCAGCGGGGGCTACAGCCCTCACTAAAATAAGGCAAGGGGGCCAGAGAACAGGGGAACACCCGAACGGGCAGAAGACGAGACAAATACGAAGCATCTTTGGCTCAAGAGCAGATGATACAGCTCTGACGTTATTATTTACAAAAAATATATAATTGTGCATTGTTACCCACTTTCCTATCCTAATCTGATAATGTGCAAACACCAATGTCAAATGATAATCAAAAGAGAGAACATTAGTTCCAGGCCCGGTTCCAGAAATTTTTATTTGGGTGGGCCAAGGGTGCATTTGGGTGGGACACTGCGGGCTCAATTTGTCACATATATGTCTAGGCAGGCCTGCTTCAGGGCCCTCCTTTATCTCTTCTTAGTCTTACAAGGCCAAGTAAAACGCAATCTCTCCCAAATCTCCTTCTAAATGTGACCACTCTAAAAAAAAATGTTTCCTGTAATGTTCCTTAGATGGGAAGAGGAGGTTTCTGAGGTGGGAGTACCAGGCAAGTGACACTTCTTGGGCTCCCTCTGTGTGAGCCTTCAGGGAGAATCCCTCTTCATTACTACCTCCACCTGACCACGGACTCTGCAACGCACTCCCTTACAGGCTTTAATATCCACTACTGCTCTCAAGTGAACCTTGTCTCACAGATGACCTTGGGCCCCAGTCCCATATCAGGCACCATCGGGCTCCACTTTTTATTTTTCCCGGTAAAAACATTAGTAAAATCACCTTCAAAATTAAAACATTGAATACAGCAGTAAATATAATTAGCACACACTTTAAAGTATGTTCCACAGTAGCCCTTATGACCCGACTGCTAGTTAAATAAACAAAAACACAAAGGTCTGCTTCAGCGCTGATGCGAAAGTCTTTTTTGGTGCCGCACCAATAACCTCTTTCTCCGTAAATACGTTTACCTCCCCCTTCCAACAGTGCCCCTCATCTCCCAATGGCCCCCTCTATTGACCTCCTCCTCGGATTCCCTCAAAGCCACACGCCACAAGTGCCCCTCATCTCCCCATAGCCCTTCCCCCTATTGACATCCTCCTCGGATTCCCTCAATGCCACCCTCCACCAGTGCCCCTCATCTCTCCCTAACTCTCCCCTCCACCCCATGACCTCCTCCTCAGATTCCCTCACTGCCACCCTCCAACAGTGCCCCTTATCTTTACATAGCCCCTCTCTCATATGCATTTCATTTGTTGCATAGCGCTACTCATATCAGTGTAGTGTGGCTCAGTACTTTACACAACGCACACATTATAGAGAGATAATGAATCAAACAAGTATGTAAATCAGTCTATAGGGAATGTCACATAAGCCAATGAGGATTACAAGGTGTATGAATCACATGTCATCCATACTGGTGGGCGGGATATTTTAAGAGGGTTTGGTCTGCGGAAACACAACCATAGGATTTAAAGAGTATTCCAGGGGGGTCAGCTTTACTGATAAAAATGTATATCTGCCCAAACATACTCATTTTACCAACATTAGAATAATGAAAGACTGGGGAAGTTCTACCTATATCACAAAAGCCCCCAAAAAAGTGAAGTTCTAACTATACCATTCATGTTTGTATGCAGCTCTTTGATGACAGTTCATTGGTTACTGTCCTATGTTAGGATTGTAACTTCTGAACTGCAAGTAGCACAAGGATCTGTGTGACAAAGGCAGTAACCCACTGAGCTATCCAGGGCTTTAAGTGGGCCGGGTCTCACTGGGTCTGAGCACCCGCAATTTTTTTAAGGGGGCCTCGAAATAGGTCTCTATCGGGCTCCGTTTTGTGCGCTGGTTACAGGTAATCTGTTTTTTTTCCGAACTGCAGTGACAGCAGTGTGCTGTCACTGCATTCCGGAAAAAAAAGTGCCAGTGCACAAAACAGAGCCCGATAGAGACCCGTTTCGGGACAGCAGGCACATCGGTGTAGCCTGCTCACATTACTCACAAGTGGAAAGTTTCGGCATTACGTCATGCCAGGTGAGCGTTGTAGGGGGAAGGGAAATCCTTTAAAGAGTCATTTTCTCTCTGGATTTCCCTTCTCTTTTTGGAACCCAGGAGCTGCAACATTGTTGTGATATCACCAGTGGTTTAAATTGAAGCTTTTGCAATATTATATACAAGCCTTAGTTGATGTTATTTATCTTATGCAACTAACAACCATTGACAAAGCCAATAGCCCTGACTTGTAGATATGATGCTACTTGTATTAAATACCTGCATGCAATGACAGAAACAGCAAAATACAAGTCGGGCCGCACACTGCTAAACACAGTTTTTTAACATACTGTTTTTAAGCCATGTCCTCAATTACATTGGCCATGCCCCTTTGAGAGACCCCCCCCCAACCTGTTTTTTCATCCCACTTAAAGCCCTGGAGCTATCCACAACAAATACAGTTCATCTGAATTTGAAAACTACTAACAGACAAATGATTGCTCTCCAGCAGGATTATTAATCGCCAGTGTTATCTGGGCTTTTTGTATTCCTATTGTTGTCCTGCATCGGCCATGATAATGATAAACACTGTTTAAATGAAGCACACACGAAGTATGTGTCCCACTGGGCCTGTGTAGATTTTAAAAAGAAAAAAATATAGTAACACATTCTCTTACCTACTCCATTAGTCAACCTTTGTGTCACAGCCTTATGTGATAAGCCCCTGCAGGGGTCAGGAAAGGTGAATAGTAATAAACAAACTTCTTTTCTCCTGCACTGCATAGAAAAAGAAATATCAACGCAGCAGGACAGTAAGCAAAGGTTACCAAAGGTTACCCTTGTCAAAGAAAGGATCTGTTGCCTTTCGTCATGCAGAGATATAGGGGTGAAAAAATAAACAAAGCCTCATTAACATTTAAATGGTCTTTTAAAGACCTGTGAAGTACTCGGGTGCGGCCGCGATAATCTCTGAACTGTCTGTGTGTGTGCGCCCCTCGGCCGGGCTGACACGCACAACGGGGGCAGGTTGAAGCACTTAGATCCCAAAGGCGTTGCGCGCCTGCCTTCAAGCCCTCAGTGCGAGGGCCACAGATCCTGTTTGGGTGGGCCAGGCTCATGTTTGGGTGGCCTGGCCCACCCAGCCCACCTGCTAGAACCGGGCCTGGTTGGGGGCAAATAAGTCCCTCTTCTGACAGCATGTGGCTGGCATTTAAAATTAGTGAAGCAGGTCCCGCTATAGGGCGAAGGGCAGAGGCGCAACTAGAGCGACATTTCGGGGGGGGCTAAGAAAAATTTCGGGAGGGGGGCTGAAACTTTAAGCAATAGGCTGAGTGGAGCGGCAGGGGCTCTTGGAAGGGGTAAAACAACAACAAAGCCTCATTAACATGCACATGGTCTATTAAAGTCCTGTGAAGGGCTCGGGTGCGGCTGTGTGTGTGCCCGGGAGCCGTCTGAGCCCAGGCTGCCACACACGAGGGGGTTGGGGGGGGGGCTGAAGCCCTTTGATTCCAATGGGTGTTGCGCGCCTAGCAAAGGGACTGGTACGGCCGCACTGGGCACTGACCCAGGGGGCGCACTGAACTTAGGAGATGGGGCTGTGTTTAAATAATTTGAATTAAAAGCACCTGCTGCAGAGTCCCGAGTGCTTTCAGCATTCAGGCATCAATAAAAAAGGTCAGGATAACTCTAGCGAGAGAGATCGGAGTTTTGCCTAGCAGCAGGTTTGACTCGCCATAAAGTAGTGTAAATGGTAAATACGCCTGCTGCAAAGAACAGATCTGTATTTTATATGGATAGCTAAGTGGATTAGTAAAGTCAGCCTTTACCTGGGCTATAAAACATGTGAAATGTTTGTGAGAGAAGGGCTATGGAGAGATGCAGGGCACTTTTGCTGGGGGGTTGTGAGAGATTCTGAGGCAGTCATGATAGGGTGAATTTCACAGACCGTCCATAATTTGGACCTCACGTCCGTTGTCCAGGAGGATCTCTTTTTACGGATGCCTTTTGTCCGTAATTTTGGGCCTTACAGGAAGTAGAGCTGTTCCCCTGAGAGGCCTCAGCTCCCTGATGGGGCCACCTTGCACTCATCCTTGAAGCACAAGAGCAGCCCCACACCGCCCATTGTCATTCTATCTGCGGCTGATTGCCGCATACAGAATGACAATGGGCCGGTTTGAGCTGTTACAGCATGTGGTGGCCTCCTCCTGCCTCGGTCCAGGGCAGGGCATTCTGTTAGGGTTAGATGGAAGAAATGTTCAAAACAAATGTACAAAAATGCCCATGCTGCTATGTGCCAGTTCATGAAAAGATGCAGGCGAAAGAAGTTAAAAGGAAGACGCTGTAGTTATTACACAGTCTCATCATTTCAGAGCTGATAGATTTTTAATATTATATACAATGAAGCCAAAGTTGCTGCTTTTTTATTTATTTTATGCAACTAACATCCATTGACAAAGCCAGTGGTTATGGCTTGTTGGAGGTCTAATGTTACTGGATGCAATGATAGAAACAGTAAAATACCAGTCTGGCGACACATTGCTCAGCACATATTTTTAGCTTGGGTGTTTTAAGCCATGCCCTTAAATACATCAGACACGCCCCTTGGAGAGACCCCCAGTTTTTTCATCCCACTGAAAGCCAAGGAAACAACACCATGTCACAGTCACCTCACGTCCTGGCACTGTGCATCATGCATGATTTATGACTTCCAAGTTCTCAGATTGCTTATGTTCAGGGGCATAGACAACCCTCCCCCACCCCTTGCTTTAGGAACTACACCAGGGATCAATTCTTTATGGGTCTCTTCTTTCTGCAACTCAGTAGACAAAGGCTCAGCTCATAATTAATGTGAAAAGGTGGATTAGTGAATAAGTGAAGGAATGGGTAGATGGCTGGATGGATTAGTGAAATGATGAATGAATGAGTTAAAGGGTGAATGATTGGATAATGAGAGAAAAGATGGATGGTTGCGTGAGTGGATGGATGGATGAGGGTAAATAGATGGATGTATGGGTGGACGGGTAGATGGATGGGTATAAGGGTGGATGTATCAGTAAAAGGATGGATGGATGAGTGAAAGGGTGGATGATGGGCGAGTGAATGAGCGGATGGATGAGTAAAAGGGTGATAGGCGAGTGAATTGGTGAATGGATGAGAGAAATGATGGATGGTTTGATGAATTGATAAGTTAAAGGGTGAATGAATGGATGGATGGATGAGTAAAAGGGTGGATGTAAGGATGGACGAGCGAGTATAAGGGAGGGTAGATGGACAAAAGGATGGATAGTTGAGTGAAATAGTGGATGGATGAGAGAAAGGATAGATGGATGAGTAAAAGGATGGATGAGCGATAGGGTCAATGGATGGATTCATGAGTGGATGAGTGGGTGGATGGGTGAAGGGTGGCTAGAAGGCTGGGTGGCTAAGTGAAAATAGAATGGACAGAGAAAGGGAAGATGGATGGATGACTTAAAGCATGGATGAATGATTGGCAAAATGGATGGCCGAATGGGTGCATGGATGAGTGAAAAGAATAATGTAAAGAAGGATGAGTGAAAGAATGCATACATGAGTGAAAGGGAGGGTTGGAGAGCTGGAAGAAAGGATGGATGGATGGATGGATGGATGGATGGATGGATGAGTGAAAGGTTGAATGGGTGGACGGATGAGTGGCTGGGTAGATGGATGAGTAAGTGAAAGGATGGCTGAATGGGTGAAAGGGTAAATGGCTGGATGGATGAGTTAATGGGTGGATGAGTGGATGGATGAGTGAGTGAATGGGAGGGTCGATAGACAAAAGGATGGATAGATGAGTGAAAGGGTGGATGGATGAGTGAAAGGCTTGATGGATGAGTGATAGGGTCAATGGATGGATTCATGAGTAGATGAGTAAATGGATGAGTGGGTGGATGGGTGCAGGGTGGATGGAAGGATGGGTGGCTAAGTAAAAGGCGAATGGAGAGAGAAAGAGGGATGAATGGATGGATGGATAGATGAGTGAAAGCATGGATGAATGATTGGTATAAAGGATGGGCAAATGGGTGCCCGGATGAGTGAAAAGAAGAATGTAAAGATGGATGAGTGAAAGAATACATACATGAGTGAAAGGGAGGGTGGAGAGTTGGAAGGAAGGATGGATGAATGAGTGAGTGAAAAGTTGAATGGGTAGACAGTTGAGTGACTGGGTGGATGGATGAGTAAGTGAAAGGATGGGAGGAAGAGTAAATGGATGAGTGAAGGGATGGCTTGGGTGAAAGGTTAACTGGTTGGATGGATGAGTGAATGGATGGATGGATGGGTGGAAGAGTGGATGGATGAGTAAAAGGGTAGATTGGGTAAAAAGGTGGATGGATGAGGGAAAGGGTGGATGGAGGGATGGATGAGTGAAATGATGGATGGAAGTATAGATGATGGATAGGTTTGTGTTAGACCTGTCAGCCTTAGGGTGTTCTTCCCCTAACTTTTTGCCCTTGCGCCTCCCATTTTCACTGTACCTTTTTGTTGGACTTAGGACTCTGGGCGCCTCACCACTGCTAAACAGTGCTGAGGTGTGGCTGCTCTCCCCTAAAACATTGTGACGATAACATATCTGCCAAAAGCCCCTGCTATTGCAGTAAGGCTTAACCCTCCATAGGCTAACATTGGGAACCCCCCTTATGGGATAATTTCTGACAGGAACCTCATAAGTCTGTCATGTTTGGTCTTGTTGGACTCGACGGGGATTTGGGCCCTACTACTTTAGGGATCCCACTTTTAGGAAGTGGACCCTTTCCTGCCTACATTTAGCCTGGGAACTGTAAACTCCCCCCTCCCCTCTGCATACTGAAAGCCTGCCTGGGTTGGGAGGTGGGAGTGGTGATTCACACCTTCTCCCCTGGAATGGGCCGTGACAGCCAGGTCAGGGAAGGCAGGTAACATCCCAAAACTCCCTGGACTCTTCCAGAAGCCCCTGCGCCCAGACCCTTCCAGAGACTTCCACCACCTTTTAGCCACTAGACTGTAGGATATATAAGACGGGTCCTAGCCTCAACTTTTTGTTACACTGCTGGACCAGGAAGCATCTCTGCTGGAGTGAGGACTGCTGCGCCAGGAAGGATTGCCATCTGGGAGGAGGCTGACTGCTCTAAGGAACTGCTGCCCCAACCTGCTGAGCTGCCCTACTGCCTGCTGATCCTACCGTGCTAGGGAGACCTAAAGAAACAACACCAGAGTGTCTCCATCTTCTACTGCTGACTGTTCCCCTGCCTGGTGGGGAATTCAGAAAAATACCAGCATGTTCATCACCCCCCTAAGAAACTACCTTTCTTTGAACAACATCGTTTTAAGGACTGCCTTTTTGGGGGACCGTCACTCTTCTGAGGACTTGTCTCTGCACCTCTGTGCCTGCAATCAACATCACTAGCCCTTGGATCTTCAACTACTGCCTTTGCAGTGCGGGACTGTGGGACCGCCCGGGGTGGGTGCGAATCTGTGTGGGTTGGCCTAGCGAGCCTGTTTTGGGGACATTTTCGGCTCGATTTTAGTACCACAGCAGCCAGGGACCTGGGACAGTCTAACCTCGCCCTTCCACCCTAGCGGGGGGGGGGGGACTTTGGTCTTTTTAACTGCCGGGGACTGAAGCTACCCAAGAGCGGGCCTGTGGGGACACTCACCTGAACACAGGGACTTCTCCCCCTCCACCTGGAAGCCAATACTGCCCATACAGGGACTTTCTACTCCTGAATTCGAGGGAACTTCGAAGCATTCCCAGAGCCTGATCCCTTCGTGAGTGACCCCAGAATAAGTAGCGCAGCAGTAGCAACAGGTGCAGAACAGCAGGAACACCCACCTCTTGCCTCAATTAAGGAACTGTTTTGCCCTTGGAGAACTGTGCGCCTTAAAGGATCAGAGACTGGCTTATTTTACTGCGGGTCACGGAGGGGTTGTTTTGCTGGCCCTATTGTTCTCCTACTAAAAGACAGTAACAGCCATCCAAAAAGACACTTGACTGACGCCTGTGGATGCTATCTGTGGATTCTACTAGTTATGGTATCTTGCATAACTCTTAGATGAAGATATTTTTATTTTTACATAAAACCGGTGTGGTGTCCCTTTTGTGTGTGTTTTACTATGTTACTATTGGTGTGTGTTGCCCAAATACTTTACACATTGCCTCCGAAGTTAAGCCTTCCTGCTCTGCGCCAAGCTACCCTGTCGGAAGCGGTGGTCCCTGCTTGTACTAGGGTGCATACCCCGGCCAACTAGAGACCCCGGTTCCAACAGTTTGCAATTGGTTGAAAAGGTTTGGATATGAATGAGCACGCAGATGGAAGGACAGAGTGAATGGTGACAGACTGCATGATGAATGAAAGAATTAATAGATGACAGAATGTACATTTGAAATGGTGGATATCAGGGGTTTGATGGAAGGATGAATGGCTAGATTCTTGGACAAGAGAGCTGTTCTGGGGAGGTTTGTGATGGCTTATTTTGCTTTCTTGGTGCGATAAGAGCTTTAGGTCAATGTGGTAGGTATTTACATTTTCTGGCTACTCGCTTGCCTATGTGTTACTATTCTGTATTTGCTGTGTGCTTATGTGTGGGATCTATACATCATGCATATGACATTTTGAGTGACACCCAACTGCTACTTGAATGTTACACTAGTAATTGTAAATGTATGCATGTTTTGTTTTAGGTGTAAGATTTTAGGGAGAACCACATAGTGTCACAAACTGTGCTTGAGATGTATATTGTGTTTGTAGCAATGGGCAAGGCGTCAACAATAAACTATGTAACAGTGTAATAACAGTGCCTTCTTTAAGAAAGCTGCAGGGAAAAGCACCTTTGTCGCTTCCGTCAGCTAGTGCAACTCTCTGCGAAGTCCCCATAAGCAAAGTCAGATTCCATATTTTAAGTTCCACTTGCTGAAACACCCTTAATGCGTTCCCTATACGTGGTTCATCACAGCAATCCTCCCTTTAGTTCACCTATGCATGCCGCTTTGCATCTCACAATGTCCCTCAGATATGAGATGCTAGCAATAAAGTCTATCTGAGCAGATCTTCCTGATCACTTCTCTCACCAAATATGCCTGCTCTGGACCATCAGTTGTAAACAAAATATCAGACTTGACAACCCAGTGCAGTAACCATATAAATAATTATTATCATATGAAATACCACACAAAGACCTGCACAGTTGCTCAAAGCTGCCTGCATACCGAAAAACTGTGAAGTGCACGATTGTCTCAACCTAATATAAACTTATTTTGACTTGTTCATAAGTGGTTGTCTATTTAGTAACTATTATACTGTCGTGCACCTTCCTCTGATGTGTGTGTAAAACGTACCTTTTGTCCAAAGTTTTGTCCTGAATATTGACCTTCTGTCCTGAATTTTTTGTCCTGAATTTTGACCCTTTGTCCTGAATTTTTACACTTACCGTCCTGGATTTGCACCCATGCCAGTTAGTCACCCTAGGTCATGAGGAGGAGCAGCGCCAATAAAGACTGTCGCACTGAGTGCCTCCAGTGCTTAAGACAGCCCTGGAGTGAAGCACTAATGTGTCTCAGGAGAAATGACAATTACACCATAGTAATGTGTGGAATTTCTGGCATTTCACGCTTTGCTTTTACGGGAAATGCTGGGAAAATACGCCACAGCACTGCATGGCGTAATAGGAGATTGACGTGGCTAAAAAATACTATCAGGGAGAACAAGAACAATGTGAATTGATAGATCAGCTCTTGTTCTCGGCATTTGTGGTTTTTTTTTTACACAAAGCGTGTCCTCGCGTTTTTTTTTTAGATATACTGATGCATTTTGTGCTAACAAAATAAAGTAAAATGCCGAATTAGCATTTTGCGTAATTTTGGGGAATGTATCCAAAATCTCACATATTTACACAAAAGGCAACCATGTGAATTTCGCCCACCCATAGTTCCCAGGTTAAACAAGCCACCACGTTCTGAAAAGAAGCGTTTCATCCCCCTCTGCAGCGCCACATCTTGGGCCTCATTTATGAAAAGTGACGCATCGCTGCGTGAAAACAGCGATGCGTCACTTTTCACTGCGCCCTCCTTGCACCACCAATGATGCGTCATATTTACAGTATGACGCATCATTGCGCAAGGAGTTACAGATACGTCAGTATTTCTGACGTATCTGTATGGCGCAAAAGTGACGCATTGCTGGAGTGTGTCACAAAAGTGACGCAACTCCAGCAATGTATCCTTTCACATGGGGCAAGACACATATGAAAGGGCCTGCATCAGTCTTACGCCTGCTGTGAGGCAGGCGTAAGAAATTGCTGCATTTGTGACCTAGAAGTGGCCTGCGTCACTTCTATGACCCTTTCTGCGTCAATACGCCCCCTTGCTTACATTATACCTGGCACAGGTATAATGTGGCGCAGGGGTTTACAAAGTGACGCATCTACCTAGATGCATCACTTTGTAATTATGGCACAACAAGGCGCATTTTTTACGCCACTGGTGCGTCACAAAAAGTGACGCACCAGCGGCGTAAAACTGACGCACAGCCTCATAAATGAGGCCCCTTGAACCTTACTGCTTACCTTTTACGGAGCAGCCTTTTCAGATTGCTGATAAAATGGCGCCTCCAGGCACTTGATCGTTTCTACAAATTATGTATCGTCCTTTCCCTGTGCGGTGATTCTGACAGGTGGTGTGGTGGAAAGATAACTAGAAAGCACTCTGTGATTCTCTAGCCCAACGTCCCTCTTAGTTCTCTCAGTGTAGCCCCACCCCCCCAACCCCGGCCCCCAATCTCTCCTTCCTTCTCCCGTTATCTCTCTCTCCATTTCTCCTTGTCATGTTTATAGTTATTTAGCTTAATTGCATTCTCGCTCCCTAACAGCTTCAGCAATAAATCCGCTCGCTGTCGAAGCCTTGAATCCTTTCTGTGTCTATTAAAAATGATTTGCAGGGACCGTTCTCGGCGCGGCGAGTCCGGCTGATCGCCTGAGCGGCACTGTGCGCACCGAACCCCACTAGTATGTGCGGTTAAAGAGAGGGGGCCTCATTTATGAAAAGGGACGCATTGCTGCGTGAAAACAGCAATGCGTCACTTTTCACTGTGCCCTCCTTGCGACACCAATGATGCGTCATATTTACAGTATGACGCATCATGGCGCAAGGAGTTACAGATACGTCAGTGTTTCTGACGTATCTGTATGGCGCAAAAGTGACGCATTGCTGGAGTGTGTCACAAAAGTGACGCAACTCCAGCAATGTGTTCTTTCACATGGGGCAAGCCCCATGTGAAAGGGCCTGTGAAAGGGCCTGCTGTGAGGCAGGCGTAAGAAATTGACGCATTTGTGTCCTAGAAGTGGAGCAGTGAAATCTTATAGATTTCCCTGCGTCACTTCCATGACCCTTTCTTGCGTCAAAATGCCCCCCTTACATACAATATACCTGGCGCAGGTATAATGTGGTGCAGGGGTTTACAAAGTGACGCATCTTCCTAGATGCATCACTTTGTAAATATGGCGCAACAAGGCGCATTTTTTACGCCACTGGTGCGTCACAAAAAGTGACGCACCGGCGCGTAAATGTTACGCACAGCCTCATAAATGAGGCCCATGGTGTGTCTGGAACACACAAGATGTGTGTATATGTGTGTGTGAGGGCGGTGTCACTGTGGCACATGCAATATTACATCATCACGTGACAAACATTTTTTCATTCAGTACTATATTGTCAAATTATGCAGATGTAGAAAGATTAGTAAATCTACACTTACCCGTAATTACTTACCTTGACAATATTGTGGTAGGTGAAATTATGTAAATTAAATCTTTGTACGTTGATGATCCTAGTCTGGGTATAGTGATACAGTGTTTTTTCTCAGCAGCCTGCTGCTGAGTCACCAAACACGAGCCTAGACTCGATTGCACCTCATACCTCTTTCTTCCGATATCATACACTTCCTGTCTTGTTACCTCACTCTTGCAGCTTTCTCCCTTTGTCACTGTTTTCATATCTTTTTCTCTGCCTTCCTCTGGATCCAAGTCTGGTGAGGAAAAATAGTTTCTAGCCCCTTAAAATGAGTGTAGCTCCAACCACGGGCAGAAATGAAGAACTGGACATTGGGATCCATCTTTGTCAGATCACTTTATATGCAGCCAATTTAAGTGAACGCAAGTTATATAATCAGAGTTTATTCTGACAGTCCTGAATAAATCCCCAAGTCATCCTTCACCTTGCCTTCTCCGCTTCTAGGCAATAGTGTGCCCCAGTGCTTATTTTGTAACAAAATAGGTGCAGGTGCTCAAATTTTTTTAGAAGGCCCCACCCATGTTCCTGGCTCTGCCCACTTCCGTTATTGGTCCCACCCAAATCCACAAGCCTCAATACATCATAGCCACCTCCTCACATCTTGAGTTCCACAAGAAGCCTAAGACCTGGCTCTTCACATAAGCACCTCCGGGACCTCACGCCTAGGCAGCTGCTTAAGTGCCTGGATACCCCCTTGGGTGATTATTGTGATACATAAATCAATTTATCATAACATAATGTAACATATAGGAAGGCATTTTCATACTTGCAGAATCACTTTTACAAATTCTGAAAGCATTTGTGTGATTTGTCATTCCCAGAAGATGACGCAAGGGCACAATCCACCAGTCAGATACAATTTAGGAATTTCTCTGCCTTAGGCGCAGTCTTATGCAATAGATAACGCCTTGCTCAGCTGCTGATGGAACAAGGCAATTCATTCTGAGCAGCAACTCTCTCCCAGTATTTTGATTTGACAACAGCACCCACAGTAGATGTGGCAGAGGAGGGCTCTTTCCAAAAAATTACCTAGGCCCTCGTCATACAATTATTATTTGTCATAGGCCAACCACTTGATCTTCTTGGAGCTGTTTATACTGACAAAAGCCCTCTCTAAAGGAACCCAATAAAGTACTGGCGTAAGGTTGGCAAACAAAGATATAAACTTAAGTTCAAGGTCAAATGTAAAGGGAACTAAGGGGGTGCCTCTCTCCATTACTGTTAGAGCTCTTATGAAGTTGTTCTCACTAGTTCCCAGTTGACCTGTGTGACAGTGGACCCATAGTTCTGTGCCATATAATACAGCACTCCTTGGTTGGACCTTCTCTATCTCCACTGCTGGAAGAATCCGATACCAGAGTGCCTTTTTTGCAAATCTAGGAATAACCCCAGCTCTATGGGTTAACAAAATTGAGCTTTCAGAAATCTGTGGGGCCCATGATCAGGAAACAGGCAGATAAATCCTTAAATAGTTGATTCCTTGCCCCTTCCCAAGCTTACGGTACCCCTCGATCCCCTGAAATAAGTTGTAAGCATTAATTTTAAGACCATACAACGTACAAAACAGATTCAAATCTGTCAACAAGTGTTTGTAAGCCAGCCCTGATTTTAGCTAGCAAAAAATGTATCATAAGCAAAGAAATGGGCCAGAACTTTATGGTCTGCAAGCATGGGGGAATCATTGGCACAGTTATCCATTGTTCCTTTCGGTGTGAGATTTGGACTTCTGGTTAACACTAAAGGCTAGTTACCATTTTATTCTGAGAATATATAGGGGTCGATTCCGATCTCGGTCGGTCAGCCCTCCGAGACGTGTCAGGAGCCTTACCTTACGGCCGAACCGTACCAGGAGCGGGACCGTCCGGGCGAGGAAGTACGATGCGAAAAAGTGCCAAATTCCCGACCGACCCACACGCTCCGACTCCATCCACAATTTCCGTCCGAGCCTGACATAGAAACACTCAATTCGTGCCGCACGGCAACCTAAGCACTGCTACTCCCGGCCGGTCAAGTTCGATGCGCAGTTCCTACGTTCTGGACGGGTCACCACTTACAGCACGTCACAGTACCCGGAAGATCTGCATATCAACTCCGATTCGCACCATTAACCCATTCCAGGAATTCGAAACGGAGCAGCTAACAACGGATCGAGACGGAGCATGAATCCAATCGCGCAGGTCATACCAGTCCTGTACATATATGACTGGATCTGGAACAGATGCGGACGGCGCAGACGGTGTGTCGGACACCCATCCTACAAGCAAACCCAGGGGGTCCACACCCTGTCCACCAGTACCACGCCTCCTTAGGGAAGCCATGGCCACCACTACTGTCATCCCACCCATCTTGAGGAGGAGTCAAATACCGTTGATGATGTCACAGATGCCAAACCAGCATGCCTGGCTTGCTGGTGTGTACTGTTTACCATTGTGTGTGTTTTGCAATGTTGTCTCCCACCCCCTTACAATACTCAACTAATGTGTGATTCTTTGTATGTAGGTGACTCTGGATACCCCAAGATGCCACGGTTGCTGACACCCCTGAGGAACCCTGTGACAGCATCCGAGATGCGCTACAACCAGGCACATGGCAGAACCAGGCGAGTCAAGCGTACCTTTGGTCTGCTGAAAAGCCGCTTCCGCTGCCTGGACAAGACCGGAGGGGCCCTCTCATATGAGCCTGCAAAGGTGTGTAAAATCATCATCGTCTGCTGCATGCTCCACAACATGGCAGTACGGAAGGAGGTGCCTCTCGTCCAGGACGACGACGACCAATATCCACCACCTGTGGAGGATCCTGGCCTGGGCCACGAGGCCAGTGTTGATGATGATGATGATGACGTCCGCAAATAGCTAATCAACAACTTCTTCAGCTGAAGGTGAGTTCACAGGGTTGTTATGTCAATGTCCTGAGTGAGCCTGTGATGTGTTTGTGCAGCTCAGTTGCTGTTTGAGTTTGTCTGTGTGGTACTTGACTGGAAGGGTGCAGTGATGTGTCCTGTCAGATGGTCTGTAGTCCACAATGGTGTTGACATGCTAATTTGTTAGTGTGTAGGTTTCTTGTGACATTTTATTGCATTTCCATCCTGTTCTGGTGTGCTTCTGACTGTGTCTCATTTCTAGTTCTTCCCAAGGTACTTTGCCAGTTGCTGGGGCAAGTCTGACACCGACAACCTGAATCCACCCTTAAAGCGTCATTTGACAGCACTTGGTGACCATGTGCCCACTGTCATGTGGATTCACCTTGATACTGTTGTGTGATAAACTTGTTTCAGATTTTTAATGAAGCTGTGCTTCACTTACTTATGTGTGATGTCTGTTTTCACACATCTGACTGACATTTGGTTACCTCACCTGTGGACTTGTTGGCAGTGACTGTGGAAAGGTGTGGTGTCTGTGCATTTCACCCTATATCTGGCAACCATCTTTGTAGGCAATGTGTCACATGTCCACGGTGAGTATGGGTTGTGGTGCCCTATTGGTTTGTCACCCTCATAGGTGTCACATCAACATGAGTCACATAAGGGTAATGACATTGCTGTAGTAGTCGGCATGCACTGTGTACTTCGGCATTTCATCATCTCCATGACACATACCAAGTTTGAATCAAAACATAGGCAAGTATAATGTAATTGTGAGTTTATTTACATTCATGTGTGGAGATAGTGCTGTACATGAGGTTTAGAATCCAAAGTTCACAGATGAGTTTGAAGTATTGGTAGATGAAATGTCCAGAGTGAAGTCCACATTCATCTTCTACATTGGTACAACATGGACCCTCCATGTCATGTTGGGGAGTTGGGTCATGTGGAACAAGGTGAACGCTTTGCACACAAAGACCAATATCCAAAACAGGTTCTGGGTTCCTGGGGGATGTGCATGGACAACTGTGGCTCACTTGTCCTTCTTCGGACGACCCCTCCTCTTCTTCTGGGGCGGGGGTGCTCAGGAGCTGGCACCGACGTTGCATCGGACTCTCCACCAGATTCATCCTCCCTCCCTGTGACATTTGCAGATGTTGTTGCAAGAGATGTTGTGGGCACACAGGGAGGTGTGGACATATTTGTGCTGATCTGGCGGAGACAGGTCAATATGTCCATATGCACCGCTGTAAGTTTTTCCCACTTGGCCTCCATGAGTGCATGATGGACAGCCTGTTCCTGTTGTATGTCCTTGAGGACCCCCACTACCTGGCTGAATCCTCCAGTACTATCCTGGTACGCATCAGTTGGGGGTCATCAGGCAGTCCAGGACCCTTTGCAGACCGTGACCTCTGCCTAGCACCACTCCCACCACCCTAGACACACGGGCTGTACCTGTGGTGGCAGGCACAGTTGACCAGGGGCCCCCTTGGCTGTTGCTACTGGTGCCATTGTTCATAGCATCCTGGGTGGCCAGGGCCCCTGTGCTGTTTGAACTTGGTCTCCTAGGTCTGTCCGTTTTGGCGGGGTCAACCTGTGGCCAGATGGTGTTGGCGTGGCTGCAGGGGGTGCAGGTGTTTCTGATGGTGGGGCTGCCTGATGACTCACACCGGAGGTGCCAGGTTTATCTTCATCATCCGAAGTGGACAGAGCCAGATCCACACCAGAGAGCTCATCCTCCACCAGAGTCTGGGCCACGGACTCATCTTTACTTGCTGCAGGTTCCCCAGTGGCACCTGTGTTTTGAAGAGACAGACATTGTCAGTTATGTTACTACAGACATCAATGGTTGAACTAGGTATATTGCAACAGGGAGGGAGAAAGAGGTACTGATACATTAATCTTGCAATGGGTAGTACTAACAATGAAGGAGGGGGCAAGGGATCACTCATGCTGTGCAACCATGGTATGTTCATGATTTCATTCCTTAGTGAATTCCCTCCTATACGTATACAGGAATGGGGCCATGCTTCTTGGAGTGCCGCCTCAGTGTACTGTTGCTGAATTTACTTTGGTTCACCTTTACTGCAAATATGATGTGCCTCCACCTGGAGGTAGACTGGCTGCTTTCCCAGTAGTGTCCAGAGGAGATATTAGCTCTAGGATCACATGGGGCTACTACATGTTGACCAACAGTGACCAACCCTGGTGCGGTGGATCAGTAGCTGGATCCACACACACAACACCTTTGTTTGTAACTTCATACATCACAATGTTCAACATTTTACCTTTGCCTTTGGGTGTTGTGTGTGTTTTTAACTCACAGCACTTGAGCACAAACACACACTCTCAGTTTACTCCTCTGGGCACTACTGGGGAACCAGCCAGGTTACCTCCAGGTGGAGGCACAGCATATTTGCGACAAGGGGAAGCGAATGATGCCCGAATACTGCATTGTCTTCAGTCGTCACAGACAGAGATTGATGTTGTGGTAGCACGTTGTCCTGCCAACATGAAGCCTTTCAATGTGCATGTTGATGTGTGCACATACCCAGCTCATGTATGGATTTCCATCTACATGGCCATTGTTACTCAAGGGCCATCAGGTGGCTGACACAGGAGTGTGATCCCTGTGAACATTTAACTCTGCTTCCGTGTGAGGGTGTGTGCCTGTGCTGACAAGATGGCTGACAGTGGAGTTACGGTGCTTGGTGGTGGCCAATTCCCAGCAGGGCCTTGTGCTCCCCACAACAGAACCCAGTCGCAGAGTACTTTCCAGCCCATTTCCAGTACCTCTAAGGTGAGCATGGTTCAGTGTGAGCTTGCTGGGCCATTTGGGTGGGTGGGTATTGTAAGTGACTGCAAGTCCCAGCATGCTCTTGGCTACACCCCCTTCCCTCTTTCAGACTCTGCTTCCCTGTGAGGGTGTGTGCCTGTGTTGGCAAGATGGCTGACCGTGAAGTCCTGGTGTTTGTTGGTGGCCAATTCCCAGTGGAGCTTTGTACTCCCCACAACAGTGCCCAGTCACAGAGATCTTGTCAGTCCTCCCCCTCCCTGTGAGGTGAGCATGGTTCAGTGTGAGCTTGATGGGGCATTTGGGTGGGTGGGTATTGTGAGTGACTGCAAGTCCCAGTATGCTCTTGGCTACACCCCCTTCCCAGCATGCCCTCACTTCCCTCCTTCTGACTCTGCTTCCCTGTGAGGGTGTGTGCCTGTGTTGACAAGATGGCTGACAGTGGAGTTCTGTTGTTTGGTGGTAGCCAATTCCCAACAGGGCCTTGTGCTGCCCTCAACATAGCCTAGTCCCAGAGTACTTGCCAGCCCATTTGCAGCCCCTCTGAGGTGAGCATTCTTCGGAGAGGTGTTGATGGTGCAATTGTGAGGGGGTGCATTATCTGTGACAACAACACCATCATGCTTTGGTATACACTCACTTCACCAGCATACCCACTATTCTTTCCTGTCAGTCAGCTTCACTGCTGTGAGATATTGGTTGTGGTGGCAGGGATGTCTGACAGTGTTAACTCAGATTAGTGCCACTGCCTTGCCCTATTTGTTGGTAGGTTTGTACATGTCATGACACAGTTACAAATCACTTTGATGTGGCCATTATTGTGTTTGTCCGACTAGCATAGACTTCTTGGGCTGATTGACTTTTGTTTCCTATGCCTTTGCTATCAGTGCATGGTTTCACTGTCCCCTTAACTGTGATGTGTGTGTATTGCGACACAATATTGGGTATATTGGTTGTGTACTCACCAGGCTCTGGTATGTCAGGTAAGCCATGGATGCCCTCTGGTGGTAGGATGTCCCGCACCTTCTCCTCCCAGGACCTGAAGTAGACTGGTTTGGCAGGAGGGCCACTGCCAGTGATCTAGCTCAGGGCATGTTCCTTCTGGAGGAGCTTCTTGACCCTCCTGCGCACGTCATACCACCTGTTCTGGATGTCAGTCTTTGTGCGATACGCTGGTGCTTGTGCGTTCACCTTGTCCACGATCCTGTCCCACATCTTGGTTTTCTGCGACATGGGGGTCCTTTGTACCAATGCGCCAAACAAATGTGGCTCCACTCTGAGGATCTCATCTGTCAATATTTCTAGCTCAGTGTCTGTGAACTGTGGATTCTTCTTAGGGGGCATGGTGATGGGTGGTGGTGAGGAATTAGTACTTGTTATATATATATCGATTTGTTATGTTATATATCAATTTATTACGCGCACTGCTAGTCAAGACTGTCCTGGCGCGGTGAGGAGACTGAATCAGAGTGATCAGGAAAAAAGCTATTCAAGATGTATAAAAAGGTGAGTTTTTAGCATTTGTTTAAAATTAGTCAAGTTGGGGGAATGTCTTAGAGCATCAGGAAGGGCGTTCCACAACTGAGCTCCCCTTACCGTCAGAGATTGCCCCCCCCAGGCGAACTCTCTTACATCTGGGAACGACCACCTGCTTTCGGGAGGCAGATCGCAGCTGACGGGTCGGTAAGTAAAAAGCAAATCTTTTTGCCAGGTAGGGTGGGCATGGTCCATGGAGGGCTTTATATACAAGTACTAGAGCCTTGAAGCGCACTCTTTGGGCTACTGGAAGCCAGTGGAGCTCCCTCAATTGCTTACGAACACTGAGCCTCCTCGGGATGTTGTAGAGGAGTCTCACTGTCGCATTCTGGACTACTTGTAGCTTTCTAATCAGAAAGTCAGGTGTCCCGATGTACAGGGCGTTCGAGTAGTCCAGACGGGAGAGTATCAGTGCTCTGGCTACCGTTTCTTTGGCCACTTGGGGGAGAAGGGGAAAAAATCTTCGCAGGGTGGTCAAAGTTCCAAAACAAGTCGCAGCCAATCTAGAGATCTGGTCGCGGAAGCACAGATCGGCACCAAACCAGACTCTAAGGTTCTTAACTATCCCACCATCTCCCTTAGGGCAGAGTGATCCCTTGGGCCAAATGGACTCTTTAAAGTCAGTTGGAAATTGGCCGTAGAGTAACATTTCTGATTTGTCCTCATTACACTTGAGGCAGGCTCTTGCTAGCCAAGCAAAGACAGAGGATAGGCATTGGCGAGCTCCTGAAGTAGAGATATTATCCTTGTTCCAGGTAAAGAGAAGTTGGGTGTCGTCGGCGTATGCCACCATCTTCGCACCCAAGTTCTCAGCCACCCGAATCAAAGGTGTTAGGTAGACATTAAATAAAAGGGGACTTAAGGTCGACCCTTGTGGTACTCCTGTCTCTACCCTGCAACTGGAGGAATAAAAGGGCGGTAGCCAGATTTGCTGAGATCGGTCAGACAAGAAAGACCTGATCCACCCAAGGACCGTGCCTGAGATGCCAATATCCTCCAGCCTAGTCGAAAGCTGGAGGTGAGGCACCGTATCGAACGCGGCAGAGAGGTCCAATAAAATTAGAGCCGCTCTGCCGCCTCCGTCCAGGCACTCCCTGATGGCCTCTGGCACCTCCACAAGTGCAGTCTCGGTGCTAAAAGAGGTACGAAACCCCGACTGGGCCGGATGGAGTGCCCCCGAGGATTCCACAAACCTCTCCAGCTGCCATAATGCAACCTTCTCACATACTTTGGCAAGAGCTGGGAGAAGGGATATGGGCCAATAATTAGATGTAATCAATGGATCTGCAGTGGGTTTTTTAATCAGAGGGAGGAGTTTGGCTTGTTTCCACTGGGAAGGCACCATTCCTAAAGCTAGTGACTCGTTGACCAGAGCAGTAACCATAGGGGCTATTACTTCGGCCACTCCACTCAAAACCCTTGCGGGGCATGGATCTGCTGGGGACCCTGACTTCAGAGCTTTTAGTATGGCCAACACATCCATCTCCTCCGCATGAGTAAATTTAAGCATCTCAGCTTTAACCTCTGTTGCTTGGTATAATGAAAGTGAAGGTAGTCGATCGAGTGGAAGTTGGTCTACTTGCATGGGGAATGGCTGATCAAAGGGTTTAAGGCTGTCTTGAATTTTTTGTATTTTTTCAATGAAATAGGTGGATAGTTGCTCACACCAGTCAGTGGAGATCGGGGCTGACATCTTCTCAGCCACCGGGGCTGTGAAGCTCTTGACAATGGAGAAAATTTCTCAGCTATTATTTTTTGCTCTAAGAATTCTAGTTGCATAGAATTCCCCCTTGGCTTTCTTAATCGCCGCATAATAGTATTGTTGAGCTACGCGGAGTTTCGATTTTGCAGTGGGGCAGTAATTTCTTCTCCAAGCTCGCTCTCGCTCCTTACATCCTAATTTTAAAATCTTTAGTTGTTCCGTATACCAGAGGGATGTGGGTGTAGCCCTGCAGGTAATTTTCCCTTTACCCTCTGGAAGTGATTTAATAGAGGAATCTATCCAGGATGAAAAATTATCGACCGCTTCCTCCAGATTTTGTGCTTTCTCTGGGACTGTGTGCATGAGAGCTTCAACCAAATTTGGAATATTAATTCTTTTTGGGTATTCCTCAGGTTTAGATTTAGGCAACATATGAATGATGTTAATGTCCCAAGAAAAATAAACTGGAAAATGGTCTGACCATGTAATGGGGAGGGGTGGATCAATTAAAATGTTGAAATTAGAGTAAACTAAATCCAGGCAGTGACCTCCTACATGAGTGGCCGAGCGCACTTGTTGCACCAACTGGCAAAGATTACAGATCTCTTCCAGATCTTTTACTCCAGGAGCTAGGCTCGTGTCCATATGTAAGTTAAAATCTCCCAACATTAAAAAATGTGGTAATCTAAGCGCTCTCTGGATAACTACCTCCTCAAGGGATTTGATAAAAGAGCCCAGGGAACCCGGTGGACGGTAAATCAGCAGACCGCCCAAGGTAAATTGAGAGGACAGGGCTAAGGAAAACTCCAAAGCTTCCCCATCCTCAATCCCCCCTGTACACTCTGTCATCAATGACCACTTCTCCCTATATATCACAGCCAACCCTCCTCCCCTTCCTATATTACGGTCCAGTCTGGTGATCTTGAACCCTCTGGGATACTGCCAGTTCAACCACTGGGGCGCAGCTCTCATTCAGCCACGTCTCCGTGATGAAAAGGATGTCGAGTCCCTTGTCAATGATGAGTTCATAAACTTCTTCTGAATGTTTAGGCAAGGAGCGGGCATTGATAAGAGCTGCCTGAATAGATGGCTTACCCACTTTGTTGGACTGGGCAGTGAGGAAGGGATCAGAGGGATTCAATTTAAACTGACATCCAGGACAAATCCGTGATGTGGAGTCTAAGATATTCCAAAAAGCGCCATTACATTGGGGGTTGCGATTGAAAGCCCGCAAGTCATCAGTATTATACACAATGGGGGAAATAGTCTCATGCTGTGCAGGTTTTGCAGAGTGCCTAGCCCTGCGCACTGCCGGGGCGCGGAGGGGCGCAGACGGGCTTGCCTTAGGCACGCCTTCGGTGCGCCATCGGCGCGCCCGCTGCGCTCCCGGAAGCACATCGCTACTTATGGCCTGTCCCACCCAAGCACTGGACCGCTAACTCCGGCCAGGCTCGTGGAACCCCCCACCCCAAGATGGCTGCTCGCCCGCCCCTCTCACGGCACTAAGGCCGGCTGGAATACGTCGAGGGAGGACGCTAAAGGAGCGGGGAAGCGTCGGTGAATCCTGCACAACAAAAAAGGTTAGAGGCAAAGTGCACAACAGAGTGAAATAACAATTAAAATGTGGCGAATTAAAAATTGCTGTAGTTTTAAAACGGCATCTGATAACACAATGCCTGCCTCGCTCTGACTCAATAGACCACTAGCAAGCTCCAGGCGCTGCCACCAGCCTAAAGCTTACCTCGAGCCCATGCTTCGCTTGCCTTCTTATGGCCTGTCCCCCCACAAGCACTGGACCGCTAACTCCGGCCAGGCTCGTGGAACCCCCCACCCCAAGATGGCTGCTCGCCCTCCCCTCTCACGGCACTAAGGCCGGCTGGAATACGTCGAGGGAGGACGCTAAAGGAGCGGGGAAGCGTCGGTGAATCTTGCACAACAAAAAAGGTTAGAGGCAAAGTGCACAACAGAGTGAAATAACAATTAAAATGTGGCGAATTAAAAATTGCTGTAGTTTTAAAACGGCATCAGATAACACAATGCCTGCCTCGCTCTGACTCAATAGACCGCTAGCAAGCTCCAGGCGCTGCCACCAGCCTAAAGCTTACCTCGAGCCCCTGCTTCGCTTGCCTTCTTATGGCCTGTCCCACCCAAGCACTGGACCGCTAACTCCGGCCAGGCTCGTGGAACCCCCCACCCCAAGATGGTTGCTCGCCCTCCCCTCTCACGGCACTAAGGCCGGCTGGAATACGTCGAGGGAGGACGCTAAAGGAGCGGGGAAGCGTAGGTGAATCCTGCACAACAAAAAAGGTTAGAGGCAAAGTGCACAACAGAGTGAAATAACAATTAAAATGTGGCGAATAAAAAATTGCTGTAGTTTTAAAACGGCATCTTATAACAAAATGCCTGCCTCGCTCTGACTCAATAGACCGCTAGCAAGCTCCAGGCGCTGCCACCAGCCTAAATCTTACCTCGAGCCCCTGCTTCGCTTGCCTTCTTATGGCCTGTCCCACCCAAGCACTGGACCGCTAACTCCGGCCAGGCTCGTGGAACCCCCCACCCCAAGATGGCTGCTCGCCCTCCCCTCTCACGGCACTAAGGCCGGCTGGAATACGTCGAGGGAGGACGCTAAAGGAGCGGGGAAGCGTCGGTGAATCCTGCACAACAAAAAAGGTTAGAGGCAAAGTGCACCACAGAGTGAAATAACAATTAAAATGTGGCGAATAAAAAATTGCTGTAGTTTTAAAACGGAATCTTATAACAAAATGCCTGCCTCGCTCTGACTCAATAGACCGCTAGCAAGCTCCAGGCGCTGCCACCAGCCTAAATCTTACCTCGAGCCCCTGCTTCGCTTGCCTTCTTATGGCCTGTCCCACCCAAGCACTGGACCGCTAACTCCGGCCAGGCTCGTGGAACCCCCCACCCCAAGATGGCTGCTCGCCCTCCCCTCTCACGGCACTAAGGCCGGCTGGAATACGTCGAGGGAGGACGCTAAAGGAGAGGGGAAGCGTCGGTGAATCCTGCACAACAAAAAAGGTTAGAGGCAAAGTGCACCACAGAGTGAAATAACAATTAAAATGTGGCGATTTAAAAATTGCTGTAGTTTTAAAACGGCATCTGATAACACAATGCCTGCCTCGCTCTGACTCAATAGACCGCTAGCAAGCTCCAGGCGCTGCCACCAGCCTAAAGCTTACCTCGAGCCCCTGCTTCGCTTGCCTTCTTATGGCCTGTCCCACCCAAGCACTGGACCGCTAACTCCGGCCAGGCTCGTGGAACCCCCCACCCCAAGATGGCTGCTCGCCCTCCCCTCTCACGGCACTAAGGCCGGCTGGAATACGTCGAGGGAGGACGCTAAAGGAGCGGGGAAGCGTCGGTGAATCCTGCACAACAAAAAAGGTTAGAGGCAAAGTGCACAACAGAGTGAAATAACAATTAAAATGTGGCGAATTAAAAATTGCTGTAGTTTTAAAACGATTCAGAAAAGGGGGTGGTGATGAACAGAGTGTCTGAATTAAGCAGACCACTCTTACCCAGTCCAAAGATCAGGGCTTGATCCATCACCGTTATTTAGCTCACTGCCCCATCCCAGCTCAGAACCTGGCTATATGCAAATTAGTCTGTCCCTGGCCCAGTGCATCATGGGAACAGGGCAGACCAAACTACCAAGCCAATTCTTCACCAGAAAGGAGACAAGCTACCGGGGACCGGATTCTGGCATTTCAGCCTCGTCGGCCCGGTTTGCTTGAATCCTGATGGAGCAGTGAGCAAGGGACTCATGTCTGAGTATACCCTTCCACGCTTATGGTGGACAAAATGATTCAGAAAAGGGGGTGGTGATGAACAGAGTGTCTGAATTAAGCAGACCACTCTTACCCAGTCCAAAGATCAGGGCTTGATCCATCACCGTTATTTAGCTCACTGCCCCATCCCAGCTCAGAACCTGGCTATATGCAAATTAGTCTGTCCCTGGCCCAGTGCATCATGGGAACAGGGCAGACCAAACTACCAAGCCAATTCTTCACCAGAAAGGAGACAAGCTACCGGGGACCGGTTTCTGGCATTTCAGCCTCGTCAGCCCGGCTTGCTTGAATCCTGATGGAGCAGTGAGCAAGGGACTCATGTCTGAGTATACCCTTCCACGCTTATGGTGGACAAAATGATTCAGAAAAGGGGGTGGTGATGAACAGAGTGTCTGAATTAAGCAGACCACTCTTACCCAGTCCAAAGATCAGGGCTTGATCCATCACCGTTATTTAGCTCACTGCCCCATCCCAGCTCAGAACCTGGCTATATGCAAATTAGTCTGTCCCTGGCCCAGTGCATCATGGGAACAGGGCAGACCAAACTACCAAGCCAATTCTTCACCAGAAAGGAGACAAGCTACCGGGGACCGGTTTCTGGCATTTCAGCCTCGTCGGCCCGGCTTGCTTGAATCCTGATGGAGCAGTGAGCAAGGGACTCATGTCTGAGTATACCCTTCCACGCTTATGGTGGACAAAATGATTCAGAAAAGGGGGTGGTGATGAACAGAGTGTCTGAATTAAGCAGACCACTCTTACCCAGTCCAAAGATCAGGGCTTGATCCATCACCGTTATTTAGCTCACTGCCCCATCCCAGCTCAGAACCTGGCTATATGCAAATTAGTCTGTCCCTGGCCCAGTGCATCATGGGAACAGGGCAGACCAAACTACCAAGCCAATTCTTCACCAGAAAGGAGACAAGCTACCGGGGACCGGTTTCTGGCATTTCAGCCTCGTCGGCCCGGCTTGCTTGAATCCTGATGGAGCAGTAAGCAAGGGACTCATGTCTGAGTATACCCTTCCACGCTTATGGTGGACAAAATGATTCAGAAAAGGGGGTGGTGATGAACAGAGTGTCTGAATTAAGCAGACCACTCTTACCCAGTCCAAAGATCAGGGCTTGATCCATCACCGTTATTTAGCTCACTGCCCCATTTCAGCTCAGAACCTGGCTATATGCAAATTAGTCTGTCCCTGGCCCAGTGCATCATGGGAACAGGGCAGACCAAACTACCAAGCCAATTCTTCACCAGAAAGGAGACAAGCTACCGGGGACCGGTTTCTGGCATTTCAGCCTCGTCGGCCCGGCTTGCTTGAATCCTGATGGTGCAATGAGCAAGGTTCATCCCAACCCCATTTTCTGAATCATTTTGTCCACCATAAGCGTGGAAGGGTATACTCAGACATGAGTCCCTTGCTCACTGCTCCATCAGGATTCAAGCAAGCCGGGCCGACGAGGCTGAAATGCCAGAAACCGGTCCCCGGTAGCTTGTCTCCTTTCTGGTGAAGAATTGGCTTGGTAGTTTGGTCTGCCCTGTTCCCATGATGCACTGGGCCAGGGACAGACTAATTTGCATATAGCCAGGTTCTGAGCTGGGATGGGGCAGTGAGCTAAATAACGGTGATGGATCAAGCCCTGATCTTTGGACTGGGTAAGAGTGGTCTGCTTAATTCAGACACTCTGTTCATCACCACCCCCATTTCTGAATCATTTTGTCCACCATAAGCGTGGAAGGGTATACTCAGACATGAGTCCCTTGCTCACTGCTCCATCAGGATTCATGCAAGCCCGGCCGACGAGGCTGAAATGCCAGAAACCGGTCCCCGGTAGCTTGTCTCCTTTCTGGTGAAGAATTGGCTTGGTAGTTTGGTTTGCCCTGTTCCCATGATGGGGCCGCTTCCGATTCTGGAAAAATCGCTCCGTATAGCCGTACGGAGCCTTTTTCCCATACAAATCGTACACCTTCAACGTCCCCGTACGAATGACGAAGTACGATCCGTACCAGGAGCTGAACTCCGTACGAATCGTACAGAGACCGTACGACACGAATCCCTGTACGATTCTTGCGCGGATGTGACATCCGGATGCTTCGTGGCTGGTATTCCCAACCCGGCAAGTACGATTCGTGTCGGGTACACACCGTATAACGCTTTTTTTACGGGAGCCAAAAACATTTGTAAAAGCAGAGTTTGCCTCAAAACAGGTACGAACGCCCCAACCCCCAGGAACGGTACGTACACCCCATGATCGCAGGGGTACACACCGTACCCCTGCGATCATGCGGTGTACGCACCGTACCCCACGATCTTGGGGTGTACGCACCGTACCCCATGTTCGCTGGGTGTACGGTGCGTACACCCTGCGATTGCGGGGTACGGTGCGTGCACCGCATGATCGCAGGGGTACGGTGCATACCCATGCAATCTTGGGGTGTACGCACCGTACGGTTCGTATGTGATGGTGCGCTTTTCCGTACGAATCTTACCTAACTGACGTGGACTGTACGAATCGCGTCCTGGTAGCCCGGTCCGGATCGTACTCACCGGGTCGTACGGGATGTGTACGATTCATACGGAGATGGCTCAGGATACTATTCGTAAGGGCAGTTTTTTCCAGGATCGGAATCGACCCCAAGTGTAGAGCAGCACATGCACTATGAGACTCAAGTCAAGCGCAGCCTGCCCTCTGGCAACCATCATTCTATTTTACAAGACAATAAATCTGAAGCGCAGGCCGGGCCCTCAGCACGGGAGACAGGTGATTAAAACAAACGTGCCTGAATGCCGGAAAGTTATTTCTTTTTAGTGCGTGCAGGTGCAGCCTACTTTGTCGGATTCGGGGAGTACATCACTCTAAGCCAATGAATAAGCATGGTGAGAGTCATCTAACTATCCCACCATCGCAGTGCCTCTGAAACTCTTCCAACCCGGGTACGTCACCCCCACAACCAGAACACATTAGCCCAGGTATTGGGTCTGATGCTTCTCCGTGATCTGCACACACACACAAGACTAGGGTTGGTGTATGTGAGTATGGTATGTGGACGTTTTAACCAAGAAACAGTCCCGGGAGTGTATGGCATTGGCAACAGACTGTGGGGCCTGGCTAGATCGAGATCCCCGATCAGGCAGCTTTTGTTGCTTTTATGAAGTAAGTACATTCTATATACAAAAATCATACCTGTATTGAATGCGGGTGCCGGTGCTCATATTCAGCATTTCTAAAACATTTATTGGCACTTTGGCCGTCCTGCACACTTGCAGCCTGACGGGCCCCAGCTCAGCCAAAAGCCCGCCCTCAGCCATTCTTCAAAGAAAATGAACCAACATTCTGTGAAAGTAGTCGTGATCTGCTCACGACTTGACATCACTAACGTGATGATTGACGACGCTCTTCAAGTATGCCTGGACAGGGGAGGGACTTCCTCTGAGACATACCAGGCAGCAGCCACAGAACAAGAGCAGAGCAGGAAATTATTTTAATAATTACTGGGCCTGCCATCGATCTGCCGGAGGAGAAGAAACGGAAACACCTGGCCCGGTAAAATAAGTGCTGGTGGTGAGCATCGAAAAGCTCCGGCACAAATTAAGCACTGTTCCATGTTAAGGCACTACATTTTCCTGAAGTCACATCCGCAAACCATTTTTTCAACCATCAATTTCAAATTAATGTAAGGTACAGAAGTTTGTGTGTCACTTATGAATGATAGCAGCAGTTGGTGGAAGAATTATGTTGCTTTAAATCAAAGTCAGTGGAAAAGGGGTGGGCTAATTAGACATTACAAAAGGTAGATGGAAAGCGAGGGTTGAGAGATGAGAGAGACAGGGGCAAGTGTTATCATTGTGGATTCTGAGATGTGCCATTTTGTGGTTTGTGTACCGTTTAAACGAACGCACACATTTTCATCCTTGCTGCTGGGTAAGGCTCTGCTTCAAGAGAGAATCAATGACCACCACAGGCTTTAAGTTGGTCCGGGATTTTGAGAATTCGAGGGGTGTGACATGTGAAGAGGTGCTCTGGGTGGCTACACATACAGCCACCAACAAAATACAATTTCTTCCCAAAACACTACAGGCCCGATTCACAAAAGTAATCTGAGACAAAATCCTAACTTTACGACTTTCGATATGCACAAAAGGTATTTATTAGTAGTAAAGTTAAGATTCCTAATTTTACTACTACTAAACTGAGAAAAATCCTACCTTTACGACCTTTGGTATTCACAAAAGGGGTAAATAGACAAAATATCGAAAAAAATATATAGAATGGACATAATATCGAGTACAAAATATAGAATGGACAAAATATTGAATGGACATAATATAGTGGTCAATAATATCGAAATGCCAGGTAAGTAATAGCGAAGTACACAATATAGGCATTACAATATATCGAATAAATAATATCGAAATTTTTAGTGTTTTGTATGTTAGTATATGTGTTAAAAGTGTATAATAGTTTTTGTAATGTATGTTTAATTTTTTTAAAGTAATGAATTTTATATTATTACATTTTTGCGTAATTTAATTCTGTAGCGGGTTGTGGGTTTATAGGGGAATGGGGTGGGAAGTAATTTAATTATAGTAAATTAAATATTAATTGTTAGGAATTAGTAATTGTTTTTAATTTAATTTTGCGTTTTAGTTCTGTAGCGGGTTGTGGATTTATAGGGGAATAGGGTGGGAAGTAATTTAATTGTAATTAAATAAATATTTATTTTTATTTATTGGTATTGACAATTAATTTGTTGTTAATTTTTAATTGATAATTAATTTTTATTAATTTGTAATTCATTTTTATTAATTGATTAATTGATAATTATGTTAATTGTATTAATTTATTATTTGTAGCGGGTTTGTGGGTTTATAGGGGAATATGGTGGAAAGTAATTTATTTGTAATTAATTAATTATTGAAAATATTTTTGTGTATTGATAATGAATTTACTGCTAATTATTAGTTGATATTTTTTATTATTTATTAATTTTTGGTAGTGAAAATTGATTGGTTGTTAATTAATTATTAATATATAAATCATTACTAAATAATAATATGTAATGGTATTTATAATTAATTAATTATGAAATATGTTGTGTAATTGGTAATTAATTTTAATACTTTTTTATTGGTATTGATAATTAATGTATTTTTATTAAAATATAAAATTATTACTTTTCCTACTGTTGCACTCACTGGAGTGGGAATAGTATTTTTTACCCCTACGCTATCCAACGCTTTCCCTACTGTTGCACTCACTGGAGTGGGAATAGTAATTTCTACCCCTACGCTATCCAATGCTTTTTCTACTGTTGCACTCTCTGCAGTGGGAATAGTCATTTTCGCCCCTACGCTATCCAACGCTTTCCCTACTGTTGCACTCTCTGGAGTGGGAATAGTAATTTTAACCCCTACGCTATCCAATGCTTTCCCTACTGTTGTACTCTCTGGAGTGGGAATAGTCATTTTCACCCTCCCGCTATCCAACGCTTTCCCTACTGTTGCACTCACTAGAGGGTGAATAGTAATTGTTACCCCTACGCTATCCAATGCTTTCCTTACTGTTGCACTGTCTGGAGTGGGAATAGTAATTTTAATCCCTACGCTATCCAACGCTTTCCTACTGTTGCACTCTCTGGAGTGGGAATAGTAATTTTTAGCCTCCCACTATCCAACACTTTCCCTACTGTTACACTCTCTGGATTGGGAATAGTAAATGTTACCCTCCCGCTATCCAATGCTTTCCCTACTGTTACATTCACTGGAGTGGTAATAGTAAGTTTTACCCTCCTGCTATCCTACGCTAAAAATATTGAATATTTTTTATTAATATTACGTTAATATATATGTATTAAAAAATATAAATGTATGTTTATTTTTTTATCTTACATTAATTATTTATTATTTGTAAGGTTAAGTATTTTTAAGTATGTTTTAGTTAATTATATTTATTATTTTATTAATTTTTCATTACTTTTAAGACATTTAAAACATTCAATATTTTGACTTACTATATTTTTTAAAACGATATTTTTGATTCACTAAAATACTTTTGTACTTACCTGTTTGTAGATAGGAATTCGATATTTTGGCATTCTATATTTTGTCCGCGATATTTTGACAGGTCGATATTTTGGCATTCTATATTCTGTCAGTGATCCTACAAAAGGCATTTAGTAGTAGTAAAGTTACGATACCTAACTTTACTACTACTAAATGTCTTTTGTGAATACCAAAAGTCGTAAAATTAGGATTTTTCTAAGTTTAGTAGTAGTAAAGTTAGGAATCCTAATTTTACTACTACTAAAGGCCTTTTGTGAATACCGAAAGTCATAAAATTGTGTTTTTTCTCAGTTTATTAGTAGTAAAGTTAGGAATCCTAACTTTACTACTACTAAATGCCTTTTGTGAATAAGGAAAGTCGTAAACTGTCTCAGATTAGTTCTGTGAATCAGGCCCTACACTTTTTCATTCATAGCCTTGTACATGCATTCTAGATAGACTTGCAAACACACAACACACATTCTTGCATGTGCAACACATGTTCATAAACACAGTTTTACAGAAGCACAATACAGTTTTGCAGACACAAGAAACAGTCTCACAAATACCGACTACACAACCTGACAAACTATGACTCACAGTTTAAGAGCACTACTTTTTTCATACAATGTAGAGACTCACACACTCACACATATGTACATGCCAGGTCACCTTTCAAGGTATTTGCTGCTCTATATAAAATTGGTAACATGCCCATAATACTGTCTAAGATACAAAGAGGGCACAGACAATTGCACATACACGCACAACATTGTTTTACACAAAGATAATATAGTGGTACACAGCACAGCTACACATCCACATACACAAAACAGCACACATTTTTTACACAAACTCTCTTACTATCACCCCTAGGGGTCGATTCCGATCCTGGAAAAAAAACGTCTGTACGATTCGTATCCGGAGCCCTCTTCGTATGAATCGTAAACATGCCGTACAACCCGACGAGTACGATCCGGACCGGGGTATGAGGATGCGATTCGTACGCTCCACGTCAGGTAAGGGAGATTTGTACTGAAAAGCACACAATCACATACACACCGTACGGTCCGTATACCCCATGATCGCAGGGGTACGCACCGTACCCCTGGGATCATGGGGTGTACGCCCCATACCCCGCGATCGCAGGATGTACGCACCGTACACCCAGCGAACATGGGGTACAGTGCGTACACACCATGATCGCAGGGTACGCACCGTACCCCTGTGATCATGGGGTGTACGTACCGTACCCGGGGGGCATTCCATACATGTTTCGAGGCAAACTCTGCTTCTCCGGATGTTTTCGGCTCCCGTAGAAAAAGCGTTGTACAGTGCGTACCCATCACAAATCGTACTTGCTGGGTCGGAAAAACCAGCCGCGAACCATACGGATGTCACGTACAGCGGGTTTTGAGGGAGATTCGTACAGGGATTTGATTTGTACGGTCTCTGTACGATTCATACGGAGTCCAGCTCCTGGTACGAATCGTACTTCATCGTACGTACGGGGGACGTTGCAGGGTACGATTCGTACGAAAAAACCGCTCTGAGCGGCTATTCGGAGCGGTTTTTCCCGAATCGGAATCAACCCCTTAGTGTTCCTGCCAAGGTCCGCCAAGCCCTTACATGGGGTCACCACATGGAAGCAATGAAACTGGAGGATCACCCTGCTTAGGACAGGTTTCCCTGTGCATGATAGACAGCAGCCCTGTGGTGGTCCTGGTGGTCACCATTGATTGTTGACCAGTGGAGCTGGTGTAGACTCCACCAGTGGTTAGTCAGAGGTTCCCCACCTCTAATGAGGCACATGGCCACGGTTTTGACAGGGTGGGAGCTGAGTCAATTTGTAGTTGCTCTCCTGCTCCACTAAACATTAAATGAGGCATTACACTTGACACAGATACAATGCAAGGATGAAATTCCTTCATTTACGAACTATGCAGCTGGTTCCCCTGCCAACCTTAGATCAGGCCTTATGTAATAAAAAATCATAAATCGAAATACAAACACATGTGCATAGATAGAGATCTTTTGGTTCAGCCCTCTTCGTCCAATAGCCCATTCAACTGTCATTCCCATTCCGCATTTGCTCCCCCCAGGATACAGCATGGGGCAACGGGTCATCCCACTTCAACTGTGGTTATGAGTTTGGCCTGATTTTGAGTTTTCCGCTGCGCCTCTCACCAGGCCGGGTCACCCCCTTGCTCCTCCTGCCGCATCCTGCTCCTGCCAGCCTTGCCGCACTTTTCCCGCCGCCGCCCCCCTGATCAACCGAGCGGCCCAGCCACTGCAGAGCCGGCCGCTCGCCAGTTCCCGCCGCTGCTCGCCACAGGCCCGGCCCACCACCGGCCCATTGGCCGAGCCGCTCCCGCCGCCCAGCTGACCCGCCCTCAGGTCCCCCTTCTTATGACGCCCCCAGAGCGAACGCGCAGCGGATGCGCGCAGCGGGAGCACCGAATGAGCGCTGAAGGTGCGCCAAAGGTAAGCCCGTCTGCGCCCGTCCGCGCCTGGACCACGCCCAGTGCCAGGACCCCTGGCCCTCGCAGACCCCAGCCCACCCGCCGGACGTACGACGCCGCCACCCTCAGCGCACTCAACTCCGGCCGAATCCCGGGATGCTATCGAGCCACCCCGAGACGCACCCACGGACCCTTCTGCTGCAACGCCTGCAAGTTCACCTGCAACCGGACCCACACCACACCAGCACCCACCAATCCGAACACCAGCAGCACCCACCTGAAGTGCATCCTGCTCAACACCCGCTCCGTCCACAGACACGCCGTCGAGCTCTGGAACCTGCTCGACACCACAGCCCCAGACGTCGCCTTCCTCACGGAAACCTGGATGAACGCCTCCTCAGCGCCCGACATCGCCATCGCCATCCCGGACGGCTACAAGATCATCCGGAGGGACCGCATCAACCAGACTGGAGGAGGCATCGCCATCATCCACAGGAACACCATCCGCATCACGACCAACACCGACGACACCCTCGCACCCGCCGAACACCTGCACTTCCAGATCCACGTCAACCCCAAGACCACCCTCAGAGGCACCCTCATCTACAGACCCCCGGGACCACGCACCCAATTCAGCGAAGACATCGCCGACTTCATCAGCCCACACGCCCTCCCCTCCGCCGACTACATCCTCCTCGGGGACCTCAACTTCCACCTGGAGAACAACAACGACTGCAACACCACCACCCTGCTGGACAACCTCGCCAACCTCGGACTCAAGCAACTGGTGACCACCCCCCCCCACTACGCCGGACACACACTCGACCCGGTCTTCTCTTCCAGCAAGGACATCGCCTTCAGCCACGCCATGGGACTCCACTGGACGGACCACAGCTGCGTCCACTTCAGCTTCAGGAAGACCACGCTCCACCATCACCAGCAACAGGTTCCCTGCAGAAACTGGAACAAGATCACTGCAGACCAGCTCACTACTTCCCTGAGCAAGAACCCTCCCACCAGCACAACGAACCCCAGCCAAGCGGCCACCAACCTCATGAAATGGATCAGCGACTGCGCAGACGACCTCGCCCCTCTGAAGACCCCGCCGAGCAGACCCGGCAGCAAGAAAGCCCCATGGTTTAACGACGAACTCAAGAGCTCCAAGAAGAACTGCAGAGCACTCGAGAAAACCTGGCGCAGAGACCCAACACCGGACAACATGACTGCCCTCAAGCTCGCCACTCGAAAACACCACCAACTGATCCACGCCACCAAGAAGACCGCATTCAAGGAACGACTGGACAACAACGCACACAACAGCAAGGAACTCTTCAACATCGTGAAAGAGCTCTCCAACCCCAACGCCGGAAGCAACAACATCACCCCTTCGCAAGACCTCTGCAACTCCCTCGCCTCCTATTTCCACAACAAGATCGCGGACATACACAACAGCTTCAGCACTCAACCGACGCACGCCACAACCGAACCACCGCCCCCCACCACCACCCTCCGCGCCTGGACCCCAATCAGCACCGAAGACACCATCCGCACGATGAACTCCATCCACTCCGGATCTCCGACAGACCCCTGCCCTCACCACGTCTTCAACAAGGCCGACGCTGTCATCGCACCCCACCTGCGGGACACCATCAACACCTCCTTCGACACCGCTACCTTCCCGGAGAGCTGGAAGCACGCCGAACTCAGCGCTCTACTTAAGAAACCATCAGCCGACCCCACCGACCTCAAGTACTACCGCCCCATCTCGCTGCTCCCGTTTCCGGCAAAAGTCATCGAGAAGACCGTCAACAAGCAGCTGGCCGCCTTCCTCGAGACGAACGGTTCCCTCGACCTCTCGCAGTCTGGCTTCCGGGCCAACCACAGCACCGAGACCGCCCTGATCGCAGCTACCGATGACATCCGAGCCCTGCTCGACAACGGAGAAACAGCGGCCCTCATCCTCCTGGACCTCTCCGCGGCCTTCGACACTGTCTGCCACGTACCCTAGTACAGCGCCTCAGCAACGTCGGAATCCAGGAGAAGGCACTGGAGTGGATCATCTCCTTCCTCGCCGGAAGGACACAGAGAGTCCGCCTCCCCCCGTTCAGATCGGAGGCCACCAAAGTCATCTGCGGTGTTCCTCAAGGCTCCTCGCTCAGCCCAACACTCTTCAATGTCTACATGAGCCCCCTCGCAGCCATCGCACGCCAGCACAACCTCAACATCATCTCCTACGCCGACGACACCCAGCTGGATGTCGAACAGCCGCCTGAAACTGAACTCGGACAAGACGGAAGTCCTCATCCTGGGATCCTCACCCTCCGCCTGGGACGACTCCTGGTGGCCCTCCGCCCTGGGCAGCGCACCCAAACCAACAGACCACGCGCGCAACCTGGGCTTCAACCTGGACTCCTCCCTCTCCATGACCAGACAAGTCAATGCCGTCTCCTCGTTGTGCTTCAACATCCTGCGCATGCTACGTAAGATCTTCCGATGGATCCCCACCGAGACCAGGAAGACGGTCACCCAGGCCCTCGTCACCAGCCGTCTGGATTACGGCAACTCCCTCTACGCCGGAACCACCGCCAAACTCCAGAAGAGACTCCAGCGGATCCAGAACACCTCAGCACGACTCATCCTGGACATCCCCCGCCGCAGCCACATCTCCGGACACCTGAGAGATCTGCACTGGCTCCCGGTCAACAAGAGAATCACCTTCCGGCTCCTCACCCACGCACACAAAGCCCTACACAACCAAGGCCCAGGACACCTCAACAGCCGCCTCAACTTCTACGCTCCCAAACGCCAGCTTTGATCGACCAGCCACACCCTCGCCGCCGTCCCCCGCATCCGAAGAGCCACCACAGGAGGAAGGTCCTTCTCCTACCTGGCCGCCAAGACTTGGAACTCCCTCCCGGCCCACCTCCGCCTGACCCAAGACCACTTCGCCTTCAGGAAGCAGCTCAAGACCTGGCTGTTCGAGCGGTAGCGGACCCCCCCCCCAGCGCCTTGAGACCCCCCGGGTGAATAGTGCGCTATATAAATGCTTTGATTGATTGATTGATTGAATGTATTAACAGACAAAATGCACCATCATACACATCGTGCAAAACGTATACATTCTAGAACTCTTCTTGTGTATTGGACATGGCTCACCCTTAGGACCCAATTCTGATGCGGGTTGGAAAGCATTCCCACCCAGTGCCTGATTCTGGTGCGGTTAGGAAGGCCTCCTAATGGCATTTGCTCCTTCCAAACAGGATCGGGAGCGACCCAGTGCCCAATTATGATGCGGTTAGCAACATGTGCTCCCATTGAAGTCAATGGGAGTCCAACCAAATCATATGTGGAAGCATCCGGATGCATCGTACTTGGTCGGTCGGACTCTCCCGATCCGAGTGGGGTCGGAAACCATTTCGAACCCGATTCGGTCGAGAAGCATTTCCAACCCGCATCAGAATCTGCCCCTTAATGTTGATGGGAAAAATACTGGCTGTAACTATAAGTGAGTCATGAAACCGTGTGAAACTATGATAACAACTAACCCCCTTGTTGCTGCTGTTGGATTCCTCAACTGCCCATCAAGTGCTGGATAGGCCATCGCTAGAAAGCAGGCCATTAGGGTGGTCAGGTTGCGATGCTCAAATCTCCCATGTTGGAAGGACTGGCTAAACTGAACTTTAGCTGACTTTTGGGTTCAGTGTCGTAGGTCCTCCCACCTCTTCTGGAAGTGGACGTTGCACCGCTTGAAGACCTCCAGGGTCTACACCTTCATGGCGATGGTCTTCCAGATGTCCCGCTTCTGATGGGCGTTGCCCTATATGGATACTAGAATTGATAGAAAAAATTGGTTTTGTGACTTTTTGTTTGCCTGTATTGACTTAACACAGTTTTGCTTCATCTATCACTAGCATAACTCATAAGTTAGCATACAACATGCGTATTATCACATGCTGACCATAAGCAATATCTTAATACACACCTTTGTAGTGACCTGCTGCCTACCAACAACCAATGTCATGGTCTATGCTCACCATTTCAGATCTGTGACATCATCTAGCCCAGGGGGCTCCTACATATTGTGTGATGTGACCTACTTCTGATCAGTGCAATATATTCTGAACTACTGAAGGCTAAACATAAATACTTATTGCACAGTGGATACTGGCCACTGGGAGTAAGGGGGCTACTGTTTGGACATGACACACTTTAAAGTGGGAGTCCAATAAATTGAAGTGTTAGCTCAAGTAGTTAGGTAACTCTCCCTTTCAACTGTCATCCATTTAAAAGCATTCAGGGGCATATTTTTCAGCACACCTCAAAGTATGACCTGGCAAGGATATATATTTATGAGAAGTCTACCTCAGGCCTTCAGTTGTTTGTCCCTCCGAGTCAGCCTAGCCTGGCCCATTTTTCTAACTTAGCACTGCTCATTGTCAGGACTTGTTATCTTCAGCCTGATGATCAGTATGTAACATCAAAGCAAGCACAAGGAGATGATAGACGGTGCGCTGAAACTTTTCAGACTCTCACCCCTGTCACAGATCTGGGTTGAATCCATCATCGTTTGTTAGCTAACTTCGCCACCCCAGTTCAAATGTGACCTCAACACAGGCTTCCCTTAACTTTTCAATGCAAAACGAACGTTGTGCCTATCTAATAAATGACCCCAAGGGTGTGTGCTACTCTGAATGTGCCTGGGAACTACTGGGAGCTCCTATATAGCTGTTTGGAGAGGCCACATATAAGCTGAGTAAGTTGTTGGATGATACACATAGCTAACTACATTTACATTTTGTTTGTACAGAAAAAAATTTTATGTACAGTTGTAAAGTCTATAATGTGTTCTCAAACTGCCATGATGTGAGTTTAGAACATAGCATATATCAGTCAAACATATACATAAATATATCGCTCCATACACACCAATTACACTCTAGGGCTTTAAACACAAAGCACATTCTAAAGTTGTTGTATTTTATTAACATGGTAAAGTGCTTACAAATCCCCACCATCATTGTCCTCTGTAAAGAAGAATATATATGACAGTTCACATCACTAACTACACTTCACTCAGAGAACTCGAAGGTACATTGTAGCCTGTTTTAATGGAAAAAAAAGTTAGGCAGAGTCCCATATACATTTCAGGCATGTACCTTTTCTTCTGCGGGAGCTATAGTGCTGGCCATACAGGGAAAGGACCTCCTGTGCCAGCAATTCCAGCTCCTCTGGCATGAAGGCAGGGCCCTCTCACCTGCTCATCCCGGCATTGTTGCTCCCTGAGGTAAAAAAACTGCAGCAAAAGTGGAGGAGTTCTTGATGGCAGCAGTATTAAGAGGCAAGTGAGCTTTTTTCCAGCCTCTTCGTACATGAACGTGATCGTCAGCGTAGATGAACACAGCCATTGGTTTTTGTACATTACTTTCAACAAAGTTAGCCTATAGCTGTCTCCCTCATGGAGTTCACCGCCCACTATGCAGTCGACAACTAGTCTGATTCTATGGGGCATATCTACAAGCCCCTATCGCCAAAATAATGTCACTTTTGACAATGTTATGGTGGCGATAGGGGCATTGCCTTATTTACAAGGCAGCGTTAAGCCACTAAGCACGCTTAATGCTGCCTTGTAAAAAAGGCCCCCTTTTTATGCTATGCTTAGAGCGAAAGGGATGGGCAGGGGGTGTTGCGGTGGGCGTTTCACTGCAACACCCACTACTTTTGACACTGGCCCCTAGTTACAAAGGCAGCGTAAATAGGAGGCAGTGCCATAATTAAGACCAGGGAAAACCTGGTCTGGAGTTGTCAAAATGAGGAGAAATATTTTATTTCTCCCCTTTTCTGCAGCACACATGGAAAAAGCAAAAATGCCTTGGATTGTTTATGTACAGGAAGGTCCCCCTTCCTGTACACCAAGATTGTTTATGTACAGGAAGATCCCCCTTCCTGTACATAAAGAATCTTTAAAAAAAAATTCCATTTTGTGACTTTCATGTGTACTGCCTTAAGCAGCACACATAGAAGTGACAAAATGGCATTTAACCCCTTCCATGCTGATGTCGGCCCCCGTCCGTCATGCAACACGGTGGGCATGTGCTGATAACGACTGGGGGCCGTCATGATCCCGCCCACTCTTTAGAAGTGCCGCACAGGCGCGGAATCGCGGCCACGCCCAAGGGGTTAAAGATTCTTTATGTACAGGAAGGGGGACCTTCCTGTACATAAACAATCTTTTCCCTGCATGCAGACACCCTTGCACTATGGTGTAATGGTGCCTACGTTGGCGCCACACTGCTAAGTGTAGCACCAGTGCAGGGGAAAATGCAAGGCTGCATCATATCATTGTAAAAATGGTGTAGCCTTGCATTTCCGAAGTGGCGGAGTGAGGCGTTAAGCCGCAACGGCTAGCGCCTCACTCCGCCACCTCCTTGAACATATGTCCCAAAATGTCTTATCTGTGAGGTCAGGCAGCCGCTATATCAAAAGTTCGAAATAGTGTGTTTGTAACTGTTGAGTGCGTCAGCACCACTCAAAATAGGTGCTAGTTTGCTCATTTATACAAATGTTGATGGATGATATTAGCGCAGTGCTGTTTACATCTCCATTGACAGTATTTTGACCAAATACAAAAAATAGAATGTGCAAATAACACATTTAAAATGTACTGCTCATATATTAAAACAATTCTCAGCTATTTTAGGCTATAAAATAATTTGTGAAGAAGAAAGGGCAAAAAGCAAATGTTGGATTAAATTATGTAGTTAAACCATATGTATGTTGTAGGAGTACATGACTACACTGGTAATTATCAAATATGTTTCTGTTTAAAATGTAACAGAAGTTCAAATGTTTATCCAATGGAGATACATGAACCCTGGGGGAGTGAGGAGACAACAGACTCAGTTTACCGCCCATTTCCAGACCTTGCCACCATGGAAGAAAGGGATATATTCAAGAAGTTCAAATTGAATAGGCAAACTTTACTGGATTCATGCCATCGGCTATAGCCAGATCTTCAGCCTGACAACAGAAATCACACATTTATTACACCAATTGTCAAACTCATGGCGGTACTTCATTTTGTGGCCTCAAGATCCTTTCAATACACTGTGGCAGTATCTGGGGGAATGTCACAACCAACTTTCAGTGGTGTACTACTAGAAGTTCTTTTTTCAGTGATGAGATACATCAACAGCTTCATCCCGTTTCCATGGCAGCAGGATTTAGCTAATGTGAAGGGGGACTTTTACAGTTTGGTTTGTCAACCACATGTGGTTGGAGCAATTGATGGCACACATATTGCCTTAGTGCCACCACATGCCAGAGAATGGCAAAATGAATAGATGTTGAATAATTTTATAAGGGTTTTATAAGTGTTTGATTCTTTTTGAATTCCGGATTGTTATGGGTTTCCATAAAAGTGCACCCTCGCATGTCTTTTATGCTCTGGAAACTATGGGGCCCATTACGTTGGCGGGCGGACAAAGTCCGCTGGCCACAGTAAGGGTGAACGGGACCGACCGCCAGAGGTGCAGTGGTCCCGCTGTACCAATTAGGATGCGGCCGCATATTTAACATTGTGGCGAGCGGTGCTGTAAGCAGCACCCGCCACAGGTTAAATGTGCATGTTGTGCATTGGCATGCACAACGTGACAGGAACCGCGCGGTGCCTGCCACCTTGCGCATGCCAATGTAGGGGGGTACCATAGGTACCCCCTAAGTGCAGACCCCACCCTCCCCGGGGCCCACAATGGGCCCCCAAAGCAATTCCTGCATGTCTTTCCATGGCGGGATTACTGCCATGGAAAGACCTTCTCAGCCAGGCATCCTAACATGGATGGGGGTGTCTTCCAGACACCGCCACCATACAAGGCCCAAGTTCCGCCTGGCAGGCAATCGGAACGATTGGCTGCCAGCGGAAATGCAGCGAACGGTCTTTCCGTCCGCCGTTGTAACCCCCGCCATTGTAAAATGGTGGGGGGTAAATGGAGGCCGGGCGGGGAATGTGCGATTCGCCCATTCCCCGTCCGACTTCAAAATGGACCCCAATGTCTTCACTAAAGAGTGTTTTTTTCTAAGAATTTGGATTTGTGTATTTACAGCAGATCTGTAAATATTGTTGCAACATTCGTTGTTCTTATTGTTTTAGCCTTCAGAAAGTCGTGGGGCAACTTCCCCTTTTACAACGGAACACATGTTGGCTAAAACTTATGGGACTGTCTTAAGAAGAGGTCGAAGCACTGAACAAGAAAGTATTACATTCAAGAACACTATGCACACTGTACTAGATCCAAAGTGTTTATTGATGTAACGAGTGCTGCACAGCGTTGTAATAATGCTAGAAAAAGGGTCTACAGGAATTGGAAACACTTCCATTCAACGTGCAGGTTCCCTGCTTACGGATATGTACATCACAAGCATCTGTGCTTATATCCTGGCTCTGCCCATGATTCCTTTGTACTACGGAACAGCTCAATACACCTGAAAATGTCACAACTTGGACCAGAGAAGGTCTTGCTTATTGATCAGTAGAACCTGTCATTATGTTATTGGTATATGTGCTATTTGATTAATCTGTAATTGATCAACAAATTTGACACCTTATTTGTCTTTCATCTAGGAGACTGAGCTTATCCCAACCGCCCAGGTTATTGGCACAGCTGAGGAATCCAACGACACCAGCGGAAGTCCGCTTCATTGAGGCCCATGAAAGAACACGGAGGCCAGTGGAGTGGGCATTTGGCTCCTAAAGGTATGAATCTGTTGTCTGAACAAAACTGGTGGAGCCCTCCTATACCCACCCAATAAGATGTGCCAAATCACCGTTGCGTGCTGCATGCTCCACAGCATTGCTTTGCAACTGAATATCCTTTATTCCGGAGAGTATGGAGACCATGAAGAGCCACTGGGTGAGGATCCTGAAATGCCAAATGAAGATGATAGTGGTGAAGAAGAAGGAGCTGACTTATGTCAATATGTCATTGACAACTACTTCTCATGAGTGTAAATATATCTTTTTACGTACGTGTTATCACTTTCACCGTCACACCAAATATTGAATTGATGATGGGATAAGTAGGACGTGGTATATTTCAGTAAAAGCTAGTTCAAAGGCCAAAGAAGTTTGTTGATCAAACTTTAGACAATTGTCTACTGTGTTCAGTTGCATTGTTTTTTCTCTGATTCGTTTGTGAAAGTGAATCCTTCAAAAGTAGACTTTGTAATGTGTCTATCATGTTATGTTTGATGGGTTATCTTTTTCATTTGACAGCGTTGTGACATTTGCAGGTCTATGGACCTGTTTTGAAGTACAAAAAGGAACATGGGCTACTCCTGGTAAAAACAGACACAGACTTTGGGTTTGCAAATGTTGTACCAAGGCAACTTGCACTATGCTTGAATGGACAATTTGAAGATTATATTGGACTTGTAATCTGTTGTGTGTTGGCACTAAGGCAATATGTGTGCCATCATTGGCTCTAACCAAATGTGGTGGTGGAGTAAAACCATGCTACTCTCACCTTCAGATTTGCAAAATACTCATTGTGTGTAATGTATTTGTAGCTACATATGTGTGTCATCATTGTAGGACATACGTCTTGTGGCACACCACTGAAACTTGGTTGTGACATTGCACCAGCTACTGGAACAGTGGATTGGAATGGTCCAGTGTCTACAAAATGTAGGACTACCATGTTTTTGTCTATTTGTTTTATTGTTGTGGGGTTCCTTATGTGAGCCACAAGAGCTGGCTCCAGCTGCTGACATGATTGAATGATCATTTGCCTTTTCAATCTGATTGTTCTAAATATATCACTTTCTTCCATGTTAGCAAGGTCTGGAACTGGAAATGTGAAAACTGGCACTGAGTATCAGTGACAAGTATGGGTTATTATGTAAGAGTAAATATTGACAGACAATTCTTGGTGAAATTGGATGAACAGAGTAATAGATGATGTAATGTAATTAATCGTTTGGGAGTCATGGTTAGGAACAGATGGGTTAGGCTCCTCATCGTCCACGAGATTACGAGGCGTGTTGTCCTCACTGACGGCTCAAATAAACTGGTAATAAGATGTCCTGAAATGTTCCTGAAGTGATCAAGAAGTATAGCTCAAATCTCCCAAGCATTCAACTCAACTCAGTGGAGAGGTGAAATGTGTATTTGCAAATCCAAGGCTAGCTGACTTCAAAACAAACATTGACACAACTTGGATGTATGTTTGGCATTAGTCATCATGTGACCAGTGCACAGTCAATTTTTGCAAGTCCACTTATCTTCAGCATAGTAATGTTCATACCTTAAATGTTTTGGGTCAACACCGTTTCATTTTTGGAAGTCAAGACATCGATTCAATTGGCTTAAAAGAACACAACAACATTCAGAAAACAACACAAACCATTTTCAGAAGAGAGCATTGAATATGGATTGATCAGTACTAGACACCTTACCATATGTAGAAATATTCTAGACAAGAGAGAATGAACAATTCGGGCGGAAAAGCAGCTAACATGGTGGCGGAGTCTGGGAGACACTGCCATCCATATTAGCATATATGCAGGGTTGTGCCTTTCCGTGGCTGCAACGCAGCCACAAAAAGGCAGGTGGTTTTCGCCATTGGGGGCCCATAGCGGGCCACCAGGGATTCTGGGGGGGTGGAGGGTGCACATGGAGTTCCATGCACAACATGGCAGGCACCGCACGGTGCCTGCCACATTGTGCATGGAAGTGCACGACATGCCTTATTGGCATTGCGGCGGGCGGTGCTGAGATCACCACCTGCCGCAATGTCAAGAATGCAGGATGCGCCCGCCAGTGTAGCAGGCGCATCCTAATGCCCCCAACGGGACCCCTGCACCAATGGCGGGCGGCCCCATTCTCCGAAAGGATGGCGTGCGGGGAAAGTCCACCCGCCATCCAAATGACCCCCTTACAATTTGACACACATATGGCTAATTGTATATTTGGTGTTCCAAACATACCATCATGTGTCATGTAATGGAGATTGACACCTGTCATCTTAGATGCAACACAATTCATTCACACAAACTATCCAAATTATCTGATACTGATAAGTTTGTATTTTAGGATAATTTGTGCAGGACACACTGACAACAGCTGAGATGAGAACAAACAGGACATTGTGGTTTACCGAGACTTCGTCAAGTGTAACTTACCAGACTCAACTCCACGAGGTATTCCTGTCAAGCCTTCAGGATGTAGGATTTGCAAGACCATCTCCTCCCAGGGCATGAGTTATAAGGGGGGCCTGGGAAAACAGCTACCAGTCCTGCTGGGCTCAATGTGGTCCTTGGAGGCCAGGGAACCCACCCTCCTTCACAGGTCTTTTCACCTCTTCCTACTTTCCTCCTGTGTGTGCAGGTTGTTAGCTACAGCATTCACTCTGTTGACTATTCTGGCCCACATTTGCCTTTTCTGCAATAGGGGTTGTATTATAGACTTGGGATCCATCATGGCTGACAACTTGCCCTTGGTGAAACAGAGATTTTTGTAGCCTAGCACTGTCTAACGAAAACATAACAAACTAAAATATTGATCACAAGGCGTAGAATTAAAAAAGACGAAGGTACTAGTGACAGGAAAAATTAACAAACAAATCTGACTTAACTGCGAAAAGCTCTGCTGACAAGTGTCACGGTGCAGTGGAATGGCAAAGGATCGTGGTCTGAAATGAAGTATGTTTTATTGTGCGGAAAGCAGGTGTTTCCATTTGGCCAATGGACATCAGGTGTGTTCTACTGGCATACATCAAATGGCCACAGTGATGGGGCATTGTTGTGCGTGTACCGCGACAAACACACTCCACCTGGAACCGCCGCTAGAAGACCGCCAGCACAGCAGCAAGAACAAAATCTGCTCTATGGGAAAACGCTACCCTGACGGCGATGTAGAAATATTCGCCAGCATTGACGTCCACCACGTCAGCAGCGGTGTGCAGTCACTGCAGCCCGAATCACTCTGTTTACACGGATGGCGAGACAGCTTGCATGCATTAAATCCAGTGGGCAAAAGACCATCAACTCAGCAAAGTGCTAAGGACCACCGCCACTGCGGGGCTGCAGTAAGACCGCTACTTTCTAAATCAGGCCCCTTGTTTTCAGGTTACAGTAACTCAAAGCAAATAGTAGCTTTTTATTGAACCAGTAAGAATCATATTTTCCTGAGACTTACAATAATGATGTGGTTTCTATATCTGTTCTAAATTCGCCTGTCTGCTAGTAAGTACCCATACTTTTCAATTAAAATCATATGCCATGTTCAATTGATTTAACTTTTATTTATTTATTTGGTTGCAAGGTTACAGCTGCCACATTTAGGCAGCTGTAAGTCTTATTTTATCTTTTTTTGGCATATGCTGGTAATATTTTTTTTAACATGTAACTATCATATAGGTTGTCAAAGCCACATCTCGTATCTTTGCCAATGCTTGTTTACTTTTGTTCACAAAGTTGCCCCAGGTTTTTTATTTTTTTTATTGTGCAACAGTTTGAGCCCCCCTTATCCCAAGACACCACCTAAACAGTGAATTGCTGCCCTCAGGGTCCCAACGTAGGTAAACCTGTAAGGGTCCCACAAACAAGCCCTAAAGTAATAGTTTGTGGGTTGTGCTAAGGCAAAGAGCAGAGTTGCCTACCAGCAGCCTCAATTAGAATGAAAGAAAGAGGCTCAGGTACAATGTTATACATGTATGGAATTTCTTTTTTTTTTGTTTAAATAATCAATGCATATTTACATTATGTTTATAATCCATGGACATAACCTTTTGTGAATATTAGAAATAGTGAAGTAAGATAAACAGCTTTTTCAAATGGTACCAATGCTCCTGTTTTTTAGGGTTTATCCCTATCTGATCTTGAACATTTATTTTACTGTAAAAATAGCATTGCATGATAAGGGCTGCCGAAGTGGACAGACCAATCCCGAACTACTTCCTGCTCCACTCTTTTATTTCAACTATTTTGAAGAAAATACACATAGGGGCTCAGTACGATGTCGGGCGGAAAACCTCGCCCAACACTAACTTGTAATCGGGACCGACCGACTTGTGGTCGGCGGGTCCGACGGAGTCCCATTGTTCGCTATGGGAGCTCATGTTCCGCCCGACAATCGGCCATAACACAGGCTCCTATGGGGAAATGGGGTGTTTGCGGAAAACCTTGCACCCTGTTACAGGCACCCCATGGTGCCTGCCACACAGTGCAGGCTTTTACAGTGGGAGCCCTTGGGTACTACCTCAGCCATCAACCATAGGTCGGGGGTCTAGGGGGCCCTGTTAGGGGCCCCAAAAGTCACTTTCTGACAGCCTTTCCATGTCGGACAGACTGACGCAGAAAGGTTGTTGGAAATCGATATCGTAATGCAGAATGAGGAAACTCTGTCCATAGGTGTACTATGCGGTTCCGACTGAAACAAATACTCCACGAGTCGTTCAGAACAGATTCGAAATGACCGTGCGGTTTACGTTCCGACCGCAAACCAAATAACCGGGCGGTTTGAATGTACACCGATCGAGTCAGTCGGAAGGGTCCCGACGCGGTCAAGGAGATTCCGACTGTCGGAAGAAGGCTTTCGGCCTGATAGCAGACCCACTAAAAGTTTTACCTGATCCCCTGATCCCGTGGGTCTGCTGAGTCCTAGTACATCTGATTCCTCTTAGTGGAAACTTGATTTGTGCCTGATTGGCTGGACCTGTTATTGTGTTACATGCAGGACATTGATGGGCAGTTTTAGTACAACTAACTGGACAGTTTTGTTAATAAAATCAGGAGCTACCGAGAGCCTGGCTCAGCATTTTTCTGAGAGCGTATCTGCACTGCCCATTGTTGCTGGAATGGATCCAGAGTGTGAAACTGATGTGCTACCCACTTTCTCATTGTTAGGTCTGACGCTCTGCTTGCCTGCCTTCTTGTTACTGGTGACCATTGTACTCCTCACTATGAGACAGAGGCTGGCTGCTGAAGAGTTAAACTCCACAATTGCAAGTGTCTGGGAACATTCATGGAGCGCCTGCAACCACTCACAAAGAGACTGAGGAGGGCAGATCAAGAGGCCAGGTGCTGTAAATGCAAGTAAGACAGTGGTGGCCCGGCCTGGCAGGCAAACTGCTCTGTGCTCCAACTTTAGTTATTTTTTTCCCTTTTTGTTGCACCCCTCCAGTCTGTCATGTAGGGCAATCCAGAACCTGGTTGCTTAGCCCACTAAACAGAGTCAGAGGACTTTGTAGTCCACTGTGAGCCCGTTGCCCACAGGCAATTGACCTGTGTGTCTCAAGACACCTTGAAGTTTGGCATACTTTTATTGTGCACGGCACTTGTACAAACTTCAAGAAGTGTCACATTTCTTGGCAGTCATCCATTACACTGTGGTTCCATCTCGCTTTTGCTGTGCCTCAAGTTATTTAGTTGTGCACAAAGCTTTACAATAGGGCACCTAGGTTAATTACAAAAATTCAAAGTAACATGTTTTGGTGAGGAGAAAGTAGATCCTTCATTTTGGTAATAGATGCTTTTTTCACTTTGCAAGCATTTCGTACTGCTGCCCTTGACCTAGTGCTTTGCAAATCCTGGGCAATGTCTAGGAAGACTTTTTTAGTTCTTAAAATATATGATTCACAGAATCAGGCCGTTTGTGACTGCAAAAAGCCTTTTTGGTGAGTTTGAACCCTAAAATGTGATTCAGTAACACGCTACTGGGTCGCAATTTGGTTTGCGACTACACACTGAATCAGTATTTGGAAGAGGAATGTTTAGGGCATCCCTTCCAAACAATGATTTGCAGTGAAATATATTAATATTTTGCTACTGAAATATGATTGCAAAACATTAAGGTTTACCTACTACTGAAAGGTAGTGGTAAGGCATTCGCAAATGAGGATTACCTTACCTGGTTGATACCTTCCCCTATGTGAATGTTAAGAAAAACATTTAAACTTTTCTTTTTTTTTAACACATCCTGTTTCCTTTAAGAGAAACAGCTACAAAAAGAAGGATTGATTGCTATTAAAACAATCGCAAACGTGGGTCTGCTGAATCCAGAAGGCCATAATCCCTGCAATGGCAACAAATAGAAGTGGATCGCAATTTGTGATCTACCTCATTGACGTTCATGAGGTAGGTCGAATTGCAACCCTGTGTGATTCTATTTTGCAAATCGACCTATTAGCACATAGGTCGGTTCACACAATTAAAATGAATTCAGTAAAAGTGGGTACGCAATTTGCGACTGTGGAGTCCATTGTGATTCAGGTTCTGTTTTGTGAATCTCAATAGGAGGAAGCCTGCAGAACTTGCACAGGCCTGGCGGCCTATAACTGATCTTAAACTGTTTGTAATATGGCTGTAAACGTAAGTTATTGAGAAATGATAATGTCACATGTGTAAGTGACAAACTGTTGCTGTGCTTCATTTGCTGATTTCCCAAATCAGTGCCCATGTATTAAATGTTTTATTCTGATTAATGATTGGAGAAATGCTTGGAAACCCCCTATTATTTCGTTGAGTAACTGGCTCTCATTGGCAGTGTACCATTGTGCAATATCTATTGTAATCTATAAAACCCCATGTTAACGCCTGTATTTTGAACAAGTCTGCCCTGGTACGTATCTGCTCGCAGCTGACAATGATAAATTTACACTTTGAATCTCACTACTGTGTGTCTTTATTCATTTTAGGCTTTACCTTCTGCATTGTTAGTACAGCTGGCATATTGTGTTTCCGTATTCCAACTTGATTTCATTGCGCCCCTGCAGTTTCCTTAATAGGTGCATTCCACGTTTCCTAAACACTAGGGGCCTTATTTATGAAGGCCTTGCGCCGCCGGCGCGCCACTTTTAAAATGGGAAAAGGCGACGCACCGGCGGCGCAAGGCCTTCATAAATAAGGCCCTAGGAATTCAGGAACATTCTCTTGCATTTCACCAGATACCCCTGGTTTTAGTACTGTATTATTTTAACAAGCACTTTAATTGCTGAACAATAAAGCGCATCAAAGTAATGTTCTCATTGAGGTATTACTAATTCATTGTTCCATTACTGCATTATATTTGGCATCATATTTTGTATTATGTTCTGTATGTTTTTACTGCATTATATTTGGCATCATATTTTGTATTATGTTCTGTATGTTTTGTATTTTTCCTGCTTATACTGTAAATATATTTAAGGTAGCTGATATTATGAAAAATATTGTGTACGTCCAAGCCTTGGCTGAATACTTACACTTAGGGGCCGATTCCGATCTCGTTCGGAAGGACACCGAATCGGGTTCGGCATTAGCGGATCGTATTCGGAGGCTGAATTTCCATCCGGTTCGTACACGGTCCGGACGTCGAAGTACGATGCGAACAAGCACGAAATCTCCGTCCGAATCGTTTCCGGGTCCGAACCGCTCCGTACAGCTCGACCGTAAGCTAACCGTGGCGCGCAATGGAGGCGAATTCCAACCGAGCCAGTACGATGCTCGATTCGGACAGTCGGATTGAGTCGGAGCTTCCGGCTCGCAATAGGTCCCGGAGTTGGACTTTAGGGGTCTGCATCGGACCTCCTGTTACCCGCAGCCTTACGACTCGGACACAGGGGGAGACACATGGGTCTCCCCAACACAGGCAGGTACGATGCAGATGGCACCAACGCATACCCACTGTAGGGGGCGCACTTGTCCGCAAAGTACCCATTCAGTCAATGGGAGCCCATGTATGCATCGTACGATCGGCTCCCATTGACTTCTATAGGAGTCCAACCGAACCGAGCCCGACAGCATACGGCCGCATCGTACTCGCTCGGTTGGACTGCAGGAGTCCGGATGGGTCGGAAACACCCAGGATCTGGCTCGGTCGGAGTGCTTTCCAACCGAGATCGGAATCGGCCCCTAAATTGTGACTATGATACCTGTGTTCCACCCTTACTTGAATTATGGTTTGACTGCTAACCTATGATTGCCCAGAATGTTAAGGCTTAATGGAGACTCTCTATCTGTTGCTGTTTTGGACCTCAATTATGAAATCTTCATATATAATTATTTATTGCATTTAATAAATAATGATACCCTGGAGAACTATTTTTATCAGACGCAATCAATTACAGCAGTTACAAGTTTAACCTTTCAATGGGGCATAATATCCCCATTCTGGTGCTTACCACACCAAATTATTTACAAGGTCTTTTTCCCTCAGGAACTTTTGTCAGGCTTGATCAGTCAAAATTCATTTGGTGAAAAATTAATTGTTTGATTTTTTCAGCATGCTCATGTAAATGTAAATGTATTGCGACTTATATAGTGCACGTATCACCCGAAGGCATCAAGGCTCTTGCCTTGGGAACCCGTCCTGGCTTATCCCTGTGAGATAACCCCTACTGGGTATCCCCAGGGTGGAAGCCAGGCATCCCGCAGTGGGTGGGCCGCCGTAGTGGAGATTAAGCAACTATTGCCCAGAGTTGCAGCGTGGGACCCCATGATTGGAATAGGCATCTAGGCGAGAATTATCGAGTCCGTGGGCATTTTGGGCTCAGGACCCTGCCCTCATCAATCTGACTTAAACACAAGAAAACCTAGGGGTCTAGAAAACGGTACCTTTTATACCTTTAAACCACAGCACAAGCTTGCTGGAAAACTCTAGTAGGGATAGGAGAGAGATGAAACTGAAATAAAGAGAGGTGAAAGTGATTGTTACAGAGAAACCCGCTCGGTTTTGAGGATTCCCATCAACCGCTTGTATGATCAAATTCTATCATTTGGTCATCCTCAGGGATCTGGCGTCTCTAGATCATTGAGACCCAAGAGTCCCCTGTAGTTGAGCGGGGTCAATGCCCACAAGCACTCAATAACCAGTGATAGACTGAAGATGGGTATAGGTGCAGTGCAAAAACAAAAAGTGGTGAATATAAAATAGAATAGAGGGCAGAACAGTGGATTTATTAAGACGCTGTCCTCTTCCTAATTAAAATCAACATGAACAGTGCAAGGATGCAGTATGGAAGCAAATTACTGCATGTAAGGCCAACATGTTTCAACCTCATAGGGAAGGACCCAAGGTTTTCATCAGGGCCCTGTTCACAACGTTGCTACTGCGTAGTGGCAAAACAAATAATTACAACTATAACAGATCCAGTGTGATAACCAAATAAAGGATACAGCATTTAGGTTCAGAACTCCGCCGTACAGAAGGTTCCAATCAGTGATCTACAGGAAACAACACAAACACCCCAAATATCAGAACATCTAACATTTAAATCCTGTAACCTCCAGTGTTACTGAAAGGTCAAAAAGTACCACTCACCCTGTTCTGCCGGGGAGTAGACCTCACCTCACCTGGACTCTAACTCAGGAAAAAGGGGAGGCCACGCTCTAGAAAGAAATGCGAGGCATCAGGAATAGAATACAGTGCAAAGGTATATTAACCCTGCTTGTCATATCCTGCCTCCACACGATGTGTCATGCCTCTATTTCTAAATATACTTCTTTTCACAACTCACTCGAGAAAAACTAGCTCTACCTCATAACATTGCTCTCAACTTGTAGTTACAGACCTAAATAATGGCCGATAAACTGTAGTAAAAAGTACTTCAAAGTACCTCTCGTTATACACTGCTAGATGGTAAGGTCACAGTGCTTCACAGAAGCGGCATGCCAGGCAACCTTTCTCGCATTCACACCCGTCTGTTAATGTAAAGCCTTACCTCTCCGTCGTTGCCCCAGTCGAAAACTGAGTCAGGGGGAGGCAACGAGGGGGAGAGGTGTCGGTCATTAAAAGCCGACGACGGGACCCGACCATCGGGACGTGCACTCTGCTCCCGTCAATCCCAGGTCGCGTTACAGCGCTGGCCGCTTGTGTTAGAAGACGCGCGGCGCCGCCATTCCCTGTTTACACCGCAGTCCTCCGGGGCCATTGCTCGTAATAGTGTGCTGGCTGCGCACATGCGCAATGGTGCTCGTCAGAGTCCCGCGAGACCCGTGGACTACAGAATGACGTCAATCACGTCTATCCTGTAGTTCGTTGTCTAAAAGAGCCCAGGGAAAAAGAGAGAAACAGCGCTCCAGCTGTAAAGAACCTACTTTGTTATGCTGGAAACTGTATAGAACAAGTAAATGTCTACTCCTAGGCAAACACAGTCCTCATTCACCACTATTTGGAACCCAGCCAAGTTATTTTAAGATAAACCTTCTAAGCTGCGCATAGCATGTATGGTGCTAATGGACAGTACTACCGTGGTAATTACAAGGTGGTCCAAGGGATTTCGTCGTTGAGTCCCTGACTCTCTAGACGTAATACATAAATCCATTTCTGTTCTTTCAAATAGAGAAACCGTGTGAGGTTCGTAACATGATTGGGTATAAATGGTTTCTCTAAGACTACCCAACTGAACTCGTCCTCTTTGTGGTTGAGCTCCAAAAAATGTTTGGTTAATTTGGACACCGTTTTCTTACATTTGAAAGAACTTTTATGTTCAAGCATGCGGGTGCGTACTCTGCGGGTTGTCATGCCCACATATCTTTTGTTGCACGGGCAAGTGAGAATGTATATTACATTTGTGCTATTGCAGTTGGAAAAATGCTTAAGTATCCATGGGCGCCCAGTCCCTATATCTATTTGACTTGTCTTCTGTGTCAACTCACACATAGAGCAACCACCGCAGGGGTGGTGCCCCTGTACCGGTGGTAGTTGCCACAGAGTGTCATTAGTCTCCCTCCGTGTCTCCCGTGGCCGGGTGTGTATCAAGCAATCCTTTAGATTTTTCGAGCGCTTGAAGGCAAACAAAGGGGGTTCAATCTTGTCAGTGGTACTGTTAAGAATGCGCCAGTGGTGTCTGACAATTTTCTGCACTAGATTCGACTTCTCATTAAAAGTGCTAACAAAAGTCAGTCTGGTTAAAGGTGGCTTCTCCACCGGCATCTCCAGGAGGGCGTTGCGGTTATTGTTGCTTGCTCGTTTCAGAGAACGCCTTACCAGGGTGGTGGGATAGTGTCGATCCCGCAGTTGTCGACAAAGATTAGTGGCATGTTTGTTATAGGTCGCTTGAGTGGAACAGTTCCTGCGGACCCGGAGAAACTGTCCATATGGGAGGTTCTCACGCAGGGACCTAGGGTGTTGACTCTCAAACAGTAGAAGTGAGTTCCTGGCCATGGGCTTGCGGAAAAGTTCGCTCTGCAGGCCCTCAGATGTAACAAAAATCGAGAGGTCCAGGAAAGTGATCCTCTCCTTACTCGTCTCGATAGTGAATCTCAGGAATCTATTCCGGCTATTCAGCCATTCATGAAAGCTCACCAGGGATTCTGAATCGTCTCGCCATACCATGAAAATATCATCGATATATCGTTTGTAACAAATAATCGATGATAAAAAGGGGTTGTCAGATGCTAGTATTTCTTGTTGTTCAAAAGTATGGACATATAAATTAGCCAAGCTCGGCGCAAAAATGCTGCCCATGCTCGTCCCAGAGATTTGTAGGTACAGATTTTCTTCGTATCTGAAATAATTCTCTTTCATCGCCATTCTGGCTAGCGTCATTATGAAAGGAACCGGTGTTATGGTATCCAAAGTGACGGAGTTCAAGATGGAACAGATGGCGTTCAAAGTGTCATCCTGGGGGACGGAAGTGTATAAAGATACAACATCCAAGGACACAAGAATGTCAGTCTCTTGGTTGAAGTCAATCCCTGGCAATAAGCCCAAGACATCTTTAGTGTCCTTTAAATAGGAAGGCATGGTCAACACTATGGGTCTCAAGAAGTAGTCAACAAATTCTGATAACGGCTCCAAGACAGAGCCCTGTCCTGAAGTGATCGGTCTGCCAGGAGGTGGTCTCTGTGCCTTGTGCACCTTTGGTAAGGTATAAAAATAGGGGACAACGGGATGTTCAACCTGTAAAAATTGAGACTCATGTGGAGTGATCCAGCCCTCTGCTAAGGCTTCTTCCGTTAATAGGCGAATTTCACCCATTAATCTCTTAGTAGGGTCAGCAGTCAATAGTTTGTAAGAGCTCTCAACACTCAACTGACGCTGACATTCTGCTCTGTATACCTCGGTGTCTTGTAGCACTATGGCCCCGCCCTTGTCGGCAGATTTTATCACTATCGAAGGGTCCCGCATGAGAGTTTGTACGGCCTGCTGATCTACCCTTGACATATTGCAATATCCATTAATGGAGCCACCTGTCCAGATGGCTTCAATATCCTCTTTTACAGCCCTTTCAAAAGTAGCCACATGCGGAGGAACAGTGTGAATGGGAGGCAAAAAGGTAGATTTAGGCCTCAACCCTGTGTTTTTGTCAACGCCTTCGGAAGTCTTATCCCTGAAAAAGTAGTGTAGCCTCAGCTTGCGGAAAAACTGAGCTAGTTCAGTTTGTGTTTTGAACGGGTCTCCTCTGTCGGATATGACAAACCCTAGGCCCTTATTAAGGACATGTTCTTCACTGTCACTCAAGATGCGACTGCTGAGATTCACAACAAGGTTCTCTCTAGGTACCTTTAAGTCTGAGGAGCAGTCCTTGTCGTCTGACTGCGAGTCCCCGTGTGTGGTCCAGTTGAGTCTTCCCAGTGCACCTGTTGAGGGGGTGGGGGTCCCCTTCTGCGGCCTCTTGACCTCCTGGGGCCAGAACCTAAAAAAGACTGGTTGTTAAAGTTCTGGTAACCAGGAAAGGGGCCCATCGGTGGTTGAAACTGGTAAGGAAAAGGAGGTGTGGGGCCCCATGGGGATGGTTGCCACCATGGCAGAACTGGTCCTGGTTGGAAACCACTGTAGTTCTGAAACCCCCGGGACCTGCCTCGCCCTCTGTTTCCTAACGGTGTAGGATTATTGGTCCCTTGGTCACTATCAGAGTCCGTGCCGGAACCTGAATAATTAGAGCCATACTTCCTGCCATTATTTTTGTATTCTGGTGCTTTATAAGAATCACTAGTGTAGGGATATACCACCTCTAGTTTGAACTTTGCCAAATCTTTCTTGAATTTGTCAATCTTTACTTGTAGGATATGTTCATAAAAGTCTTTGTTGTTTTTATCCGACTCTTCCTTCTGTTTTTTAAAAACAGTAGTGGTAGAAATAGTGGTTTTAATGTGTGCCTCCAGGACTTGGATCTCTATCAGTAAGGTGTTGCATGTCCGTTTCGCAGTGCTTATAATGAGAATAAGCCAGTCCCTCGTGCATCGCCATGCGATGAGGGACCAATCTTTTAGGAACTCTTTATCTGATAGAAAAAGGCGAGGAGCATTAGTAACCAAAAGGCCTGGTGGTGCACAACTAGCCCTTGCATATTCGGCCATCACTAACCCGTGTGCTTGGGTCCGGGAATGAGCCTTTTTCTGTCGGCTGCGGGTCTTTATTGGATTATACTAGATTGATAATTCAACACGAGGTATATTTATATCGCATTGGGCTCCTTGATTTTCTACAACTGCTCGGGGTATGTTGGTTCCCTCTAAACATTTCATCTCACTCTACTATTAATTCTAGCATAATGGCAGAACGCAGTGGTCTGGCATATGATGACTCTGTTTTCCAATCCATTATGGACAATATGCCCAGTATCCTAGACTCCATCCCTACACCAACAGTACATATAGCGGATGACTGGACAAAGGCATTGACGTTGAAAAAGGCTCATTCCCGGACCCAAGCACACGGGTTAGTGATGGCCGAATATGCAAGGGCTAGTTGTGCACCACCAGGCCTTTTGGTTACTAATGCTCCTCGCCTTTTTCTATCAGATAAAGAGTTCCTAAAAGATTGGTCCCTCATCGCATGGCGATGCACGAGGGACTGGCTTATTCTCATTATAAGCACTGCGAAACGGACATGCGACACCTTACTGATAGAGATTCAAGTCCTGGAGGCACACATTAATACCACTATTTCTACCACTACTGTTTTTAAAAAACAGAAGGAAGAGTTGGATAAAAACAACAAAGACTTTTATGAACATATCCTACAAGTAAAGATTGACAAATTCAAGAAAGATTTGGCAAAGTTCAAACTAGAGGTGGTATATCCCTACACTAGTGATTCTTATAAAGCACCAGAATACAAAAATAATGGCAGGAAGTATGGCTCTAATTATTCAGGTTCCGGCACGGACTCTGATAGTGACCAAGGGACCAATAATCCTACACCGTTAGGAAACAGAGGGCGAGGCAGGTCCCGGGGGTTTCAGAACTACAGTGGTTTCCAACCAGGACCAGTTCCGCCGTGGTGGCAACCATCCCCATGGGGCCCCACACCTCCTTTTCCTTACCAGTTTCAACCACCGATGGGCCCCTTTCCTGGTTACCAGAACTTTAACAACCAGTCTTTTTTAGGTTCTGGCCCTAGGAGGTCAAGAGGCCGCAGAAGGGGACCCCCACCCCCTCAACAGGTGCACTGGGAAGACTCAACTGGACCACACACGGGGACTCGCAGTCAGACGACAAGGACTGCTCCTCAGACTTAAAGGTACCTAGAGAGAACCTTGTTGTGAATCTCAGCAGTCGCATCTTGAGTGACAGTGAAGAACATGTCCTTAATAAGGGCCTAGGCTTTGTCATATCCGACAGAGGAGACCCGTTCAAAACACAAACTGACCTAGCTCAGTTTTTCCGCAAGCTGAGGCTACACTACTTTTTCAGGGATAAGACTTCCGAAGGCGTTGACAAAAACACAGGGTTGAGGCCTAAATCTACCTTTTTGCCTCCCATTCACACTGTTCCTCCGCATGTGGCTACTTTTGAAAGGGCTGTAAAAGAGGATATTGAAGCCATCTGGACAGGTGGCTCCATTAATGGATATTGCAATATGTCAAGGGTAGATCAGCAGGCCGTACAAACTCTCATGCGGGACCCTTCGATAGTGATAAAATCTGCCGACAAGGGCGGGGCCATAGTGCTACAAGACACCGAGGTATACAGAGCAGAATGTCAGCGTCAGTTGAGTGTTGAGAGCTCTTACAAACTATTGACTGCTGACCCTACTAAGAGATTAATGGGTGAAATTCGCCTATTAACGGAAGAAGCCTTAGCAGAGGGCTGGATCACTCCACATGAGTCTCAATTTTTACAGGTTGAACATCCCGTTGTCCCCTATTTTTATACCTTACCAAAGGTGCACAAGGCACAGAGACCACCTCCTGGCAGACCGATCATTTCAGGACAGGGCTCTGTCTTGGAGCCGTTATCAGAATTTGTTGACTACTTCTTGAGACCCATAGTGTTGACCATGCCTTCCTATTTAAAGGACACTAAAGATGTCTTGCGCTTATTGCCAGGGATTGACTTCAACCAAGAGACTGACATTCTTGTGTCCTTGGATGTTGTATCTTTATACACTTCCATCCCCCAGGATGACACTTTGAACGCCATCTGTTCCATCTTGAACTCCGTCACTTTGGATACCATAACACCGGTTCCTTTCATAATGACGCTAGCCAGAATGGCGATGAAAGAGAATTATTTCAGGTACGAAGAAAATCTGTACCTACAAATCTCTGGGACGAGCATGGGCAGCATTTTTGCGCCGAGCTTGGCTAATTTATATGTCCATACTTTTGAACAACAAGAAATACTAGCATCTGACAACCCCTTTTTATCATCGATTATTTGTTACAAACGATATATCGATGATATTTTCATGGTATGGCGAGGCGATTCAGAATCCCTGGTGAGCTTTCATGAATGGCTGAATAGCCGGAATAGATTCCTGAGATTCACTATCGAGACGAGTAAGGAGAGGATCACTTTCCTGGACCTCTCGATTTTTGTTACATCTGAGGGCCTGCAGAGCGAACTTTTCCGCAAGCCCATGGCCAGGAACTCACTTCTACTGTTTGAGAGTCAACACCCCAGGTCCCTGCGTGAGAACCTCCCATATGGACAGTTTCTCCGGGTCCGCAGGAACTGTTCCACTCAAGCGACCTATAACAAACATGCCACTAATCTTTGTCGACAACTGCGGGATCGACACTATCCCACCACCCTGGTAAGGCGTTCTCTGAAACGAGCAAGCAACAATAACCGCGACGCCCTCCTGGAGATGCCGGTGGAGAAGCCACCTTTAACCAGACTGACTTTTGTTAGCACTTTTAATGAGAAGTCGAATCTAGTGCAGAAAATTGTCAGACGCCACTGGCGCATTCTTAACAGTACCACTGACAAGATTGAACCCCCTTTGTTTGCCTTCAAGAGCTCGAAAAATCTAAAGGATTGCTTGATACACACCCGGCCACGGGAGACACGGAGGGAGACTAATGACACTCTGTGGCAACTACCACCGGTACAGGGGCACCACCCCTGCGGTGGTTGCTCTATGTGTGAGTTGACACAGAAGACAAGTCAAATAGATATAGGGACTGGGCGCCCATGGATACTTAAGCATTTTTCCAACTGCAATAGCACAAATGTAATATACATTCTCACTTGCCCGTGCAACAAAAGATATGTGGGCATGACAACCCGCAGAGTACGCACCCGCATGCTTGAACATAAAAGTTCTTTCAAATGTAAGAAAACGGTGTCCAAATTAACCAAACATTTTTTGGAGCTCAACCACAAAGAGGACGAGTTCAGTTGGGTAGTCTTAGAGAAACCATTTATACCCAATCATGTTACGAACCTCACACGGTTTCTCTATTTGAAAGAACAGAAATGGATTTATGTATTACGTCTAGAGAGTCAGGGACTCAACGACGAAATCCCTTGGACCACCTTGTAATTACCACGGTAGTACTGTCCATTAGCACCATACATGCTATGCGCAGCTTAGAAGGTTTATCTTAAAATAACTTGGCTGGGTTCCAAATAGTGGTGAATGAGGACTGTGTTTGCCTAGGAGTAGACATTTACTTGTTCTATACAGTTTCCAGCATAACAAAGTAGGTTCTTTACAGCTGGAGCGCTGTTTCTCTCTTTTTCCCTGGGCTCTTTTAGACAACGAACTACAGGATAGACGTGATTGACGTCATTCTGTAGTCCACGGGTCTCGCGGGACTCTGACGAGCACCATTGCGCATGTGCGCAGCCAGCACACTATTACGAGCAATGGCCCCGGAGGACTGCGGTGTAAACAGGGAATGGCGGCACCGCGCGTCTTCTAACACAAGCGGCCAGCGCTGTAACGCGACCTGGGATTGACGGGAGCAGAGTGCACGTCCCGATGGGCGGGTCCCGTCGTCGGCTTTTAATGACCGACACCTCTCCCCCTCGTTGCCTCCCCCTGACTCAGTTTTCGACTGGGGCAACGACGGAGAGGGAAGGCTTTACATTAACAGACGGGTGTGAATGCGAGAAAGGTTGCCTGGCATGCTGCTTCTGTGAAGCACTGTGACCTTACCATCTAGCAGTGTATAACGAGAGGTACTTTGAAGTACTTTTTACTACAGTTTATCGGCCATTATTTAGGTCTGTAACTACAAGTTGAGAGCAATGTTATGAGGTAGAGCTAGTTTTTCTCGAGTGAGTTGTGAAAAGAAGTATATTTAGAAATAGAGGCATGACACATCGTGTGGAGGCAGGATATGACAAGCAGGGTTAATATACCTTTGCACTGTATTCTATTCCTGATGCCTCGCATTTCTTTCTAGAGCGTGGCCTCCCCTTTTTCCTGAGTTAGAGTCCAGGTGAGGTGAGGTCTACTCCCCGGCAGAACAGGGTGAGTGGTACTTTTTGACCTTTTAGTAACACTGGAGGTTACAGGATTTAAATGTTAGATGTTCTGATATTTGGGGTGTTTGTGTTGTTTCCTGTAGATCACTGATTGGAACCTTCTGTACGGCGGAGTTCTGAACCTAAACGCTGTATCCTTTATTTGGTTATCACACTGGATCTGTTATAGTTGTAATTATTTGTTTTGCCACTACGCAGTAGCAACGTTGTGAACAGGGCCCTGATGAAAACCTTGGGTCCTTCCCTATGAGGTTGAAACATGTTGGCCTTACATGCAGTAATTTGCTTCCATACTGCATCCTTGCACTGTTCATGTTGATTTTAATTAGGAAGAGGACAGCGTCTTAATAAATCCACTGTTCTGCCCTCTATTCTATTTTATATTCACCACTTTTTGTTTTTGCACTGCACCTATACCCATCTTCAGTCTATCACTGGTTATTGAGTGCTTGTGGGCATTGACCCCGCTCAACTACAGGGGACTCTTGGGTCTCAATGATCTAGAGACGCCAGATCCCTGAGGATGACCAAATGATAGAATTTGATCATACAAGCGGTTGATGGGAATCCTCAAAACCGAGCGGGTTTCTCTGTTACAATCACTTTCACCTCTCTTTATTTCAGTTTCATCTCTCTCCTATCCCTACTAGAGTTTTCCAGCAAGCTTGTGCTGTGGTTTAAAGGTACAAAAGGTACCATTTTCTAGACCCCTAGGTTTTCTTGTGTTTAAATTATTGTGATGGGGGTACAACCTAGGCATGGTCTCTAAACTCCCCTGAGACCCTGTTTTCCTTGTTTTTTAGTACTCATCAATCTGACCCCTGTGCAAACAATTGTTTTCATATATTTCAGAATGTTACAAGACACTCACAAGTGAGCCCTTGGTCTCGAAAGCACTGATAACCAGCAGTCCTTAGCTTTCCCCCATATAGACAGCTCAGTGTTCTCTCTTTCGCCAAAAGACCTGGCCTGACACCTTTCCTTACTTAGGGTATGACCAGGTAAAGAAACCTCTGACAACTGGGAGATGGAGTGAGGGGGGTGCCTTGTCTTGTGATTATTATTTGTCCTTTTAATTGAACTCCTGGCTTTCACTTTCAAGGCCTGATTACGATGTCGGGTGAGCCACCAATTACAGGCCGTTGCGTCAATCCGCCTGACATCTAGTGCTGCTGTTCAACTGCCGGATTATGAAACCGGCAGTCGGAGCATAGCGGAAGGGGGTAAAGACTGCCACCTCCAACAGGCTCCAGGAGCCCATCAGGGCAGCAGTCGGAGCCTAATCCCTACAATGAATGGGGTGCCTGTAGAGGCACCACTGTAGGGCTTGGGATGCCAGTTTCCGACAGCCTTTTCATGGCGGTCCAACTGCCATGGAAAGGCTGTTGGAAATGGACATTGGGGGCCCCTAGCAAGACCCCTGGTCCCTGTAGGGCTCCGTGATCTGGCCAGGGGGGCACATGTGGCAGCCCCTAAACATCCATGTACTGTGTGACATGGCACACGATGCATGGATGTTTAAAAACATTCCTTGTCCTATTGCAACTTGTGCTGCAGCCTTTTTCCAGGCTGCAGCACAAGCCGCAATAGAAAAAGGGATGTTTTCCACTGCCTACACAATGGTTGCATTCTAATCTGCCGGATGGGTCTTCCAACTACATGTTGGGAGGTCCCACTCCTACCCCCGCTGACACCGTAATAAAGCCCTTAGTAGCATATTGTATGATTCAATGTCAAAGTTGTAAATGCAAACCATGTAGTCACAGTATACTCCAGAGGACCTATTGACTTCTCTCTTGGACCCGACTAACCCAGTTGGGATTATGTTAGTAGAAGCATACTATTGTGGGTGGTATTGTGGTTAAGGGCAAACTGGAATAAACCCCCCATTGGAGGTGCCGGTGGGGAGGCCGAAGGATGAACTGTCCTGTTTGGCTCATCAGTGGGAAGATGAATTACACGTCATTCAATATCATTGAAAGATATAATTCATTTATCATTCACATATCTTTTCACATGACCCATATCTATGACTATGAATGTGCTAAATGTAAAATATATAATATAATAGAGGGGACCATTGGATGTCCTTGGAAGTGTGCTTTTGTATATGTAGGACACTAAATATAATGAGAATTACTTTTTCAAGTATGCCACAGTGTATTTATATTTTGAGAACTTATTATCAATATTTTGGTGTTATGTGAAAAAGTGAAGCTGAAACTAGTATGATTCCATATTTATTCAACCAAAGTGTGCACTCACTTTTGGTTTCCCGTTGGGCTTTAGCATTATTAGTAGCCCTATTTAATACATTGATGTATTCACTAGAAAACCTTATTGTACAAATGTGTACATCTGTGCATTTATGTAAGAAAATGCAATTACATTTTTAAGTCCCCAGGTTGTCAATCTACGTAGACATTGACCTTCAATCACAATTGACAGCAATGAGGGTCACTCAAAAGAAGGCCTTCTTTCTATATTTTTCGATTTCCAAAAATGAAACAGTAAATGAAAACATTGTTTCTGTCTGTATTTAAATAAAAACTGAAATCGAGAACGTATTTGTTCACTAAAATTTGTGTCCCAGATGGGCCGGTGGTGAGGTCAAGTATATCAGATCTCTGATCCCTCTAAAAATAATTTTCATTAGTTATAAGAAAATGGAATTTAAAGATATATTTTGATGTCCCTCTTTATTAATTACATACAAAGAACGGAGGGTGATGTACATGCCCCAGTAAACACAATTGTCTGTCCCAAAAAACCCAGCGGTGCTGCAAACAGGTTTATTTAGTCCAATTCACTGTAAACAACAGGACATACCCGCTCTGTACACATCCTACATTATTTCAACGGGATATGTTTCAAATACAAAAGTGACAATAAAGACAACAGGCCCGATAACAATGTGGGTCGGAAAGCCTCCAACCACTTGTTGGAGGCTTTCCGACCGACATTGTAGGGTTAAACTCTCACCGCCGTATTACAATAAAGGCGATTGGAGTTTAAACCAGCCGGGGAATCAGAATCGGTTATGGCGGGTTCAAGGAGTGCGTCGGCTGTTTAGAATGGCCTCATAATCCCTTAAGGACAGTGTTTCCGCCATTGGGATTATGATGTCTGTTTCCAAAAGCCTTTACATGTCGGCCTTTCCGACATTGAAAAGGCTGTTGGAACGCAACTTTGGTGGTCCCTGGCAATGAGAGCTTGTCCAGTGGCCGGTTTAGGCCCACTGCACAAGCTCCCTTAGAGAATTGGGAGTTTGCAACCGCACCATGAATGGCCACATCGTAATTAGGTGTGCAGAACTGTAGAACTATAGTCTGGTGGTTCCCACACCGAAACGGTGTCGGTCGGAGGCAACTCCGACCGACATCGAAATCAGGCCCAACTTTTTTCAACCATGTAACTACAAATTAGATACACCAATTGAAGGTTTTTAGAACAAACTATTTTAGCTCGAATTGCTAAACATTTATTACTATTGATATGGTATGGATTTGGGCAAAGGCATGAAGATGTTGATATTACTTCTCCAGGTGTTGATTCAAAGGTGCATTTTATGGAGGGGGTTACCGAGAAAGACAACGGGTATGAATAAGTTGTAGGCGGAGTTTGCCTCCATATCTGTCATGGTAGAACCTTTCTCATGTTGGTGTTGAATGTGAAAGGCATTTATTGCAAACATTAACAGCCTGTTGGACAAAAAGAGTACAGAGAAGGAGATTTTCATGCAAGGGTAATGGAGACAAGCTTACCGCTTGAAGTTAAGATGCAAATATGTATACCCTGTTGAAAAGGCATTTAGAACCAATCACATGACCAAATCCTCACCAAGAAATACAAGCAGGTGCATAGCTGAGATCATGAGAGAGGTGTTCAATTGCATTGATGAGTAGCAACAAAGTAAACAGGTTTGGCTGACCATTTCTTTTGCAAATTTTACATCCTTGGTGCCAAGGGTCTTCTCAACTTATATCAAAAATGGCCACATCTGTTGACCAGAGTTAGCATGAGCAGAAAACATGGAGGTCATAAATTACTTTTGTCACATAGAAGTATTTTTAATTTCACAAGCCCACCCTTGTGCTCTGCTTTACGGTCAAGGTTGGTAGATGGAATATGGTGGCCAGCCAAAAGCTTCTACCTGTTAGGTAATCATTGATTTGGGCTGGGTCCAGATGGGCCCCCCAGTGAGTCTTACATAGGGGTTTTGGAGAGTTTAGTACCAACTTTGAAAATGCGTTTCAATAAAATCTATATGGACGGCAAAAATACACCGGGCTCATGGGCAGAGGCCACTGTTACATTAATACTAAAACCCAACAAAGATCCTCAATCGATAGAGTACTATAGACCTATATCTTTATTAAACTCGGATTACAAACTTTTTACGGGTGTATTGGCGGCTAGAGTGGCAAAGGTTATTAAGACGGTAGTCCATTCGGATCGGAGAGGTTTTATACCGGGAAGGCAGCATATCGAACTGACCTTTCAGGTAATGGGGGCTATCGATATGGCCGAAATTAAGAAAGCTCCCCTGACAATAGTAGCTATAGGCGCTGTTAAAGCGTTCGACCGGGTTAATTGGCTATATCTTTGCGGAACCTTAAAAAGATTTGGTTTTCCTCATAACCTGGTCCAAGCAATTAAGAGTGTTTATCTTTGCCCCAAAGCTAAGGTTTTGGCGAACGGAATGTTGACAGATTGGTTTAACATCGGGAAAGGCACAAGACAGGGGTGCCCTCTGTCACCATTTTTATTTAAGCTTTACATTGAACCTTTTGTTACTATGCTTAGGCAAGATACTGTTATTCAGCCCTATAGGATATGGGGGTTAGAACTTAAAACTGCTCTCTATGCAGACGACCTGCTCCTATATACTACTAATCCAACAGAGACCATTCCACGGTTATTTGAGATGGCTGAAAAATTTGGACAGGTCTCAGGCTATAAAAATTAACAAAGAAAGACGGAAATAATGGAGTGGAACTAACCTTACAGTTATCAAGGGGTGAAGGGCCAAATGAGGTATTTAGTTCCAGGATAGTCTGTAAAAAATTGAGGAAAGGCCTTAAGGTGGGTGGGCTAGCCTTACCAGATTTATTAATCTATTGTTATGCCTTCCACTTTAAAAAATTTAGGATCCTGGCGAATAAACTCAACTCTTCACCATTAGGTCTTTTGTTTGAAGCAATGCTAAAGGATGTTGTTCAAGGGCAGGTTTCCTTCCTATACAAATATGGTGACCCTAAATTCTACAAAACAGTTAGATTAAAAACCTGGGTGTTTATAAGAAAAAAAATGGATATCCTGTATTATACTACGCAGGCGCCAGTTTGGGACTAACCCTGGGCGTAGTGGGCGTAGTGGGGCTCCGCGGAGCTACGCGGAGTGGGCGAGAAGCTATGCCCACTCCCGCACTCCGCGTAGCCCCACAACGCACCTCCCTCCCGCTCTCCTCTACATACATTATTTAAGCAAAATACCCTTAATAAAACAATTTTAAAGCACTTACCATGTCCGGGGCTCGTCCGGGGCTCCCTCTTGGAATCGCGTCGTCATGGATACCAATGCGCATGCGCGGGCGGCCGCGCATGCGCATTGGTATATATGAAGGGCCGCTATTCCAAGAGGGAGCCCCGGACGAGCCTCGGACACGGTAAGTGCTTTAAAATTGTTTTATTAAGGGTAGTTTGCTTAAATAATGTATGTAGGGGAGGGCGGGAGGGAGGCGGGTGGCGGCCGACTCGGCTACGCTCACGGAGTGGGCGTAGTGTTCCCGGCTACGCTGTCTACGCAAAATGCGTAGGAGGCAACACTACGCCTACTCCTTGGGCGTAGCCGATTCGGACGCCCAGGCTTATTTGGGACTCCCCTGGCACTCCAGAGTGCTTACAAGATCAATTGAGTCTGCCACTAAAAGCAGGCGGAATAAAGTGTTGGGGGGACCTACACGATGGCTATAATCTTATGAGTTGGAAGGCATTAAGTAGGTTAACCCTAGGATCACTGACAAGGTTTAAATAATATTAGATTTCATCTTGGTGGTTGATGCAGAGTTGGCAGGAGGAGTAGATTAATTCAAATGTGTTAGATCAAGTGGCAAGAAGGGGCACCTGGAAAAAGGAAGTTTCTTATTTTTATACAACAATTTTGAACACTGAAGATCAGGGAGAATCGGAAGTACGTAGACTATGGGGGCAGGAAAATGAAGGGAATGGAATGGATGTATATAAGGTGTGGTCTGATTCCTTTGTTATGTTACAGGACATAGTAAAACCAGCAGCATTGCAGAAAAATCATCTATATACGGTTTATAGAGTTTATTGGTCTCCGAAAAAGTTGTCCAAGGTGACTGGGACGGCTTATAGCTGTCCAAGGTGTAAACATCCAGACACAGATGATGCCCATATATTTAAGGAATGCCCAGAAATTAAACTCTATTGGACGGAGGTATGTGTTTTTTTGGAATCTGTTTTGGAAAGACCAATCGATATAAGTACCAGCCTGATTTTCTTTGGTATATCACACGATTACCACATGAATGCACCTATGTTTAATTTGATATTTTACGCGATCATTCTAGCGAGGAGAGAAATCTGCAGGGCTTGAAAATGTGATTTGTACTAGTGAGACAGACATGGCATGCGATCTAAAAAGTAAGGTGAAGACCTGGGCAGATCTGCTAAACTGGAGAGAAAAGGGCATAGGGTCCAATGATAAAGCCATTATACCGTAGGACCTAGCCTCCTCAGTAACTTAGACGTAAGCAACCAGACAAAGTGAACAGGAGCGGGAGAGGGTAACGGTGTTATCTCGGAGGAAAAGCTCTATCTCTCTCCATTGCCTCTCCGTAGGGCCGGTAAAGAATGGTATGGAGTAGTTGGAGGTATCCCATCTTGAGTTTTTGGCAGTATGAGGACAAAAAAAAAATAATCATTGATTAGGGCTGGCTAAGAATCTCCTGTGAGGGCTAGTAGATGGGGAATTATGGTGTGCTTAGGTCACCTAAGGGAGTCTGTGGGATGTTTTACTAAAATATTGAGGTAACAATATCGCATTGATCCGGACTGCAGATGCCTAACGTCTAGGTTTTCGGCGGCGAGTCGTTGTGCCCTCAACGGAGCACAGCGTGAAGACACTGCCGCTCTGTGAGGCCATGTGGCTTGCTCAAACCACCAGCGATACACTCTCCAGGCAAATTCCAGGAGTACATGTTGCGGGTAAAACCGTGAGTCGCATAGGAAAATAATAATAATAATTTTTTTCCTTCATTGATTTTTTCACACTTGCCCTCACGGAGTGGACACGCCTTAGCAAGCGTGGACCTCCGGGGGTTTTTATGTAATTTTTCACTGGTCCTGAAGAAAGCTGAGCTGAATACGCATCCACCAGCAGAAACATGTTGACCACCCACTTTAGGTCACAATGGTTCTAATCAAAAACCATTTCGTGTCCTCACTGTTTTTAATGTGAGCAATTGGTCCACTAATAAAGTTGGTCTGGGTCCAGTTGTGATCTTTTAATACTCACTCACATCACCATTCACTTTTCATTGACACACTTCGTTCAAGACAACCTGCTCCGCTGCAATTGCAGGCGTTGTAGCACACAGGGGGGCACTCGGTCCCTCCTGTGGGAACCCCATGATGAAGCATGTCACCACTAGGGTGAGTGAGGGTTCTTTTAAGAAATAGCCTTTTCTTTTCTCAGTCTGTTTGACCTTATTTCTGTACACATACATTTTCCAAGTTTGGTTTCTAGCAAGCATGGACTGTGTCACTTGTATATTTATAGTCTTTTTGAGTAGGTACTCTTTTGTTGTTGTACTATAACAATATCGCATTACCATAATATCAGTGCACTTATATTGTGATAACCAAAATATTGTCATTTCAAGTATCATAGGTAAGAATACACATTTTTCGTAAAAAATATAGTTGCATAGAAAATTGATGTACAGATGTATTTTTTCTATATTGTTGTTATAATGCTGTTTAATTAATATTATATCTTTGTTTATAATAGAACATTTCTATTTTTCTAAAAGTTTTTTGTGTATTATATCAATTAATTATTTTTTTAGTGCGTGAATGTGGGATTTTTTTAAGTACTGATATTTCTTCAGTGCTTAACGAGAATAAGGTTGGAGAGTGTTTTATAATATAGTTTGTGATTTATTTTTAAATTTTTATATACGTAATTCATTTAGTTTGAATATCTTTTTTATTTGCAGTTTTGATTTGTGTTTATCATTTTCCAAAAGAAAATGCATTATTTAATTTGTGTTTATTTGTATACATTTTATTTTTTGATATTATTTTGTATAGTTATGTAAATAAAATTTGGTGTATTTTTAAACTTCATAAACATTTTTTTTATTTGCTTTTATAAGTATGTAATAATAATTTTAAATGTTTAAAAAGTCTCATATTTTGGGGCGTGGCTTGAGGCGTCAAGGTGGTGGTCGCACTCTAAGAGTGCTCTGGACCCCCTCCGTCAGCCGCCCACTTTTACCTGCCATCGAAGCTCCACGCTACTGGGTGCGACTCCCTCATCCCACCTGCATTGCCCAGATCCTCCTAGAAGACTGCCCGTTGTCCATGCTGTCCTCTCTGGCCCTCTTCTCCAGGCGGCCCTGATCCCTCAAGATGATGGCCCCTTCGCCGTCTCGTCCTTGGGCCTGACACCTCGGCCCGGACGATCAGGTGATCTCTCTCCCAGCCCTGTCTGGCCACGGACCCCAGAGTTGCAGTGCGGGCTCCTGCCCCGGTGCCTGCTGGATCGGAGGGGAGCGGGGAGCGGTCCCGAGGTGTGTTGAAAGCACCCTGGAGCACGGAGAGGCGCCCTTGACCCCCGGAGATAGAGGTGACTGTAGGAGGTTGCCGGCCGACCCGCGCGCTGCGCCTCGGCTGGAGGAGAGACGGGCGGAGACTGCGGAACCAGGCTGCGCTGCTCTGCAAGCCCTGCTCGCAGGCGCGATTGCGGTGGGTGATGGCGGGGCCTGGGTTACGCGGCTGGCCTGCCTGGATGTGGGAGTGCCTGGCGCCGGGTGAAGCCCAACCTGTGTCTCTGGGACTGTGTGGAGACCGGGGGACCAGCTCTGTGTCGCCTCCCCCAGGGACTTGCTGTGGGACTACCAGGGCCGCGCAGATGCGCCCCCCATGCGGGCTGAGAGACTGAGATCTGTGGTGGTGCCTTGATGGATGGACTGACCCTCAGGGCCAGAGGCCACTGTGTGGACTGCTGGAAAATCCTGTGTGCCTCATTCCAAACCTGTGTGTGACTCCCGCTGGGTACCCTAATCCCCCCTTTTGTCCGCTACAGCTTCCTCGCTCCCTCCGCCATTTTAACGACGCAGTGTGGGATGCGTGGTGCTGCTGGGCCCACTGCAAGAGCAGGGCGGCTGGCCTGAGACCGTCCTCCGATCCCTGGGGGCGGGCTGCTTTGTCCACTGTGCATTGTGGAATTTCCATTGCCTGCATTGACACCGGAGATGCGGGGTGCCCGACTTCCAGGGTCCTGAGGGTTCTCTGACCTGCCCCGGGCTCGCTGCTGTGGGGGTTCCGCCTCTCCCCATTATCTGCAGGCCGAGTGGGGCGCTGTGGTTCGGTGTGGGGGCAGATCGGCTCCCGTGTCAGGTGGCGCACGCGCCTCCTACCTTCTTCTCCCCCTGGACACCTGGGGCCTTACTGCTGGGGCCTGCTGGGGGGGCCAGAGGTCTTGGGGCCCCCACGGTTGCCTGGAGGACTGCCACTGCTGTCGAGAGTTGGGCTCCCATAGAGAGCGGCCTCCTTCTTTCAAAGTTGGTGAGTGGGTGAGAGATCGGCCACTACACCGGGTGGCGGGGGCTGTGGCCGAGAAGATGGTGCGCCCCCCCTCCTTCGGCAATCTCAAGCTGATTCTTCGAGGACATGGGCAGAACCAGCACCACCCAGACCCCCATTCTCCCCACCCAAACTAAAATGGACCAATTTACCAAGTCGGACTGAGATCCGGGTGGCAAGCCACCGACTGCGCCTGGGGCCGCCGGGGGAGACCTCTCCACCATCCTGAAGGCGATAAGCACGTCACAGGCCTCGGTGGAGAGCAGGATCTGGGAGGTGAGGGTGGACGTGGCCCTGATTCGACAAGACCGCCGTAATGCCACCGCGCCTATCGCGGAAACGGAGTCCCGTATCTCCACGGTGGAGGACGACGTGGGTGCTCTCAAATCCCAGGTGGCCCGCCTTCAGACACAGACCTCAGAGTTACACCGCAGGGCCGAAGATGCCAAAAATAGGGCATGAAGTAACAACCTGCTCCTTCTGGGCTTTCCGGAGGGAGTGGAGAAAGGCCACACCGACACCTTCATTGAGGCCTGGGTCCGCTCCTGGATGCCCAAAGAGAAACTCTCCCCCTGGTTCGCGGTGGAGCAGGCTCACTGCTCCCTCGCTCCCAAGCCCCCTTCCGGAGCTCCTGCTCGTCCCATTATCCTTCGAATCTTCAACTTCCGGGACAGGGACACAATTCTGGGGGCAGCCAGGGAGCTGGGTCCGCTGCTCTTCCAGAACTTCAGAATCATGGTCTTCCCGGATTACTCCAGAGAGGTGCAGACTCAGCGCCGGTCCTATGACGAGGTCAAGCAAAAACTCAGGGCTATGGGTCTCCGCTACAGTCTCCTTTTCCCAGCTTGACTTAAGGTGATCTTCCAGGACAAAACATTCTTCTTTGACACCCCCCAGGCAGCATGGACCTGGCTCACGGAGGAGCGGCCCCTCCTACCTGGTGCGGCCCCCTCCCCTGCCCGAAGAACACCGACACAGCCAGGCCTGGAAGCGCCCAGGGCCCAACGGCGCCGAACCGGATCTCAAAGAAGGGGCAACCGCCGAGGAAGGAGTTCCCATTCGCCGGAGGTGCAGTCCCAGCGCCCTCCGACTCAGGGCCAAATCAGAGAGCCTCCTCCCCCACCTTGGCCTCTTCTCTGATCGACATGGGTAGCGTCCCCGGGCCAGAGGTCACTCTGCGGAGGGCCATGGCAGACTCGGACCTGTCAGGGAACCCCGTGAACCGTGGCTCTGGTGGGGAGGAGGGGGTGTGATTAGCGCTACAGACTATGTAACTCACATTTCACCCTTCAAGACTCTATACAGCGGGACTTCTCCTGACCCCATGAGCGGGGACCTACCTGGCTCCACTGGGTGGCACGGTCAGGGTTTGCCTTTCCATTGCAGTCCCGGGTCTGACTCATTCTATGGTTCTTACTTTATCCACCTCCTGTTTTTCTACTGTGGGCATTCATCCGTATACATGGAGGGGGGTCCAACTCAGCCATGCTCCTGATTGTTTGTTGTTAACCGTTTTAGATTAGCGAATCACCTCTTTGTGGGGTAGTTAGTGGTTGGAGTTTTTTGTGGCGACAGATGCTTCCACTTCGGAAGTGTAGGGTGGGGGGAGTTGGGGGGCAAGGGAGGGGGGGGCCGTTGTCTCCCAATAGTTTGTTATTTTTAGCTGCCTGTGGGCCGCTGTCTGAGGTACTCATTGATAGCCGTGATTCCCTAATTGTTTCCACAGTTGACAAGCAGATCACCACTTCCCCTGCCCCTTTCCCTAGGTCCGGGCCTGGGTGGTGCTTCCCTCGGGCTGGCACGGCCCCACATCTACATCCGCCCCTCCACACATCATTCCTCTAGATGACCTACACCCTCAATAAGCCTCTCCACATCCTCTCCTGGAATGTCAATGGCCTCCTTGACCGAATCAAGCGCACGGCCGTCCTCCGCGCTGCTCACCGCCACACGCCGGACATTGTGCTCCTCCAAGAGACGCACCTCCTGGGTACACAATGCAACTTCCTAGCCCGATATGGATTTGACAGGGTCTGGCATTCTGGTTTTGCGTGGGGTGGCTGTTATACTCAGAGAGGGGCTTCCCTTTACCCTGGCTAAAACCGAGACTGAGGCACAGGGCCAGTATGTGGCCATCTCGGGAACGATTGAGGGGCGCCCTATGAACCTTCTATGCACTTACATTCCCCTGCACTCATGCCCTCCACCCTTCACCACCTCACGCTGGTAATCTCCTCCTTCCCACAGGGTCTCACAGTGATTGGGGGGGACTTCAATGCAGTCCTACAACCCCGGCGTGACACGACAGGGACCCCATCAGAGGCCCGTTGTGCCTCTGCGAGGACCCTCTCGAGTAGGTCTTCGGCTCTGGGCCTCTGTGACGTGTGGAGGGTATGGAACCCCTGCACAGAACAATACACCCACACATCAGCGGCCCATCATACTCACTCCCATATAGACCTCCTCCTGATGCCTGCCACAGACTGCCAATTGGTCTCTGGGGCCAAAATATTGCCCAGGGGGATCTCAGATCACTCCCCATTCTCCCTTCATCTTGGGACCTCCTCGGCGTGTCCACGGGCGACTTGGGGACTAAACGCTTGCTTCCTGCAGGACTCTGAGCTAGTGGAATCACTCGGACAGGAACTGTTTCAATACTTTTCCACTAATATGGGCTCGGTTCCCTCACCGGGGACGCTGTGGGAGGCCTGCAAGGCTGTTGTCCGGGGGGTAGCCGGGGGACTGGTCCACGGGAAATGGGTGGAGCAAATGGCACAACTTGTGCAGCTGGAATTTCAGGCAGCGCAGCTGGAAAGAACCCAGCTAACTAATGGTCGCGGTGACTCCTCTCGGCAATTGGCAGTGGTCCGCGTGGAGATTCGCTGGATCTCTTTGGAATCCGCTAAAATGCTCTGGCGCTCATCGGTGGCACGTATCTATAGGTGGGGTGATAAGAATGGCAAGCTCCTCCACAACCTAGTGTCCTATCCCAAAGTCAACCGCATTATTCCCGAAATCCGCTCAGGTACTGGGGCCCACCGGGCGACGTCCTCAGCCATCGCGCAAACATTTGCTGATTACTGCGCGACATTGTATGCCGCTCGCCCCCCTGGTGCTCCTCTGGCGGACTTGCTGGAGAAAAACGGTACTCAACTGCCGTGTCTCCCCCGGGAGACCGCTGAGGCTCTGGATCACCCCTTCACCCCGGAGGAAATTCACGAGGCTATTTCACTATTACACCCCGGCAAAACGCCTGGTCCCGATGGCTACCCCCAGGAGTACTATGCGGCCTTTCGAGATATTCTGGTTCCCCATTTAGTGGAACTATTCAATCATGTGGCGCAGGCGGGATCCTTCCCACCTGAATCTGATGTGACCACTATAGTGGTCATTCCAAAGACGCAACCGCCCTCCCTGAACTGGGACTACCGCCTGATCTCGCTGATTAACACGGAGATCAAGATCTTCCCTACCGTGATAGCCCAGAGACTCCGACCCCTTCTGCAGGATTTGGTCCATCCCGACCAATGCGGGTTCATGTCTGCCAGGGGTGCTTGTCACTGCATTCGTTGCCTCCAACTGGCCATGGCCCACCGTAGTCGCCTAACCCCGTATTTGGGGTTGCTTTTCATCGACTTTGAAAAGTCCTTTGATACAGTGGACTGGAGGTACCTTGAGGATGTGCTGGAGAGGATGGGATTTGGTCTCTCCTTCCGCCACCTGATCAGAGTCCTTTATACTAACCCCAGAGCCCGTGTTCTCATTAACGGCGAGCTTTCCGAGACATTCCCAATCTAAAGGGGCACGCGTCAGGGATGCCTGCTCTCACCACTCTTATTCGAGCTGGCGATGGAGCCCCTGGCAGCGCTCATCTGGCAGGACCCGCTCATCCGGGGTTGGGCCTGGGACCTGAGTCAGGTTGATAAGATAGCCCTATACACGGATGACGTCCAGCTTTATCTGGCGGACCCGGACAGTATTGGCCCGAGGTGTCTGGAGGTCCTCTCCGCTTTCGAGCGGGTCTCTGGACTCTGACTCAATCCAAAAAATCAACTTTGGTCCCTTTACATCCCCGGGCTTGCTTTGACTGGCAGACAGACATCCCCCTTAGGAGACAATCGTTCAAATATCTAGACATCTCGGTTACCCTTCTGCCAGAGCTTGAATGGGCTTTGAATGTCTCGCCTCTGATTTTCAGGATGAAGACGGACCTCAAGAAATGGCAGACCCTCCCCTTTAACCCCCCTGGGCCAAAGTGCGCTCTTTAAAGTGATGGTCCTCCCCGTTTTCTAGAACTAGACGGCGTTCTTACCCGGTTTCTCTGGGGAGGAGGGTGCACTGTCGTATCCCCCCTTCAATGGCGGCATGGGAGTGACTAATCTCCACCTCTACTACTTGGCCACGAGACTTATCGTGATCCACGATTGGTTTGCGGGCGGCTGGTCCGACCCAGCATACCGAGTGGAACTCAACACAACGGACTTCATGCAGATCCAGGCGTATTTATATGGCAGCCCGGTGCCACAGGCTCTATCACTAGGATGTTGCTCATGGCCTGGCGCACAGCCCTACGCCATGTGCGGTGGGACCGGAAGCTCACTCGACAAACACCACTCTGGCATGGGGTCTGGTTAACAGAGGTCTCGACCCTACAGGGGTTCCGCCGCTGGGACCTCATTGGGTTCTCGTTGCTCGGAGACGTATGGGTGGGAGATCACATTTGATCCTTCACTGACCTGCAACAACGCCACGCCCTCCTTCATTACCAATTCTATAAGACATGCCCTCCATACACACATTTCATCCCCTACCTCTTTTCCGGAATTCAACCAGTTGGAAGCCCAGGTGATGATGGGAAAGCTGGTGTCCTGCATATACTGGTCACTGGTGAACAATGGTCCCACGTCCCTGGACCGGCTCAGGGCTCATTGGGAGGGATGGCTAGGCCCCCTAGAGGTGGCAGACTGGCGAGATGCCCTTATGGCACCCAAAACCCTGACCACATCCTCCAAGTTGCGCCTGGTCCAACTTTATTACCTTCATGCAGCATACCTCACTCCGGCGCGCCTCTTCCGGGCCCAAATGAGATCTTCCCCAGCATGCCTGGATGGCTCTAGGGCAGATAAGCGCTTTCTGGGGACGGCCGTGGCAAATAGAGATATAGCTGCGCTTTGGTCCCAGGCTAAGGCGCCAACTGTACAGAAATGGGAGAGAGGCGTGGATTGGTGTGGAATGCAGGAGGAGTCTCTCTTCGAAGCCCGGGCTGCCCCGACTTATTCGGTAAAGTGTGGGGTAAATGGTTTATTCTGCTACCAATGTGATGATCTGTTTAATTTTATACATCTGTAGTGATTATCTGGACTGTCGTACCCAGCCCTGCTGGGCCGCCCTTGACCTGTCGACTGTATACAATGTCATGTTTCCTTCAATGATAAGTGATCTGCTGCCAATAAACTCTCATGTTATTGAAAATCCAATACAGTTGATTATCAAAAAAAAGTCTCATATTTATTGATGTATTGTATGTTTTGCAATCAGTTCAGTTTAATTCCCATGATGAAGTTATTTTTAGTTTTAAATAATTGAGATACTATGTATATATTAACAAATATTTAATTAGAAAATGACTAGAATGTATTAATCATTTGTTTTCAATGTTAATATTCAATTGGGTATTTAGAGAAATATACTGTGTCCTTTTCATTGTTTTTTAAGAAATATGTTGCCATTTATTATGTTTTTTAATATTAATATTCAAATATGTGTTCAATTTAGCTTAGAAGTGGGAAAAGTAAATGTACCCTCCGCAAAGTACAACCCTTTCATCAATGTAGCTTACACTGGAGCAGAAATAGTAAATGTACCCCCCTCAGAGTCCTTATTGTTCTCCAATGAGGTTTAGATTTGAATGGGAATAGTAAATGTGTAATTGCATTTTATTTAAAATTGTAAGACATGAAATTGGTAACATAAGTTTTATTTTTACAGTAGAGAACTTTTTTTGCATAGAGTATAACATTTTAAAAATGTTTTCACTTGTTTTATTTTGTATGTGATTTTATCATTTATTTTACAGTTGTTCCATGCATTTATTATCATATACAAAATATTTTACATGTTTTGTACATTGTTATGACATATTCATATTTTTCACATTTCAGCAATATTTTGAACATATGTATTTTCATTTCTAACATATTGTAGAATATTGTAGAATTTTGTTATATTTTTTATTCAATGTCATTTGTAAACAGAAGGTATTTCGAGCAAATACATGTTTTACACAGTTTTACAAATGAATGCTACAATTTAATAATTTATTTTGTCAAGTCGTTTTTAATGTATTTTCATTTTTGTAAATATTAATCACTTTTGTACATTTTTCAACTGTTTTACTTTATAAAAAAATGCTATAAACATTTTATAAGACTTTGGCCCTCATTAGGATGGCGAGCGGACTTTGCCCGCCCACCATCCTCACGGTACTTGGGACCGCCCTCCATAAGGGCGGGGGTCCTGTGGGGGGTATTAGGATGCGCCCGCCACAGTGGCGGGCGCATCCTGCATTTTTAACATTGTGGCGGGCGGTGCTCTCAGCACCGCCCGCCACAATGCTAAAAATGCATGTATGCATTTGCATACACAAAGCGGCAGGCACCGCGCGGTGCCTGCCGCATTGTGTATGCAAATCCCCCCCATGTGCACCCCCTACCTCGCCTTCACTTCGGGGATCCCAAAGTGAAGACCGCCTGCCTTTCCGTGGCGGTATCGCCGCCATGGAAAGGCATCTGTTTCAGCCCATCCAAATATGACTGGCGGTGTCTGATAGACACCGCCACCATATTAAACCTTTTCCGCCTCGGTCGCAAGGCGACCGGGGCGGAAAAGCAGCGGACAGTCTTTCGGTCCACCGCGGTCCCCCCCACCATGGTAATATGGCGGGGGAAATGGGTGGCGGGCGGACCAGGATGTCGGGCGGATCGCCACCGCCCGCATGGTGGTGGCGATCCGCCCGACACCCTAATGGGCACCTTTGTAATCTTTTCAATGGAGTATGTCTTTTTAAAGTTCATCTAGCTGTCCTTTGCTAGTCTAGTAACCACATTTTTGGGCGTCTGAGCGTCTGTGTGGTCATAGTTCCCCGTTTCTGCTCTCTTGCTAAGGTTAGTGTAATCTTAAGTTATTTTTTTTTTGCAGTTTAGTAGTTGGGGATGTGTGTTCTATGTATTTTAATGTGATTTGTTTTGGAAATGTATTATCTCTATATACACGTCTTTAGAGTTATCTAAAATCTAAGTTATATTTTATTTAAATTTTTATGGGTGGTAAATGTTTGTGTGTTTTAAAGTTCTTTAGGTTATTACTTCTACAATGTGTTATGCAATGTATTTATTCTTGGTACTCTGTATCTGGTGTTGTGATTTGAAAAGCTGTTATTTGTTTGCTTTACTGCTGCTTAATTTGCTTATTATTTTTTATAAATTTTTTTTTACTTTTCAGGAGTCTAGTTACACCAAAATATATGGGTTTGGTATTTGGAAGTTTACTTGTATTATCATTGTACATTTGATTCTTTTAGAGAAGTTTATGGTAGGCATTGATTGTTTGCAAATAATTAGACTTTGCATTATAGTATTTCATTATTTCTTAGGTTTGTTTTAATACTTAATATTTTACTTGGGTTATGGATTGTTCTAATCTGAGTTGTTTGTAGATTTGTTCCTTTTTTATTATGTTAGGAATTGGAAGTGTAGGGTGGTGTTGGCCTAATGTCCCTTGCAAGGAGTTGTACCACCCCGCCACACACTATTTTATTTGTTTTTGCTTATTGTGCCATGGTGCTGTCAGATATGTTCAACCATAGTATGTGATACTTGGGTTGGCGTCTGTGACCGGAAAAATGAAGTCTGCCTACTCATGTTATCTTCAAAATAGTCCATTAGGGAACTTAGGGGTTCATTAGACTTTCGTACGTACGGCATCCAATTGTATTTGGGACCGCTGTACCACAGGGCAAATTAGGATGTGTCCATCACCGTGGCGGTCACATTGCCCATGTTTTGTATTGCTGTGGGTGCCACGCTCTGCTGCAGCTGCCGCAAAACAAAACAGACACCCCACACATTTCCCTGCACTACATGGCAGGTACCATGCAGTGCCTACCACATGGTGTAGGCATATGTGTGCCCTCCCCCCAAGGACTATGTCCCTGGCCGAGGGGTTAGGGGGGCCCGCTATGGGCCCCCAACTCCATTTCTGCCTGCTGTTTTGCTGTAGTTTGATTGTAATCCCTTGGCGGTGCTTGACCAGCACCACCGCCATTCTGAGACTACAGGGAGGTCCGACAGGTGTTCGGATAAAGGCTGCCTGTCGGGACCGTGGCAGTTGGTGTTTCCGACCGCCACCCATCCAGAAGCCATTATAATATGGCAGACGGAGATCCCTGTTATGATGGCCGAGGGACCGCCACTGATAGTCTATCGGTGGCAGTCCCTCGGCCATCGTAATCAGGCCCATAGTTTACCTTTTTGTCTTTAGAGATAGGGTGATTCTGTTTTGGTACTTCAGCTTCTGGGACATATGCTAGGGGAATTCGTTTTCTAATTTTATGGGCAAATTCAGCACAAAACTTGCCCATAAAATTATAAAACGAATTTTTTTGGGAGGTATACTTTGGTTAGAATGGTAGTAACACCCCAGTATAGCTGTATGTGTGCATATATTTAAAATGGTGGAGTTGAAGTCAATGTTTATTTCAGGGATAGTTGTTGTTAGTTTTGGATTTTATTTCAGTTAGAAGTTTGTGATATGTTGCAATTGATTGTTTGGTAAAAGTACATAAACTCATGGCGTGTTTGCGTTGTGGAATTTAATATGCATCGTGTAGATTTGATATGATATCCTTTAAAAATTTCTTGTAGTCTCTTGTTTTTATTTGAAAGGTTTTATATAGCACTGGCTAGACCCAGGGGTATCAGAGCGCTTTACATGAGCATTGATCGTTGCTGTAAAAACAGTTGTTCCATAGAATACAAACATAGGCGGCAGGATAAAACATTATAAAATAAACAAATAGGCAAAAAAGCTATTTACATGAGGAGGGGATTATCAAAAAGTGAAACTGTGTTAGTACAAGAACACAGTATATACCTCATGGTTGAGTGCAGGGGGGAACCAGAGTTTAGGGTTCGGATAGCGGGGAGAGAAAGAGGAATTGATAAATATAGATGGGGAGAACATTTAGGGGAGAAAGGAAGTATTTTCAGACAGAGATTCAAGAAGGGGTTGGGGTAGTGGTCATATCTGAGGGGGATTAGAGCGTGCGTATTCGAGGGAAAGTAGGGAGGAGAGGGGGAGAGAGTCAGTACGAACAGAGGAGTGGACTAGGATTGGTGGAGGAAAGAATGAGGAGTCATAAGCGAGGTTAAAGACCCATATATTTGTAGAGAAGGTGAGACTTGAGGTCTTTTTTAAAGCGGAGGTAGGAGGGGTTGCAGCGCAAGTCCCTAGGGAGAGCATTTCAGATAATTGGGGCATTCGCAGAGAAGGAACGAGATTGTGAGGATTTCTTTTTTAGCAGGGGGGGGACAAGGAGTATAGCATTGGTGCTTCTCATCGGTTGGGAGTAGCCCGCTATTTTGAGTTTGTTCGTAAGGTACAGCAGGGTTTGTTGGTGAAGGGCTTTGTGTGTTATGCATGCCGTCTTTTAGGCGGATCTTCCTTCAATGGGTAGCCAGTTGAGGGCTTTGAGGGCTGGGGAGATGTCAAAACGTTTACAGTCAGGGATTAGCCTGGCAGCTAGGTTGAGCGTGGATCTAAGGGGGGCAGTACCTTGGGGGTTCCAGAGAGGATAGCATTACCATAGTCAATTTTGAAGGGAATTAGTGATTGGACAACCCATTTGAAGTCATCAGCAGGAATGAAGGGTTTGATTTTTTTAAGATGTCGGAGAGTGATGAGAGCTCCTTTAGATGAATTTTTTATGTGGTTGTTAAGAATAATTTTGTTGTCAATGGTGAAACCAACTGATTTCACTGAGTTTGATAAGGAGAGCGAGCAGTTTAGGGCATTAAGGTCGGAGAGCCAGCTTTGGATGTGGACCTGGTTGTTTTTGAGAGAGAAGAGAATGGTTTCTGTTTTTATAAGGGTTAAGTTTGAGGTGACAGGAGAAGAACCAGGAGTGGATCTTTTTTAAGGAATTGTTAAGGTGGAGAACATCCAAGTGGGATCTAATCTTGTAGTAAAATTGGGTGTCACGGCATAGAGGTGGTAATTGATTCCTGCTTGTTTCAGAATAAGGGTAAGGGGTTCCATAAAGAGGTTAAAGAGAGATGGAAGAGAATAGAGCCCTGAGGGATGCCTAGGGAGACAGGTTTAAAGTTCGAGAGGCAGTCATGGATTTTGATTTGTTGTGTTCTGTGTTGGAGGTAAGAGGAGAACCATTTGAGGACCAGACCATTAAGGCTGAATCGAGCATTAAGTGAGTTAAGTAAGTATGAATGGTCAACTGTATCAAAGGAAGCAGAGAGTTCAAGGAGTCGAGTGACCAGTGGAGGTCATCGACAATATTAATCATGGCGGTTTCTGTGCTGCATCCTTTTCTGAAGCCGGATTGCAAGGAGTCAAGTAGGTTGAAACTGCAGATGTTGTGGTCCAATTGTCGGAGAGCGCATTTTTCAAGGACTTTATATAGAAGTGGGAGGTTTGAGATAGGATGGAGATTGTTGAGGTCGTCAGAGTCAGCAGAGGGTTTTTTAAAAATGGGAGTGATTTGTCCGAGTTGGAGAGAGTTGGGGACACAACCAGTAGCAAAGGAGGTGTAAATGATAGTGGTCCAGTAAGGGGCAATGATGTGTTTAAGATCTTGACCAAGGTTTGAAGGGAGAGGATCTTTGGTGTGTGAGGTCGGCTTGAGTTTGGAAATGATGTTAAGGACATCGTGTTTAGTCAGGGGGTGGAAGTTATGCCAGGAGGCATCGTTTTTCAGTTGTACGTAGGGAAGGCTTAATTCAAGAGAAGTTGAAATGGGTCAGAGAGTAGTGGAATTAGGAGAAGGGGGCATGGTCAAGAGAGGGGTAAATCAATGTAAGAATCTACAGTAAGTTTTGGTGAGGGCGGGGCTAGAGTTGGATGGAAGGACTGATCAATTTTGTCAATTTTGGCTGAGAGGAAGTTAGCTATTTCCTCTCATCTCTTGGTTGAGGTCAATAGCTCAGGGGGAGTGGATGATGTTTGTTTTCTTACAATGTTAAATAGTTCTCTTGGTCTATTTTAGGCACGATCAAGTTGTGCTCAAAAGAAGGTTGCTTTTTCATTGATAATGTGTTTCTTGTACGTTGATCTGGCTGGTCTGAGGAGGGCAAGATGGGAGGGGTGTTGTCTCCATGTTCTTTCGGTAGGTCTAAGTGAACGTATTTTGTTGTTTAGATCTGAGTTGAACCAAGATTTAAATTGAATATTTATTAGTTTTTTTTTGTTTTGGAGGGGCTAATTTGTCCAAGACATCCTTGATGGTCTCGTTGAAATGAGTAGTGAGCTGATTTGCATTTTAAGAGAGGGGGTGAGAAGGAGTTGGGCTTGGAGTTTAGCCTCGAGTACATCCGGTGGGATTTGACTAAGAATTCTGGTCCATTTCAGGGGTTTGGTGATTTGTGTAGAGGGGGAGGGGGATTGATTAAGATCTTAAACAGAATGAGGTGATGATCATACCAGTCAATGGGGATGATGTGAGACCCGGGAGGTCAAGTCATTATTGGAAATGACGGTGTCAAGAGTGGCTCCTTGATGTGAGTTGGATTTTTACATAGTTGTTTTAGGTCGTTAATCTCAAGAAGGTTAGTGAGGCGCAAGATTGAGGGATCCTCAACATTGTTCCAATGGATGTTAAAATCTCCTAAGATGAGATTTGTTGAGTCGGAAAGTGAGGATTGTGAAAGAAAGTCAGAAAATTAATCGGCGAAGAGAAGAGGTTCACCCGAAGGGTGGTAGAAGTTATATAGTTGGATCGGGGGAGGTCCCTGTGCAGTGAGTTTGGCTCCAAGGTATTCAAAGGTTAAGTGGTCTGAGTCCGTTATTGGAAGAGTTGAAGTTCGTTTTTATACATTATAGCTAGACCACCCCCTTTTCTGACAGGTCTGTCTTTCCTAATGATAGAAATGCTAGGGGGGATAAGTAGGTCAAGAAAAGCCGTTGAGTGGTCATTGAGCCAAGTTTCCGTAATAAAGCTTTGCTAAGGATGGTTTCAGATATTTCAGTCATATGTCGGACAGCCGATCGTCAATTCACTAGCATGCAAGAGAGGGGTTTAGGGTTATCATTGGTAAGTTTACAGGGGTGACTGGTGGTAAGTTGAACTGGGGGTCTAGGGGAGATGGGTGTGTAAGGGATTCTGTTTGTTTCTATAATTACTGGGATGTTGGCGTGTGAGAGGGAAGATCAGAACTCAGAGGTTGGGGAAGGTAGGAGTTGCAAAGGTCGGAAGTGGACGGGTAGCTCACTGCGCAGCGAAGCCTGTGTGATCTATTGCATATTGGTGTAGTTCTCATTCTGTGATATCGGCAGATGTTTTTGGAGCAAGAACAGAGGACATCATTGTGGTTCAGGAAGGACATTGTTCTAAGTGAGTTGTAGTTCTCTCTAAGTCGAGCAAGTTCGGACGTCAAGGTTGAGAGATTAAGTTCTATGTTTGTTAATGTCTGAGTGAGAAGATTGAGGAGAAGCTCAGTTGCAAAGGAGGGGGGAGATGTAGTGGAATTAACATTTTTCATGGAGGGGAGTCTGGTACGCGGAGGATGGGAGAGGCCGGGGCGGGGTCAGAAAAGTGTTCCGGCTGATTGGTGAGGTGTAAGGCATGTGGGGTGGCGGGTCATTCGTAAAGTGAGTCGAGGTGGAAGGAGAAGATAAGTGGGCGAGAGGGATGTCGGGAAAAGGCACTATGGGTTGAGGGGGGAAAGCAGTTAGGAGAGGGAGAGAATGGCAAAGGGGGGGCAAAGAAGGAAATTCAAATTGTGGAGGCAAGGATGTAGGAGTGTTGTTAGTGGTAGGGATGGCGGTTGGAGGGCGTTGATTGTTAGAGGGCGTGAGAGTTGGCGTGACGGCATGTGCAGTAGTGACATGTAAGGATGGATGGGACGGACCCGGTAGGGTGGGAGCCAACAAAAAGGAGTCAGGCAGTTGTGTTAAGGAAGGGTTTAGGACTGGGTGAGTGAGTTGGTACGTTAAAGTACTGAAGAGGTTGAGGTGGTAATCAGAGGCTTGGATGAGGATATTGCCAGATTTGAAAATGGAAATGTCAATTTTCCAGAGAAAGGCTGGAAATGGGATAGTAGACAATTTGAATCCATAAGGAATATTACTTGATTTGGTGATTGTTAGATGGTTAAGGAAAATGTTTTTCCATTTTGCGGGGCGTTTGGAAAAGGAAATGTAGTTAGATTTTATGGGCGAGGAGAGACTGAGGTAGGTATCAGCTGTTAACGCGTGTGCGCCGTGTTAGCTTCTCTGAGGTCTGTAATACATTTCTGTCTTTATTTTCTATAGCGATTGGGGGTGATTAGGCTCTTTTGTGTTCTCATTAATTTTGTTTTTGGTCGTAGCTTTCCCATAGCATTCATTAGAATAATATTTTGTATATTTCCAGTGCATTTTCTCACTGCCTGTTCATTTATCACCTTAAGTATACCCATGTGAGTCAATAACAATTTCCTGTTTGGGATTTGATATATGTGGCTCCTTCAATGTTTTGCCTCTGGGTTTTACAATGATACAATAATTATTTAATTCAAATAATATTATTTTGAAAGTAGCAATATTATTTAAACATCCATTATATTTATTGTTCATTCATACTCATGGTTAACATGTAGTTGTGTCTTTTAGATTTGTTTGTTGAGGTTTTCATTTTTATTTGAAGATTATGTTCCAGGTGCTTGATTTGTTCTGTTCAAAAATAAATTACATTTGTAAGTGTTATATTTAGAAAAAAAATGTATACATTTCTTGGGCTTTATTTACTTTAGTTTTATTTTTAAACTATGGAGGTATTTGTCTCATTTTAAACTAAGTTACATGTTTCAGTTATGTTTGATAAGTTTGGTGTTTTTGAATGATAATCTTATTTTATTAAATTTTGTTTGTGGGCTGTTGTTTACTATATTAAAGAAATATGTATAGAAATCTTTAAATCAAATATTTTGCTTAAGTTAAAGTTTTGAGTGTTGATGTTATTTAGTTATTAATAATTTAATTAATTACACTTAGGGCCTAATTACGATGTGGTCGGAAACGGCTCCGACCATCCGTCGTAGCCGTCCCGACTTCATCGTATTATGCTGGTCAGATTCCTTTCTGACAGACCCATTACGATGGAGTTGGTCAGAAATTAATGTGAACTGTCATTCCGACTGACTTCCGATGGGCTTGCCCGTCCACTAGTCGGAATGCGGCCAGTAATCCCAAGGGCGGTTCTTTCCGCCAGAGGGATTACGATGTCGGGTTTACACAGCCTTTCTGTGCCAGCCTTTCCGACACAGAAAGGCTGTCGGACACTCGACTTTTGAGGCCTCCAGCAGGGCCCCCTATGGTGTGCGGCCTCTGGTGAGAGGCTGAGGGGGAATCTATGGTGCCTCCTGTTGATCCCTGCACCTTCTGGCAGGCACATTGAGGTTCCTGCCACGGGGTGCAGTGATGAACTGCACCTCACATTTTACAATGGGAGCATGCATTCCAGATGCATGCTCCCATTGTAAAGAATAAGATTGCGAATGAACAGTGTTCTAATCCTAATTAGTCGGTCGGGACTGCCGACCGGGTGTCGGTCGGTCCCTTGGCCGAGAGGATGTCGGGCGGAGGAAACTCCACCGACATCGTAATGAGGCCCTTACTTTTAAAGTTTGATTTATTTTTCTTGGAGGAGATTTTTTTGTTTGTTCTCTATCCAGTCCAGCAGAGTGTCATTTTTTTGCAGATGTGGCTTTTTTGCTGTAATTTATTGCACATTTTAGTGTTCTTTTTATAGTTAATATTAATTAACAAAGTGTTTGCATTGACTAGTTTGTTATAAGTTTAAATGTATTGGTTGTTTTATTTGGTCTTTGATTTTCTTAATGTTTAGGTCTTGGACTCTAGTCTTTTTTGTGTTAATGTTTTAATGTGTCTAGTTTTATGTGCTCATGAGCTTCCAGTCCTAACAATCCACCACTGTGTAGTTATAGGTAAGTCAGAATTTCCATAGGAAGAGGGTGGGCAAAAGGCCTAAAGCTTTATGCCGATGGTATTTGGCACCCCCTGCTGGGGTGGTCGCAGGGCTTGGCCTGAGACTAGACTCTACTTCCAACCCCTTTCTGCACATGGCCGAACATAGTTCACAGAGGCGTGTTGGCTGCTGGATCTGGCCAGAGGATCGGCCACCCTGTGCCCATCTCCCCTCTGGCACCAAAATCCTGCTGGAGCCCCACTTCTTGCCAAGCCCATTCTCCCATGGACATCTAATCCCCACTGTGCACATCCTTTGTCCGTGCTGGGTATTGGGTGGGATGCGGACCAGGCATTTAGCTAGGCACTTGCGCCAAGCCCCTGTGGGAATCTAACACCCTGCTTTGCACAGCCTTCCGCCATGTGGAGTGAATGATTGACTGCTGAGCCTGTCCACCGGCTAGGCTCTGTGCCTAATTTCCCACAGGAGTCCAACAACCAGGGAGCTGGCAACAAACCCCTTGCTGTGTTCAGCTAAGATCTTTTTTTTACTAAAATTATGTGCATTTTACAAATACTTTTTGGAGCTTTCACCCAACTCTTTTCATCCATTGTTCTGTTACTGTGCCTTTGTATGAAGTAAAGAGTGACCCACTGCAGCTATTGCCTAATTTCCCTATGATGCCATTCCCCCTTTTCACAAGGAGCATACCATAGTTTCCTTCAGTGCAAGGGACTAGACTGGCAATGAGTGATTATTGAGACTAAAACTTAATTTTGTTTGCAGCCATTATATTTATATTGGCAAAGGCTCACAGCTCCCACAAGACTAATGTTTTACAAAAACATTATAAAACAAGCAAATACTAGAGAAATACAAATGTAGGTATTTACTGGTAACAAAATCCAGACCTATTGGCTTTGCTAACACTTGATTTACTTTGTGTCGTTTAGCACAGATTCTATTATAATGCACACACTAATGGTTAAAATGTCACTATAATTGAACCCTTCACAAACATTATTGTAACCAAATTCTCAAAAACCTCAGAATAGATTCACATGCAATAACACTGCAGTCAGGCGATGCGGAAAACTTGCCATGATCATCCATCCCCCATGGTTGAGCGATACCCCAGCACCCTCTTTTTTTGTCTCTGGATGCGATTTCCCCATTAATTTGCATGGGAGCAGAGCTGGGCGTCGCAGTGGTTCTGCTGTTTCACAGAATCATGAAAAAAGTGTAATTTTAATTTGTCCCAAAGGAGGGGGGGTCCATGTGGGACCATCACACTAGGCCCATGAAGTATAGGTCCCCTTACCCCGCCCCCTGATAAGTATTTTTTCTCTTTTTCCTAGGACAAGAGGACCGAGTCCTAAAATGCTGGCCGCAACTTTTTCATCAGGTTGTGACCAGCCAATCAGATAACATAGTTTGAGCTCGCAGAACCAGGAATCATCGTGGATCCTCCCAAAAGGTACAGCGGCATCAACTACTGTTCGGGTTTACACCAAATCACAAAAAGCATTTTTTCTGAATTGCTGTTTAATTTTCCTATGGAAAATTACATGGGGAAAACACATTTTGCTACCACCCTATGTTCACGGCCCCCACCTAGAAGGATCACCCTAAAACTTTCCAGGTAGGAGCTGAGGTGTCTGAGACTTTTTATTGGAATTCTTTGTGAAGATTCTTCACGCATCTCCAAAGTTATTCCTATGGAAACGTGATCCCACCTATTACTTCCCAGTGGCCAGCAGGTGGTTTTACAAATAAAAATAGAGGAGGAAAACATGCTGTACTCAGCCAAAAGCAATGCACAGTAGGGTTAGACCACCATGACCTTTGTCCATGCATAGTGTTAGTTTGACACTTAAGTTTGGGTTGGGTGCAGGGCTTGGTTGCAAGGCAAGACCTGTAACCAACAGATGCTCAGATCACAACTGAATGCTGTGCGTAGTGGAGTTTGGAGGTCTGTAGCGGGTTGGGTGTTGGACCTAGCTGCAGGCCAGGTCCAGTGGCTAATCCCTGCAGCACTTGCCAAAGGGTGTGCACACCTCAGACGGGCCTTCCTTTCTGTTTGAACGCAGGACTTCAGCACATAAATGCCCTGTGGCTACCCCAGAAGCGATGCACGGAATTGGTGGGAAATAAAGTGTATTGCAAAAAACACATTTACATTCACTGAAAAAACACCTCTAAAACGGTTACGGTTGTGCCTCAGAATCGTAAAACCACTGGAGTCGCAGATAACGCACGCCCTAATTGACATCTACCATCTTGCTCAAAACTCCCAATTACCAATGGCACATGCAAAAGTCAGTCTAACAAGAGAACATCATGGGCAAAGTCCATTGGTCTGTAAAACCCGCTGGGGCAGATTTATAAGCCCCTTGCGCCACTTTTTTGTCCCTTTTCCCATGTTAAAAATGACGCAAAAGTGGCGAAAGGCCTTGTAAATAAGCCCTGCTGTCTCTAACTCAGAAATAAAAGTGGGTGCTAACTGGGCTGGAGATTTTTATTTAACTTTCAGCACAGTTCGTAATATGTCATAGTCTGTCATCATAAACACTGGATGGTGCAGGGATTTTCTCAGTATGGAGCATGTCCCACCTATGAAAACATAGCGGGCCAGATGTGAACGTCCAGTTTGCGACCGCAAAAAAGGGTAATGGCATGTACAAATGCTATTTTGCGAGTCACTGACTCACAAAATAGCATTTGCGACTCCTGCTATCAGGAAGGGACCTCCTTTCCTAATAGCTAGTCACCAATGCCATGTACAATTGTTTTGCGACCGCATTTGCGGCCGCAAAACACTCACAGTTTACCACCTACTTCAAGTAGGTGGTAAACCACTCGCAAACGGGAAGGGGTCCTCAGGGGACCACTTCCCCTTTGTGAGTATGTGAGAAAATATTTTGAAGAGCAGGCAGTGGTCCGCGGGACCACTGCCTGCCCTTAAAAAAATTAAACTGAAAAGTTGTATTTTTCTTTTTAAATGCATTTCGTTTTCCTTTAAGGAAAACGGGCTGTATTTTTTAAAAAAAAGGCTGCTATATTTAAAAGCAGTCCCAGACAAGGCGGTCTGCTGACCCCAGCAGGCCACCATCCCTGGAAGTGCTAGCCATTCCTAATGGGGTTTCAAATTGTGAAAAGCCTCATTAATATTCATGAGGCAAGCAATTTGCAAACCCATTAGGAATTGCTAACAGTGCCCGAGACACTGTTATACTATCCCGATTTGCGAGTTGCAAATGCGTCGCAATGTGCGAGTCGCAAATTGGTTGTCGTACATCTGGCCCAGCAGCTTCCTTAAGCCAAACAGAAAGCAGTGGCTGCAGTATGAGAAAGAAGTCCCGTACCGACCATTGTCTGATTACTAGGCTGACCAAGGCATCACTGACTTACAAGGAGCCTTAAATCCATACAATTCTTCCTTGCTGGCATCCTCGGATTCTTTCTGCAGCTGCCCGAGACATTTTTTTGTATTAAACTCTGCGTTTGACTTTTCAGGAAAGCTCTGGCGGCTGTGTGCAAATCCCCCGGAGCCTCTGTGCGCCAAGGGACATTTTAAAGACACTGCGAGAAACGGGGGCAGCAGATGAGTGCGAGACCGAGAGGGATTATTAGCTATCGACAATATGATTTTTAAATCCTTTAACATGGCAGGTAGAGTTTTAAAAGGTCTGTGCAAAAGACAGAGGCACAGCGCCCTCTCCCTGTTCTCGCAGAGTCCATGGTTATCCGAACAGAGAATTATCACCTGAGCAAAGACAACCACCCGGCCTTCCATTGCCAGACCAGAAGGAACAGCCACATGATGATGCCCCAGTATTATCAGAGAACCACCTTCCACCCAAGCAAACTCATTCATTTATTTACCAAAGAGGACATGCATCCAAGGCATAAAGAAATCGGTCACATACAGTTGGGATCCTGGAACACTTGAATACAGTCAATCCCTGCAGGTGCCACCCTAATCTTACCATTTCCAAAATTGGGCATTATAACAATGATAACAACATATCTTTCATTAATCCTTCGGCCTCGCTCCTCTATTTGGTCATGGAACACCTCGGTGACTTGCACTAACCTGCAAGGGTACTTTATCTCATATATATTTATCTCTACCTCTTTCTCTCTCTATACTCACTGAAAAAACACAGGTTAAATAAAGTGCATTATATTAAGGTGAAAATGTCAGCTAAACATACATTTTATACAAAGAAATCCACTGTAGTTCCCTAGGTACGGTTATTTGCAGTAACTATAACTCACGCCTCACTGTGCAGTGTTGTCATCAATTTTGTTACTTCAGATGTCATCAGTGATGTTATTAATGATGTCATAGAACACGTCATGAGGGTAGTAATATGTGAGATCTTAAGCAGTGCATGAGAGCACAAGTTATAGTTACTTCAGTTAACTATAACTGGTGAATGTCGGTGTTTTTTTGTAGTTTAAAATGTAATGTTTAAACTGATATTTTCATCAAGCTACAACTATAACATCACTTTAACCTTTGTCTTTTTCATTGAATTTCTGAGTTTTTTTTAACATAAAGTAATAATATAAAGAGATGTTGTTTTAAGTAAACCAAACCTTCTGGCTTTGTCAAAGGGCCAGAACACCAAAATATAGAAATCTGCCTATAGGCTTTGGCAAAGGGTCAGCACATCAACCCATATAAAGCAGACCTACTGGCTTTATTGAAAGTCACCACAATAATTTATCAATAACCATATTCTAATATAATCCTTATAAATACACATATGGGAATGCATAATCATTATTTTCACAAGAATATATTTGATCTAAAGGATTTTTGTTCCAAACAACTCCAAATGGTTGTACGAGTCTTTTTTAACACTTTCAGGCCACAAAATACAGCCTTACAACGAATCACCAGAGGGCCCTGCACTCCAGATGAAAAACATACCACACCAGCTTGGAGTGCTTTAAAAATAATGGTAAGCTGGCCTGAGCTCATGCATTTAATAACCCAGGGGACTTACGTAAAAAAAACTTACCTGGAGGGCTGCTGTGCTCTTTGAAGCCCTCCACAACACTTTTATCATTTGTAGGTGGTGCTCCTGCCCCTGCTTGGGGCACCACAACAATAATACATGCATATATTTTTGTAAATGGCCATGCAGGGCATTATGTGGTGCAGTGGCACTCCAAGGAGGGAGCAGTGAATGTTTTATGAGCAGCTTTGCTGCTTCAATAGTGAAGCAGAGAGGTTCATTTTTTCTATATATATAATTGGGCACCCAGATCATACCTGAGGCCCCTAGAGTCAATTTTTTGATTTTGTAAAATAGCAATGTAGGGAGCCCTCTTCCATTCTGCCCAGGCTTTTTTTACATTTTTGTTTTTTATTGTTAGTGGGTGCCCCGGTCCTACTTTGGGCACCTGCAACAGGTACTATTTTTTAGGGTTACGAAGGGAGGCCAAGAGCTCCCGCGGTCCTGCCAGCTTCCCTTTCAGCACCCATCCTATGCACTAGTGGTATCGGCTCTACTGCTTTGCCTCACAAGTAGGAGCAGTTTTTGTTTCTTCTCCTGCCCACAGGAGTAAAGCCTTGTTTCCTGCCCAGAAAAGTGCAGACAGGGAATTAGATATATATTCTCTGTTTACACTCTGCCAGGTAGTAAACAAGACAGTGTCCTGGGGGTGGGGTCCCCATGACACTAGGGGGCAGATTTACAAAACCCTTGCAACATCTTTAAGACACCGTTGCATCACTTCTGTGACGCAACGGCATCGTAAAAAATGTGCCACTATGCGACATATTTACAACGTGATGTATCTAGTGATATGCATCACGTTGTAAAGGCCTGCGCTACATTTTACCTGCATCAGGTGTAATGTATGCAGGGTGGGCGTTCTGACATAGGAAAGCATCGTAAAAGTGACATAGTGAAATCTACAAGATTTCACTAAGTCACTTTTACGATGCCACTGGTCAAAACCTTACGCCTGCTTAAAACAGGCGTAAGAAGTGACACAGCATGTTATGAATAGGCATTCCTAACCATTGCTGGACTAGCGTTGTGCTTGAGACACAACTCTAGCAATGCGCTGCCTTTACGTCACAAGATGCGTCACACATCTTTCCATCCTGGCACCACGGTGCGCTGCATTGTAAATGCGGCGCATCCATGGTGGCACAAGGCTATTTTTCCGTGACGCAAAATAACTGGCGCATCTCTGCTAATATGCAGAGCTGCGCCAGTTATTGTAAATCTGCCCCTGGCTCTCTTCAAGTGTGGAGGGATAGGGTTCCGGGGCAACTTTTTTGGGCTTGCAGAGGGGTGCCCATGCCCTTGGGAGGGGTGCCCCATGGCCCTCCCCAAATAGCTAATTGGATTCTGAGGGATGCTGTCCCCGGGGCCAAGAAATGACTCACAGAGAGGGCTGCACATGCCTCTCCCCATAGTTTAAAAAATAATAATCACCTCAGGACCCAGAGGATGGAGTTCCCACCCTCTCCTTAAAATTATATGTCCAACCAAGGGGGGTTCAAATAGAAAGGGTACTGCCGTGGAACTACAGTACCAATAAAAAACTGCTTTTAGGCCTCCGCGGGGGATTCCTCTGGAACCCCCCCTTCAATAATGGGTCTGAGTCCTAAAAGGGCTGACAAACATCTTTGTTGTTCCTATGGCCAACTGAATAGGGATAATGTGTTTTGGATCCCACTTGAAGGATCATCCAAACACCTTTGAGGATGGAGCTGAGAGGATGAAACTTTTTTGGAAAGTTTCATGAATATTCGTCAAACAGCACAAAATGTAGTAGCTAACCAAAAAATCAATATTCTATAAAAAAACATGGTCCTAACTATAATGACATACTTGCAACTGCCACTGTGTAGTATATGTGTGTGCGTGTGTGCGTGTGTGTTTTTGCATCTGTATGTAATATGGGTGTACATGTATACATATAAATATAAATGTTATATATATGGAGACGTAGAGAGTGTACTATGCTTTTTATTATTATTTCTGAGTATGCAGCTGAAGGCTATCTTGAGACTCACCAGAGGCAAAGCCTCTGATGAACCATTACATTCTTTCATGTATGCTTATTTCAATAAAAGTTAGTTAACCAAAGCCAGGATAAAAGGTTCAAATTTGTGCAGCAAGATAACATTATATTGATACACACACACTTGGAGAACACATGCAGAACATCAGAAATTGTTTGCTGAGTGTTCATGGCTCGAAACTGGGCAGGCTTTTTTACAGGGACCAGGAAAAAAGCATCTGGTTCCCTTTGTGAAAACATGTGAGGTAAATGTGCGGCTTGTCTGTCTATATGGAGTGGAATGTTTTTTCAAATTTTCAATATTTTCAAACTGCAACAAAGTGACAGGGGCATATAGGGCCAGATGTACGACCATTGGCGATTGCAACTCGCAAATTGCGAGTCGCAATTTGCGAGTCGCAATTGCCAATGTACAATAGTGTCTGAGACACTATTTGCCATTCCCAATGGGGTCGCAAATTTCATGCCTCATGCATAATAATGAGGCTGTTGCAATTTGTGACCCTTTTGGAAATGGCTAGCACTCCCAGGGATGGTGGCCTGCTGGGGTCAACAGATCTCCATGTATAGGACTGCTTTTAAATAAAGCATTTTTTTAAAAAAAAATGCATCCCGTTTTCCTTAAAGGAAAACAGGAAGCATTTATTTTTTAAAGTGAAACGTTTTTGTTTCATTTTTTAAGGGCAGGTCCCTGGGAACACTGCCTGCTCTGAAAAAATGTCTGCGCACCCATTCACAAAGGGGAAGGGGTCCCTCGGTAAACTGTATGGGGCAGATTTATGAGGCCCTTGCGCCACGTTTACGCCGCTGTTGCGTCACGCAAGGCGGCGTAAACGTGGCGCATCCCTACGAACGATTTACAACGTGACGCATCTAGGCAGATGCGTCACGTTGTAAAGCCCTGCGCCGCTTGTGGGCGTTCCGGCGCAGGGTGGGCGTTCCGGGGCAGGTGCGCCTCGCAAAAGTGGCTGAGTGAAATCTATAAGATTTCACTCAGTCACTTTCAGGCCAATGCTGCGTCAAAAGCCTTCGCCTGCTTGAAGCAGGCGTAGGTCTTGATGCAGCATTGGTCAGATAGGGCACCCCGAGCCTTGCTGGCGCTGTGTCGCACTTGCGACGCAACTCCAGCAATGCGCTGCCTTTACGGCACAGATGCGTCACGCATCTGTGCCGTTTTTGCCCCATGGTGCGCCGCATTGTAAATGCGGCGCACCATGGGTGGCGGAGCTGTGGCGCACTGTGGCGCACATTAACTGGCGCATCCCTCGGGATGCGCCAGTTAACATAAATCTGCCCCCAAGTGTTTTAGACCGCAATTGCGGTAGAAAAAAACATTCTTACATAGAGTTCAGACTTGCTATTAGGAAGGGATGCCCTCGGAATGCCCCTTCCCAATAGCGAGTCGCTAAACCTATTTTTTGAATCGCTAATTAATTATCAACTCACAAAATAGGGTTAGCACATGGGCCACTGGTTTTTTGCATGCGCAAATGGGTCGAAAACCCATTTGCACATGCAAAAGTCTGTCGTACATCTGGCCCCAAGTGTTTTAAGTGGGATGAAAAACGTGGTGGCTCACTAAACAGGTGTGGCTAGAGAAGCGTCTTTAGGAAACCATTACAAGAGGGGCACAGCCTAATGAATGTGAAAATGACTCCTGTGCTTGTCAATTTTATAAATGGTGTCTTACTGGACAAAGCACAATACAAAATAAGCAAGATATGTTAATTTCTTTAGCACCTTTATTCTTGGGCAAATGGAATAAAACTGTTGACAAAGTACATTTAAAGGTAAGTGAAATAACTTGGGGGCATATTACCAACAACTAGCGATAATTATCGCTAGGTTGGCTTAGCGGCAATAATTTTATCGCTGTGTAGCGACAATTTTTATCGCTTAGGAGCCTTGATATTATCAAGGTTTATCTCCTAAGCGATAAAAATCGGCCGAAATGCATGAATATCGCTGAAAAGTCAGCGATATTCATGCATTACCGAGCAAATGCTCTTAGCCATGTTATCCACCTCCCATTGGATAACATGGCTAAGAACTGCTCAGGGCAGGTGTTAGCTTTTGGAGATATTTGCGCTTAGCGCAAATATCTCCAAAAGTTGGTAATAGGAGAAAGCGATGTTAGCGACTGTTTCCAGTCGCTAACATCTTGGCACGGCCACTTTGCATGTCATTAGTGATACATTTCTCTGATATGCAAAGCGGGGCCCAAGATGGTCGCTATCTCCTACTAGCTGTCGCTAACTGGTGTTAGCGACAGCTAGGTAATAGGGAGATCATTTTATCTCCGCTTTCTTGGCTTTTAAAGCCAAAAAAGCGGAGATAAATCCCTTGATAATATGCCCCTAAGTTTTTCAATTGAAATGAAGTGGTGTTCTAGGCACTGGAACACCAAAGATAACCAGCAGCATCCACCATGTTGCTACTCTCTATATCACAAATGGGGCTTCCAATAACTTTGCATTGCAGTACTGGTGTGTTACAGGGAGGCAGGTGCAGTTTTTCCTTCAGCCAACGAATGGCAGAAATAGAAAACCCAGTGGGCTCTGGTTTGACGTCCGCTTTTTTCCGTTGCAAGACCTGACCCAGGCAGGTCCTGGCCCACTTAAAGCACCACCTACCAGCTTACCAGAGGGATCAGCATTTGCATATCTCTCAGTGAGCTATCTTACAGCCACTGGATATCTGTCAAGATTCATGTGTGGTAGAAATGGCTTTTGCCTCCTACTCTTTAAGTAAGATCCGGGCTACACACTGCAGGTGCGCACACGAGCCCAGAGTCTCTCTTTATCAATATTAATGCATGTTTTGAAAGGCTCTTCTTGAGTGTAATTGAAGCTGAGCTGTAAAACACACTTTGCTGTAGCAGGGGAGGTAAGAAGGCAGACCATTAAAAACCATCCCTAGTTCTTCATTTCAAGAGAAAGCTATCACAGGAGGCAACTTCAGCCCGTAAGGCACACCTGCTCTGCTGAACCAAGCACAGCTCTGCAAATGTATAATGTAGTACTTACTTATAGGTAATCTTCATTACTCTGAACACCCTTTTCTCGTACCGATACTTACTACTATGAGTTGTCTCACCTCCTTCCAGGCACAACATACATTTGTTTAAATTTACCCACCTGCCCTCCACCTTCCCCCACATTGCCCCTCCTCGAACCTGTCAGGATATTGATGAGATTACTGATAAGTAATTGTGCCATGACCTCATCAACCTTATTTCTCGACCATTACTTACTCCGGGTATACTACAACAGTTATAGTAACCTAGGGGCATATTATCAAGCCTGTGCGATAAAATTATCGCCGCTTTATCGCCCGAAAACGGCCGATAAAGCGGCGATAATGGGCTTGATAATATAATCTATGGAATTCCAATCGAAGCCCATGTTAGATGTGAAGACATCTAACATGGGCTTCGATTGGAATTCCATAGAGCATATTATCAAGCGCATTATCGCCGCTTTATCGGCCGTTTTCGGCCGATAAAGCGGCGATAATTTTATCGCACAGGCTTGATAATATGCCCCCTAGTTCCATACAAAAATACAGCTCCTAAATGATGTAAGGATCCTTCAAAATATAATAAACAATTCCATTACAATAACAGAAAAAACTACCATTTATTGAGGAAATAGCATTTGCTGGTTCTCTAGCTCTAAGCGCAATATTAATGCAACTTTCCCACATCCTGGGGCTTATTTAGTGAGCCTGTGCATCACTTTTGCACCGCTGGTGCGTCACTTTTTGTGACGCACCAGCAGTGTAAAAAAATGTGTCTTGTTGTGCCATTTTTACAAAGTGATGCATCTAGGTAGATGCGTCACTTTGTAAACCCCTGCGCTACATTATACCTGTGCCACGTATAATGGGGCAGATTTACAACTTCTGGCGCATCCCTGCAAATCAGCAGGAATGCCCCAGGAAAGATGCGTGACACAAGTTTAACCTTACGCCACCACAGATGCGCTGTATTTACAATATGGCGCATCATGGCTCATGGATAAACAGATGCGTGTCGCATCTGCCGGCATAAGTTTGGCGCAGTGCTGGAGTTGGGTCGCGGGCGCAACGCAACTCCAGCACTGTTCCAACCTGGCCTATCCACAACATGGTGTGTCACTCCTTACGCCTGCTTCAAGCAGGGTTTTGACGCAACATTGCTGTAAAAGTGACTCAGTGAAATCTTGTAGATTTTACTAGGTCACTTTTACGTGGCGTTCCAGCGCCGGAACAACCACCCTGCGCCGGAATGCCCAAATGAAACCTGACGCAGGTTTCATGTGGCGCAGGGCTTTACAATGTGACGCATCTCCCTAGATGCATCACGATGTAAATAAGGCGCAATGTGGCGCATGGTTTACGTCGCCGCTGCTTCACAAAAGTGACGTAACGGTGGCGTAAAAGTGTCCTAAGGGGCTTGTAAATCTGCCCCAGTGTTTGCAGGGGGGGTGTTCCGACGCAAGAAAGGGTCGTAAAAGTGACTCAGTGAAATCTACCAGATTTCACTGCGTCACTTCTAGGATGCAAATGCATTAATATCTACGCCTGCCTCACAGCAGCCTTTCACATGGGGCTTGCCCTATGTGAAAGGACACATTGCTGGAGTTGCGTCATTTTTGTGACACACTCCAGCAATGCATCACTTTTGCGCCATACAGATACGTCAGAAATACTGACGTATCTGTAACTCCTTGCGACATGATGCATCATACAGTAAATTTGGCGCATCAATCATGTCACAAGGAGGGCGCATTGAGAAGTGATGCATCGCTGCTTTCACGCAGCGATACGTCACTTCTCAAAAATGAGGCCCCCTATCTATAGTGTGAGATAAATTGGGAGTCACCCATATAGCAGCTGTATCTATGTCTCTGGTAGAGGCTCTACATGCTACATTCCAAGAGGCAGCCATAAACATGTAGACCTATCCTGTACTTCACATGCTAGGGCAGTTACCTGAGACACATATACACGCAAATAAGGATAATGCTGGGGTAGGGGTCTTAAAACCATTTGTAAAGACTACAAAATGGAAAAAGAGATTCTTACTTTGTCTGTAATCTTGAATTATAGTTAAATAAACAGCTTTCATCACAGCTAGTGTGTGCAGTTACTCTTGCTCATGCGTAGAAGGGAGGAAATGTAGACACCTGGGGGCTGATTTACAAGCCCCTTGCGCCTCTTTGCACTGCCATTGCATCACTTTTTGTGACGCAATGGCAGCGCCAACAATGCACCCTATTTATAACGTGACACATCTAAGGAGATGCGTCATGTTGTAAAGCCCTGCATCACATTATACCTGCGTCAGTTATAATGTATGCAGGGGGGCGTTCCTAGGCAGGAAAGCCTTGTAAAAGTGACGCCACTGCGTCAAAACCTTGAAGCAGAGGTAAGGAGTGATGCAGTGTGGTGGGAATAAGCCACAAAATGCATTGCTGGAGCTGCGTCGTGCTTGCGACACGACTCCAGCAATGTGTGACTTTTGCCCCAACAGATGCGTCAGAATTTCTAACGCATCTGTCAACCCTTCCGCCCTAGTGCCCCGTATTGTTAATACGGCGCATCCATGGTGGCGCATGCATTCTTTTGGGTGCCGCAAGGAAAGTGACGCAGCTCTATAGATGCGTCACTTTCTTGTAAATCTGCCCCATCGTTATAGCTTGACAACTTATATGGAAGGCTCTTTAGATGTGTTATTCTTATCAATAAAGAACTCAGCTCCCCAACCTGTGTGGTGAAATTATAGCTACCGGAAAGTAAACTTTTAGTGAGAGATTGATCAGGTCTACATTAGAAAAGGGTTTAAAGGGGATACGCTCTAAAGCTTTTAGGGCCAAGGGTAGATCACAGGCTGGAACTATTGTCTGTGCAGGAGCCCGAAACGAAGAAAATGCTTTTAGTAATATATTACCTAATTACTCTGTCTCGGCAATACTACCCCCAAGAGGGCCTAATTGCTCTAGTTTCAGGCCACAGCTCCCTTAACATGAATGAATGAATGAATGAATGAATAAATGAATGAATGAATGAATTAGGAATTTATATGAGCGCAACTTAACCCGTAGGCATCAAGGCGCATCAGATGGAAAAAGAAAAGCCACTGAGTGGTCGGAGGCAAATGAAAGAAGCAGATATTACAGGTAACATGGAAACTGACAATTCCTTATCAGAATCATCTTGAAGGAATGCAATGACCACCTAGGCTCAAATGTAGCTGAATCCAAATATTTTTCAGTGCAGCAGGCGGAAAAAGAGGCCCAATAGTAATCACAGGACCATCTAGTGGATGTCTAATGAGATTCCTGGTCTGATACGGTTGTTAATGGAAAGGCTGGGCCCTCCTCGCAACAGCCAGACCAACAGGCTAGAGGAAGGATGCAGCCCCGAAATCTACAATGATCCTTCAGAAACATCCACTCTTGCTTCCTGGACATCATATTGAGTAGCATGAACCAACACAGTCTCTGTCAAATGTGCATCACCTGAATGAGGTCCAGTCTCTCTTTCTTAAGTCTGGTTTACAGTTTGGCTATCAATGGGAATTGAGGAAATACATATTGAAGGAGACAACACCATGAAAAGTTAATGTGTCTATCTCCCAACACTCCTCCTCCGGGTACCAAGCAGAAACCTCTGCAGAAGACTATTGCCTGAACTGGCAAAAAGGTCTACTACCGGGGTTGTTCCAAATCTTAGACATATTCCTTTGAATGTATGTTCTCCCAAACAGAAGTTGTGGGATGAGGCGAATTTCCTCCTTAACCTGTCCCCTATCACATTCTCCTTCCCTTAAATGTAGGTTGCTGAAAGAGTACATGATTCTCTGCCCAACTGATTATCTAATAGGCCCGGGTCACCAGTGAAGGCTAACCTATCCTTGATTGCTTGTTGAGGTAAGACTTGGTATCTGGATTGTCAGTTCTCACCAGAGTCAACTGATTCTTCAAGTAATGTGAGAAATGTAGAAGTGCATAGCAAACTATACCCATTCTTGTCCAATTTGAGGAATGAGACCTTTGACTCTAAAGCCCCTTTACCTGAATTGACTGATGTCTGAAGGCAGCCCCCCACCACACCTTGGTTGCATCTGTGGCTAACACTTGTGAAGGAGGTGGACCCATGGATCCCTTTGTTGAGTTTTAAAGGAATCATGCATCACTGAAGGTCTACCCAAATACTGTCGGTACAGATATTTGACAGTCCAGGAAGGAAGAAGTCAAGTGACTCGGGACGTGTTGAAACAGCAAACGCAAGTGGAGACAAGCCCACAGTACCGTAAAAACACAAGAAGCCTGAAGAAAAGAAAAATGATTTTTTACAATATGCACAAAACTCTCTGACTCCAATAGCAATAAATCCACTTCCCATGAGTCCCTGAATCTGGAGCTACTCTCTCCAGATGCCATCCTCTGTTGTCCCAGCCTGGTAACAAGTTGATGCATCCTGGTAGCTCCCAGTTCTGCCAAAAACACAAGTACCTCATTGGTCTAGAACTGAGCTCCAGTAAATTATAGATTATGAGAGGGAATACAGTGGGAATTTTTGTAGGTGAGCAGGAATTTGTGTTGAATTAATACTTGACATACCAAGTCCGTCTGCTCCTGAATCTTGACTATTGATGGTAAATGAATCAGCCAGTCGTCTAGCTATCCCTTTATGCAGAAGGGTCACTAAAGGGACTAGGACCTTAGTAAACACACCTGGTGATGATATGACCTTGAAGAGAAGTATGTGACCCTGCCAGTGACAACCTCCTAGAAAGAATCTGAGAAACATTTGATGACCTGGGGCTATAAGGATGTCAAGGTCCAAAGCCATCATCCACACCCCCAGTGGCACAATGGGATTATCCATTGTAGTGTTTCCATCTTGAAATAGACATTCCTCTCAAAATGATTTTGTTTCTGCAGTTGAATTATTAACCTTAATACTCCTTATGCCTTTTGAACTAAGAAGACACTGGAGTAGAAATCCTCACTCTTCTGTTTCTTTGGAACAGCACAGATTGTTTAATTGGCTAAAATACTTGCAAATTCCTGTATCACTGCCTTTTGCTTTCTGGGATCCTGAACACAACCTTTCAGAACAGGACCCTTGTCTGGTGTCATCTCCTCAAATTCGAAGATGTAACCCTGATTTATTATTTGTCACATTTCCTTGTCAAACTTGGAGGGAGAATGAAAGGCACTCTCCCTCCACTATGTTGGGATAGTCAGCAGCGCTTCTTAAGCCTAGAAGCAAGAGAAAGATGGTGAGAATTTTTACCATGGAAAGAAAAATAACTACATTTGTTTCTACCTCTGAAAATTGAAAAACACTCTGGCAATGCTTCTTTCGGAGCCAGGAGTTTTTGTTGGAGCATGTTACCTGTCCTTAATTGTTCTACGAAGCATTTCCTTCAGTTGGCTCCCCAAAGAGAAATTCATGCTGTGACATTTGAGCATCTTCCGCCTACCAGTCTCTCGGATAAATATGATGTCAGGCAGCTTCAGTGGAGTTTGTAGAAAAAGCTAAAGATTTCAGGATATCACATGAAACATCTGAAAAAGACTTAGATTGTACCTCCATAACTGAGAAGATATCAGAACAGTCCAAACATTCTGCAATGGCTGTTGTCAAAGACAGAAAATCAATTACTACCGTATGTCTGAAACTCAATATTGACAAAACAGAAAGGCTGATCTTTGGGAACAGCTCCACTCCTTGGAACAACACCTGGTGGCAAACTGAACTCGGACCCACTCCCACACCTACAGACAACACCTGCAGCCTTGGGATCATCCTGGACAGAAAACTCACCAAAAGATTACAGATCAATGCATTCTCCTTCACCTGCTTCCACACTCTCTGCATGCTCAAAAGAATCTTCAAATGGCTCCCCATCTGCACGAGGAAAACTGACACCCAAGCACTAGTCACCAGCAGGTTGGACTTCAACAATGTACTGTACCCAGGAACTTCTACTGAACTCCAGAGGTAACTACAGATGCTATAGAACTTAGCGGCCAGACTCATCTTCAACCATCACCCCACACCTCAGGAACCTCCATTGGCTCTCTGGCCAGAAAAGATGCCAATTCAAGATACTGACACACGCCTACAAAGCCCTTCATGACCTAGAACCAGCATACATCATCCACCGCCTGAACTTCCACCAGCCATCCAGAGACCTTTGCTCTGCCTCCCTCACCCTTGCAAACTCTGCGTACCCACCAAAGCCACAGTTAAGGCCATTCCGCCTCCTAACTCGCCGCCAAGTCCTGGAATCGCCTTCCCCTCCAAATCTGGACAGCAACTTGGCTGGCGGATTTCAGGCAGAGACTCAAGAAGTGGTTGTTTCACTGAGCCTGTAACCTAGTGACTGGATTTCTTCATGGGTGATTATTAGCACTATACAAATACTTCTTGAATGATTAAGTGGTGCATGTACAGCCTTTCATTATCAAATTTAGTACCGTAAGCATGTTTTCAAAGTTGCCTCTACCTTGTGCTACCACATCTGACATCAAAACGTCTTGTATTATAATGAATGATTGATCTGCTGGGTTAGCTAGCATTGATCTACTTTCAAATTCCAAGGTAGCTCAAGTTCTCCCTTTGTCAAAGGATGAAGTCAGATCTGGGACTATTTCCATTCCCACTGAAACAATTCTTGATTTACTTGTTTATTGCTAAGCAGGGAGGAGGATGCGACTAAAGTACTTGAAACATTCTGGAACTGATACTTGGTGGTTGGTCCTTCATTGGGACCGAAGGGTATCTGTCAAGTACATAAAAAACATTCTGGATACATTTGGCCTTTGTATCTGGCATTTGGCTTTCTTCATCATACACAAGAGTGGGCCATGATGAAGCAGAAGATATATTGATGTATGCGATAGATTATGTAGGTGAAGGTGGAGCTCAGAAGATACACATGCGTTTTCTCAGCATCTACTGGATTATGCATTTTTAAGGGGGGGCACCTGTTTCTAAATGAAGTCGGGAAACCTACCTCTTTGATTGGGAAACTGGCTCTATGCACAGCATCTTATCCAACTAGAAAGCATATGCACCACCTTTCCTCTCTCATTGCTTGGCGAAGCACAGTCCTCAAGATCTTACGCAATGGGAAAACCCTGCCTTGCCAAGCACCCAATCCCAACAATGCTGAAAGGGTTTGCCTGGTCCTGAAAACAGAGGAGGATGGCACACTTTCAATGAGGAAGGAAACATATGCTTCTCACCACTTGATGCAATCAGGAAGGCCCATCTCACAGTGCTTGGCAAAGGCATGGGCCGTAGGGCTGAAGGGTGATTCATTAGCTACCCTTGGAGGTGTGCCTAGCCACCTTCCCTACTCACAAGTTGGTTGTAAGGGGAAGAGCCTAGGGTTTCTACACTCCACAACCCTACATGTGATGAGGGGAAGCTACAGCCACTGTAAAAAAACTGTAAAAAAACTGATTCTTTAGATTGAAACCATCAGACTCACCATGATGTTCTTTGGTAGCATATACAAAAACAACAGGAAATGTGGTGGGCCTTCCTCACATATAGCCTCACAGGGAGGAGGAAGGAAAAGATGGGGACAGGAGGTCAAATCTAAATTATGCTGAATCACATGGTGGTTGTGGAGGAGAATATTTTGGGTCTTTTTGAAGTAACATTAGTAATGCATTATAATCATGGTTAGTTTGCACTCACATATACTCTGTGTGACCAATACAAGAAGAGAAGAAAGAGGATTACACGATGATTACATATCCTTATGATCAGACTTTCATGTGTATTTTAGAAATGTACTGACAAGGAGGTACATTTATACTGTGTGAAGGGATAACAACGTACATGTGTTCATCGACTTCTTTAATATTTCATTAGTAACCTTTAGCGTATCAAGACTTGCCACTCATAAGTGTTTAAATGTGCTTAAAGTACTCCTTAGTTGTTTATAGAAAGGGTGCATATAATGTAACCTGTGCATTGTTAATTTAGCCGCAGGGAAGCCGCTCGCAGCAGGACTGACAAGTTTTGCTCTTTGTACCTGGCGCTTCTTGGCCCCTTCTCCCCTTCATTGCTGTGACTAACTATCGAGGGGATTGACTGTGGAGGAACCTGACAACGAGGACCCACTGCGGACCCCGGGACTGCGAGGACCAGCATTCCTCTGATCAACTGCAGCTGGTGCCTCTTCCCGGGAGTGCCCCGCCCCCTTCAAGCACTTCTTAACTGGTCGCGGCCCCCGCTTCGCGGGCGCCGCTTGCAGCAGGACTGACAAGTTTTGCTCTTTGTACCTGGCGCTTCTTGGCCCCTTCTCCCCTTCATTACTGTGACTAACTATCGAGGGGATTGACTGTGGAGGAACCTGACAACGAGGACCCACTGCGGACCCCGGGACTGCGAGGACCAGCATTCCTCTGATCAACTGCAGCTGGTGCCTCTTCCCAGGAATGCCCCGCCCCTTGCTTGTACTTTACTGACGTTCCCAACGCGTATCGCGGGACGCGCGCGGGACTTAGCACGGGGCTAAGCCCGGGCAAAGGGCGGGCCCTCTGAGGCCCTCAGAGGACGAAGAGGTCGGGTTGGGTCCATCCCCCTAACGACATTATTCCTGCAGCACGTAAGACATTGACTTTGCCACTAAGGCCCTTCTTCTATATTGTTTACTTGTAGCCCACCAGTCTCATATTATGCCGTTTTGGGGTGCCTGGTGTGCTTTAATAGCTGGTTCAAACCAAGATAACCAAGAAAGATTAGTAACATGTCTACAAGAAGTAGTAGAAGTAAGGCAGCGGCCGGGGGAGCGTCCGTCATTGGACCAATAGATAGCTTTATTAAAAGGACCAATGATGCCATTGATCTTAGCATCTCGCTCCTCGAGCGTAGGGTCTCGCAAGATTTGGAAAACGCGAAACGCTCTTCTCTTGGGACCATCATGCTAGCAACAACCCCAGTAAGATCCAGAAACTCAGATAGTAACTCTCACATAGCTCCCATGCACGAAGTTCGACCGGACCTTCACACTATACCAAACGTGGTTAATCTATCGGCTACAAATCCCTTAATTGAATCAGATTTTGACACAAGTAGCAAACTAGAGAGAACAATGGGCTTAAACATAGATCTTACATCAGAGATTGTAGAAAACAACGAGAAACATCCAAGAGATAGGCAAGAAGGTGCCATTAGAAAGTTAACTAAACAATCAACTCAACCCATTCCTCCAGTTGTTAGAAAACACAATCCGCCAAAAGGCAAACAGAGGAAAGGCACAAATAAGCATCTAAACGCTAACGGACCAAATATACCCAGAGAGACACTAAATAAAAACATTAATGAGATTCCTCCTATACGCACGGACAAGCCTGATGTTATTATAGACAACGACCAATTAGTGGAAAGATTTGGCGATCTCCTAAGTATTTTTATGTCGCCAATTGAATCCATGCTTGCCCGTATCCAGGAACAGCTAGAAGAACTCATAGTCCATAACAAAAAAGCTGATAGCGCTGCTTCAAAAGCAATTACCAGTTCAAAGACAAGCACTAGTAAACCCATAGTACCTACATCAAAGGACCTCCCAGTCCCTGATCTTGTGACAAAACCAAAACCAAAATCTATGCCATCTCTTAGTAAAGAAACTATTACAAATAAACCCGTACAATCTAGCAGCCCAATCCCTGGAATGGATATGAATACTCAACCTACAAATACTCAGGCTGAGAAGTTGCATATAACATCCCAAAGTGACAGAAAAACACAAAACCAATTTAGTGACACTTTCCCAACCTTCCAAAGGCCCAGGACCTCTCATGATCCTCCTTATACCTCAAGGCAGATACCTTCACGCATTAACCTGCCACCTGAGTGTGGGGCTTATGTGCTGGTCTTGGTCAATGTCCCGAAACTCAGGAATGACCAAGATGATACTTCCTCCTCCCTAAAAAACAAGACATTACATTGGCTGATAACTAATTGTAGTTTCCCAATGGAATGTTCTGGAGAAATCACACACACCCAGAGAGTTGAATGGATAGGTCCTTTGAAGAAAAAATTTGAGGGGGATTGCATAATTGTCACCTTTAAAAAACCGATATGGGCCGAAAAGACTCTGGCCAGGGCCCCTTCCCCCTCTACCTGGGAATTCAATACTACTCTTCTTCCTCTAGGGTATTTTTATAGGCATTTAATTACCACCCAACCATTCGCGGCAAATAACCAGATTGCTTCCTTTTATGACCAACATTTTACATCTGAAAGTAATACGCCTTTTTTCCATCAAAATTCGAAATTTATTTATCCTAATGGCCCTGCACAATGGCAACAAGGCCAAAATAACTTACATCTGACCACCCACCCTTACCTGTCTGCAACGCCACACTACGAGCACAGAGACGCTCGTTGGTGCCAAGTCGCCGCAGTCTCGGGTAATTTATACTGCATTCCGACCCATAATAGATTCAGTGCATTGTCTGGTCTGGATTTTAACGACTGACTGACTCATGACCAGCCTAAAGAGATAGATGGACATATCGCGAATAAGGGAGATTTGCAAACAGATAAAATATCACTTACTGAGGATAAAAACATAATACTCACTCCTGATAAGCATACCCTTACTGTCCTCTCACAACATAGGTCGGAGGACTTGGCAAATCCACCATCAGCCCATTCTATCTCTAGTACCATTGCTAACTTAACAAATATACCAACACCCTCTAACTCAAATCCAGTTACTTCACAAGTACATCTAACGTACTGGAATATAGCTGGCTTGTCTGCTAAAAAGACAAATCCTAATTTTCTGAAACAGGTTAATCTGAGCAGTATTATTTGCCTACAGGAAACTTGGGCTACTGATCCTATACATATAACAGGGTATAGAACTTTTTTCTCTGCAGCCAAAAAATCATCTTCTGGTAGAAGTAAGGGTGGTTTAATCACATATATAGCAAATACTCTACATAAAGAGGACATTCTCCCCCTAAAATTGGAAGAGAACTATCAGATAATAGTCCTAAAGAGAACCAAACAAAATATATACATCATAGTAAACCTATATAACAATTTGAACACGGAGGACCTGATCAATCTCCTCTCAGAGATTTCCCTAGCCCTCCAAGATCTGCGAGCATGATATGCAAAGCAGTCCTGTACTGTAGTTTGGGGCGGCGATTTTAATCTCCATCTATGTAGATCTAGAAACACTGATAGATGTGGCATTGAAGAGGATGACGGCAATGGAATAACACACTTCTTACACTCGGTTGAGGGCGAGAAAATGAATGAGACTATGACAGAACTAGAACTGGGCTTTGCTAATGAGAAAAAGACCTCCCCAGTACCCTTTTTGCCAACATTCAACGGCAGAGGCCTGACGAGCCTGATAGACTATGTCCTGATCTCATCATGTAAAGTCCCTAACATAGAACTATTCGAAGTAATTAAAAATCCATTGAGCGACCATTTTCCAAATATTATCGCATTACGCGAACCAAAACTTTATAAGAAGCCTCACTTAATGAGTATCTTAGATCAGCAAGAGCTCGAATATGGATCCTTGAATGGGTATACATTAAAATGGGGAAACATTGATAAAGGAGCCGTAACAGCAAAAATAGTCCAACAAAATCAAGCAGACATAATTAACTGTCTAGACTTAAGCAAAAAATCCAGAGAGGTCCTGGTTAGCTTTAATACCATCTCTCTCAACATAAAAAAAGAACTTACCAGAACATGCAAACAAAAAAGCCAGGCTGAAAAAGGCTGGTTTAGTCCGGCTTGCACAAAAGCTCATACGAAGCTAAAGATAGCCTTAAGCAAGGAAAAGCGAAATAGAGGGGAGGTTACCAGATTAAGAAAAGAATACGCTCTAGCTTTGAAAACTAGAAAACAAGAGATAAAAGCTGATTTGTGGGAGCGTTTAAGCAAAAGCTCAGAATTAAAAGATAGTGCCACTTTAACAAGAGATAAAAGCTGATTTGTGGGAACGTTTAAGCAAAAGCTCAGAATTAAAAGATAGTGCCACTTTCTGGCAAATAGTTAAGTCCCCTTTTTTAACAGGCAGAGAGGACCTACCATCCATTGATGTCGCAATTGGCGACAGTGAATGGGTGAGCTACTTCTCCAAAGTTTTTAGTGAAGCAAACATACGGGAAATAGAGCACACTGATCACCTGACTGAGGTTGTTTTCCCAATAAAACTGCATTTTTCGCATGACGAGGTACAAAAGGCACTTAAATCCTCAAAAATAGGCAAAGCCCCAGGTCCAGACGGGGTGCCAGTGGACATTTTTAAATATGTAGCAGATCTCTGGTCCCCGCTATTGACTAATGTCCTAAACGCCACTATAGAAGAGGGCCTAATAGATACTTGGAAAACCTCAATATTGGTCCCTATATTTAAAAAAGGGGACCGAAATAGTCCATTTTGCTATAGACCGATATCACTCCTGGACTCGCTCGGGAAGATCGCAGGTCGAATTCTTCTCGAGCGACTCTAGGACTGGACAACAACTCACAACATCATTTCGGCAATACAATATGGGTTCCATGAGGGGCTAGGCACAGTGGACCAGGCACTAAACCTGTCTTTATTGGCAGGAAAACATGTGGAGGCAAAGGGGACAGCGTTGCACATGGTCTATGTTGATTTATCCTCAGCGTTCGATTGTGTAATGCACTCGAAGCTCTGGAAAATTATTTTAGCTATGGGTGTCGATCCACCGGTGGTGGATTTCCTACGAGAATTGTACACCAGAACAACTGGAAGAGTTAGATTTGGGACTAAAGGACAGCTCACGGAAAGCTTTAGGGTGGAAAAGGGGGTCAGACAGGGATGCATTCTGGCCCCTTTTTTATTCACCCTGTACACTAATGGGCTAGAGACTGCCATGCTAGAAGGAAGCAAAGATCTTCCTTCAGTCGGTCGTCGGCAGATACCAGCTTTGTTGTATGCCGACGGGTACACAGACAAAATATCGAAAATAAAATATCGGAAAGACAAAATATCGAAGTTAAAATATCGAAGGTAAAAAATATTGGGAAGCAAATATATCGGATACAAAAATATCGTAATAGGTAAGTAAGTAGAAATATCGAAAAAAATATTATCGTATGACAAAATATCGACAATACAAAATATCGTGTAGTAATGGAAAAAATAAATAGTGTAGGAAAAAACATAATAATTGTAAATAAAAATTTGATAAAATATATTAAAAAATTACAATATATTTAATATAAAAATATTTTAAAATAACATATATAGTTTTAGGAGCGGGTTATTGGGTTTATAGGGGATAAGGGTGGGAAGTAATTTAAAAATAATTAATAAATTAATATATATTTGTAAAAAAAAAATTTATTAATAATTAATTGGTAAATAATTAATATTAATTAGTTAATTAATTAATATAATATCTTACATAATTGTACAAAATTAATAATTGGTAATTAATTATTATTAATTAGTTAATTAATTAATATAATTTTGGACATAATTTTAAATAATAAATAATTGGTAATTAAATAATAATAATTAATTGGTAATTAATTAATATTAACTAGTTAATTAATTAATATAATTTTGTATATATTTTTAAATAATAAATAATTGTTAATTAATTATTATTAATTAGTTAATTAATTAATATAAATTTCTAAATATTTTTAAATAATAATTAATTGGTAATTAATTAATATAAATTAGTTAATTATATTAATTAGCTTCATTTAGTTTAATATATATTTTTTACTTATTGTAAATTAATTTGGAAAAAATAATATTAATAATTAAATTTATTTCTTTACAGCTAATGTGCTAATATATTAACTTTATTGTTATTGTTAATTAATAATTAATTTGTAATTACATAATAATCATTATTTTTGGGTAAAGGAGTATTGTTAGAGTTCAGGGTCAGTTTTCAGTTCTTAATGGGGTATTTTTAGGGTTCATGGTCAGTTTCCAGTTTTTGGGTAAAGGGGTATTTATTGGGTTCAGGGTTAGTTTACAGTTTTTGGGTAAAGGTGTACCTCAGGGTCATTTTTCAGTTTTTGGGTAAAGGGGTATTGCTTGGGTTCAGGGTAAGTTTTCAGTTTTTGGGTAAAGGGGTATTTTTTGGGTTCAGGGACAGTTTTCAGTTTTTGGGTAAAGGGGTATTTTTTGAGTTCAGGGTCAGTTTTCAGTTTTTGGGTAAAGGGGTATTTTTTGGGTTCAGGGTCAGTTTTCAGTTTTTGGGTAAAGGGGTATTTTTAGGGTTCAGGGTCAGTTTTTAGTTTTTGGGTAAAGGGGTATTTTTTGGGTTCAGGGTCAGTTTTTTGTTTTTGGGTAAAGGGGTATTTTTAGGGGTCAGGGTCCGTTTTCAGTTTTTGGGTAAAGGGGTATTTTTTGGGTTCAGGGTCAGTTTTCAGTTTTTGGGTTAAGGGGATATTTTAGGGTTCAGGGTCAGTTTTGGGTTTTTGGGTAAAGGGGTATTTTTAGGGTTCAGGGTCAGTTTTCAGTTTTTGGGTAAAGGGGTATTTTTAGGGTTCAGGGTCAGTTTTGGGTTTTTGGGTAAAGGGGTATTTTTAGGGTTCAGGGTCAGTTTTCAGTTTTTGGGTAAAGGGGTATTTTTGGGGTTCAGGGTCAGTTTTCAGTTTTTGGGTAAAGGGGTATTTTTGGGTTCAGGGTCAGTTTTCAGTTTTTGGGTAAAGGGGTATTTTTAGGGTTCAGGGTCAGTTTTCAGTTTTTGGGTAAAGGGGTATTTTTTGGGTTCAGGGTCAGTTTTCAGTTTTTGGGTTAAGGGGTATTTTTAGGGTTCAAGGTCAGTTTTGGGTTTTTGGGTAAAGGGGTATTTTTAGGGTTCAGGGTCAGTTTTCAGTTTTTGGGTAAAGGGGTATTTTTAGGGTTCAGGGTCAGTTTTGGGTTTTTGGGTAAAGGGGTATTTTTAGAGTTCAGGGTCAGTTTTCAGTTTTTGGGTAAAGGGGTATTTTTGGGGTTCAGGGTCAGTTTTCAGTTTTTGGGTAAAGGGGTATTTTTGAGTTCAGGGTCAGTTTTCAGTTTTTGGGTAAAGGGGTATTTTTAGGGTTCAGGGTCAGTTTTCAGTTTTTGGGTAAAGGGGTATTTTTTGGGTTCAGGGTCAGTTTTTAGTTTTTGGGTAAAGGGGTATTTTTAGGGGTCAGGGTCCGTTTTCAGTTTTTGGGTAAAGGGGTATTTTTTGGGTTCAGGGTCAGTTTTCAGTTTTGGGGTTAAGGGGTATTTTTAGGGTTCAGGGTCAGTTTTGGGTTTTTGGGTAAAGGGGTATTTTTAGGGTTCAGGGTCAGTTTTCAGTTTTTGGGTAAAGGGGTATTTTTAGAGTTCAGGGTCAGTTTTGGGTTTTTGGGTAAAGGGGTATTTTTAGGGTTCAGGTCAGTTTTCAGTTTTTGGGTAAAGGGGTATTTTTTGGGTTCAGGGTCAGTTTTAATTTAATGTACGCTGGATTTGGTATAGTAATAATTAAATTATTAGAGACCAATATATACTCACATTTAATATACAGTGTAACATTTCTGATAAGATTGTTACATTATAGTAAGATAATGATACAAATAGTTCAACATGATTGCAGAAACATTATTGTTATTTATGTTTCACAAATAAAATATTATTTCATAACAAAAATCTTTTTATTACATTTGGTTTTATAAACATATTTTATAAACACAATGATAAGCAACTATACCGAAGCATTATTATTTTCATACTTTTTGTACAGAAATGAATATTATTTTTTATCTCTTTTACATATTGTAATTTCATAAAGAAATGTAGAAATAACAAAAGTATTTTTTACACTTTATTTCAATACATAAAATATTTATTATATAAGTCACATATTTTTAACACATGTTTCTATTATTATAATTTTTGACAATGTAGTTATATTTCTAGACATTGTTAATATAAATATTATTCTTTTCATAATATGTATTTATTACATTCATTTACATATTTGTTAATCAAATCATTGTAGGATTAAAGTAAATATTTCTTTACAATAATAGAAACTTAATGTTCATTTTTGCATATTTAGTGGAGTATATATATTATATTTTATACTTGGGACTATTTTATTGCATTTGGGTGCTTTATTTTGTAACCGGGTTAGGTCGTTTTGGGTTATTTGGAAGAAGGGCTGATCGCGGTTGGGAGACACTTCACGTCGCTTCAGGTAAGGTTTTTTTTATATGTTTTCTGTGTATTTTAATGATGTTTTGAGACTACTGACCTTATATTTTGTGTTGTAGAATGTGAGGGAGGTATGTTTTAGATTTCGAAAACAGATAATTACTTATGGTATATACACGTAGTGTTAGTTAGTTAACTCATTATATATATAGAGTGATTTTTAGTCTTTTACGGTATATCTACAAGTGAAATCATCTATTTTAATATGTTTGTACCTAATTACTAGCTAATTAATGTGGGTGGGAATGTCTGTTTTCTATGTTTTTGTCATAGGTGTACGCTACATCGGAAGTTCCGTTTTTTTTAAAGGAAGTGTTTGTTTGTTTAATTCAACACTGCTTTACAAACACTTCTTTACATTTTTCGGTTTTGCTGGAGCGATTCTTTCTATTTTTCCAATTTTTCGGGTTTTTTATGCTTATTCGATGGCTCTGGACAACGTGGATGTGTTAATTTTGGAACCGTTGTATTTTTACATTTTTTTGGGGGTTAATTTTGCACTACCTGGATTACTTTGGTGGACCAGGAGGTTATTGGACTGACAACATGATTGGTAAGTCCTTGCTTTCTTATTTTGTGTGGGTGGGTAATGTTATTTTTATTATGGAATAGTTTTTTACTTGTTATTTAGTTTTAATGTGTGCATATATTTTAATAATATCTCTATATATTGCATACATTGAATACTTTAGAAGCTCACGTTACATATTTTTCCATACTTAGGTGATACTTTTAGTGTTTTATAACATTTTGGGAATTAATTAGAGTAGTGTTTTGGCAATGATATTTAGGTATTCTATGCCTTTTGTACTAGGGTAAAGTTTAACTTGTTCTTCCAGGTACTTGTGCATTTGTTTATTTTGCTTTGATGTTTTAGGGACAAGTTCAGTTACAGATTGGTCCATTCTAAATTCCTGGTAGCTCTGTTCTTTCTGTAGGCATTTAATGAAATGTTCTAGAGTAGGTTTGGTTCTGCCAGTTGATTGTACAAATGCATTGTGCCAACCTTCCACTGCATTGTTAGTTTTTGAATCTCCGTTAAGGGTACTTCTGTAAACGTTCCACCAGGGTATGAGGAATTTGGGATTTCGTCTGTGGCCAGATCTGTGGAGTCTGCCTACCCAGGTGTCTTCAAAGTAGTCGAGAAATGGACTTAATTTAGCTTCATTTTGTTTGTAGAAGGGGCTGTCTATAAGAATGTTGTAGTGTTCAGCTACGTCTGTTTCAGGTACATAAGCAAGTGCAATGAGTTTTTTAATTTGGAAAGCAAAAGATGAGTTTGTAGCATATTCGACACTTAGGGTAGTTTTTTGAAGGTGTCTCCATAAACACTGGTTTAAATGATAATAGCAGCCTTGAATGCAGGTATGGGGGTGGATTTTTATGATAGTTGAGAGCATTGCTTGCTCAAAATCAAGAATGATACTTTCAGGAGAAAAATCATTCGTTTTTTGTTTAATTATATTTATTAATTCCATATATGTGGAATTATTTTTGTTTGGTAATAGTGCATATAGCAAAGGTATGTTGCAGTTGTGGTAGAGGCCATGTATTGTGTATAATTGGAAAAATGGTTTGGGACAGATGTTAAATGTTCCATCCATCATCCAATATTGGCTTTGCTTCAGTTTAACTAAATTCATACTGGTACCAAAAATTATAAGCCTTTTGTCATTGTTTTCGTTATCGTAAACTATAAATGGTTGTTTATTTAAAGTTATTATTTGGTTAGCAGTTAAATTTATATCCTGATATGTTCTGGGAGATGGTGTTGTAGAAGTAGTAGCTTTTTTAGTTCGTGCTATAGTTCTTTTTAAGGAGAGGATATTTGGCATTTGAGTTGTGGCAGTTTTTGGGATTTTAGGAATGGCTTCTTTTAAAATGACATTTGTTTGCTTTTGGGAACCTGTACTAGCTTCTTTTATATTTTCCAAAGCTGTTCTAACTTCTATTTCAGTAACATTAGGTGGATGATTGTGTTCCCTAGTATACAGTACTGTAGCTTCTTTAGTTGTTGCTCTGCCATAGCACTTGTTAGAATAATATTTACAACATTTCCAATTAACTTGCATGCCATATTGCTTTTCTTGTGTATAAGTGTAACCCATGTAGCATAGTAATAGTTTTCCTTTCTGGCTGGTCACAAATTCGGCTCCTTCGGTCATTTTGTACTTTGTATATCTATAAAATGTATATATAATAGTTAATGTCAAATTAAATGTGATAAATAATCTATGTTAGTGATAAGTAGGAATGTTTATACTTACGTGTTTTTGAATTTACAGCAAAATTAGGAGCTGCTTGCTTCTTTTGTTGGGGATAATTGTTTGTGATGTTGTTGTAGCTGTTATGAAAAACATGAAAGTAGTATATTATTAATTAATGTTTCGGTACATTTGCAATGTTAGAGCTCATTTCTACTACAAAAGTGTATCTTCATGATTCACATTGTGAAGATACTTACATATTTTTTTAGGTTGGTCTTTGCCAGTATAGTTGTTTCTTCAGCTTCTGGAGAGTAGTTTGTAGTGTTATCTTAAATAAAAAAGGAACATATGTATTAGAATAATCACCATGTTGGTATGTTTTTTAATAGATTATCTGGTAATTATGTTCTTTAATATACTTACTTTGTGATTATTATCTGTATTATTCAGAATGTGGAGTTCTGTATTATGTCTGTATATCTATTCGTTGTGTTTGCTCTGTAAATAAACAATATATAATAGAACATAATTAGAACAGTTCTAAATGTTTGTATTGTTTTTCCACATTTATTTCAGTTGCATAATACTTACGTAGTAAAATGTATTGGAGAAATAGTACTGATGTCCTTAGTTCATTAGTAGTGCAGTTTTCAGTAGTAGAATCTACAGAAAAAAAGAAATATGTGGGGCAAAAGTCATTATTTTTGTGTGTTTAGATTTATGTGCACATAATGAATCAATCTGAAATTACTTACATAGTTATTAGAATCTGTATTCCTAAGGTTTGTTCACAGTTATTTTGAGTAGAATATTCAGTACTCGTTGTATCTAAAAAAAATAGTTTCATATAATTATTTAGCATGTTAAGTAGTATGAATAGCAAAGGGGCACTGGGTATTTAGCAGGTAAGTAAGTAGTATTAGCAAATAATGCACTTTCTATTTTATTTACTTACTTAGAAGATGTGATAGTAGGTTGATAGTTTGGTTCTTCTAGTTGTTGTGCAGCAATTCGGATAGAGATGAATCTCCTTCAGTGACTTTTGGCAAGTAGTTTGTGCTTAGATTTTAATTGTTTATATAGGGGAGTGTCAGTAGTAATTACTTTGCTATTGGTTCATTAAAAAAATTAGGTTTGTGATTGGTTAGTTAGTATATTTGAATTTCAGTTGTGATTACTTTGTAATAGAAGTGAAAAACAAAAACAAATTATAAAATTATACAAAGTAGTATAGAATATTTTTATATGTGTAGGTGATATAATTATACCAATAGGATATTTTTGACAAATTTATAGTGTGTCTATAGTATTAATTTAAGTATTGTGTGTTTATTTAGATGTGAAAACATATAAAACGTTAATTAATTATGCAAACAGATGCATATAAAAAGTCGATATAGCTGATAATCCGATATTGAAGTGCACAATATTTTTGATGTCGATATTATAGTTAATGTCATTCTTTTTTGTAGATAGCGATATTTTTGTTTTCCGATGTTAATGTAGTCGATATAAAAGTAAACGATGTTTTTGTATATCGATATTAAAAAATCGATATTTGTGTATATATCTAGTTAAGTATAGGAACCCGATATTTTTGATTTCGATATTTTTGCTCCGATATTTTTGTACGTCGATATTGTGAATCTCGATATTTTGTCAGACATTCATGCCGACGACGCGGTTATCCTAGCAAGAACTCCTGTTGAGCTGCAGAGAGCACTAGACAAATACTGTGCCTTTATGACGAGTCTAAATCTGACGCTTAATGTACAAAAAACATACACCATGCACACAGGCAAGAAAACCAGAAAGACAAGAAGCCTGTATGTAAAGGGCGAGGTATTGGACAGGACTGCAACATACCCATATTTGGGAATTGTAATTGATGACAAATTTAAGTGGAAGCCAGCGATTAATGCAAGAATATTAGCTTTTTTAAGAGCAACAACGGCATTAAAATCGTTCGCCCAAAAATTGGGCCAGAAACCATCATCAGAACTGTTACAAATATATAATGCAAAATGTGTCAGTACTGCCATGTATGGAGCTGGGATATGGGGGTCAGTGAATGTGGAGGAACTGCAAAAAATTGAAAACTCCTTTGTAAGATACTTACTAGGAGTACCAAAGAGCTCCTCCACATATGCCTGCCATATAGAACTGGGCATGGACTATATAACAGACACCATAAAAATTCAACCAGTAATGTTGTGGCGCCAAATTTGGGTTACAGAACAATGTCATCTAACAAGATCAATCATACAAGATATCCATTCACTTGATCATTGTAGAAAAATAAAATGGTTAGTATATGTTAAAGCCTTACTAACCGATCTAGGTTTTGAAAAATATTTTGCTGAGCCGTCAACAATAGCTGGGATCTCAAAAGCTGACTTGAAAAAAGCCTGTTTGGCGCATCTGGGCCAAATTCGCCTGTTAAAAGAGATAGGGAAGCCCTCTGTCCAGCAGGCCCTACAAGCTCAGACCGTGTTTTCCATTGAACCTTATTTGATGTATAGTTTAACCCAATTCGAAAAACTGTTGCTGACACGTTTTAGATTTGACATGTTTCATTTAATGGTTTCTATTCTCACATATAGGGGCCGATTAGGATGGAGGATTTTCCGCCTCCTCCGGGCCGGCGGAAGCCACCGCCGGCCCGGAGGAGGCGGAAAATCCTCTGCGGAGTCACCAAAGACCCACCGCCGCATTACGATGGCTGGTGGGTCTTGGTTTCTGTCCGCTGCTTTTCCGCCGCGGTCGGATTACAACCGCGGCGGAAAAGCTCTCATTTGGCTGGCAGTGTCTATCAGACACCGCCAGCCAAATTAGGATGCATTAGTAAACATGCTTTTCCGCGGCGGTTTTTCCGCCGTGGAAAAGCATGTGTACTTTTGATTTTGGGGGCCCGTTGCGGGCCCCCAGGGTGTAGGCGGGTGGGGGGTGCACATGGGGGGTACCTATGGTACCCCCAGTATTTACATGCACAAAGCGGCAGGCACCGCGCGGTGCCTGCCGCTTTGTGCATGTAAATGTAAAACATGCACTTTTAACATTGCGGCGGGTGCTGCTTGAAGCAGAACCCCCCGCAATGTTAAATATCCAGGATGTGACCGCCAGGGTGGCGGTCACATCCTAATTTGCACGGAGGGACCGCCGCAGCCCATGCGGACGGTCCCTCCACCTCTGGGATTGCGGACGGACGCAAGTCCGTCCGCTATCCTAATCGGCCCCATAATGACTGGTCATCAAGAACAATTCCTTGTCCTTGTGACTCTGTCTCCGCACAATCGACTATCCATACAATTCTTTTCTGCAAATTTTATGTAAGACCACGATCCCGCTGGTTATTGTCAATATTGAAAATGTGGGGCCTGCGTCAATGTCGACCAGCATATTTGGCACTCCAATACCTTGAAAATGAAATTATTGCAAAAATGGTGGCCTGTTTTCTCAAATTCTGTATTCGCCATCGTCTAAACCTTTGATATAAGTGACCCAACTTTGTTGTATAACAGGTGCCTCTTGACCCCACTGCAATGAATGCATGTTTTGGTTACGATTCAATGAATTGATATTACCTGAACTCATGTGAATATTGTTTTAAATGATTCCTTCGTTTTAACTGAGATAATTGTATAAAATGCATTTTGTTTCTATGTATGAACTTTTATGGCATTTCTACAATTATGGAAAACCGAATAAAGTTGGTTTTGATTTGAATTTAGCCAAGCTGTAGGCCTGAAATCCATCTCTAACGTAATTTTCAGCTAACATTTGAATTCGTATTTTGCTTGCATTGTGGAATGTTGCATGTATTTTGTGTTGCCACTGCAGGTGGGCAAAGTTTCATTAATTGAGCAAAAGAATGATTGTTCCTAGTAGATAGAAAAGCCTGAGAAGGAGATAGTGATAGTGGATGGAAGACAAGTTCTCATGAGAAAAGGAGATGGCGCCAAGGACGTACGAGATATTTCAGTGTGTGAACATGGAGGCGGAGAAAGGAAGCCAAAGCCAGTGGAGATGGTAAAGTTCCATTGGCACAATGGGAGGTGCTTTAAGTCAGTGATTGCTTATGTTATAATGCAGTTAGGCACAGCTGGCACTCTCCTTTAGGACGCCCCGAGGTACAGACCTCACCTTTAACTTTGTGGCGTCATGCTACTTGACCCTGGTTGGAGTTACTTTTTAGGAAGGCCTTAACAGCTGACCCTTCGAAAATCCCCTGGGACGCTTTGAGGACGATAGCTGCGGACGCCTCTGCCCACCTGTACCTGCTCTTGTTCTGTTCTTTTGCCGGCGTTACTTCTTGCCGCTCCCGCTTCGCGGGAGCCGCTGCGTGTGAGGACTGTCAGGAGAGGCTGCCTGTTTTCCTGTGCGTCAGGTCATCAAGGCACTGAGAGGCTGCAGGGGAGTTGCGCGGCGGGGACTCACTCTACCGGGAGTCCCTGCGTGGCCAACCAACATCCGGTCGGCGCCCCCTGCGTGCCCCGCCTACAGCCAGCAAACAGGTGGAAAGGTCCCTGGAGCAGCCCACCTGCGTGACCCTTCAAAGGTCCCCTGGGACGCTTTGAGGACGATAGCTGCGGACGCCTCTGCCCACCTGTACCTGCTCTTGTTCTGTTCTTTTACCGGCGTTACTTCTTGCCGCTCCCGCTTCGCGGGAGCCGCTGCGTGTGGGGACTGTCGGGAGGGGCTGCCTGTTTTCCCGTGCGTCGGGTCGTCGAGGCGCTGGGGGGCTGCGGGGGAGTTGCGCGGCAGGGACTCACTCTACCAGGAGTCCCTGCGTGCCCCGCCTACAGACGCCCTCCCACCAATAAAATCAGGTGAGGGACCGCGTTGCGGGACGCCGGGCGAAGCCCGGGCAAAGGGCGGGCCCTCTACGGCCCTCATCGGCAGGAAGAGACAGGGTCAGGGCCTGGAACGCTGCCCAAATCACTAACTGTGAGTTGTTACCATCCATACCTATTACTATTGGTATAAGAAAACCATCCAGTGCGGCAGTATTGTACGGTAAAATTTGGGGTCACCAGTGTTCAACCTCCTACAATGTCGAAGTCAAAAACGACCCAACCTATTAACACTCTTGACAATTATATGGTCCAGGTTGTTTCAAAAATAAATAGCGACAGAAGATCATCATTGGGGTTGAGTGCTTCCCCTGCACTGGTATCACCTGATAACACGCTTCCAGATTTACCTGATTCTGAGGCTAGTAATGAGGTTTTTCTGCAATCTGATATTAACCCATTAACCCAGCTATTAGTAGCTATAGCTGACTCAGACACTGAGAGCATACCTGATGAAGACATAGTGTTCTTAGAAGAGGTACCCCCAGCACCAGTTCCAGCCCCAAGAGTTACTAAGGGAGGGGAAAAGAGTCTCTCTCTAAACGGGGCGGGCTTCGTTCAAGTAAAAAACGTCCAGATGCATCCCCACAGAAACATTCCGGAAAAGATTTAAGGGGAAACTCCGGGGGGAAGCTACTTTTTGACGAAGACCAATTTAAGAAACTATTAAACTCTCTAGACAATAAAATCAAGAACACAATGAAACCTCTTCTATGCAAAATAGATCACCTCACAGAAGAGGTGAACAGGTTGGGGGGTCTTCTTCAAAAATCATTGGAGGAAGCAGCGAAAAATCTTAAGCAGGAAACACTTAGAGTAGAGTCAAAAGAAACGCAGACAGCCCTCAGAATAGAACCCTTGGAAAATACTTCCCTTACATCGAGGTCATCTAATGATCCAGGGGGGAAGATTTCAGGGGACTGGGCAATAATACCGGTGATTCTGAAAGGCCAAGGCAATGGGATAGGCGACCAGATTCCAACACAGAGAAGGGACCAGTAGAATTAATTGTAGAGGCATCCCCACTAGTACTGGTCCTGGCGAATGTCCCACTCCTAGAAACTGGGCAAGTAGAGAACTCAACCTCTCTATTAAATAAATCATTGCACTGGCTAGTAAGGAATATGGCCTTTTCTCCGGGGGGCGAGGACCAGCTGGCACAAGAAGTTGTGAAGGCTAGAAGAGTAGAATCGATCGGGGGTGGTAATAAAAAATTTAGAGGGGATTGTGTGGTGCTACATTTTTCTGATCCTGAAGTGCTACCAAACATTTTAGCAAATATATATCCTCCCCATCGCAGATCAACAGAGATAGTTCCTCTAACGCTAGATTTTTTCTATGCAAAGAAAGGGACTCTAAACCCCACTGTACTAAGAACAAAATGGAATCCTGTGGTAAGGAAAGGCAAACCCCTTGGTATAAGAAGTAATTGGGGCATGCCAACGGAAAATAGATACTCTGCCCTTTCTGATCTCAACGAGTGTGACTGACTGAATGGGAAGTTGAGTGGAGTCCAGGGAAATATAGTTGGGATTCAAGAGAGGGAAAAAGGTACTGCTGAGAAGATTATTGTCATTAACTCAAGTGACAGGAAAACAATTTGTCATACGGGGGTTTATCCTTGTATTGTGGGGCATTTAGCTCCTACTTCCCGCATTATTGAAAGTAGTAGGGCAATTAGCCCCCTTCCTAGTACTGTCCAACCCCTGCATGCCCAATATGAAATACCATTGAATGTGGGGAATAGCCCGCTGAAGGAAGGTCTTAAATTCTTATCCTGGAATGTGGCGGGAATCTTTAACAAACTAGATTCCCCAGAATGGTGCGAATTTATTGACCACCATGACGTAATTATGTTCCAGGAAACCTGGGCAGTGATCCCCGTCCATCGCCAGGGTTTTTTAAATTTTTTTGTCCCTGCGATAAAGAATCCAAAAGGGCGGCCCTCAGGGGGACTAATCATATGGGTACGGCAATCACTTCAATGTACTCTTAGGGCGAGACCTGTTAATAATTGTGATTTACTGCCAATCGTGATAACCTGGGCTGATGGCCATGAGATGGCCTTATATAACATATACGCCAGGGGAACAATAGGCGGTAAAGCTTCAGAGGTGGTAGCAATACTTGACAACGACCTGGAGCATTTACCAACGCATATCACAATCCTAGTAGGGGGAGATCTGAACACCACATTCGAACTACTAGGCCAGGAGGATAATGAAATGTCCCTAGAGGAAGATACTAAATGGGGAGTTCCCCAATTGGATATACCCGAGGTAAAGAAATGGTCTGAAGTGGCAGTACAAGTAAAGAGTTTGTGCTTGTCCAGGGGGTTGAGGGCAGCAAATGGCCGCACACCTTTGACAACACAAGGTCAAGCAGTCGGATAGATTACTTCCTTGTAGATGTCAGAGATTGGCGTTAGATGTTAGATATGAGAGTGACACCTAGATTGGAGAGTGACCACAACCCGTTGTGCTTGTTCTTCAAATTGGATCAAGGAGTAATATTGCCAAATCTTGAAAGGGACGCGACGCCACTAGATATTGTTTTAACCAACAACCAACGCCATGTTAAATGGGCAACTCTGTTGGACAAGCCAGGGAAAATGCAGGATTTATTGGAGGTTGTTGCAAATGAGGTTAGTAGCTTGCAGGATCATTGTAATGCGCCAAATTTTAATAAATTAATCGAAGAGTCACATCTTAAGTTTTTTACTAAAATACAGGTTTTTTTTTTTTTAAAGTTCATCAGGGAAAGGGTGCTGGTGTCCATAGAAAGGAAGGATGGTATGACCATTCTTGTAGAAAGGCTCGGCAGAACCTTAGCCTAGCATTGAGGAGTAAAGAAGGAGTGCTGAAAGCTAGGGCAAAAAGGCTGTGGGACGAAAATCAATGGCTAGATCTAAAAAAAGCCTGTGCAGCTAAACAGCAAAAATAGTTTTGGGCTATCTTAAAATGGGGTAGGGGGGGAATTGCAGACTGTCCAAAAAATCATGTGGCCAAGGAAGCATGGGTGGATTTCTTTAGACCACAATATGCGGATAACTCGTCTTCGGCCTGTCACCCGCTCCCCAAAATGATATTCTATAGTCACGAAGTTTTCACATTGGGGGATGTAAATATAGCATTGGACGGGGTGACCAGGGGTAGGGCTCCAGGAATTGATGGAATACCTGCAGATGTATTTTTATCCGACCGGGCTAACTGGTGCCAATATTTTGTTTGGCTTGCAAACTCCATTGCTCAAGGAGCCGCAATACCAGCTTCATGGAAGGGCGCGGAGATCATTCCAGTTTTTAAAAAAGGGGACAAGGCCTTACCAAGTAATTATCGTCCCATCAGTCTTATTGACTCTGCACAAAAGCTGATGGGTAGAATGATACAAAATAAAATACAAGCTTGGATAGATGATAATGATATCCTGTCCCCGTACCAAGCTGGTTTCCGCCCCCTAACTAGCTCTGTCGACCAGGTATTCCATTTTTTAACCCTATACTGGAAAAACTTGACTCTGACAAACGGCCCATTATATGCCGTTTTTGTGGATTTAAAGTCTGCATTTGACTTGGTACCTCGGCAAAAACTATGGACTATACTTGGCGAGCTTGGAATTAGCCCCGAATTATTGACCCTGCTAGTGCGTATGCACGAAAATAACTATGCTAGGATTAGGTGGGGTGCACAGGGGGACGTCACTGATTCCTTCCCCGTGGAGCGTGGGGTGAGACAGGGATGCGTCCTGGCCCCCGCCTTATTCTCCCTTTTTATCAACGGCATAGTAGACTATTTAAAGAAATCACCAACAGATGCCCCTATGCTAGATGGGGAGCGGGTTCCAGTATTAATGTTTGCTGATGACACTTTACTGGTCTCGCGGACCCCTTGTGGTAAATAAATAATTAATTACCGGTACTATTTTTCATATAATCAATAAAACAGGTAGCTCAATAAATAAGAGTCAGGATTCGAGGTATCTTGAGTCGACAGGCTTTAATCAGGCATAAGGACAAGAACAGGACAGCCTGCAATAGTACGGGATGGCAGCTGCCAGGGAAGGGAAATGGCATGTAATGGGGATCAGGCGGTAATGGGTAACTTTTTGTAACAGTGCACAATATATATATATCAAAACAATTGCATTACATTCAATACAGTAGGCGTAGCAGTAGGCGTGACTCGTAGCAGTCGCGAAAGATAAGGGCAAAATGATGTAACAAGAAGGCGTGTACAGGGCGTGTACATAGACATGTGATGTAAACGTAACAGAAGTGTCATAAACGGGGCGGAAACATGGAGGGGCTACCTGAGCAGCTGGGACCTCTAACCTAGTGGTGCGCGAAAACGGGCAATGACGTGTTACCAGAGAGAACTGGGGGCTATGACTTCTGTGCTAGAAGAGGAGACTAAAGTCTGAGACTAAAGTCTGGAGTGTCAGAGCGACATGTACCCAAGGCATATCTGGTATCTGGTGTTTAGAGTACATGTTGATAGAATCCAAAAGTTATCAGGGCAAAAGCTAATAGACTCTAAGACTGGTGCATGCATAATTCTACATGTATTGCGTGTGCGAGGAATATTCTATGAATATTAATACAGTATTTCTCTTACATGGAGACAGTAAGGCTAGACCATGACGGAAACTATTGATGCGATTCAGTAGCTTAGGAATGCAGAGAAGGAGGGCCGGACTGATAACTAGAATCATAACATACTCTTGGCAGACTGGGAGGCAGAGCCAGGCCGGGCCGGGCACTGCGAGGCATGAAAGTAAGCTAGGGGTCAGGGATGCAGGTGGGGGCTGTATCGCTCCTCGGAGGGGGTTCAGGAGACAGGAGCTGAATCTGAGTCTGGGCCCTTTTGAGGCCTAGAAACGGGGACAATTCAATGAATTAACGTGCACACTGTAAAATGTGGCAACGTAGGTTTACATAGGCTTAATATTCGTTGCTTTCACAAGGACTGGAAACTGGCATACTAGAGATGGACACAACTTGTAATTGCGTCTTTAATCGATCAGAGGGGAATACATGCATATCGATCATGCACATATAGCATAAGATGGGGAACACGTAGGCACATACAACATGGCAAAATTTACTTTTCCACATTCCCTCCTTGTGCCCTACGTTTCCATCAGGAAACATCAATATTCATGATACCATCTATCATTTCATATAGCATCATTTGCTCGTCTCGAATTGTCTTGGAACGGGACTTATGACTAGGAATACAAGAGGTAGCGCACATGCCGCAAATCGCAGGGCCACATTGTATACAGAGGCAGCAACTGAATATGATCATTACTGCAATACCCAGGAATGATAGTACTTTCCATCCCCAGGCAGATACAATACTCCAGAGCCAACCGGACCATGTCCAGGTGCCTGGATTCTGGTGCAACTGATGGGCAATTTTATGAAGTCTGGTTATAGCTGAATAAACAGACGGCGCGTTATTAGGAATGAAAATGCAGCAACTAGATCCGATGACTCTACATGCTCCTCCTCTATCGGCCAGTATGACGTCAAGAACGAGACGATTTTGGAGCACGACAAAACGCATAGCAGATTGCTCTTCGGTTAAGTTACCTAGAGCAGAAGTAGTCTCATTCACTACTGCTTCAAGGGTTCTGGTTAACCTACGTATTAACTCACTATTCTGGATAGGTCCTATAAAAAAGAAGAAACCTTTATTAAAGTCTTGATACTGTTCTAGAGTAGTTTCAGTTTGATCGACAATCGGGGACTCGATCTCCCTTCTATGTCTAATGTGTACTAGATGTGTGTTTCTGTGATAATCAGATGGGGCTAGAAAAACTGGTGGCAGTAGGAAGGCAATGTAACATGTTCCATCCCAATCGAGAGGCAGACGAACATATGCGGTCTGACCACAAACAAAATAAGAATGACGTGAGGCTTTGAAAATAGATTTCCCACTGTCACTATACTCGACAGTAGTAGTACAATCACTATGTCCTACATGTGCGGAACCATTCTTTCTGACACATTATTCGCCTTTGACTGGTAGTACTGAAATAGCAGGTAAATCTGGAGTAGTATTTTCTAGATCTAACCCTGTTCTATGGGAGAGACCTTGCTTGTCTGGAAAACATGTTCTATTCAGAAGGGACATATCAGTTGAGGATGACGTTAAAGTGGACCATGCTCCACACGAACCATTATGTGAAAACGGATAGGGAAAGAGTGGCAGAACTCCCTTCGGTGTCTGGAAAGGGGGGAGTCGACCACATACCCAACAATTAGTGGCATTGCTGGTCTGGTGTGAATAGTGCAACATTCGGATGAATGTATTATTTCGCATAGCAAGACGATAGGATAGCTCGTGAGGAGGCAGATCACTAAATGTGTGCTCTACTGTATCATTAGAAAACATATGTACATGTGAAACTGGAAAACATAAATGTAAAGCATAACTTGTGCAGGTAACCATAAGACTTAAAAATAATAGAAAACTTAGAACAATAATACATATTTTAGAGTTTTGACTAACTCTCTCACTGTGGGGGTCTATCTCATACATGTCAGGAACCTGTCTAACCGTTTCACCCGAGAGGGACTTAGACAATTAAACTGGCTGACTTATTTTACTAGACCGGAGCTTCTGTTTATACTCCTGTTGCGGAGTTTTCTCTAACAGGGGAACTTTGAGTTCAGAGTCAAGTTCAGAGTCTGTTTTTAGGCAGTCTTTCGGAATAAGGCAGTCCTTAGCAAAAGTCTGTTTACGTATTCCATGGAACTTCTTTATGTGGCTCAGGTGGACCCACCCCTTCCTGCCCTCGAGCTTTACGGCGGTCCTTGTTGTTAGTAAGATCATCCGAGGCTCCTTCCAGCGGGGCTCCAGCGGACTTGAACGATCAAAATTTCGGACGAATACGAAGTCACCGGGGACGACTTCATGCGGTTTCACCTCGGTGTTGTCTGGAAATGCGGCGGCAACCTGTGAACGACAAGAGTGTAGGGCAGACATCAAGGAAGCTAGGTAATCTGTCAGCATATTACTGGAAACATCTGTAATACTGCGGGGTCTAGGTGTACCCCACATGTTTGGGGGGCGGCCGAATACGACCTCATACGGGGACAGACCTGATCTGGAATGTGCAACCATCCTCATATAGAATAAAGCAACTGGCAGAGCTACTAGCCAGTCTACACCTTTCTCTTTACATACTTTTGCAATGCGTATTTTCAGAGTCTGATTATGTCTCTCTACGAGACCGGCTGCTTCAGGATGGCGTACACAATGGAACTTCCACTGGTACCCTAACAGAAGGGAAACATGTTTCATAAGCTCAGACGAGAATGGCTGGCCGTTATCTGAATACACGACCCTAGGGAGTCCATAGCGGGGAAAGAATTCACGAACCAACTGCCTGGCAGTGGTCGCGGCTGTGTAATCTGGAACTGGATATGCTTCTGTCCACCTGGACAAGGCGCATACAACTACGAGGACATACTTGAAACCTCGACATCGCTCCATCTGAATATAATCCATCTGGAGGACTTCAAAAGGGTGGTCAGGAGGTTGGAATCCACCTTGTTCCACCGGGACACCTTTACCTGGATTGAACTGACAACATATCATACAGGTACGGACTTTCTGCTTGGCTGCAGCTCGTAAATGTTTGTTGAACCAAAGGTTCTGAATACTGTCTAACATAGCTTTTTCTCCTAGATGTGCTGGACTATGTGCGGTATTAATAATAACTTGAACCATAGAGTCGGGGAGAAACCATGTGGCCTTTCCCTTCGTCAACCATCCTTGATCTGTCTGGACCCCTCCTTGTTCGGACCATTTCTTGATTTCTTCGGGAGTAGCATGTAACTGTATGTCTATGACATCTTGTGTAGGGTCCTTAATTGTCATACAAGTAGTCTGATCTTGAGTGAGTGTCTGTGTCGTGTTAACTGGAACGTCTGGAGTCTGAGCTGTAAGCTTGGCTGTTCGATCTGCTAGATCGTTACCTTGGGAAATGATGTCAGTAACTTTCGTATGTGCCTTGCACTTCATGATAGCGATAGCTGTCGGTAAATGTATTGCATCTAACAGAGCTTGAATGAGGAGACCATGCTGAATCTTGGTTCCATGAGAAGTCATGAAACCTCTCTCCTGCCAGAGCACTCCAAAGTCGTGTACGACTCCGAATGCGTAACGTGAATCTGTATATATGTTTACTTTCAGGTCCTTGGCATGTATGCAGGCTTGGGTCAGAGCTACTAGCTCTGCTGCTTGAGCAGACAAGGTGTCAATACGATGTGTTTCTATAACTTCGGTTTCAGTAGTCACTGCATACGCGGCTACTAGTTCTCCTGTACTTGTTCTCATACATGAACCATCCACATAAAGTGTCAGGTCAGGATTAGGTAATGCAATGTCTGTCAGGTCTTGTCTTGGTTTTGTCATAGTGTTAACAACTTCCACACAGTCATGTGTGGCAGGATTTGAAGTAACTGACGGTAACAGTGTAGCAGGATTTAGAATATTGCAGCGTCTGATTTCTATGTGTGGCTGGAACAGTGTCAGTTCATAACCTGTTAAACGTGCAATTGTCAAGTGCTGAGTCTGTGTTCGGTTTAAAAGAACTTCCACGGAGTGTGGAACTTGTACTGTCAGGGAGTGTCCTAACACTATGGAATCACTTTGTCTGATAGCTAGAGCTGTGGCTGCAACTGACTTGAGGCACGCAGGCAGAGCCTGGGCTACTGGATCTAATGTGCTCGAAAAATAAGCACAGGGCTTGTACTGTCCTGCTTGATCTTGTGTGAGAACAGATAATGCAGTACCATCACGTTCTGTGACAAAAAGTGTAAAAGGCTTACTGTAGTTCGGTGTCGCTAGAACAGGTGCTTGGCATAAGGCTTTCTTTAATTCATTGAATACAAGTGTATGTTCCTGGGTCCAAGGGAGGACAGTCGATACGGCTGCCTCCTGTGTCGTTAACTGTATCAGTGGCTTGGCTAGAAATGCATACTGTGGAATCCATTGTCTGCAGTAAGAAGTGAGGCCAATAAAAGCTCGTACCTCCTTCTGTGTCTTGGGCTGTGGAAGACTCGCTATTAACTGGATGCGGTCTGGTGTCAACTGCCTACCCCACTTGGACAGTAAGTGTCCTAAGTATACCACTTGCTGGACACAGAATTGTAACTTGGAAGGGGACACCTTGTGCCCCTGCTCGGCCAGAAAATACAGAACTGTAAGTGACGCACGCTCGCAGTCACGTTCAGAACGGGCTGTGATCAGTAGATCATCGACATACTGGTGCAGGGCAGTGTCAGTTGGCATGTGAAGATTGTCTAGTTGTCTCTTAAGTGCTTGACTGTAAATACTAGGACTTTCTGTGAAACCTTGAGGAGCTCGTGTGAATTTATAGCTCCTTCCATTTAAACAAAAACCAAAAAGGTACTGGCTGTCTGGATGAATGGGGACACTGAAAAATGCGTTCTTGAGATCGATAACTGTGAAAAATGTAGCTTCAGAATCAATGGCTGTCAATAGGGAAGAAATATCTGGGACTACTGGATACTGAGGAATGATACATTTATTAAGCTCTCGAAGGTCAATTACTAATCAATATACTGGGGGTGCATTTGGATCAGTACGTTTCAAGACTGGAATGATAGGAGAATTACATACATTGGAGTCAGTTTCTACAACCACTCCTTGAGCAATAAGCTCGTCAATAATTTTGGATAAGGCTGCTACAGCCTCAGGTGGCAATCTGTACTGTCTGATTCGTGGCAAAACTACACCTTGTTTGAGAGTCACACGATGGGGTGTGATATGCATACAACCTACATCAGTTGGACCTTGCGCCCATAAATGCTGTGGTACATTCAATAATCTTGGATCAAAATCACGTAATACATAGTGACCTTTAAAATCTCTCAGGAACAATCGGACCCCTTCTGGGGAGCAGCAAATTACCGCTCCTAATTATTTTAGTGTCCTAATGCCTAACAAATTTTCTGGACATGATTTCGTGAGTAACAAATCAGTAGTTCGGGACAATGGACCAACTTCTAGAGTAACTGGTTTCGAAATTTCATTAACAATCGGCTTTCCTGAAAATCCAAGGGAAACATTTTTAGAGCCTGAGAGCGGAGCCCCTGGAACCTCGTCATGACTGATAGTAGTCCTACTTGCCCCTGTATCAATCAAAAACTTTCTGTCTTTCCCTAATACTTGACTGTGTACATAGGGACCCTCTTGATCTACAGGTATCTCGATGAGAGGCAAGCCTACCTCCCTCTCTAGGCTGTTTCATGGATAAGGCTGATAATCTGGATACTCTGTCTGAGCATACTGGTACATTTGCTGTGTAACATGCTGTGTTGCAGCAATAGGCTGCGGTGCTGGAACTGTCTGTTGTGCATTCTGTGGTGGCTGAGAAGTCTGTGAAACTTGTTCATGTCTAGGCGGACGTGGTCTTTCTTTAGTCTTACCAGTAGCTATGTTGTGTTTCAGAACTGCACACTCGTTTATACAATGACCTGGCTGTTTACAATAATTGCATGTCCCTTTAACGGGAGCTGCAGGATGACTGGCTTGATTCGGACCCCTCTTCTGACTGTCTTGTGGAACAGATTGTGCAACTAATACTTTCATTTTTGTGTCTTTCATACGTCTCCTTTCGTGTTCTTGCTCTTCCCTGATTCTATTCTGGTGATACTGGAGCATCTGTAACATTTGTGACGGAGTATTAGCTTGCCAACTACTTTCGACTTTCAATACTCGATTTTTAACTTGTGGACTTGAATTCTCGACTAGTTTGGTAACAAAAAGATGAGGGTACGATTCACTACTTGTTTTCAGACCACTGTTAATAATAAAACATTTTTCAAATCTAGAATAAAAATCACTAGTGTCTTCATCCTGTTTCTGTTTACAAGCTGAGATTGCATCCCAATCTTCCTTTCTCGTGGCTAGTAACCTTGGCAAAACCTGTATCAATAACTCGGGCAATTCTTTAACTTTACCCCCAAGACCGGTACCTGGTACTCGTGATTTATCTTCAGCTTCTAAAGCTGTCCAATCTATCTTTTTCTCTCCCACCTCCCATTCTTTTTCCTTGAGTTTTTCATATACCCCTGCGGGCAACAGGACCTTTAACATTTTAATGATATCAGGATAAGTGTATTCTCCCATACGGAGCATGTCTTTTAATTCTCGATGGAACCCTGCTGGATCTTTGTCGTGACAGGGAATTAACTTTTTCATCTCTAAGAGTTCCATCTTTGTGATAGGGGTGTAGACAAATACTCGTTCTAGTTCACCACCCGCTGTCCTAACTGGGTGTACTTCTCGTAACGGATGCTGTCTATCTATGTAAAATGATTTACTTTCTGGAGGTGAGACATGAACAAAATGCGGATTCAAAAACGTTCGATATTTGTGGCGCTGTTCTAGAATGATACTAATTAAATCGGTACCTAGACCTCTCCATCTATACTGGAGTAACTCGTTCAGAACATCATGTAACGGACCTGGATCAGAATGCTGTCCCTCATACAGTGTAATGAGGTGCTGGATCATATACATACCCACCAGTCGCTGCTCGGCTGGGGGCAGTTTCAGAAACATTTGTGCCACTATTTCGTCTGGAAAAGTGGTAGAATCAGTAGTCCATCGGACTGCTGATCGGGCTAGTTCTTGTTCATGCATGGTACTAAGTTCACTATAACCGATTCGAGATTTCAGAATATGATCGGTAGCTTGAAATACTTGTTCAAGAGAACCTTGTTCTGGTGCTGGAGGAGGGAAAACTTTCTTGTGATCTAGGCATGAATGTCGGTCTGGAAGTCTAGTTCTACCTACATACGCTATTCTGGAGGGATTCTCGTCGTCTACCTCTTCAGTAGAAGAGTTGTCTTCTTTCTCGGTTACTTGTGCTGCTTCTCGTTTCTCGTGTATCTTTATTATTTCCTTACGGATTTTCTTGTACATACTCTCTATACAGGTCTGTGTCTTGTGTCTTCCCTCGGCTATATGGTCACTCCACCTGGTCAGGACTTTCATTTCTTCCGGATCTTTATCCGCATAATCTTGTTCCCTTATTAAACAATTAATTAGAAACTTTAAAAGCATGAGTTGAATCTCGACTTTCCTTTGAACCATGGCATCGCCAATACTTCCTGGATCTACTCCTGTACGGATGAAACAATATATTCTGTCTAGATAACCTTTCATATTCGGTAGGGTGTCCAAATATTCGGTCACCCGTCTTACACGTAATGAATACAGGACCATATCATCATCGCCTGGGACCGGATCATAACGGCATTCGGTAAGTGCTCGCTTGATATCTGCGACTGACTGAAGTTTGGGCGAACGCTGTAACACTCGTGCATGTAGCTCGAGTAATGTTACGCGTCTGTGTTGAGGCGGGGTTCCAGGAGGACTTCCCCCCGTGGCCCCTAGACTAGAATCGTCGACGGGTATTGTACGTGCTGGGAGAGTGACTGATGTAGCGGGTACATGTACTGTAGGCTGGACCGGGGATACCGTAACAGGTGCTGTAACGGGTGCCCCGTTGGCTGGAGGAACAGGAATTACATTGTTTACGGGAGCTGGCGGAACAGGATTTGCATATGCTGGGACTGTGTCGTCCAAATAGGACGAGAGAAAAATATCAGCTGCGGTCGGTTTGTGACGTAACTTAATCGGAACTAATGGCGGCGGAAAATTACATGGTGCTTCCGGGGTTGCTCTCGGCAAGCCCTCGGCCTGAAGAGGATACATACCCTTAATAAGGGCATTTCTCTGTCTGTCTGACTGTTCGGCTTTAACTCGTTCACCTACTTCGATTAATTCCCTTTCTTGGGCTCTTTTCGAGGATTCTCTACTTAATTCTGTTTTTCTGATTTCTTTTTCGGTTCTTCTATGAGATTCTTTGCGCCATAACTCGATGGCATCTTTCTGGGACTGTCTGGATTTCTTTTTTCATAATGCTTCTTCTATTCGCATGATGCACTCGGCATCCCATGTACCTGATACGGGCCATCTATATTTCTCCTCTAATTCCTTGGTGTACTCCACCCATAAGTCTAGATATAATATGGCACTTAAGCCATGCTTATGATACATAAAATGACCTGGACTGTCCCTAGGCGGGACAGGAACTGCTTCCTCTAATAACCCTTTTCTGGTTTTTAACTGACGTAACTTCGAGAATAGAGGCATAGTTTAGGCTGGAGTCTGGACACAATACAATACACGATAAACACAATAATAACTGGGAAAACAAATCACTCATACCACGACATTGAAAACACATGGAATAACATTTAAAATAACAGTTCGGACAGAATATTACCTGATATACTGAGAACAGAACACATGAATTTCTCGAGAACGGAACTTACTAGAATTACTAGATGCACTGCTAAAACAGCACGAAACTTACCGGTCCCATAAAGAGACACGTCAGGACCCGCGTCCACCTAGATGAACACTTCGTGTTGGATCTGTGTACCCAAACCCACGGACCAGAGACAAATTAATTGACCCTGTCTAGATACTACCCCAGCAACGGTACTCACCGGGCAGCAAGAACGGAAGGCCTCGGACTGGACTGGACTGCTACGACGACGGACTACGAACTTCGGACTTCAGTTACAGGTGGGCCTCCGGATACCTCGGGCCTTGGACTCTCGGCTTGGGCTCTGGTCGGGACTCGCCGCGTTCCTCACCGCCTCGTCTGGATGCTGGACCGCAACCTCCGTCTCCTCCGTGGGCCTGAGGGATACTTGAAGCAGAAATATCTGCACGTGCACGGTATGGTTCCGTCACGGCTGCAGAGGATCAGGGGGCCTGCGTGGCTTCGCCGGCGCGTGGGGAAAGGGCAAGTCCCTATTCGGGGCGCCATTATGTGGTAAATAAATAATTAATTACCGGTACTATTTTTCATATAATCAATAAAACAGGTAGCTCAATAAATAAGAGTCAGGATTCGAGGTATCTTGAGTCGACAGGCTTTAATCAGGCATAAGGACAAGAACAGGACAGCCTGCAATAGTACGGGATGGCAGCTGCCAGGGAAGGGAAATGGCATGTAATGGGGATCAGGTGGTAATGGGTAACTTTTTGTAACAGTGCACAATATATATATATCAAAACAATTGCATTACATTCAATACAGTAGGCGTAGCAGTAGGCGTGACTCGTAGCAGTCGCGAAAGATAAGGGCAAAATGATGTAACAAGAAGGCGTGTACAGGGCGTGTACATAGACATGTGATGTAAACGTAACAGAAGTGTCATAAACGGGGCGGAAACATGGAGGGGCTACCTGAGCAGCTGGGACCTCTAACCTAGTGGTGCGCGAAAACGGGCAATGACGTGTTACCAGAGAGAACTGGGGGCTATGACTTCTGTGCTAGAAGAGGAGACTAAAGTCTGAGACTAAAGTCTGGAGTGTCAGAGCGACATGTACCCAAGGCATATCTGGTATCTGGTGTTTAGAGTACATGTTGATAGAATCCAAAAGTTATCAGGGCAAAAGCTAATAGACTCTAAGACTGGTGCATGCATAATTCTACATGTATTGCGTGTGCGAGGAATATTCTATGAATATTAATACAGTATTTCTCTTACATGGAGACAGTAAGGCTAGACCATGACGGAAACTATTGATGCGATTCAGTAGCTTAGGAATGCAGAGAAGGAGGGCCGGACTGATAACTAGAATCATAACATACTCTTGGCAGACTGGGAGGCAGAGCCAGGCCGGGCCGGGCACTGCGAGGCATGAAAGTAAGCTAGGGGTCAGGGATGCAGGTGGGGGCTGTATCGCTCCTCGGAGAGGGTTCAGGAGACAGGAGCTGAATCTGAGTCTGGGCCATTTTGAGGCCTAGAAACGGGGACAATTCAATGAATTAACGTGCACACTGTAAAATGTGGCAACGTAGGTTTACATAGGCTTAATATTCGTTGCTTTCACAAGGACTGGAAACTGGCATACTAGAGATGGACACAACTTGTAATTGCGTCTTTAATCGATCAGAGGGGAATACATGCATATCGATCATGCACATATAGCATAAGATGGGGAACACGTAGGCACATACAACATGGCAAAATTTACTTTTCCACACCCTAGCGGATTACAAAAGACAATTGATGCATTTGGAGATTTCTGTAGGATTCGGGGCTTGGAATTAAATACTACAAAGACCAAGTTCATGAACTTGAATCCTGCTAAGCGATTCAAGGGCAAAATACATTTTAATGGGTCTGAATTGGAAGAGGTAAAAGCTTTCACCTACCTTGGTATTTCTCTGCAAAGTAGTATGAATTGGAAATCACACATGGATTTTGTGGTTTTAAAGTTCCATCAGCTGGCTGGGGCCATAGCACAAAAACATAAATCTTCACTAACAAAACCGATTCAGCCTATTATGGAGATTTATAGTATGAAAGTGCTGGGCGCCTGCCTTTATGGATCTGAGTTATGGGGTTTCGCCAATCTGAGTGCCTTGGCTGTTGCAGAGAACAAATTCCTTCGCAGGCTGGTTGGTGTCCCGCAGAGCACTCCATCGATCCCACTCCTATATGATCTGGGGAGGAAAAAGATCGAGGACATGGCTCGATTGCGCCCACTCTTATATTGGAGGCGCATAAAGACAACACCTGAACTGGGCCATTATGCATCTGCCCTTATGGACATTATCAGCTCTGATCGGTTTCATAAAATAACCTGGCTTAGAGAAATTAGGAATTTGCTACAGAAACTACACTTAGACCATTTATGGACCATTACTGACCCCTCCACTTTTCCATCTAAAGTGTTGCTGAAAAAAATGTACTGGGACATGATATACCAATCGGTTTTTATTTCCAATCGACTACCTATGATGACATCCCAGTATTTGGTGTCTAAATTAGCCCCAACCTGCGAACAGTACTGGGATCTGATCACAAAACCCATGGATAGAAAGCTGTATTTCCAGTTCAGAGTTGGTTGCCTACCCTTAAATGTTTTTACTTTAAAATGGTCACCAAACAATGTTAATACATGTTCCTATTGCAAGGTGCACGTTGGGGATATTTCACACTTTCTGTTTGCATGCCCCCTGTATGCTGCTCCAAGAAGTAGATGGCTAAAACCAGTGTGCAAGAATTTGGGGATAAGAAAATATCTAGAAGCACTGAGAATACTAAGATCAAACTGTGCCCCCATTCTTGCAATTGCCCTAGCAAAATATTTGGGTTGGGCCTGGATTATCCGCACTCGCACCCTAACTGCGATTAATCAGGAATGATGAAAAAGTTTCTTGTTTAAAGCTAGATCTTTTCTTATGTATTAGATACAATGACCCTGTATTTTTAAACTGTATAAATACCTTTTAGAGGAATGAATTTGCCAGCATCTTGTATTTAATGTGTATTTTAAATTCATCTTAAAGATAGTATAGTATTTATTCATGTTTAGAATAGGGATAAAAATGCTTTTATGACAATGCTGTCGAATAAAGTATTGAAACTAACGTAGGACACCTTTTTCTTTCCTTTCATAATCCTGCCCTAGATCAGGATTCCCATTTTAAGGCGTGTAGGATGGAAACTAATCGCTGAAATAGTAGGCATAGATGCCTAATATGTGCTACTATAACATTCGTAGAAAACAGCATTGATAGTGTTAATTGTCTTGCTGTGTTTGAGACCTGCCGGTATATAAATGCGCTACCTATACCTGCACAGACACTTTCAGCTGAGCCGGGGGTGGGGAGGGGGGAAGGGTCAGTATTAAAAGGGCAACATTTACATACTGATTTGTCTAGAGGGGATTTTACACTAAATGCATATGCCAAGCTGCTCTATGAGTATGTGGGCACTATGGAAGAGAGGTATTGTTATGTTTGTATGCAATTACATGCTTCTGCAGCTGAGGGCATCACTAACCATCACCTTCCCTTGACATATGGTATTAGTCGTAGTTTGCTTCTTAGTATATTTTATAATAAGGTAATTTTTAGCATTATTTTTTTAATTATGATTTGGTCCTTTTCGAGGTGCCATTGTTTAAGCACTTGAACAAGCATATGGATGCTAAAATTGCTGAATTTTCTGGTGGATATTTAGTTCCACCACAGACAATAGATACTGCTTATGCACACTGACATAACCATTGGTCTAAAGAATTTAGGAGTAAGGGTTCTAGCTCTCTCACTCCATTTTCTAATTTGGAATGCGGTCTATCAATAGTTTGTTACTGCTATTGCAATCAAAAACTGTAGATTAGTTACTGACCCCTCGATTTGGGGGACACAACTAATTTGCAAAGGGAAAAAACCTCACTGTGGCAGTTTCCCCTTTGAGAATTGCGTCCAGCTGCTTCGGGGAAGCAGACTGTTCCAGGAGAACCGTGCATGCTCCCCTAGGTGGCAATAATTATTAGTAAACTTTAAAAAAAAAAAAAAAACAGCAGATCTTGCTTAAAGGAACATGGGATGTTTTTAAAAAAAATTAAATAGGGTGGTCGGCCAGATCTAAAAATGGCCCCATGATCTTGGGGCTCCTGGCCCAATCTCTTTATGTTCTCTGCTGTTGTGGAGGTTTCACGTTTCAGTGAGGGACTGCACTGAGCCTGCAGGTAAATATAGGAGTTGAGCAGAGGGGCAGAACGAGCTGGAAAGGTGTCAATGGCCACCCTCGCCTACCTTTCAGGCCTGATAACAGAGGTGCACAGAAGAGTATACTACCCACTGAAGCGGGTGATGGTGATCTTGCTCAGTCTAATCCCAGAACAGGCGGCAGAGTCAATTGGATAGTAAAGAAGCACACAGATATGCCAAGAGGAGCAGTGTCAACTGCAGCAACAAGATGATGGATGGAATGCTTAAATTAAGGTCAGTCAATGGCAATCACCTCATGCCGCATTCCAGTTCATTGTTTTTTTTTTGCCCACAATACCACTCTAGACAAAGGATCCCCTAATGAAAATCAGTTCTGAGCCTGCTTCTCATGGAAACAGTCAGTCCTGGACTGCCAGATAAGGCCCCCTCCAGAAAGAACCACAAGCAACTCCAGATGGGTTTTGTCCTACTTGGGGCTCGTTAGCAGGGTGTAGCTTGAGTCCCATCGCACAGCCAGAACAGGACCCATACCTGGGCCTACAAGTCGCACTTAGGGAGTCAACTTCTCCAACAAGATGATGGCAAAAAAAGCTGGACTGGTAATGCGGCCCTAGTAGTTACCAGTGGCTGAGATTAATTCAACCATTCCATCCATCACCTTTTTTTATACTTCAGTGCGGCACCTTAATGGAGATGGGCACTCGCAGACGGGGATCAGTGATGATACAACTTTAACCTGCCAGCTAGAATATGTAAGTCATCGCAAAGAGACATTATGCCTACTATGGTCCCAGGAACAAATGACGCCAGCTAATAAAATCAGATGGAATCCGTAGTATCATGAGGATGAGTGTGAGAAACTCAAATGTTGTCTCCGGAGGATCTCGATCGAGTTCAGTGGCAGGGCAAATAGCTGGCACATAGCCATCAGGACTATCCAGGACAACCTGCAATACTGGAGAGCCCGCTCTGACACAGAAATGTCGCCTTCCAATAGTGTTCAAGAAGGCGAAGAAATTAGACTATTGAAAAGAAAGCTAAACCTTACAGCAAGACAACTCACTCGTGAAGGCTCAAATACACATGCTAGAATGTCCCTACTTCAAACCAGGAATTACTACAGGAGAAAGATCCGCGAAATCAAACAGCATTGGCAGGAGAATCTATGGGTAAATCGATTACTGAGGCCAAATAACCCTCCAGTACACTGCAACATTACAGTAGCAACATGGTACAGATACAAAGATTCCCTACATGTGGCGTGCAAGGCAGCAGTAGCATGCACACCAGGATGCTGTTTTCAATTGAGTCACGAGCATGAAGTGCCAATGCCAAACTATGGCACAGTGTTAAAGTCAATGTGCGCCTCTGGTGCGCCAGGGCCGAACGGGTTGCCAGCGGATATATTTAAAGCTTCTAGTCACAAATGGACGGACCTGATGTTACCATTTTTCAAGAACTTATTTTTCCGCATCAGATATTTCCTGAGAGTTGAGGGACAAAATACATAGATTGAACAGACAGAGGAAGAGAGAGGCCGAACACCGTCACAAAGGAAGAAAGCAGGAATATGCAAGAGTGAGATAAAGGGGCAGGCGGTGTCAGGCAGCGGTTTAACCCTTTCGCTGCGGCGGCAATTCCATCACAGCGCTAAGGGCCTGGGGGGCCGTGCGGGGCTCCAACGCTGGTGACGGAACCGTTCCGTCACGCCCCCCTCGGGTGGGCTGTGCTTGTGACGGAGCGGTTCCGTCACGGCCCCGCCCGCTCAATAGAACGCGCCGCGCAGGCGCGGCGAGCGGGCCGTGATGGAACCGCTCCGTCACCAGCACAGTCCACCCAAGGGGCGTGATGGAGCGGTTCCGTCACAAGCGTGGGAGGGGTTAAAGAGAGCCATGAGGGCGCTTGAAGACTGTCTGCTTTGGTATTCAGCGCACCCACGTTTAATTGCACCGGCCTCAGGATTCTGAGCATAGCTTCCGGCACCGGTAGTCATTCTTTTACAAATTAAGCACTGTAAAACCAGAGGGACCGAGTAATCAATGAGGAGCACAGATGCAGGGACGTAATCGTGGTCTTCTGTTTTAAAAAACTGAGGGGTATATTTGCAAGGGTAGTATTGCCGCTTTAGCGGCACTTTTTGCCGCTAAAGCGCTGATATTTTTAGCGCCCTATCAGCAAGCTGTGGCTAACAACTGTTAGCGACAGCTTTTTGGCGAAAACAACCGTTTTGGGTGCCACTTTGCATGTCAGCGATATTAATCGCTAATAACATGCAAAGGAGGCGTTCCCAACTTGAAAGCGACTGAAAGCAGTCGCAAACACACCTTCTGCCTATTACCAAGGTCCAAGAAGAGATAAAAAAAGCACGCTAACCGCGTTTATCGCTGGATTTTAACACCTGCTAAAATCCTGACTTAGCCATAGTTTTCTATGGGAGGTGGATTCTGCGGCTGAATCCTCACCTGCCTATTAGTAACCTTTTCCTTAGCAATGGGAATTTATCGCTGGAATTCCCATAATATTGCTGGAGAATCGCCGCTATCGCTGGTTTGTATTCGCCTTGGAGATAAACGTTGATAATAACGCTTTATCTCTGCGATGTAAACCAGCGATAGCCGGCGATAAAAAATACAGCGCTAAGCGCGCTTTGCGATAATCATCGCGAGTCCTTGCTAATATGGCCCTGAGAGTGTCCAGATTCCGATTTGTAGAAAGGAAATGCTCATGGGAAAGAAATGCCAGTTGTTTTTTTTCCAGATTTGCACCCTACTACATTGTATAGGAAAATTGAGTTGTTAGCAGTTAAAAGGGAGCTGACCAGCAGGGGCCTTGTTGCCTTTTCTGGCTTCAGTGAAAAAGATAATCCCAATGTTTCACCCAGGTGGCATCTGCTAGAGTCTTTATAGAGGGTTTTCCCAATGGCTCCGTCTAATTTAGTTTCCATGTTTTGGGAATGATTCTTGGATTTTGTTTTAAGGGTGGGGTATGGCCTGGGATCCACCTTACCATGAACTCTCTTCTTGAGTGGAGGGAGTAGGGGAATATTTCTGAATAAGGTTGCATCCAAATGTTATTAGTTTTTTGCTGTCTCTCCCCTTTCTTCTTCCATCATGGTAGCCTCTGGATGAGTTGCATGACAAAAGCATGCATGGCTAAACCATGCATGCCTCAACAACGTGGTGGCAAAAACAAATGCGTCTTAACCACTCATTCCTTTACCACGTATGCCTTTACAACTAATTTCATTGTAAAGATAAGATTGCTAAAAAGATATGCATGGTAAATTACCACTAACCCGACACCCCTCCCAGTTATATGCCCTAAAAGGATGTATGACGTTACAACGCATACGTTTACAACGCCTACCTTTACAACGCGGTTTTTACCACGCATACCATTACAACGTATAGCGCTTTGGGGTGCTGGATAGTGAATAGTTTAATTTACTATTCCAACTCCAGTCCCCGTGGATAGTAGGGAAGGTTATTGGATAGTAAATTAACCTATTCCCTATCCTAGAGCGCCCCCCAGAGCAATGCGTTGTAATAGTTTGCGTTGTAAAAGTTGCGTTGTAATGGTAGGTCATTGTAAACGTTTCTGTCAGGTTGACACTCCGCAGGATCCGCATGCAGCAACAATGCTCCACCTCCGGACCCTCCGAACACCCTGAATATTAAACACAGGGTGTTCAGACGATACGGCGAGGGAAAAACCCCATAAAGGGGAAAAAACCCAACAAAGAATAAAAGGGGGAGAAAGGAAGGGGCAGCAGGGAAAAAGAAACTGAAAGAAAAAAGTGCATAGGTTAATACCATATACAATCCTACTCTCATAAATTCTTACTAAAAAATAACCCCTGCAATCACCTGTAAAATATAGACACTAAACACCCTATTGCTGGGTCCCCCTTCTTCCTTCGCTCCTGCACAAAACAAACAAGGGATTAGCATGAAGTCAGGCACTCCTCGTCTTACTACTATGAACCAGCCTTGCTAACATACACATACCCCAAAATACGAACAAGGAGCTTATATGTGGTTTCTGGTATATGGTAGATAAACAATAGTTAGAGCACACCCGTGCTAGAATGATGCAAAGGAAACCGCTCCTATGAGAAAGTAGCACCAAGTTCACTTAGTTCCAATATACACATGTGTTTATCCAAATACGGCAGAGCGTAGTTCCTGTCACTACTGCCCTCCGCTTTGGTGAGCAATGTCCTTTGGCACTCAATGAGATTTAAACCAAACACGGCAGAGCGTGGTTCTATTCACCACCACTACCCTCCGCTTTGGTGTTTTAAGTCCATACACTCGAGTAGGTATCCAAACCAAGCCTTCGTGACGGCAGTGCGGAGGAAAACCAAAACACCGCCCCCTGCACTCCGCCACTAATGCCAGAACAAGAAAGTTACACGTCCGCGACGTGTGGAAAAGCAATATAATGACAATCCTTTTTGGTGGCACAGAACCCTCGCAGCCGCGAGGCAAAAGGAAATCACGCTTGTTTTCTTTGTGCAAAAACCAAACAACAAACAAAGTACATCCGGATGAACGCGCTAGCCAGCGCGTTCCAAAACGTTACCAATGTCGGCTTCCACTTCCCCGCTGGATCCGATTGGAAGTAGAAAACCAAACGAAGCCCAAGGTGCAGGCAAGCGACCGAATCCTAAGACAGAACAGGAATCACTAGCACCGATCGTCGGACTCCACCCAGTGATATCCTGCTACTCCCGAGGTAGTCTGGGAAAAGTAGTTCTTCGCTAGAGGATGCTGGGAATTGTAGTCTTAGGCAGGCGCGCTGTCTAAAACCTGACAGTTTCGTTGTAAAGGTTACATACCGCCCTAAAATCCCCCCGTACCTCTCCCCCGCATTGATCCCTAAAATTGACCCCACCCTAAACTTAAAACTACCGCTTCCCCTCCCCCACCTGAGCCCTAAAGCTAATCCCCACAGTGAAAATTGACCCTTTCCCCCCACCCCCTGAGCCCTAAAACCCGGCCCCCAGGCCTTAAAACCACACTGACTCTCCTTTCCGCCCTGGGCACTCAAACATTGCCCCCTTTCAAAACAACGACCCCGACCCCCCCGCCCTGAGCACTAAAACCGCCCTACCCCTAAAAACTAACACCCCCAAACCCAGCCCCACTTACCTGTCCGCGTCCAGAGCTTCCTTTACCAAAAGTTCCTGTTCCTCTCCTAGCCCATCCGTATATCTAGACCGCTATCTGCCTTAACCAAGCACATGTATGTTTAAGGCAGATGCGTGGTTCAGGCAAGCGCTGTTCTGCTAGCGAGGAAATGGCGCGTGTGGCTCAGCCCGTGTTGTAAAGACCATTTCCCCCTTTGGATGGCAGTGTTTTGATTGAGCTCAAAGTTACCATACATATAATAGATTTGTGTTTTGAAATTACTCTTACGTGAGGATTCATAATATTCTTGGATGCTGTATAGAGACTGTATGCCGTGCCCAGGTGGGTTGCTCAATGAATAGATTTGAAACAAAAAAAATGTAAAAACACTTGGAATGAATACGAACACTCTGATGGAGGTCCTTTGTCCCTAGTCGGCCTCCATTCTGGGGTACTTACAGCATTCGTGGGCAATCACAGAATGCCTCCTGCGTAATAAATATTAACCCTGGGCGAAGCACTTCGCTATGCTCGCGGAGTTTGCGAAGTTTGCGCAACTTCGCACTACGCGAGCTGCACGTAGCACAGTGCGAACACGCGTAGAGCAGTGCAGCGGTCATTTTTTGCTTGTTCGCGGTCCTCAACGTCATGTTCACGACCGTGAGCAAGCAAAATTACATACCGGCGAGACTCTCAACGCGGGGAGGTCAGGTTTCTCATTGCGAGTGGTCGTGCATGCTCGCGACCGCTCGCGATGAGAAACTACCATTTCGCGTTGAGAAAGCTGCCGCTCGAGTAAAAATCTACTTGAGCGGTAGAAAACTACAGCTCGCACTGTGCAAGATGCCGTTTTCAATGATTGCACAGTGCCGGATGCTTGTTCGCACTGTGCAATCATTGAAAATGCATCTTGCACAGTGCCAACATGCTACTACGCAGCTCGCGCAGTGCTACGTGACGTTTGCGTAGTGCGAAGTGCACTTCGCGTAGTTTCACGTAGCGCTATTTCGTGAACTACGCCCACCCTTCACATTTGCCAGTTTTTTTATGTGACTGATAGCAAAATGAAGCCCAGGTTGCATAGTAGTCGGAGTGCAAATTACACATTCTACTTTGCTACTGTAACTTGAGCGTCGTGCATCGGATCCCTAATTCTCCTTGTACCTTCCCCCGCCCCAACTTCTTCTCCTAAGCAGCCTGCATTTGTAATTGCATACATTTCCCTCCACCATCCTTTTGCATTAGTAAACAACCAAGTGATCCCTTTCCTTGGCTCCTACTATGTAAATAAAGTAGGTGCCCTTCTGGGCGTAGTCCCCTCTAAATAAAAAGTAAAAATGTAATATATGAAATAGATTTTCAGGAGAAATTATCTCACAGTAGCAGGTGCAATCTTTATGTCTTATTCTGTCACGCTCTGAATTACTTGCCCTTAAAGGAAGGACACGGAATATAAGCGATTGGTGTTGGTTCCTCACGTGCTTCCATTTTCTTTAGAAATCTATGGTAATTTGGGAGATGTGTGATAAGCAGAAATTGCCTGAAATAGACAGTTGTGAAATTTTTTCTTTTTTCTTTCTTTAAGCAAAGGGGTGACAATAGTCCTCTTAGGAAGGTCATCATATAATTTACCTGAACAAGGCATTGATTAATGGTAGTTGGATAGTTCTGATAGCATAATTATTTGACCCAGTATCTCGCTTATCAATCAAGATAGTTCTACTGATAAGTCGACCTAATGTCGTCCTAAAGCTCTTTTTTCTCTGAAGTATTTAAACTGTTCAATTATTACAAGAAGGTTTGTGATTTAGAAATAATAGCTATTGCTCTTGGTTGAATGAAAAGCCTCTGTCCCTGCGGAAAACCTCCTTTAGATTATTTTATGCAAACGTGATTTCTTGGTGTCAAAATAAATGTAAGTTAGTGATCTGAATTACATTTTGGATACTTTTTCATTTTTTTGGGCAAATTAAACTTTGTCAAAATCGGAGTGTTATTGCCCCATGTCTGCTCTGTCTACCTTCTGTTTTGATTCCATGGGGGCAGATTTACAAGCCCCTTGCGCCACATTTGCGTAATTTTTGACATGGGAAAACTGACGCAAAAGTGGCGCAAGGGGCTTGCATCTTTAGGCTCATGAATATGTCAGGCTACAGTGTGATATGGAATACATTTTTTTACTGTTTGGTAGCTATTAGAGCTGCAGTATTATGCAAATGTTCGTTCAAGAATCAAGAAGAGATTAATGTGATTTTACTGCAGATCTGCTTTTAATTATGCCAATAAAAAGAAAAAGAGTATTGCGGCTATGGATTTCTTTTTATTGCTTATGCGGCAAAAATAACTCATTCTAAAAGTTTTATCTTGGGCGTGTGCATGGTCACCAAGGAAAGTCATCTAAAATACAAACTCATAGGCAGGCAGATCACTGGATCTGGAGTACTGGTGGTCCCACAAACATTAGGGGACATGCACATATGCAAAGTCAAAAAGAAAGAAACACACTAGGAGAAAAAAAAACAGTAGGATGGGAAAGAGGGCACAAAGAAACGAGGATCCCCCATTCACCTTTCCTATGGCATTGAAATCCTGGGTGGTTATGTGTAATGAAATTAAATGATTTTTTTGGATCTATACCCGAGTTGTGGAGAGAATAGGCCAGGAGTAGTCTAGCACACTGGTGTACAAACTTTATAACACCAAGCAAACTGTTTTGTACCACCACCCCCCCTTGCTCACGTGTGAGGGGAGATTACATTCTTGGGAGTAGATGTATTAAGGGGTGGGGGGCTTATTCATCCTTATTGCACAGTGAGGATTGTACTGGGGCATGAGGTGCAAAGGAGTGGGCCTTTCCTCTTTCCGCCTCACTCCAAGCTTCTGCAGCTCTTTCTCCCTGCTGAGCCTTGCCAGGCCCGCACGGTCTCCTGCCTGCACCCTTACCCCCAACTCCTGCTGCTTTCCATTGCTGCCTCTCGGCCTCCCTCTAGCCTCATGCAGTAACACCTCCCTCCATGACAAGCTGCAAAAGGCATTCTCATATCGAGAGCGTCACATTTCAAACAAGTAAAATCGCTTCCATTAACCCTTAAAACCTTTCTTAACTGTTTTATAACAAGTGATGTCGATGGGATCACCCATCAAAACCTCTCCATCTCATAATGTTGAGAGGTATGCTCCAGTATTCAGCAGCACTTCCTCCCTCCCTGCTACTGCAGCCTTTTTTGCCCCACACTCCCCAAGTGTTCTCTCAGCCCATGTTTCTTCAAGACCCCTTTTCTCCAAAAGTTTGGAAATATCGCTTGCTCCTGAATGATGCACTTTTCAATCCATCCATGAACATTCACTATAGAATGCATTATCAACTCTTCTCCACCAGATCCTGCAGAGCCCCTCTCCCTTCAGTCTCCTGCAGTGCCCTTGAGGGTCCAGCTGCTCTTCCTTCCTGGACTGTCTGCTGCAGTGCTTAATTTGAGCAGGTATTTCCCATGCTCAGCACCAGCACTTAATTGTCAACTCCGGCTCTTCTGAGAGTCTTCCGCAAGGTGGCACTGTTTGGCCAATTTTTAGATGGCCACAACAGTTAATTATTAATTAAATATACATTAAAGATGACTATTACTTGCCGCCCAAGTAATTATTATTGCTTTCGGGGCCTGGGATAGTCTGAAAATTGTCACACTTGTAGGAATGTAATGGTTAGTAGTTGTGTTGTTGAGATCATTTGTAGCACTGGAAGGGGAATGTGTGGTGCAAGCTGCAGTGATCTCCTGACAAATGCCCTGACACTTGTTTACAAATTAAGCACTGGTTTGCTCCCTCTGGGCTCCATTTCTCTCCTTAATAGCATCCCCCACAATGCTCCCTTTATGCAGTGTATGCACAACCCTTGCCATGGATGCTTTCCCCACCAACTCACTCAGAACTACCTGTCAAAAAAAGCCCAAAACTACACTAACCCACACAATATTGATGATGGTAAACCTATCATCAATATTGTGCGGGTTAAGCTTGTTTTGGGGTTTTTTTCTTCAGGGACTTGTGTTTATTTGCAAGCCCGTGCTCTTTTCTGACAAGAAGAGCCACAAGCTGGATTTTTCACGAGCTATTGTTGGAAAGCCCTCATTTTATTAAAGTCATGTAGGCAAATATTATGTCTTCTTTCTTGCATTTATTTAAACAGCAGCTGGACAAGTGTAGATTATTATATAGCATGAACTCGATTCGAAGGTTTCGGAGTGCTTTAAATGAGCACAGTTACGTTACACAAGACCATATTAACTGTTAAAAAAAATTGTAGGCAGAGGGAGATTAGGTGATTTGCTCAGAATCACAGGATGTTGAGCTGACACCGAGACTCCAACCCAATTCCCTAGTTCCAAAGTCTACAGGTCTGGCCAATATGCCACATCCCCGAAGTTAAACAGTGAAAGAAGAAACAAAACAACGAATGGTTGTTGGATCTGGTTTTCAACTGTAAAATTGGGAAGTCGGTTGTTCAGTCGAGAAGCAAATAGATCTATCCTAAATGGACCCAAAATTTCCTGAATTTGAAGGAATACTGGAATGTGTAATTTCCTGTCGTTGTAGTCCCTGAGCCAACGAGAACATTACTCCATCACTGAGTTAATCTGTTTTTAATATACTCTGCTGTGACCGATATGTGTTAAAGCAGACAAAACTACCAGAAAAGTTTTGCTAGATGATTGGATTGCAAGCAGCATGCAAGCAGTTCTAAATAATTTATGTACATTGTAGACTCCTCTGTAACCATAGTCTTTCAGTCAAAAATTGGCCGAATCTTGCACCCCAAACTGATAAGCTTCCGTTGGACTTTAATAGGCGTTCTGAGGCAGGATTGCAGTTAGACATTTCCATCCATTCTTCAAGGTGCTCTAACCACCAATGAGCTTCTTCCTTTGTTTATTGATTTGAAGGAACAAGATCTGAGTAACTCAACATTTCATCAAATGTCGAATTTTTAAACTTTGGCGAGCTCTGTAACGAAGCAAACCCACAAAAAAGAGCTTACATTGGTGAGGCTAATAGATCCACTATGTATGCTAAATGTCTGAGGGTGATATATGAGGCGGTTATAAATTGGGATAACTCTATCTTGATGATGACAAGATTGGATTTTGGCAGGTGTAGGATGAATGACTGAGAATTTACCAAAGAGACCTAGGAATAATCTCTTTGGATAACTGAAACACTCTTTTTAAGTGACTAGGGCTATTGTTTCTTCTCTCTGTGGCTTGAGTTCACAATTTCAATGACTAATGTTGGCATTCACTTCGAGGAGTGTTTAAGCACTCTTGGGCACACTTATTACACTTTTAAATATTGTCTGACACAAATATCAAAATCATTATCACAAGAATATTGTGAAAGAGAATATTTCAGGTAAGAGAATATTATTTATAAGTGTTTAACCTCTTTTTTAAAAAAACATAGCTGTATGCAAAACTAATTTTTCATTATTTTGTAATGTTTTATGATTTTGTATTTTAGAAAGTACTATTATGTTATTGGCAAGGGTTTGCAATTTTTTTGTAGTTTATTGTTTTGGAAATAATTTTAAAGTTTTATTTTTGAATGTGTTGTTTTGAAATATTGGCTGATTGTTGAGTTTATAAGGGGAGTAGGGTGGGAAGTTTTTTTTAGCATATATTTTACATTTTATTTCAATTTTTAGACTTTCATCAGTTAATTATATTATTAATTATGTAAATTATTTAATTCATACATTTTTTATGAAAATTTGTATAAACTATGTTTTAATTGGTTAAATAGATTATTACTTTTATTGTTTAAACTAATCGATTTAGTGTATTTCAATGTGTTATGTTTTTATTCTGTTAATGTTTAGTACTTTTTGTAACTTGTTTATTAGCTGTAAAGTATCTAATTTTTTAGTATGATATAAAAAAAGTTGTGGGTTGTTGGGATGTTAAACAATATTTTTGTACTTTACATTGTAAGTATGTTATGTGGATAATTAGGAGTACAATTGTTTTGCTGCAATATCTTTGTATTGCAATACCACTGACGTCAATATTCCGTCATAGAAGATGTATCTTTCCTCACTTAGATTAAGAGTGATGTTTGAATGGTCTGATGCACATTTGAAAGGTTGTGGCGAAGTGGTACCTGGTCTCCTGTGGTGGTCATGCACACATATGCAGTCTTATTGGAAAAAGATGCTGTCTTACATTAAAACAGTCACAGGGTTAACCCTCTCAATACACACCCACAGTCATGTTATTTAGGCATCCTGGAGAGAACTGTATCTATCCACTCACAACCCCAATAGGACAGTTGATCACACACCTACTACTTACTTTCCGGCTGGCTGTTGTGCAAAGTTTGGAAGCTTCAGTTAACCCATTTGATACATCTCAGGCGGTGCAAAATTTGGAACATAAATCCAATGGAAGAATGATGGGCCTCAATCAATTATAGAGTGATTATTTAAAATAAAGTCTTGTTGCCATTCAAAACCCATATCAAAAGAGATCTAGTGATTGGGGGAGGGTGGCCCTTCCTCAATGCCCAAAGTAGTGCTTTGTTCCAAACTGTATGAGCTATCCTCATCTCCCTGGACCTCAACAGCTGATGAACATTCTACTTTGCATCTTGTTTTGCAGACAACTTTTTCCTAGTAATGTTCTTTAGCAATCATAATAGTATTATTGATTGTGCTATGTTCATCACTCATGCTAATTCAGACGATATTGTCCTCTTTGTGCCCAATATGGCAATTCAAAATTATGCAAATCATTATTTTAATCCTGTGAATGTGAAATATGAAACATTTAAATCAAGTTGTTTAAAAAATAAAACGTTGGTATGGGTCTCAACTCAATTGGCCCTGCACCAAAAACAGAGAGATTTGAAGTAGAGAGGTACAATTGTAGAGGCAGGTACAGGTTGTGAGAGAGGTGTGGTAGAAAGGTGCATTGATAGAGAGAGGTGAGGTAGACAGAGTTGAGCTAAAGCGAAAGGAAGTTGGTATGCAGAGAGATATAGACTTATGCAGAGAGTTTGTGGGGATTTTAATATAAACGTGGAAGTGGGTAATTTTTTATGAAAATGTAAATAGGTATGCAGGGAGGAAGCCGCAGGTATTTAGAGATGTTACACTGATCCAGCGGAAGGCCAGGGAAATACATTTCACAGTTAACAATAATTCACACCCGGCCCATAAGAACATTCAAGTTTCCTGGCTGTTCCACTGGAGGGTCAAGTTTTATTTCTTTGATCCTGATTAGCCAATACCTAACTAATCTTCATAGATCAACACTCTTCAATGGACCATTAGTAGAGTAGCTGATGGTGATATTAACAATTATAACTAGTTTAACTTACAGCTTTTAATAAAATAATCACAGACTTCGGGTAGGATTCAATGGATTTTTATCTAATAACTCATTCAAAAATGAACGCTCATTTATACAGATTTGCAGTGCAAACTCAATCAACTTTCATGGAAGAGAAAGCCTCATTTATCAAATGCATTCAATACAATAGATCTATTCAACAATTCAATGCATTAGGAGTGGATAGATGGAGAGACAAAAGACATAATATATCATACATTTGCAAAAAGTTATGCAAATTTAAGACAGAAATTTAATTACAGAGTGATGTTATGTTATGTTATGTTATGTTAAATTAATTTGTTGAGCGCGCTAACACCATTAGGTTCCTTGGCGCTAAAGTGATAAAATATATAGATAGATATAGATAAAATATAGTGATAAAATGAGAAACTCAATCCCTGGCCAAAAGGACTGGTGGAGGTCACCTGATAAAGAATCAGGAGACAAAGGCTATAGCGAAAGGGCAGGATATGATTATCCTTAAGACCTAGCTTATCTCTAGAAACCGACGCACCGGAGCGCATCCCTCTCTCACACTCTCTCCCTCCTCGGTATTCTTCCGCAATTCTTCAATCGATTCAGGCTGTCTTTCAGTATTGAATCTTCCCAGTTTGTTCTTCTCCAGCAGCAGTTTTCTCCCTTCCTCATTCAGCATCGACATCTGCATCAATCTCAAAACCCGCAAAAATCTCACTCTACTCTTTTCTTAAGTTACTCTAGTTATACCCTTTACTACTGCATAATGTTATAAACTGTTTTGTAACGCGCTCAATTACTACCGGAGTATCCTGGCGCGGTATACCGCTGGGGAACCCGTCCTGGCTTTCCCTGTGGGATGGTCCCTACTGGGAGTCCCCAAGGTGAAGCCAGGCATCCCCGGCGTGGATGGGGCCGTTGTGGAGATTAGGCAAGCTAATGCCCAGAGTTGCCAAGTGGGACCCCTGGTTAGAGTAGGCACCGTGGCGAGAATTATCGAGTCCGCTGACCCTGGTCCACAACCCTGCCGCATCGGGAATTGAACCCTGGTCCCGGGCCGACTCCTGCTTCCGGGTCTGCCGCCTCTAACCAGTGAGCCACACCACTCCACCCTCAAAGTTGTAAATATTCAGGAATCCTGGACGGCAACTGGGCAAGGGCAGGGGAGTTGTCATCAGCTCATGCCGCCGCTCTTTATTTCTTAACTAATCCTTTGTTTAGCAAACACTTCCCAATTAATTTATTCATAATGCAAGAAAACTTCCTTTCTCACACATTCATGTGCAAGACGATTTTCGGTTTCAAGCGGGATTTTAGTTACGCATAAGCTTATTCCCTGTTATTTAAGCAAGCATAAAGCCTTTTCCCCATGTATGGATGTCGCATGTGCGTTAATTTTCTTTTATCTGTTGTTTCTTTTGTTGGTATCTGTTAATGAGAGGTTAGTTTGAGCAAGTTTATTTTCCTCGAATCCTTGCTCCATCAACACAACTGAAGGAAAGTCATGGGCTAGTAGCTATCTGAAAAAGGAAGAATCCCTTAGATCCTGGCTCTAGATTTTTTTCATAGCCGCACCTGAAGTATGCTCACCTTGATTATTATTTTCTTGTCCCTGTTGGGTTTGGTGGCCAATGCAGCTGTGAGAAGATTACCAGAAGTTTTTTTGGATCATAATCCGCTCGTGCTAGAAGTTACAGGACTAGGGACGGGCAAGCCTGTTGGCAAAAGGACTTACATTTAAAAACTGCTTTTAGATGTGAACTATATCCAGCATATGAAAAAGTGGATAACAGTATTCATGAATAGCAAAAGGTGCAGTGCTTCTAAAGGGGTATTTGTGACTCATTCAAGGCAACTGTGAGAAGTGAGACAATCAGTTTTGGTGCTCATACCCACAGACAGCAAGAGAAAGAGATCAGGAAACTGAGTGTGGATCTGGCATGTCTAGAGACGCAACATAATCAATCAATCAATCAATCAATCAGAGTACTTGTAGAGCGCTCTACTTACCCGTGAGGGTCCCAAGGTGCTGAGGGGAGGGGGGTGCTGCTACTGCTCAAAGAGCCAGGTCTTGAGGAGTCTTCTGAAGCAAAGTAGGTCTTGGGTCTGCCGTATGTGGTTAGGGAGGGTGTTCCAGGTCTTGGCGGCAAGGTAGGAGAAGGATCTGCCGCCGGAGGTCGTTCGATGGATGCGGGGGACAGCGGCGAGGACGAGGCTGGCGAAGCGGAGCTGGCGGGTGGGGGTGTAGAAGCTGAGTCTGCTGTTCAGGTAGGCTGGTCTGGCCTTGTGGAGTGCTTTGTGTGCGTGAAGGTGATCCTCTTGTCGACAGGGAGCCAGTGTAGGTCTCTCAAGTGGGGGGTGATGTAGCTGCGGCGGGGGATGCTGACGATCAGTCGGGCGGAGGCGTTTTGGATGCATGGTAGTCATCGAGGTGTTTGGCTGGGATTACTGCGTAGAGTGCGTTGCCGTAGTCCAGTCTGCTGCTGACGAGGGCCTGTGTCACCGTTCTTCTTGTTTCGGTCGGGATCCACTTGTAGATCCTGCGGAGCATGCGGAGGGTGTTGTAGCAGGAGGAGGAGACGGCGTTGACTTGCTTAGACATGGAGAAGGAGGAGTCGAGGATGAATCCTAGGTTGTGTGCATGGTCTGTGGGTGTTGGCGCTGTTCCCAGTGTGGTCGGCAACCAGGAGTCATCCCAGGCTAAGGGGGTGGGTCCGAGGATGAGTACCTCCGTCTTGTACAAGTTCAGCTTCAGACGGCTGCTCCTCATCCAGTCGGCGACGGCCTTCATTCCCTCGTGGTTTGGCAGTGTGTGGGTCTTTGGTGAAGGAGAGGATGAGCTGGGTGTCGTTGGCGCAGGAGATGATTTTGAGGTCGTGATAGCGGGCCCGTTGTGCGAGGGGGGCCATGTAGATGTTGAACATCGTCGGGCTGAGGGATGAGCCCTGGGGGACGCCGCAGAGGATGTCGGTGGCTTCGGATCAGAAGGGTGGGAGGCGGACGCTCTGTGTTCTGCCGGAGAGGAAGGACGTGGTCCAGTCAAGGGCCTTCTCTTGGATTCCGGATTCTAGGAGGCGTGTCTTTAAAGTGCAATTGCAGACTGTGTCGAAGGCAGCCGACAGGTCCAGGAGGATGAGGGCTGATGTTTCGCCGTTGTCTAGTTGGTGCCTGATATCGTCGGTGGCTGTGATGAGGGCTGTCTCGGTGCTGTGGTTTCGTCTGAATCCGGACTGGGGCGGGTCCAAGATGTTGTTGTCTTCCAGGTGGTGGGCCAATTGTCTGTTGACAATTTTCTCGATGACTTTTGCCGGGAACGGGAGCAGGGAGATGGGCCGGAAGTTCTTGAGGTCCTTGGGGTCCGCCTTGGGCTTCTTGAGGAGGGCGTTGATTTCGGCGTGCTTCCAGCTTTTCGGGAATGTCGCTGTTTCAAAGGAGATGTTGATGACCTTCCGTAGTTGGGGTACGATGGCTGCATTTGCTTTGTTGAATACGTGGTGTAGGCACGGGTCTGACAGAGATCCTGAGTGGATGGAGTTCATGACCTTGCGTGTCTCGTCGTCCTTGACGTTGGACCAGGAGGTCAGGCGGATGGCGCTGGTGGTGTTCACAGGGGAGGTGGAGTCTGGCATAGTCGGGGCAGTCGTGGTGTTGAAGCTGTCATGGATGTCAGCGATCTTGCGGTGGAAGAAGATGGCTAGTGAGTCGCACAGTTCTTGTGAGGGCGGGATGTCGTTGGCATTGGCGCTGGGGTTGGAGAGTTCCTTTACAATGCTGTAGAGCTCTTTGCTGTCGTGTGCGTTGTTATCCAGGCGGTCTTTGAAGGAGGATCTCTTGGCTAATCTGATGAGGTGGTGGTGTCTGCGGGTGGTGTCCTTGTGGCCTGCGTGGTTGTCTGGTGTGCGTTCGTGCAGCCATATTTTCTTCAGTTTCCAGCATGCGCGTTTGGAGGTCTGGAGCTCGTCGGTGAACCAGGTTGCTCTCTTGCTGGCGTGGTTGTTTGAGGGTTTCTTGAGCGGGGCGAGGGGGTTGGAGCCGTTGTCGATCCACTGTCTGAGGTTACGGGCTGCGGCGTCTGGGTTGGTGGGGTCTGTGGGTGGGTTCTGGGCGAGGGTGGTGGTCAGCCGGTCTTCGGTGACTTTGCTCCAGCAGCGGCGAGACAGCTGTTGGGTGCGGTGGTGCATGGTTGGTTTCTTGAAGGTGAAATGGATGCAGCGGTGGTCGGTCCAGTGGAGTTCGGTGGTGTCTGTGGGGAAGATGGGGTCCAGCTTGTGGCCGGTGGCGTGGGTGGGTGCAGCGACGAGTTGTCTGAGGCCGAGGTTGGCAAGGTTGTCGATCAGGGTGGCGGAGTTGGCATCGTTGTTGTTCTCGAGGTGGAAGTTCAGGTCCCCGAGGAAGTTGTAGTCCGTCGAGGCGAGTGCGGGATGAATGACGGTACAACGCGGTATAAAACACCACAGACCATCACAACGCAGGTTTTACAACGCAAGTCGTCACAACGACTTGCGCTGTAGGGTGCTGGACTTAGGAATAGTAAGATTTACTATTCCAACGCCAGCCTACGTACAGTAGGGAAGGTGCTGGAGTAGTAAATCTACTATTCCTTAGCCTAGAGTGCCCTCCAGCGCAAGTCGTGGTAACGACTTGCATTGTGAAACCCGCGTTGTAATGGCACTGCGGTGTCATTACCGCATTGTAAAGGATGTTCCCCGTTGCGTGGATGCTGGTGAGGTCGGCGATGGAGTCGCTGAACTGAGCCCAGGGTCCAGGGGGTCTGTAGATGAGTGTTCCTCTGAGGGTGGTGTTGGGGTCTGTGTGGATCCGGAAGTGAAGGTGTTCAGCGGTGTTGAGTGTGTCGTCTGCGTGGGTGGTGACCTTGAGGGTGGATTTGTGGACAATGGCTATTCCTCCTCCGGCCCCGTTGGCGCGATCCCCGCAGGTGATCTTGTAGCTGTCTGGGATGGCTATGGCGATGTCGGGCGCCGAGGAGTCATTTCACCATGCCTCGGTCAGGAAGGCTACATCTGGGGCGGAGGCGTCAAGTAGATCCCAGAGCTCGACGGCGTGTTTGCTTGCGGAGCGGGTGTTGAGGAGTATGCTGCGGAGGTGGTTGGGTCCTGTCCTTGGAGGTTAGGTGGTTCTGTCGCAGGTGAAGCTGCAGGTGCGGCAGGAGAAGGGTCCGTGGGTCCGTTTCGGGGTGGCCTGGAAGCAGGTGTGGTTTCAGCCGGCGTTGAGTGCGTGGAGGCTGCTGGCGTTGTTTATGGAGTCTGGTGTCATGGCGTTCGCGGGGTCCAGGGGTTCTGACGCTGTGCGTGGTCCAGGCGCAGACGGGCTTGCCTTACGCTTGCCTTCGCCGCGCAGCTGCCGCCATTTTAAGGGGAGCTGGGAGGGAGGAGCAGCTGTGAGGCGGGAGGCAGGGGTCAGCGAGTGGGCGCGGGGGCGGGGCCGCAGGGGCAGCAGCGGCGGGAAAGCGAGTGGGCAGGGGGGTCAAGCCAAGGGAATAGGTCACAAAGCGCTGCTTGGAGCTAAAGCGGGGGGAGCGATCTACTTGGAAGGTCTAGGGTCGCTCTCCTCACAGCGCAGCTGCCGCCAATTTGAGGGGAGCTGGGAGGAAGGAGCAGCTGGGAGGTGGGAGGCGGGCGGCAGGTGTCAGCGAGTGGGTGCGGGGGGCAGGGCCGCAGGGGCTGCAGCGGTGGGAAAGCGAGTGGGCAGGGAGGGCAAGCCAAGGGCACAGGGCAAAAAGAGCTTGTTGGAACTGCAGTGGGGGGCGACTTACTTGGAAGGTCAAGGGTCACTCTCCTCACCGCGCAGCTGCTGCCAATTTGAGGGGAGCTGGGAGGGTGGAGCAGCTGGGAGGCGGGAGGCAGGGGTCAGCGAGTGGGCACGGGGGGACTTGATCCAGGCTGGTCAAGATGGGCAGGAGATTCAGCAGGCGATTGTTATAAAGAAAGGTTATATTTAATAGATATTATTCAAGAATCCTTGGAAGGAAATTTCAGGTTTACAAATCTGAAGCATATGAATATAGCAAGTCTGTTGAGAGGATGCTGACACTCAGCTCACACTAACATGAAGGGGAACGTGTAATCGAGGTTATTGAGGGGAGCGATGGTACAAAGGCTACTACTTGAAGGTATTGTTAAGGTCTTTGAGGAATACAATACAAAGTTGTACAGTGAAGATATACAAACCTTCTAAAGGAAAATAGCTGAGTTTTAAGGGCAGGGAAGCGGTGTGCCAATTGCAACACATCACACTGCGTCTACATGCTCACGTGCCCGTGTGGCTTGCAGTAAATCGGGATGACAACCCGCCCCGTCAAAACCCGTATCATCGAACATCGCAGCAATTTCCGCTGCAAGAAGACCCACACAAAAATGTGTAAACATTATGTTGATTCCAACCACAATGAAGATTCTATTAAGTGGGTAGTGTTAGAATCCAGCCCAAACTGCCCAAAAAATGCTCTCTTCCGGAAGGAACAGAGATGGGTACACCGACTATCTACGGATAAACAGGGTCTTAACGAAGATATTCCCTGGCACTCACTTTAAACCATTCAGTTATAACTAGTGGATCATGGTTACCCTTCTTCCCTTGCTTTCACAAGGGCACACATTGAGTATAAAAGTGACACTTTACTTTACCTTACCCTACCATGTTGTTACCACACCCCTTTCTGGTCTCGACTCACACTGTGATGTGTGATCCCTGCTACTAATATACCAGGGTCCACCCAACTGTAAGGCCAACAAGCAGCCGCTATACCACATACTCCCATCACTGGCCACCCGGACGAGCTACTTGCCCACTACATCATGTCCGCCACAATTCTCACTGACACCGGGCTAGTCGTAAGTTCTGATTTCCATACAGAAACTCTTACGATACATTTTTGAGACACACGGGGTCCTTCATCTTCTTCCTTTTCCCAAAGGTTCCCCACATCAAGGCCCTTTAGTGTTAACTTTTGGTCACTACCAACCAAAGAGACTAACGATATAGCGCTGTTTCACCATTATAAGATGGCCGCCATAATACCGGCTGTAATCACATGACCTTGGGGAGTGGGCGGCGTCACGTCCATGCACGCCGGTTCGGTTGCCAGGTTTAAATACACCGACCGCCGAGCTCACTTATCTACTCGAGCTCGGCGGATATGGGTAGGTCTCCCCACGCGGACACTGGCGATTTGAGGTGAGTGACATCGCTCCAAGCGGGAGAAGGGAACTTTAAGCCTTGATTGAAGAACACTACCGTGTTTGTTCCAGTAATCCATAGGCGCCACTTATGTGCTTCCCTCTAGCTACAATCCATGGGCTCATCCCTGATGTTCCGTCCCGCCGATCCCTCATGTGGCAATTAGTACTTGACCAGTAGGTAAGAAGGGAATGGGTGCTGTACTACTGCAGCACTTATCAGGTCACAGTGTGAGTGAGTGAGCTTGTTGTCTGGTTGCTGCTTAGCCACAGTTTGTTTTAATTGGTGCCCTTACCATAAGAACTGTTTATTAAAAAAGATAATGGATGGGCAATACACCGCTCTTAGAATGCTGCATTTTAACCCTTGTTTTTATACTTCACTCCTTCACACCACAGTTCTTCTCACATATTCAGTGGATGTGTGTGCACCAAACTAAGCACGCTGCACGCTCCACTTTTCCAGGCATGCAGTGGTTGTGCACAATAGTTCACAACACCGCCAGCATGCCACTACTTTCACATGCCCTGGCAATAACGTGACTTGTTCTGGTTTAATGTAAATACTTTTTAACCATTGTTTCCTTGTCTTTTCTCTATGTATAGGCATAAGAGAATCCACAGAGGTAACATACACCACATACATGACACTAGCATGTTATTGTTTTTCCTTTTCCTCACTTTCGTAAAGGTCCTGATGAATCGCGGGTGACTTTACCCTTTGCGAGAAACATGTCGACCACTTTCACTTCTAGTCTCCTCTAGGATCTCTTGAGTTAACCTGTTGATACCTAGCGAGCTAGCCCCACCTTTTAATTGCAGCCAGGGGACCCCCAGAATAAAGCGAATTCCGGTACCCCTCGCTACATTTTAATTTCCCCATCACAATAACACACCACCCTGCCCACACACCCCCACCTCATCATAAGGCTGTTGGACAAAAAGATCTCCGCCAAAGAGCCCCTCTTTGAGGTGAGCCCGTCGGGGATTGCCCCGCCTCCCCGACGAGGAGCAAACGCCGATGATGAAGCATGACACCCTTCTGGGTGTGTGAGGCAAATACGTCCAACATAATGGATGCCCTAGGGTGTCATACGAACGCCTTTGGTCACGCCAGCTAAAAAACTTCCCTATCTCTCCATAGGAACAGTTCAGCAACCCCTCTATTGCTTGAATAGTAATTGTATCCCCTCCGCTATCCAACACTTTCCCTACTATTGCACTCGTAGGAGTGGGAATAGTATTTGTTACCCCTCCGCTATCCAACACTTTCTCTACCGTTGCACTCCCTGAAGTAGGAATAGTAAATTATTCCTCTCCGCTATCCAACACTTTCCCTACTGTTGCACTTGTTGGAGTGGGAATAGTAATTTTTACTCCTACGCTATCCAACACTTTCCCTACTGTCGCACTTGCTGGAGTGGGAATAGTCTTTTTTACCCCTACGCTATCCAACATTTTCCCTACTGTTGCACTCACAGGAGTGGGAATATTAATTGTTACTAGGGGTAGGCAGAATTTGCGTTTTAGCGCTACGCAAAGTTCTGCGAAACGGTAAAAAGTCTCCGAGAGCATGCAAAAGTTTCGCAAACATGCGGAATTGTTTGTTCTGCCCATTCGCGATGCTTTTTTCCTGTTTGCGAACGCTGTTTGTGTGCTCGGGGAGAAATATCTCGTGAACGCGCATTTTGAAAGTGCAAAAATAATGCAGAGCCACAGAAAGCGGAATTTTGGCAAATTCCGCGTTCTCCACGAAAAGCTAAATTACCCAAATTCAGCAATTTCCGCGAGCGGAACAGAATTTACCGCCCAAGCCTAATTGTTACCCCTCCGCTGTCCAACACTTTCTCTACTGCTGCACTCTCTGGAGTAGGAATAGTAAATTATTCCCCTCCACTATCCAAAACTTTCCCTACTGTTGCACTCGCTGGAGTGGGAATAGTAATTTTTACCCTTCCGCTATCCAACATTTTCTCTACTGTTGCTGTCTCTGGAGTGGGAATAGTAAATTATTCCACTCAGCTATCCAACACTTTCCATATAGTTCTACCTGTTGGAATGGTATAGTAAATTATTCCCCTACGCTATCCAACACTTTCCTTACTGTTGCAATCCCTGGAGTAGAAATTGTAAATTATTCCCCTCTGCTATCCAACACTTTCTTTACTGTAGCACTCCCTGCTATGATCAAGCCGCAAGGCGGAGCGCGACACAATTGATTTATGATGGAATAAATCGATATTTTCCTAAACCTGAGAGCGCAAGTGATTTATTTTGGAACTATTAATTGAAATATTCGGCTGCTCCACCGACTCTAGCGCCACCTTCCAAGGGACTCCGGCTTCCAGTAGGAGTACTTCTGTGTGGATATATATATATATATATATATATATATATATATATATATATATATATATATATATATATATATATATATATATATATATATTCATTTGTAATTTTTTATATATTTCTAACATTTTATAATGTATTATAATCATTTTTTGTTATCATTAAGTAAATGTATATATTATATTTTATATATATGTATGTTTCGTTTATTTACATTATATTTATTATTTCTAGTTTTAAACATTTCATAATAATTCTAACTTTTTTATTATATGTATTATTTACTTTATTTTATATAATTTTTCAACATTAATAAAAAAATGATGGGGCATATTAGCAAGGGCAATATCGCCGCTTTAGCTGGACTTTTTCCCGCTAAAGTGGCGATAATTTTATCGCCCTATTAGCAAGCTGTCGCTAACAGGAGTTAGCAACAGCTTTTAGGCGATAGCGACCGGTTTGGGACCCACTTTGCATGTCAGCGATATTTATCGCTAACGACATGCAAAGTGGGCGTACCAAATCTGTTAGCGACTGAAAGCAGTCACCAGCACAGCTATCGCCTATTAGCAAGGCAGGCATAGCGATAAAAAAAGTCACTCTAAGCGCGATTATCGCTATAACCTAACGCCTGCTCATACCAGGTTAAGTCCCCATTATCGTTAATGCATGAATATCGCTGGATTTCCAGCGATATTCATGCATTGAGCCGCTATCGCCGAATATTTTATTGCATTAAAGATAAACATTGCTAATTGCACGTAATCTCAGCGATAATATCCGGCGATAGGCGGCGATAAAAAAAAAAATCGCTAAACACATTTAGCAATAAATATCTCTATTTGTTGCTAATATGCCCCGATCTTTTTAACAACAATATTTTTTACAACAATATTTTTTGTCTCGATATTTTTTTTACTTACCATGATGTAGATAGGATGTTGATATTCTTGACATCAATATTTAGGTATCGATATTTTGGGACCTCGATATTGTGGTCATCAATATTCTGTCAGTAATTCATTTATTGGCTAATCGCAGGGTGGATAATGTTACATATTTGGGTATAAAGATTGCGGCGTCAGTGGCCTCTATTCAGAGACTTAATACAGAGCCACTGCTAGGAAAGATCAGTCATGCTCTAAGACGGATTAATGGATTTCATTTGAGATTAGTTAGGAGATGTAATGTCTTGAAAATTATGGTTTTGCCCAAAATATTATAAATTTTTAGAACAGTTCTTCAAGAGCTTGAAGGGCATTGGCTCAAAAAGTTGAAAACTAGGTGTACTAACTTTATGTGGCAGTATACCAGGGCTAGGCGAGCTTTGAAATACATGGTTATCCCAAAACACAGAGAAGGATGGACAGTCCCATGCTTTAGGTTATACTATTGGACTACACAGTTGCAGCACATGAGAGTTTTACTTACAGCTAAAGATAAGACTAGTTTATGTGGCTCGTTCGACGATCCCCCTAGCATATATGAACTGGCGCTGGATGAAGGGGAAAGTCGTGTGTTTTTTAAGACCGACCGAGCCCACCTATCATGAAAAGATTAAGTTTAAGGTAATTGAGGCCTGGCAAAGATTTGGGACAAGGGTAGAAAATTTCTCAAATATAATCACTGTACTCCATTGTGGCATTCCCCGTGATTCCCAACAGTCTTTCATGATGGGTTTTGCAAGAGGTGGGAAGAGGTAGGGATAGCCCGGATGGGCGACCTGTATTTCCAAGGCCAACTGTGCTCCTTGTCTGATCTGCAGCAGGATTATGGTTTGTAAAAAGTATCTTTTTGTGAGTATCTGCAGATCAGAGATTGTTTTAGGAAGCTGCCGGATAATCAGTTGTCGCCAGAGAAAACTGCTCTTGTAGATTTGCTGCTACACCCTGATATTAGAGTGGTCAAGTTTATACACTCTTGAACAATTTGGCAGAGGATGATCTAGATCATCGAGGGGACATGTAGGCTGCGAAATTGGGGATACAGCAGTTCGATGTTCGGGTTTCAATAGAGGTTGCAATGAAAGTGCTGATGACTGCAAGCCTGAAAGCCCAACATCATAAAACAATCTTTTGACCGTATTATACCCCTGCTAAATTGTTCAGATGTGGTAGAAAGGTTGATAGTAACTGCCCTGTCCCACTTGACAGACTGGATTGTAAAAAACTATGGCTGCAGTGATTGGCTATCTCTTGAGATATATAAACAGTCCAGTGAGTGGCTATCTCTTGAGATATATAAACAGTGAAGGTAGGCGATGGCCTCTAGCTGGGGATTTATGGCGTGCGAGCTGGTCGATGGGCACGATGGCTTCTGGATCCCCCTCCATACAACACGCCGTACTCCACGGCCAGAGGCCATCGCGTCCATCGACCCACTCGCACGCTGTAAATCCCCTGCTAGAGGCCATTGCGCCCTCAGGATTATGCCCCCACCCCGGCTCATTCTTGAAATTACCGAGTGCAGTATCACGTTCCCATAGTGGAAATCCTGACCTGCGAACCTCCACATCGTGAGTTTCTTCTCCTCCACGCCATCTGTGTGCTTCCCATTCAGGCCATCCACCTCTTCTGACCTATTGAACTGTAATTACACATATTTTAAGGCACCTATATTCAGGCATGCTTCTTTAATGTCCTGAAGATGATCCACGCATGTCTTTCATGGATCAAAACCTCGTCGACACCCTAAAAACGCCTCATACATACACTATGATGTTACCATTCATTATGTAGAGATGTTCCTTGCGATTTATTTACTTACATTTTTGATTTTTTTCTTGAGAACAAACCATGTGCGTTGCCTGAGTCTTCCATAAATGTTTCCCAGACCGTATGTTTGTATGTTTCTTTAGTAGGACACAGGCTTGTGTCCCACTTTCAGTATCTTGTGTTCTACATATCGCAATGATTTGTTAAAAATTAAACATTGAACCTTTGTCCGGCTGGAACTACTTAACCAATACAGCACCGATTGGGTCTGTATTTATTAATTTTCTCACACCCACTCTCCCCTAGGGACCACTGTTGTGTATAATACTTGTGAATTCCCATAGCAGCCCAGGTTCACACCAGAACCTGGGCTGCTATGGGAAATTAACAAGGGTATATTATCAAGCCCATTATCGTTGCTTTCGATAATTTTAACTCTGTTCTTGATAATGTGCTCCTAAGTAATGCAAATACAAAAGTCAATTTAATCAGTGTCCATAGACGATTTTGAATTCCAAAAGTAACTCAAGACCATAAACAATTACAGAGATGATTTAATCTTGTCCATTCTATGCTAATTCTCTCTGCAACTTGCTCAACGTATCAGAAAAGTAATTCCCATCTCTCTCTTTGGATGAATGAGCAGCAGGCCTCACCCAAAAAGGATGATTTCTGGCTGAGCAGGGACACTAATTCCTGGCCCCTTAGGCACATCTTTTACCTCACATCTACTTGACTATGAACTGGCAAAGCCTGACCGGCTGTCAGGACTGATCCATGTCAGCCTGACCGGATGCTTACGGCTTCAGCTTGGCTTGCCAAGGTACATTTGTGACATTATCCCAGAGGTTGTGTCTGTGTTTTCTGAGTACATAAGCATGTGCTGAGCACACTGCAGGTGAACCTCCTGGAAGGACTGTGAGAACTATAGCAGTGACGTAAAGCAGGCCTGTCTCATCTTCCTTTTTTACTACATTTTCTCCTTTTCACTCTTGTCTGGAACAAGGTCTCATGATGAAAAATATGTTACAGTGTCAAAAAGTGGGTGCTGGTGCCCTCCACAGCACAAAATAAGCACTGGAGCACTTTAGTTCAAAGCACTGGTAGAGGTAGATTTTCTGGTTTGGGGGTGAAATCTCCTCACAGCCCAATGCTATTTGTAGGCTGAAAGGCTTTGAAACTGCTGGAACAAAAAACTGCTCTTAATGACATCTAGCCAGCAAGCAAGCAAGCTCAACCCTCAGGTAAAGATTTCAAATTCGCCCATTAAGAGCAATTTTAGAACAATGAGGTCAGATGGTGCCTTTTACAGACACTTTTTCATATATGTTGGCTAAAACACCAGATGGCTTTAGGTGCAGTTCTGAGGGAAATTATTCAATAGCTGTACAGGTGCTTTGCCAAGGCATCAGCCATGTTGTATAAGTACGTGAAATTATTTTGTTGGTTTTTTTTGGTCAAATTTAAGCCTGAGTTTCATTTGGGCTAAATATCCCAATTTTGTATAGTGCAACCTTGGTCCAGGGGTATTAAAGTGCTTTACACAAGCACCGGATCACACAACATGTTTTTTTTTCTTTTAGTATGGGGAAATTAGGTGATTTGCCTAAGATCAAAGGATGCTGAGCCAAGGGCGGGATTTGAACTGGTTCCTAATTCCAAAGTTTGCATCTGTAGCTGTTAGGCCATATCTCCTTCCTCTAAATTGAGTATGCAAAAGTGTGTTGGGGGGGTGGGCAGCTATTCAATTTCACTTAAATATATTATACCAGAAAGATGTTTTTTACCAAATTGCATATGACACGTTGCTTGCATGATACCCTGAAACTTCATGCGATTAAGGAATTATACACTGACCTCCGAATGAGACCAGAGCTGCAGTTTGTTACTCTGCATCAGAGTAATGTTAGTATATTTCAATCAATCAATCAATCAATCTTTATTTCGATCAATTAAGATCATAAAAGACAATTTACAATAAAAAGGCCCTTTTCCCCCATAAATTGATACAAGTCTTAATATAGTAAGTGCATACAAAAGTACAATCATGTTAAAAATCCAAGCATTGCAAGTTTCAATTGATATAATAAAATACCTTAAAATTCATATTAATATAAAGAGGGCGTAAATGACTCAATAAAACAATTGGCATTTCTAAGCAAGGCAAATAACCTTGGAACCCATAACCTTTTGTGACACTAGTGACAAATACACTAGAGATAGGATATAGTGTTTATCACAGTTACACAGAATCATACAAAGAGTGGGTTATTAAAGTAGCGAGAGGAAATGCCACCTAATATTGTAATGACAACCACTTTCCTGTGTAATACCCGTGTACCCATTAATGCATTATTTTGTTCTTTACAAACTTTGATTTAGATATACTTGAGTGGTTATGCCAATTTTTTGCCATTTTTCTTTCCCGGATTGACCATGTCCAACTCAAATATTTGGCAACAGTTATTACACATTGGGCCCCAGTGTTGGTCAGCAGTATTCTCAAGGCAATAGTATTGCTCCTAGCGCCCATGTTCTTGCATAATGGGCGCAACCATTTTTTGCGTGGGGCCTGGTATGCAGGACAGACAAATAAAATATGTGGGTAAGTTTCCTCGTGGTCCAGACACAACTTACACATACTATCATTGTCACTGTGCCACTTGCATGTAAATACATTTACGGGTAATGTGCCTACCCGGAATTGAAAGTATGGGCGTCTATCCCTGGGTTTGGTGATGACATCCAAATTTTGCTCTTTTTCAGGGCAGGGCTTAAACCCCAAAAATGTACCTGTCAGTGTGTGGATTCCAAAGTAGTTATATTATTATTTGCCACCATAGACCAGCATAGTCTTTTCATCTCTTTTTTGGGGGGGAATTGATGGCTCACTGGGTCATCCCATAGGTGTCGCAGACCCATACTGACCAATGTAGTTTTTATGTTTTGCAGCCACTTGATCTTACATGAGGTATCGAAGACCCATACATCTTTAAGAGCAGCTGCGTACTGAAGCAACTCTAGGGTAGACCATAGTCTCTGCCAGTACGCTATTGGACGAAACTTAGCAACCTCTTCTAGTCTGCTACAGCCTAGGCCATAGAAGACTGGTTTCAAAAGAGTGCTCCGTGGCAGGCCAATAACACTTCTCACAAATGTATTCTGTGCTAAGACTAATGGCTTTATGTCACTAAAACCCCAGAGTTCTGCACCATAAGTAACAGAAGCTAATACTTTGGTGTTGTATATCTTAAGTAGAGGGTAAATGGGTTGGCTATAAGAAGTCTTATATTCCTCCAGCAAAGCACCAGATACATGACTATGCTTTAGGGACAAAGTATTTATCTGGGGATTCCAATTAAGTCTATTCCCCAACGTGATCCTCAGATAATTAAAAACATCAGTCTGCTCCAATAATTCTCCATTAAGAAACACCCTGCCCTTAACTGCTCTGTGCTTGTGCAGGACCATACACTTTGTTTTGTCTGCATTTATCACTAACCCACAATCTTTACAGAACCCCTCAAATCTTATTAAGGCCCTCTGCAGACCACTCTGGGTCTTAGAAATAATCAGAGTATCAACTGCAAACATAAGTATGGGAAAGTTGGGAAAGCAGAGAAATAGTCTACAACCCCATTAATAAACTATGAAAATAGGGTCGGCGCAAGGAAGCACCCTTGACGCACCCATCTAGATACTGGGAATGGGTCGGTTTTATTACCCTGGGTGCTCCAGCGTACTTAGGCAACATGTCCTACATGTAATTGCTCTACAACAAATAGCAATTCTGCAGGCATACCCAAATCTTTGCATACCCTCCAAAGTTTACTCCGTGAAACCAGGCCGAAGGCGGATTTTAAGTCCACAAAGGCTGCATAAATGGTACCACCAGCCAGCACAACGACAGGCCAGTAAATCAGAACAAACCGAAAGACCTGATCTATTGTACTCACGTTGGTGCGAAATCTTGCCTGTAGTGGAGTTAGTATATTTTTGTCTTCAATCCAATCTCGTATCTTATTTAGTACCATTCTACCCATAATCTTTTGAATGGCATCTATGAGACTGATTGGTCTATAATTGCCTGGGCACGAGCGATCTTCTTTTTTGAATACTGGCAAAATCTCTGCACCCTTCCATGAAACTGGGATGGCTGTCCCACTAGCTATAGCATTCACTAGCAGGAAGATGTATTGTTGCTAGATTACTTTATCTTTCTTGAACAGATCAGCTGGTACACCATCGACACCGGGTGCTGTACCATTAGCAACTAAACTCAGTGCTATTTCGACTTCCCCTATATCAAATTCCAACGCTGTGACAGAAAACGAGGTATTATGGACATCCTCGGTTTCGCAACTGTCTCCAAGGCAAATTGTGTTGAAAAATGGGAAACCCACTTCTCCGGGTCAACCTGATAATGGGGCGCTGGAGCTTGTCCCCCTCTCCCCCATTTTACCTGGTGCCAGAAAGACTGGGATTTACTAATCTTACTAGCCTGGTAGAGGTCTGCCCAACTCTGTTCGTCCCAATCCTTTTTAGCTTTATTTAAAACAGATTTATATTCTTGCCGGGTACACTTGACTGCATTGTGATCATTCAGCTTAATAGCTGCAGCCAATGACTTATAGGCTACCCTACAGTCATTATTGTACCAACTAATGTCTTTGCTTTTTCGCTTAGTTGAGCTACTAACTGGTTTTAAAAAGAAGGTAATTATTTTACTAAAGAGATCCTTATGCAGCTTTGTTATTCTATCATTTAACTCAGACTGTAGTGTGATTACTCGTACCTCTTCCAGGGTCTCGGAGACTGCTGCCCTTATGTAAGTGAGTGTTTGTTCACTAGACACTACCATGTCCCATTTTACCCTCCTCGTACTACTGCAAAGCTGGACTTCGCTAGTTGAAGGAAGGGGTGGTGGATTTCATGGCTGTAAAGAACCCTTCATTTCCATCTTTAAAGAAAGAGGATTATGCCCACTTTCCACTCGCTGCAAAACCTCCATATCAAGAAATTCGAACCAGTGTTAGTATATTTTATAACCCCTCTAAAAAGCTAAGAGGGGTCAGACATATTTTGCAAACAAAATGGACAAAAAGTGAACTACAGAACATGTGCAGTGCTTATTGTAAATGCACGAGTTCCTGTACACATGGACTTGGCTTTTAATAGTGCAAAAAATGCAGGGCACTGAGCCCGATGTACCCCCAATTAAGGATGTTTTACTACCCAAGAAGGGACTGGGAAGGCATTTTGTTGCTTGCATTAGAGCCCACGGTACCCTCGCTACACCACTTACTCCACAAACACTTTGCACTCTCACACATTATTAAGGGCCCCTAAATAATAGCTGGGCATTGAAATTGGGGCCTCAATAGAAAATAAAGACCCATTATTGATTTTTATGAGGTGTGTCTTGCAAATAACGTACAACACACACATCCTACACATCCCAGATATCATCTTTCACCCCTTGCACGCTGCGATCATTCTCCCACTGTGTGGGAGAATTAATGAGCGGGTGGGGTTTGGATGGCCCCCGGCCATCGTTAGCACACGCCCACCGTGACGTGTGATGGCCGGAGGTCTTCCTAAGCACCGAAGGGGTTAAGCACCTGAAAAGTCATCCTTACCGACTACCATATATGGTCTGACACCTACTTTTTTCTGTCTCTATTTTTAGGTCGAGCCTAGCCAGCACTGTCTCTTCGAGACAAGTTGTGTATACTTTGTGGGATTTCAGCCCACCTATTGCCTTTTTATTTATTACTTCGATTGTCTTTTAAAAATTATTGCTTGCTAGTAGTTAATCTTTGCTCTTTGTCCTTCCTTTTTGTGTTTTGTTTCCTCCTAGGGAGCACCACCTAATTACTGGTATCTATACGCTTTGGTGCTTATGTGTTTGGTTTTTAGCACAATTCCCTTCTTTGTTTCCTGCTAGTGTTAGTCAAAAGTTCCCTTTTTTGGGTTCCTCGTGGCAGCTTAAAAGCATTTTCTTTGCTATGTTATGTCAATTATTCTCATACCGCACAAATCACCCAGAGAGGGGTATCTTGGCGCGAATGCAAAGGAGCAGGGCAAAACCAAGCGTTGTTAAAATAAAGCTGTTTTCAATTATTTCCTAAATTGACAATGATCGACACAAGAGCAAATTTAGCTTGCTCCAGTAAAAAGGTGCTTGGTACGAAAACGAGCTGCCACCTGAACTGGATTTTCTGCACCTTGGAAGAGTAAGCAGAGTTTATGTTTTAGATCTTAGCAGTCTTGATGGAACATAGCAAGTGAACTTCAAGGAAAGGTAACTAGGGTCTTTCCCAAACAGAGCTTTATGGGTTAAGCAACAAATCTTAAAGATGATTCTTTTGTGTACTGGCAACAAGTGTAATGCAAGTAAGAGAGGGGACGAAGCTGCTCCAGAAGGAAGAATGCGGAAGAGACGAGCTGCTGTATTCTGTACCACTTGTAGCTTTGATAACAATTTCTCATTTGCTGAGGCCATTAGGGCATTGCAATAGACCAAATGGCTGATGACCAAGGCCTGAACCAGCATTTTCCTCACTGAGAGTGAGAGAAGAGGAATTGCTCTACTTAGCAAAAGCATCATATGAAAGCACAAGCCTATGATGAATGAAACTTGCTCCTTCATAGTAAGAGATTTGTCCAAGCATATTTCCAGGTTTTTTGCAACCATACTTTCAGCCCGCCTCTCTCATCTGTGGTGCTGCATTTCACTTTAACCCCTCTGCCCCCATCTGTTTCTTCTCTACCGTTATATATTCCTCAGTACAGTTGTTTATAAAAAGAAGTTGCTTTGGCAAAACAGTTTTGAGTGGGCTATACCATTCTGTAGCAGGGGGTTCAAGGGACCGGAACACATGTTTACAATCCTTAAGCTTTGTTAATACAAGCAAACACGCCTCTTAATTTCCATAGCATAGTTTTGCGGCGGCTGATTCTGTATCTGAGTCGAGAGTTTCACACCACTCCTCCCTTTTCGCAGTGGTTCGTTCCAATGGGCGCAGTGTAGTTAGACTCAGTGAGGGAGGTGAAACCTTAGCTGTGTCATAGTCTTCTGTAGCAGGGAGTTCACACTGCGACTGCTGACCAACGAGTAGAGTGGTATAGTGTAATCACTATTGGGCTCCTCAGAATTCAGTGAATAAATTGCTATCTTGTGAAACCAGGCATGAGGTGGCTTATATCACTCTCGTTCCCTATATTTTTCCATCATGCCCTCATCACGATTCAGTTGGGCTGTATATCTCCCGCTTTGTGTACTCTATTTGTTTGCACCTCCTCACGTAGTGTAGAACCATAATCTAATAGAATGGTTTTAGTTTGCTTCATTTACACGTGCATGTTTCGAGGCTGCTTTGAGTCACTTGTCTGTTGGAGAAAGTTTTTGAAAGTGTCATTTTATGAACCACATTCATGTGTATGGACACATACTTGGTACTACACACATTTCCCTCAGTTTATTATGCTTTATAGCTGGAGCCATGGCCACATTGCAAAACCGAACACACAAAATGCTCATAGCTCATGTTGCTTGTGAAAAGTCAGTCAGTGTTGGTTTTTAGCCAGAAGATATGTTTGTATAGTTGGAATCTGGTCCCCAGGGACATTGGAGTGCTTTAGATTGAGAATCAATTACATTATACAAGGTTACATTAATTTTTTAAGGCATGGGTAGATTAAGTGTTGCACTGAGAATCACAGGCTCTTGTACTGACACAGGGAATCAAACATGGATCCCCAGTTCAAAAGTTAGCAGCCCTGCCCATAAGGCCACATCCTATGTCTGCCACTCTACCCTCTCTCTGCATTCCTCATCTCTTCCATGTGTACAAAGTGAGGAGTATTTTCGAAAGGCGCCGGGAGGGAGCCATGGGAGTCACATTTCATTCAGACATCACGGGTCTTCATTTAAAGTGGGGACAGGGTAATGCACTCAAATTATTTTTGAGACTGCAATACAAAGCAGTGAAGGGTAGCAGTCCATGAACAGATCACCACTGGTTTGGTGCTTCAGTGACAGCCTGAACTCACATATAGCAAGGTTCCTGAGGTGCTCAACCAGTTGAGCGTTTGTGAATTCAGTGCATAGTTTACAGCGGTAGGTGTGTTAAATTTGTCATCCTATTGTGTTAAGCATAACTTGCCTCTGACGCTGATTCTTCAGTCTGATCAGTACTCTGGTGATGCACTTACACACAGAATGTTATAGTGCTGTTCCCTTGCATTGACAATATACAATATATACAATGATTTGTGAGGAAAAGGAAGGGAGAAAGGGAGGGATGTGACCGATGTTTATATACTAGCTAGTACTACTGGAAAGCCTTACCGGAACTGAGCTGTTCGCCGCCGGTTTGCCATATTTCTTTACAAATAATGGAATTCCTTTCATTGGCCCATTACTACAAATAAACCGGGAAACGGATACATTTGACCTATCAGACCTTCAAGAAGGCTGCAGGATTTGGAACTCTCGTGGGCGATTCACAACGCACCACTGAGAGAACTCGACATTGCTGCACAACAATCTCCCCAGGTTAGCCCGGCTGGGCTTACTAGGAGGCTGCCTCCCACACCTACCCACCCCGCACAGTCCTGAAGAAGACCCGCATAGACGCCCCAAGTGCGCTACACCAGGGTTGAAACATCGCAAAATATCCCAGTGGACCATTTTTATAAGGATTCTGTACCTAATATTGACGCTTGTAGTTTACAGTCTATGTTAGCTAGTATATAAACATCGGTCACATCCCTCCCTTTCTCCCTTCCTTTTCCTCACAAATCATTGTATATATTGTATATTGTACTTGCACCAATTACACCGAGCAACTATTTTCACTCTGATTTTTTTCAGTTAACAATGAATGAATAGTATTGTGTGCTAATATGAGATAAGTAAAGAAATATAGTTCACCTGAATGAACCAACTGTTTATAATAATTGTATTACTGCCCAGGTTCATAGGGAGCCTGGGTTACCCCATTTGTTATGTAGCCCCCTTGCATTAAGGTACATGTCTTTCTGTCTGTGCGTTAAAATGCTTTGGAATGTGTTCATTAATGTTTCCCGAGGCAAGCATGTATTCCTGAATAAGACTGCAGGACCCAGTGTGTAGTAATTGTATAGCTCTTCAATTCCTGGCTGCAAAGCACCCAGGAGAATGTGCTGCATGGCTAAACACTTAAAAGGTCCAAAAGGCAAGCCTTATTAGCTATGGCAATGCTTGTTGCTTTTCCATTCGCACCTGACTCTTAACTTCTTCATCCACACACTTCTGCATCTAATGGCTATGACTTGGTCATAAAGATAGGAAGCCACTTTACAGAAAGGACAAATAAATAAAAAATAGTATTGATTGATATTTTTACCAGCTACTCTGCTACAAATTCATGCACCTTTTGCTCCCAGTGCATCATTGTAGCAGTGCACCTTTAGACCACAGATTATAATGATTCTTGCTTTTTTGGACTTTTCATAGACCCTCATTTCGAGTTGGCCATTGTTGGGCATGTTAATTATTGCACCAGATAAAAACCAACAGCAAGATGATCGGTGATTATTGAGTGTAATATATATTGACTACAACACGTTTTTTGGGGAACGACTTGCAGATTTTGGTGTTTACATAATCTGGTATTTACTGGGCATTTTTGACCAGCCAAGTTTAATCTGGGAAATGGACTAGAGAAAGCCTGATCTTAAACAGGCAAAATGAAGAGAAATGCTGTATTTCTCCTAGTTTTTGCTGTTTCCATGTGTGCTGCCTTGTGCAGCACAGATAGGAATAGCAAAACGCCAATGATTGTTTATGTGCAGGAAGGTCCCCCTTCCTGCACATAAACAATCACTTAAAAAGAATGCTGTTTTCCCACTTCTATGTGTGCTGAATTAAGCTATGGTGCAAGGGTGCCTGCGTTGGCACTAGGCAGCTAAATTTAGAGCCAGCGCAGTGGGAAACACAGGGCTGTACCATATTCTGATAAATATGGTGCTGGTGCAGCCCTGCGTTTCTAAAGTGACGAAGCGTGTCTTTAGCCTTCTTGGCTTAAAGACACTCTTCGCCACTTTCTTCTAATTATGCCCCTATATGTCTGCCTCCAAAACAAATTTGGAAAAGCAAGGCTGTCAACCACTCATATGTGTAAAAAGACTCTAATGTGGGAGTAATGGTGCATTTTTTATTTCCTTTTACTATCTACTTGACTACTTCAATAGCTTTGAAGATTAGCCTCGATGTTGCACATGTTCCTGGCATAAGCAGAACTTGTAATAGGCACTTTAACACACCTGCACACAAGCATACACATTTCTTACAACAGGCATATTAACCATTTTTGGAATCGTACAACCAGTGTTTTAAATGGGCATGGTACTATCAGGGACTAGGTACCTGCCTTCTTTAATTTGGAAGGAATAGTACTCAGCACTGATCCACTGTTTTTCATGGGAGAGTACTGGCATTTCTCAGCAGCAAACAAGGAGTACCGCAGCACCTGCATATTTCCTTTTCAACCACTGCATACTACTATTGTACCATGTACACTGCAGCTTATGTGTTATTATCAACTCGAAGTTTAATGTATTCCACAACACAACATTCTATTATAGATCCAGTGTTTTGTGAGTACTATCACTTTCTCAAGTGCTGAAGCTTTGAATTTCTTCCCGAGTATCATATTTGTTTTTAATTATATTCAATACATTAATTATTAACCGCTATAAAACTCTTTATCTGCCATCCTAATTTAATTTGCCGATTTAGTAAATGAGATTCGCAATGTTTCCCCATTTCAGGTCAATTATCCTAAAGTAATTAACAACAGGTGTTAGCTTATTAAACAAATTAGTCCTCATTTTAACGATTTTGGAGAAATATTGAGTCAGCCGCTCTATTATTTGAAGTAGTAAATCTTAAGTTAAAGATTATTTCCGTAGCAGATTTGTTTTCTTTCTCATTCAAGTAACAGAAAAAGGGACTTGTCTCAATGCTCACCTGGAATTGGCTGAACGAAATCATATTTTTCGCTCACACTGCAGACAGATTTAGCTATTGTACCATAAAGCAATGTGACCAATAATTTAACATAAACTTAGAGTGAGGTTTGAGTCTTTTCTCATAATTGGATGGCTTTCTAGCTTATTTCAATTCCCGCCTCCTAATTCAATGACTTTGCTCCCTATTGTTGTGTTGACCTGTCCGTGGAGCATTTAGGTTTCACCCTGTTTTTCGATTGTTTCAATTTAACCTGCTACTACTGAAGCCAGGGAACAATTGTTCTTATTGAATGTTTCTCTAACATACCAGCTGTTGCACTCAATGGGAGTGCATGGCCTGCTCCTTCCTCTCCCTCGTGTTCACTCTCTCTCTCTCAATCCCAGCCTCACCAGCCATCCTTGGTATAGCACCCCTACACAAACTGCTTCTGTATGCCTTTCTAGGGAAATGGAACATTGTGGCCATCTTTCAAGTATACAAATGCCTCTGTGTGTGACACAATTTTACAAGTATTGGCAAAGTCTGCAGAGGCCGGTGGCCATCTTGGAATGTTATTTTGTGCACCTCCAAAATGGCCACCTGTCAATCAATGCAGGTCTCCTGTCAGTCTGCAGGCACATAGCTCGTCACTGCCATGGTTAGTAAAGCCCTATTACTTACCGGTAATCTTCATTATTCCTGGTCACGTTGACCTCATCCCATTCATGACATATGGACATAACCATCTCCCAGACAGAAAAAAGACCAAAAGGTATGCTGGAACCCTTTCCCCACCTGCTCCCACTGGGAGTACTTAACCAGTACTTACCAGGGAGGGAGGGGAGTCATGAATTGGATGAGGACAACAGGACCAGGAGTAATGAAGATTACCAGTAAGTAATGCGCCATTACCCTCAGGTCCCTCCAGGCCTCGTCCCATTCATGACATCTAGAGCATATCAAATCCAGAGACGAAAAAAGGGACTCACCACTCAAAAGTACCAGGAGACGACAAAGGCAAAAAGCAAGTAGAACAGCAAGCCCACAGCCCTGCAGCACAACCACAGTGAAGGATCCCCTATGAAACCCAACCCAGGAGACAGCCAACCCACACTGGGAACACCCCCGCTCCCACATGGGAGAAGAACCACAGGCCAGGTAACAAGCCAAATAAAGCACCCATGGACAGCAATAACTGAAGAACAGAAAGGAGGCCACAGACTGAAGAAAGACCCGGAGCGGCCAGAAACACAAGTAAAGCCCGGGACAGACTAACAGGGAAAAATCCAAGGCACTGCAAAGACCAGGACCCAACATCCCAGCCGGAAACACCAGCCCCTGAGACAAATGGAAAGGAGAAGCCACCACAGGCACAAAGAAGGCCTTCAACCACAGAATAATGACAAGCAGAGAACCCTGGTCTCCAGAGCCCTCAACCCCTAAACTGCCAAGCGGAAGGGAGTCAGGCAAGAAAATGAACACGAAGGTGACAAGGTAATGACAACCAACACCAAAGGCTGGAAAGGAGGCAGACAACAGAGACCCCAAGCCCGAAAGGAAACCCCCAAAAGGGAAACGGCTGCAACACCACAGGACAGGAAAGAGAGAAAACATGTAACAACCAAACCACCAGAACAACAGCACAAAGGAGGACCACAACAGACTGAGTGCTCCACAGGGCACGAAAAGCCTGAAAGGGCTCCCACAGGGCCTCAAGGCCACCATCTCCCAGTGCTCCTCAACCCATCCCAGAGACACTGCAGCAGAAGTGAGAGCACTCCAAAGAAGACAACAGAGGGAACTCACAACAGTGCTGAAAGTCCCCACAAAAAACACAGAAGAGAGTTGAGGGGAAGCAGTGGAACACCCCAAAAGCCACACGCTGTAGCCAGGCAACGAAGTGCAACAGGGCCAATAATGGGACCAACAGCCCCGCCACTGGGGAGTCCCATAGCAGACCAGCCCAAAGGAAGGAAGAGCCCGCCGCCAGGGTCCAGGCACACACCCAGAGGACCAGCCAAGGAATAGACAACACAGCCACATCCAAGGAGCCTGCACACAAATCACTCACAGAAACCTGTGGAACATGCGCATGAGGAGGAAAAAAAAATGAAGTCTGCAACAGACAAAACTAGGAAGGGAGGAAGGTTTGACCAAGGAACACCCCCCCCCCCCCCCCCATCAACCTGATGGGCATCGCCACTATGTACCATAGAAGACACCACCACCAAAAGACCCAGAGGAGGATAAGGCCAGAAAAAAGGCACAGCGGACAATAAATGATCCACAGAAAGAACGCCCTGCACTGACCAGCAGTGCTGATACAGGACAAAAGCCAAGGCACCCAGACCTGGAGAAGGAGAACTGGATCGTGGAACTGGTAGAGACCAAGAGTCAAAGACAGAGACAACCACAAAGAATGGAGGCGAAACAGGATCTAAACACAGGGAACACCGCCCAATGGAGCCACAGATGCCCATGGCCCCATAAAGGAAACAGGCCCAAGGAGCGCCGAACCCCAGCCGCCCAAAGACTAACCAGGAGGACCAGGCAGCCAGAAGCCGGCACCCCACCCAGACCGAAATAGACATGGGGATAGCCAGTGCCGAGAATCCAGCGAAGCACAAAACCCCACCAGGAAAAGAAGCCAACACCATGGCCCAAATCGAGACCAGGTAAAGCCAACCCCAAGGGACAGAGACCACAAGTCTCCAAACCGGAGCAGGACCCAAAAACCAGAGAGGACGAAGGGTGGAGCAAGGCAGAACTCCAAGTCCACAAGACCAGGGTAACCCAAAGACCAAACAAACCAACCAACGACGACACACCCATCTGCAACCTCGGGACCCAAGGCAGACAAGCAGCCTGTGGAGAAAGACAAACAGAGGCTGACGGAGATGAGTCACACACTGCAAAAACACCAACAGTGACCACCCACAGCACACCCATGACCATGAAGCACAAACCGAGAAGGAGAAACTCCCATCCGAACTACAAGCCAACTAAATGGCCAGGAGGGCAAAGGACAACATAAAGGAACCACCTCAAGCGAGTCCCAACACCAGCCGCAGAAGGGCCAACACAAATCCCTACGACTGCCCCAGAGCAACAGGAGACGCTGCCAGCTACAGGCCCCAGAGCCCCGGGCCAAACACCTGCAGGAAAACAAGCACCATAACATGACCACAAGGACAGGGGAGCCAGAAAGCACACCATACAAGCGGGCGGCCAAAATCCCCAATGTCCGCAGACGCCCCTGAAAACCAGATGACTGAACCAAAGACCAGCCAGCAGAGACAGGAGTAGAACCCTCCGCAGGCCACCAAAAATCCCAGCAATAAGACAGAAAGGCTGAAATAGCCCAGGAGAACGAGCAACAGCCCGCAACACCAAGGTCAATGACCCAAGGATAGAAAACGAAAAACCAGAGACCAGCAGGAAGGGGTACAGCAGGCAACCCCAACTTAGAAACAGGGATACAATCAACCGTCCCCAAAACAGTCGAGGTAGATGGCCCTTGCACATCCCAAAGGGACAGAAGGAAAATAACCCTCACTAAAAGGCCAGCACACCCACCCCCAGAATGGGAACAGGGAGGCCCCTAACATGGCGCCTCTCAGTCTGGGAAATGAACGACATAGGACACCAAACAATCAACCCCCCCGTAACGCTCCAACCCCTCGAGGGCAGAGAGAAATTAATGCAAATGATTGCATTAGAATTTCATCTTCAAAATACATCAACATAAACATAATTCTTGTTACATGTATCAATGTCTAAACACTAGTTTACATATGTATTGTATACTATTAGTTTCATGATAAAACACACTACAAACTCGAGTTCTCCCAATATACTAATATGAAAGTATTACAAAAAACTTTATTAATCACATATTTAACCACAAATTTTGTTCTGTCGTGAGTTTTCACAAGGAGCGCCTTTAAGTATGCAATACTCCATCTTAGAAACATTAACCACACAGAATATATTTGAGTGCTGACTACCACCCTCGCCCTGAGACCACCCACCAACCCCACCGACACAGACACCGCCGCGACCAACCTCCCACAGTGGTTCAACGACTGCGCCAACACCCTCGCCCCTCTCAAGACCTCTACAACCAACCACACCAACAAGAAAGCCGCCTTGTTCACCGAGGACCTCCTGATCTCCAAGCACACCTGTCGGAAGCTGGAGAAGAAATGGCTCCACGACCGAACACCAGACAACCACACAGCCCTCAAGAGCGTCACCCGCAAGACACCACCAACTCATCAGGACCGCCAAGAAGACCACCTTTAAGGACCGCCTAGACAACAACGCGCACAACACCAAAGAGCTCTTCAGCATCGTGAAAGAACTCTCCAACCCAAGCTCCAACACCAACGACATCCCGCCATCTCAAGACCTGTGTGACTCCCTGGCCACCTTCTTCCACCGCATGGTCACCGACATCCACGACAGCTTCAACTCCGACCCCCCTTGCACCCACCACCGAGTCCACCACCCCTGCGACTACCACTCGCACCAGTCGCCTGACCGTCTGGGTCTAGCGTCAGCGACGAAGACACCATCAATACCATCAATACCATGAACTCCATCCACTCCGGATCCCCATCGGACCCCTGCCCTCACCACATCTTCAACAAAGCCAGCGCAACCATCACGCCCCACCTCCGGAAAACAATCAACTGCTCCTTCGAAACAGCAACCTTCCCAGAAAGCTGGAAGCACGCCGAGATCAACGCCCTTCTGAAGAAGCCCAAGGTGGACCCCAAGGACCTCAAGAACGTCCGGCCCATCTCCCTGCTCCCTTTCCCGGCAAAAGTGACCGAGAAGATTGTCAACAAACAGCTGACCCGCAACCTCGAAGTTAACAACATCCTGGACCCTTCCCAATCCGGTTTTCGCAGCAACCACAGCACCGAGACCGCCCTCATCGCCGCCACTGACGACATCCGGACCCTGATGGACAAAGGAGAAACAGCCGCCCTCATCCTCCTGGACCTATCAGCAGCCTTTGACACGGTCTGCCACCGCACCTGCACCCTATCAGCACGCCTCCATGACACCGGTATCCAAGAGAAGGCCCTGGCCTGAACGACATCCTTCCTCTCCGGCAGAACCTAGAGTGTCCGCCTCCCACCCTTCCGCTCCAAAACCACCGAGATCATCTGCGGCGTCCCACAGGGATCCTCCCTCAGCCCGACTCTGTTCAATATCTACATTGCCCCTCTTGCCCACGTCGCACGACAACACAACCTTAACATCATCTCACACGCCGACGACACCCAGCTAATCATATCCCTCACCGAAGATCCCCACATCGCCAAAGCTATCCTCCACAGAGGAATGAAGGCCGTAGCCGACTGGATGAAGGACAGCAGACTGAAGCTGAACTCAGACAAGACGGAGGTCCTCATTCTCTGACCCACCCCATCAACCTGGGACGACTCTTGGTGGCCCACGTCACTAGGCACAGCCCCGAAACCCACGGACCACGCACGCAACCTGGGGGTCAATCTCGACTCCACTCTCTCCATGACCAGGCAAGTCAACGCCGTCTCCGCGTCCTGCTTCAACACCCTCCGTATGCTCTGCTGGATCTTCAAATGAATCCCCTTCGACATGAGAAAAAACGTTACCCAGGCCCTCATCACCAACAGACTCGACTACGGGAATGCCCTCTACTCAGGAACTACAAACAAGCTCCTGAGACGACTCCAACGCATCCAGAACGCCTCGGCCGGACTCATCCTCGACGTCCCCCGCCGCAGCCACATCACACACCACCTGAGAGGCCTGCACTGGCTCCCCATCAACAAAAGGATCACCTTCAAGCTCCTGATCTACGCACACAAAGCAATGCACAACACCGGACCCACCTACCTCAACAACCGACTCAGCTTCCACACCCCCATCCGAATTCTCCGCTCAGACAACCTCGCCCTCGCCACAGTCCCCCGCATCCGAAAAACTACTGCCGGCGGCAGATCCTTCTCCTACCTCACAGCCAAGACCTGGAACACTCTCCCCACCATCCTACCATCCTAGCACCCTGGTATACGGAACAACTTAGGAAACAGAAGCAGATATGTAGGAACAAAGAAAGGCAATGGAGGAAAAATTATGATGATGAAAGTAAAAATAAATATAAGGAGCTCCAGAACCAATATAAACTTATGATCATGGAGGCAAAAAAAAGATATTATTGCGAACAAATTGAAAGTGCAAAAAACTCTAAAAAACTTTTTGATATAACTAGACAGCTTGCAGGAGACGTTCCCGATTTGAACCCTCCATGTTCGCAAAGTTTCTGTGATTCACTAGCATCCTTTTTCTTCACTAAAGTGAACGATATTTTCTCTGCATTTACCGCTGCAGATAATCTAGACACTGAGGACACGACAATGCCCCGTTCTGATAATATTTTTCCCCAATTTATAGAAATCACAGATACTCAAACTCACGACATTCTCAAAGCCATTAAATCCGGCTCAGCACTAGACCCGTGTCCTCTGCAAACCCTCCGTCCATTGATGGACACTGTGATTCCTGTTATAACACAAATTTGTAACTCAATGTTCCGCACAGGAATTTTCCCCAGCCTTTTTAAAAAAACCCTATTAAAGCCTCTTTTAAAAAAAACAGGATTAGATAAAACGGAGTTGAAAAACTACAGACCCATAGCCAATCTTCCACTCCTGGCCAAAATAGCTGAAAAGGCCATGAATAATCAACTTGCGGAATTCATCGAGCAATACCAGCTGCTCGATGAAACCCAGTTTGGATTCCGCAAGTTTCACGGAACAGAGACGGCGCTCATTAAAGCGGCAGATGACATCCGTCTAATCCGGGATCAAGGAGGTGCAGCACTGCTGGTGCTACTGGACTTGTCGGCTGCCTTCGACACGGTTGACCATAAGATCTTGGTCAACCGTGTCGAGGAGATGGGTGTGCAAGGTTTGGCTAAAAAATTACTGGCATCTTTTCTGGCGGACAGATCTCAGGCGGTCATCTTAGGACAATTCGAATCAGCTGAGTTGTCCTTGCCATGTGGGGTACCTCAAGGTTCATCCCTGAGTCCGACACTATTTAATATTTATGTGTCGGACCTTGCTAAGACCATCAAAGCACACGGGATGAACCTTACCTCATATGCGGATGACACTCAGTTGGTCCTGGCCGTCAGAGACGATGGGGATAGAGTAGCGGAGAATTTTAGGGCAGGTATGTTGGCTATCGGACAGTGGATGTCGGCAAACTGCTTAAAATTGAACTCCGAGAAAACCGAGGTGGTAACCTTTGGCCACCTCAGCCCCACCTGGTCTCAGGTGTGGTGGCCATCATCTTTTGGAACTTTGCCGAAACCCTCTACGAAGGTGAGAAATTTGGGCGTCATCTTTGATGATAGCCTGAACTTCATGGCACATGCCAACCAAATAGCCGCAACAGCATTTTATAAACTACGCTTGGTAAAGAAGGTTCTGCCTTTCCTCCCTAAAAATGTCGGCAAGACATTAGTCAGCGCTCTTGTCCTGTCAGCATTGGACTATTGTAATGGCCTGTTCGCCAATACTCAAATCAGAGTCATCAAGAAAATGCAGACAGTTCAGAACGCTGCAGCAAGACTTCTTGCTAACATTCCCAAGTTCGAACCAATAACTGAAGTCCTGAGAAGCTATCATTGGCTGCCCATCAGAAATCGAATTAAATTCAAAACCTTGTGTATTGTCTATAAATCACTACATTACCAAGCACCTCAATTTCTGAGAAACCATTTGGTTCCATATATTCCTTCTCGCCCACTCCGTTCAGCTAAACAGAATGATCTGATTGTTCCACGGACCAAGTTAGTCAACTGGGGAGATAGACGTTTCCTGGTTGCGGCTCCAAGGCTATGGAACACACTTCCTCAATCCATCAGATCTAGTCCTAACCTGCTTGTTTTCCGAAAGAAGTTGAAAACGTGGCTGTTTAACCTTTAGAACCCACTGCTTATCTCAGGAGAGCTGTTGACATTACAGCGCCGAGATGCCTGCGGGCAATTGTTCGCGCTTAAGAAATGTTAAAAATAAATAAATAAATAAATACGACAGACCCAGGACCTGCTGGCCTTCAGAAGACTCCTCAAGGCCTGGCTCTTCGACCAGTAGCACCCCCCCCTCCCCAGCGCCTTGAGACCCTTGCGGGTATGTAGCACGCTTTACAAATGCAGTGATTGATTGATTGATTGATGATGCACTCATACAGTGTATGAGGATGGAATCCAAATTATGCTGCTCCTGTATCAATGGACAGGGTTGGATTGGGATCAAAAATAGTCCGGAAACCCTAAAATAAGTGGCCCATTTTTGTGCATTTCACCTATTTGTAAACCACAGCTTCAGTGTTTTAAAGTTTTATGAAAAGAAAGGGGGCTCTCAAATAAAAAAATATGCAAATGTTGCCAGGACTCTTTGTGCACTGATTAGTTCACAATGGTGAACCACACCTGAATATAAGTGAGGCCACTTCTGCTCAGGCCCCCTTCCCTTGCTTACTCTGCATACATTAATGGGCCAGCCCAGCGAGGGACTGGCAATTACACCTCTGCCCTGTTGGTAAAATGTAGGTAATAGAGGCCCATCTGCATCCGGAATGGCCACTCAGGCCCCTACTGGGCAGCAGGCGGCATCTGAACAGCACAGACACAACCCAAATCGGGCACCACGCTGGCCAAAAAAGTGGCCCATAGCAGCAACTCAGACACTGGCTCACCGCTCATTGCCCAAGGGCCCACCTTACCAATCCGAATGACCCTGTCAATGCAGTGCATTCAGTACGTGCTTTAGAAGTGCTTTACTCCTGCCATTGATCGTAAAACATCCTTTTGGAGTCTGTGTGCGATTGCTGGGGCAAAATATGAACCGCAGTTTTATCTTGCTTAACACAGCACACTCACTGACTACATCTATCCCACTACCATGTAGAAAATATGCTATGATTTAGCTGCCTGCCTTCCACAGGTGTTCAAGGTCACTCACAGTGTGGAAAGTAGGGCCAACTTTAAATTCATCCGGCTGGATATACATTGTGAAAATGAGTCAGAGCAGCAAGAGATGGTTTTGTGTTTTTTTTATTTATTTACTAACATTATTGCTTCAGATCGGGGTCATTTAAAAACGATGGCCTCTTTGCGTGGTTGTATGATGGAACAACGCAGGGAAATACTCTGCATGCCTTTACCAGCATTTTTTACCCCACATTTTTCCAGAACGCATATGCTTTTACAAAGTATGCCTTTACCAAGCATTGTTTATATGTATTTATGTATGTAAACAATGTATTTGTGGGGAACACCACCCCACCTTCAAGCTTACCTTTAACACCTTGGCTGCGGCACGAATTACGCCGCAGTGTTGGACATTCCATTATTGGGCGTGGTTCGGACATCCGCCAGCCGTTGGGCGCACAAGCCCACCGTGACTCATGACGGCTGGGGCCGTCATAAGCATGGAAGGGGTTAATGCGTGATAAAGGCATATGTTGTAAAAGCATATGCGTTCTAAAAACATGCGTATTAAAAAATGTGTGGTAAAGGTACAACGTGGTAAAAACCTCGTTGGAAAGACTGTTTCCCTTTAAGTAATTAGGTAGTGATTTAAACAAATAACTACAGCAAACCCTGCAGGATGGTGTAGTATTTTACCTGGACAGTTCTTGCCATAACATTCAATGTATTCCCCGCTTTACTCACCATGAAGTCCCACATCACACACGCTGCAGATATCTTGCAGTGCAAACAATTTCCTACCTCGTGGTAGCCGGATAATCTGCGGGCCAGGAAATGACGCTAGTAAATGGTGCCTGTCACTGGGGCAAGTAGTAGGTTGGGGTGGGGGTAAATAACACTAAAAAATAAGAAAAAGAACACCTGCCGCTGCTAGCCGCTGTCTCGGGGTTCTTCTGCTACGGTCCCAACTCCAATTCAGCACAGGCTGTTGCAAATTGTGCAACCTCCTAGACACCAATGAAGACACTGCTCTCATTCTGGTGGTCATAAAGCATGAAAGCAGTGATGTGATTGACCTGAGTGGGCTGGTTTTATTCTTGCTCAGGTCCTCTGCGCCTGTGCCTCTTCTCCACCCGATGTGTAGGACAGCTCGGATGGAGAGAGATCTAAATGCGCATGACAGTGTGGCCGGCCTTAGACAGCCGACCAAATCGTTGTGCGCACTTACAGTGTGCACTACTCCTTCCCTATCATCATGGCCCGGCCAGACTTGGTTAGCTCGAGCAAGCGTGGAAAGGGCAACACTCCTCCACTATAGCAAAGAAGCCGCCCCTGAATCTTAACAGAAAAATGTACTCATTGAGTTGTTAAGCTTCCTTCTGGACCTCTCCAGCGCGCCATGGTTAATGAACCCCCTCCGTTCAAATCTTGGTATCACCTCGGACCACAACATATCTGAAGGAGAGAGCAGTCAGAAGACAGTTGTCAGGTTGGCCTTCATTTCAACCAACAGTTGCTTGCACCCTAGGTCGGTGAGGTAATTGCTACCAAGGTTCACAGTGAAGGTGTCGAGTTTTTCCAGTGTCTGCTGCACTTCGTGCACTCCAGGCAAAAACTGTGGCCACCTCATGCTTGGCTTGCCCATCCAAACCACCATGGTAATGCTAAACCATATAGCTCTGTAAAGTCTCAGTGCACTAGCCCATTGCTGGGCCCTTGTAAAGTAGGAGTGGACCGCTATCCAAACCGCCCATCTTCCGACCTAGGTAGCAACAAAGTTGAGCCCTACTATAATTACCATCTGGTCTGATGTAATCCTTGAAGGTGCAGATTTTCACCTGCTGGGCTGCATACTCCCATCCTCCCCCATGCTGCAGGCACCTGAGCTCATGGCTACACCAATGTGTAATGAATGTGACCCAAAAGACCTGGTCACGAGACCAGCTCATGCTAATGCTATATGCAGCATGTCTTTGAACTGGAACCTGCTGAGATGTGTTCCATCGCGGTGCATGAACAGTAGGGGACTGACCTCCGTTCTGTTCTGCAGGCAACTACACATAAGGCATACAGGGCAGTGCTCAGGGGAAACAAGGTGATTGAGTCGAGTCACGTTTGGATTTTTCTTCCTGGTCAGTCTTTGACCGCTGAAGGTTTAGTATCATATGTCTTTCCCCCTATTACACTTCATGCAGCCGCGGGCACACATTCCCTGGGTTAGTTCTGGAGAGGGCCATTAGCTCACTGACTCTGTAGGACTCGAAGAATGCTAATACAAAGGCTGCATTGATACCCCATGGTGACTTGTGCATTACAAATACTGATTGATTGATTGATTGATTGATTGATTGATTGATTGATTGATTTTATAGGCCCGATGTTATGTAAATGCCAGGTAGTGTGTTCAATAGCGCCCTTAACCAGGTAAAATCGATGGCTGACTGGTATCCTTGCTTCGCGCCTGAATCCTGCCTCATCGCGCATTGCTGTATGGTGGTAAATTGGTTAGCTCCTTCCCTCTGTACAACATAAAATAATAAGCCACAGCACTTCTGTATGTCTATGCCCAGGCATTTAACTTCCCACTGGTGAATACCTAATGTATACATTTTTCCACCTTAATCGTGTTGCATGCCCTGTGTGTCATTCCTTCAGTCACCCTTTGGAAGAGCCCCCAGCACTTGCTATAAGTGGCAGCAGGTTTGGGCACAAGGGCCTTGTCAATGAGGACTGCTAGGTCTGTTAAACCATGTCCCATAGGTCAACAGGGAATGAAGTCATCTTCTCGTCTGCCCACGGTGCCAGTTGGTGGGACCGTGGTCACTGAAAATGAGACAGAGCATCCGCGATTGAGTTGTCACATCCAGAAGCATGTCTTCCTTTTATTGCTATGTTTGCACTCATTTGGCAGCCCACCAAGCATGGCACCAGACCCAACACCCTCTGCCACTTAGCTGCACTCACTTTTTTTTGCTTGTACCACTGCGTGGTTGTCAGGCCAAATGGTAACTTGCCTGATGGCAAGCTTTCCTTACCATAGTGAAAATGCCTCAACAATAGGAAATAGCTCCAGCAGCACCACATTCTTTGTCCAGCCTGCTTCGTGTCACATGTCTGGCCACCGAGCCACACACCAGGCCCAGGATGGCCTCAAACCTGCACCCTACGCATCATCTGTGAAGAGGGTCAATTGCTCAGCAGAAGCCCAGAGATCCCATCAAACTAGAGCCAAATTGAAGTTATCAGGGAAATTCTGCCACTGCATGAGGTCTTGTTTGAACCCGACCATCAACCGGACCCTACGGTGCTTCTGAGAGAGGCCCCTTATCAACCAAGTCATTCGCTTAGCAAATTCTCTTCCCTCAGGGAGACCCTTGTTGCAAAATTGAATTTGCCTAGTAGTCCAGCAAGGCTCTGCATTGTGTTGTCATCAAGATAATGAAACCTCCCACCTTCTTGACATCTATCTCCCATTCTAAGAAGGTGGGTATGTCACAGACCATGCAATGGCATCTATCGTAATAGAAAGTGCCATCGAGCTGGAAGCCCAGCAGGTGGTGACTGTCTAAGCATACCGAGAGTGTTGGAACTGGCTCTTCTTGCAGGGCCATCCCCAAACTTTTTGCTTCTCCCTCCCCTATTTTTCCTGACCCGTGGCTGTTGGCCATAGGACTCTGCGCACTTTACCACTACTGATCAGTGCTAAAGTGCATATGCTCTCTGTGTAAATTGTATTATAATTGGTTATCCATGATTGGCATATTTGTATTACCAAGAAGTCCATAGTAAAGTGCACCAAGTGTGCCAGGGCTGGTGATGACAAATGCTACTAGTGGGCCTGCAGCACTGATTGTGCCACCTACATGAGTAGCCCTAAAATGGTGTCTCAGGCCTGCCACCGCAGTGCCTGCTTGCAGTCTGTGAACTGCCATGTCCTCCTGGTCAGTGTCCCCACTGACCAGGCCTAACCCTTCTCTTTTTGTGAACATTGGTCACCCCTATGGAAGGTCCAAGGTACCCCCCTGGGCAGGGTGGAGTGTATGTGAAAGGTAGAGCATGTACTGGTGCAGGTGACATGCTCTGGTAGTGAATGGCAGCAATTTTCGGTTTTCACTATTGTAAGGCTATCTTGCTCCATAGATGAACATGGGGGATGCTGGCTACAGTGGCTACCAGCATTTCTTCTCATAGGAACAAGATAGGACATAAGAGTCTAGTATCCCTGAACTCAGAATTTAATAACACATCTTTTAGGAAAGGTTGTTTTTAAATCCTGTGTTTGAGAACAGCACTTTTAGAAAGTTGCTGTTCTCTTGTCTGACCCTTCTGTGTGCCCTGCCCTGTTTGTGTATTGACTGTCTGGTTTGAGAGTGACAGGGGCTGGGGATTCCCCAGGAGGCTGGCTGAGTCATTGTGCCCGCCCCCCACAGTGCTGGCTCCACCCCCTGCTGGGCGGCTGACGACCCTACCCTTCACTCTGAAAGGAAAGGAGAAGCCGGAAAACAAAGTACTCAAGAAACACCCAGAACTGGTTCAGACCGGGCTCAGGGCCCACTTGTACAAAGAGAACAAAGACTTTTAGGGGTATAAGTACAGGACCCCTGACAACAGAAAATTAGATCATCCTGGAATCAAGAACGAACCTCTGCCAAGGAGAAAGCTGAAACTGGAGAAGGAAGATTGTCCAGCTGTTGCTCTGCTGGATTGCCCTGCTGTTGCTTTGCTGCCAAGGAGAGGGGAAGGACTTTGCTTTGTGCTGTGTCCCCTTGCTTAAAGGAATCTCCTAGGGCCTGAGAAGAGCTGGCTCCCTGTTTTGAAGTCCCAGGAACAAAAGGACTTCACCTCCAGCTTCCCCTGAGCTCTACTGAAAGAGTTCTGTCCTTCCTGGAGTGCTTGGCCCATATGTGGTGCCTCTGGAAGTTGTACCTGTGTTTGGAAGCTGGAAACTAAGCTTGAGAGACTTTGCTAAAGAAAAGTTATTGCATCGCTCGCTGCGGAGCGCATCCCTGACAGTGAGAGAAGACTCCCGCCGCTACGAAGGTCGAGATCGTTGCAGCGCCTGTTGCTACTGTCAGAGGCGTCGCATCCTTCGCTTGCGGGACGCTCCTGATCGGTGCGGGAAGTCTAACATCGCTGCGAGTGTCATCGCAGAGCCTGTCGTCGCTGGGTGAGATCGCCACACCGCCTGCTTGCAGACTGCATCACGTTGCTGTGAGAGTCATCGCCGAAGGCAACGCTTTGAGGAGCTGCGAGAGAGAGAAGATCACCGCTGGTCCACGCATCGTCACCCCGGAGATCGCCGCACCTCCAAAGATCGTCGCATCGTGCCTTTGCGAGAACAAACTTCCTACGGAACCTACGCACCGGAACCCATATAAGTGGCCTTCCTCCCTATATAGACCGGATTCGTCGCAACACGCCCGCTGCTGCAGCGGGGCTGTCGCAAACGCCTCCCCAGGGTCTCAGGAGCAACGCATCGCTTGTTTTCCACCGCACCAGCTTCTGCTTTTGGAACTTTGTCGCAACTAAAGGTACTGTGAGCTAAACGTGATGCAACTGTGAACTTTTCACGTAACTGTGGATTATTTTATCGCAACCTAAAGAATTTTAACGCAACCTGAAGAATTTTTATCGCAACCTGAAGAACTCTTTTGAAACCATATTCTTGAACTGTGTATGTTGGATTTTTGTCTTTTTGGTCTTGTGTAGTTTAGAGTAAATACCTTTATTTTTCTAAACTGTTGTGGAGTCAGTTTGTGGTGTTTTCACTGTGTTACTGTGAGTGTTGGTACAAATACTTTACACATTGCCTCTGGTTAGCCTAGACAGCTCATGCCAAGCTACCTAGAGGGTGAGCAGGGGTTATCTCAGAGGGTTTCCTCCTTACCCTGACTAGAAGCAAGGGTCTCTATTTGGACAGTGGTACCTACCCCTGCCAACTAGAGACTCCCATTTCTAACAGAGAGGAATCAGAATTCAGACTCAATGTCTGCTTTGCCATTAGGGCTCCCCTACCTGCTGCCCTCAGCATATCTACTGCATCATCCACTGTGACATATGATACTGAACATTGGTCTTGTCCAAGACCGTCTTTCACTGACCCACCCTGTGGGTAATACAGGTGGAGAAAGAGCCTTAACCGACCCAGTTCTTTCTTGGGGATGACTCCTAGTGGGGAGACAATGACATTATCAAAAGTTGGTTCTTGAAATGGAACAGCCACGTGGCCCAATCCGAGTTCTTCAACTTCTCTGTGTCTCGCAACCTCAATATTTTCTGTCACCGATTTGACATTGTTACTGAAGCGCCATACCTGTGGACCTTCATAGGGGATTGGAAAGCGTTTTTGGAAACCTTCTGCCAGTAAACGCACATCATCCTGTTAGTGATAGCGATTATGTAATTGGATGAGACACAGAATTTGTAAGGGGGTGGGAGATATCGCTGTTTCTTGTGTAAATATTTACACCCCAGAATGAGTTCCTATGTTACTTCTTCTGGTGGTCCCTCTTGTCATGAGCCCTTTTCCCTTTTATGCACTCACTAAAGGGGTTAGATCCTCCACAGACTCTACATGCATGTCTAAATTTGAAGACTTTTCTCCACCTGCATTCCCTCTTCTCAAATTTCTAGCAGTTTGTGGGCTGGGACCTTGTGGACCTCCGACCGGAGTGCTACCTGCCCTTACTCCTCTGTTGGTACCAATCCTATTTGTTTTGCTCCCATACGACTAAAATGCTAGTTTGCTTGGTTCAACTCCCTTACGCACAGCGATCATATGTTCTGCTTAGCCTGCGACATCCTGATAGTGCCAATCTATGATAGGCCATGTTTGCATTTTAGCGCTGAACTCCTCGTCATATGTCAACCAGGCTTCACCTAGATAATTGTGCAGCGCCTTGTGGACTTTCTGCTCATAGAGGAACAGTGCAGCTGTTCTGTGCGGGAATATTTCAACTAAAACACATGTCAGTGTGTGAAATGCGTGCAGCCAGTTGTCTATGGACTTCTCAATCCTGGTCCTCCTCTTTCCCTCTTTTCCTTCTCCTTCTTGTCCTGCATAACTAGGTCTAAACCTGTATGCTAGGCTTTGAGCAACAAATAGATATCTATGAACTCTTTTTACCAGATCCTCTCTTTTACAGCCAGGTGAACAAGACTTCCTAATCCTGTCTAACGCACGTTTATGGGTGGGTCCCCTGGTGATGGTCTAATTTATTCGCTGGAAGGCTTGCCATTGGTGATACTCAGTGAACTACTGCGCTGCACCCCTACGCACTCCTGAATCATTATTATTATTATTATTATTATTTGGGTTTTGTAGAGCGCGTAGTAACCCGGAGGCATCCCAGCGCTGAGACCCGGACAAGTCATGAGGGTAGGATACCAGGAAAAGAGAGGGGGGTGGGGGGATCAGGATCAGGGGAAGAGGTGCGTTTTCAGTAGTTTCCTAAACCGGAGGTAGTCTGATTCCAACCTTAGTTTACGGGGGAGAGAGTTCCAAAGGATGGCTGTGTTCATGGAGAAGCGTCGTCCGCCTGTACGCGCCCTTTTCACTCTGGGAACTGTGATGAAGTATTCGTGGTCAGAGCGGAGTGACCTTGTAGCCTTGTAAGGCCTGATAACGTTTTTGAGGATGGGAGGACCTTTGTCCTGTAGGAGTTTATGGGCCAGACAGAGAGCCTTGAATTTGACTCTTTCTCTTACAGGCAGCCAGTGAAGGAGCTTCAGAGCTGGTTTGGCCGAGGATCTAGCCGGGGTGTTAGTGAGAAGCCTGGCTGCGGCGTTCTGAATCCTTTGTAATTTGTTGAAGGTGGCTTCGGGGGCTCCCAGATAGATAGCATTGCTATAATCCAGCCTAGAGAGAATGAGGCCTTGGATGAGCAGTTTCCGCGAGATGGGAGGGAGCAAAGGCAGGATTTTCCTGACTGATCTAAGGAGCCCGAAACAAATCCCAGCGGTTTTCTTGGCCTGGGTTTTGAAGGACAGGTCTTTCTCGAGCCAGATTCCCAGACTCTTGACCTCGGCTTTGGGGGCGGGGGGTTCACCCAAACAGGAGGGCCAGATGTTGAGGGGAAGAGAAAGCCCATTTTGTCCGAGAAGCAGGATTTCCGTCTTGGACCCGTTGAGTTTCAACGCTGAGTTGTTCATCCACCCCTGGATTTTGGAAAGGCAGCTGTGCAGATTCGCTGGTTCTTGGTTGGGATGGGATAGAGGCACCACTAGCTGGGTGTCATCCGCGTAGCTGATGATTTTCACACCGAGCGGGGTGACTACCTCCTCCAATGGGGACATGTAGACATTAAATAATGTCGGGCTTAGTGAGGAGCCCTGCGGTACTCCACATTGGAGGGGGACTGTTGGAGAGCGGATGTCGTTCTCCCAGACCTGGAAGGAGCGGTGGTTTAGAAATGATGCGAACCAGGCAAAGGCAGTGCCCTCCACGCCGCTGTCTCTGAGTCGCTGGATAAGAACCTGATGGTTGACAGTGTCAAAGTCCGCACTGAGGTCCAGGAGGATCACTGCCACTTAACCTCCTGCGTACAGAATGCATCTGGCCTCCTACACTGCCACCAGGAGGGCGGTGTCCGTGCACTGACCCGGGCAAAATCCAGTCTGCGAGCTTTTCAGCCGGTTGTTAGACTCCAGAAACTGGGAGAGCTTTTTGTTTACTAGTTTTTCAGCGATTTTACGGATACCGGGGAGGAGGGAGATTGGCCTGTAGTTGGCCAAGTCAAGGGGGTCTAGTAGAGGCTTTTTTAGGAGGGCCTTGACCACAGCTGCTTTCCAGCTGGGGGGACCTTACCCTGAAGTAATGATGAATTGATGAGGTCAGTTAGAGGGGGGGCGATCGTGGGAGCCACTTTTTTGAGCATTCGGATGGGCACCGGATCGCTGGGGGAGCCACTTTTGATCGAGGCGAGCGTGGTCGAGACCTCTTCAATAGTTACAGGGCCGAGTGTGTTAAGGTGGATGGTGGCCGGGTCAGATCTGAAGCAACTCTCATCAAGGAGACTGTGATCGACTGGTGGTAGAGTGGCGAGAATTTTCTGGATTTTCTCGTCAAAGTATTTTGCTAGTTTTTGGCATTTGTCCTCAGAGGCGTTGGGATCTGGGAGATTCCCTGGCGTTGGCTCCGGGACTTTGAGTAGTTCTTGTAAGATGATGAAGGTTTCCCTGACAGAACAGGAGGAGTTTTTTATTTTTTCGTCATAGAATTGGATTTTGGTGTTACGAAGCGCGAGTTTATAATTTCTTAAGGAGGTACGGAAGGCATCTTTTTTGGCTGCGGATTTGTCCTTCCTCCATGAGCGCTCCGTCCTTTTACACTCCTTACGTTGTAGGTTAAGCTCAGGGGTGTACCATTGAGCCGGATTTACTCTTTTGGCTCGTTTCACGGTACTGGTTTTGGGGAGGAGGTTGTCCAGAGAGTGAGTGAGCCAGGAGTTAAACTGCACATCTGCAGTGACTGGGTCAGGAGCTGGGGGGGGGGAGAGAAGTCAGCACCCTATTGGTTCTCGGCTGACTAAACCAGCCTCCATCGTTCCACAAGCCACTTGTATCTCACCCTTCATTGCCTGGGGCTCACACACCTGATGCCATACTCCTGTTGAGCACCACCGTTGAAGTTCTAAGTGCCACCATTGAGACTGTGTTGCCAAGCACCTAGTCAGCACTCCCATAGTCCATGGGCAAGCAGATGATAGTGCGCCTCCTCTTGGGTGAGGCCGCCGTTGTGGATACATGCCCTTTTGCAGGTGGGCACCTTCTTGATTAAGCCTCTCTGCTGCTGGAACTCAGTAGGTCATCCCACCTGGACCTCCTTTTTTTCCACCGGCCCCAGCCTCGTCTTTCCTCAGAGCTTGGCCCTATGCTCTAGCTCCGACTGACCACGTGCCTGGCCCGCCTTGTCTGCTTCGCCGTCCCATGATTGGAAGGGGGCCTGTCCACCGATCTATCGCTGCTGTCACTGCTCCTGGTATCACCTCGACTGGACCTCCTCACATCGGCGCATTCCTGGACCCCACTGCTTTAGTGGTTGGGGCCTAGAACTAGGGTGACCAAGCATCCGTAAATTTCATGGACCGTCCGTGATTTGGATCCCACATCCATTGTTAAGGAAGGTCCCTTTTTGTTCGTAATTTTGGCGTTTGAAGGGAGCAGCGCTGTTCCCCTATGAGAAGCCTCCGCTCTCTGATGAGACTGCCTCGCACTCCTCTGTGCTCAAGAGCAGATCTGCCCTGCCCATTGTCATTCTGTATGCACGCTGATTGTCACATAAAGAATGACAATGGGTCACAGCATATAGTGACCTCCTCATGCCACGGTCTAGGGCAGGACATTCGATCAGATGGAAGAAATGTACAAAACAAATGTACAAAAACGCCCATGCTGCTATGTGCCGGATCATGAAAAGAAGCGGGCGAAAGAAGTTAAAATGAAGAGGTTATAGTTATTTCATAGTAACATCATTTCAGAGCTGAAGCACTTTCAATATTATATACAATGAAACCATAGTTGCTGCTTTTTTTAATTTTATGCAACTAACAACCATTGGCAAAGGCAATAGTCATGGCTTGTTAGAGGTGTAATGTTATTGAATGCAATGATAGAAGCAGCAAAATGCCAGTGGGGCAGCACACTATGCAAAGCACAGATATATAGCTTGAGTGTTTTTAAGTCACTCCCTTATTTACATCAGATACGCCCTTTGGAGAGACCCCCAAGTTTTTTCAACCCACTTAAAGCCCTGTAAACAACACCATGTCACAGTCACCTCACTTACTGGCACTGTGCATCATGCATGGCTCATGACATCCACGTTTTCGTGCCTATGTGCAGTAAGTGGCCCCTCACACAAAACCAGCCAAGGGATGAATATAGTGATTCCACTCAACATCAAAGTATCAAATCTAAATGCCAGACCACTTATGGTCCGATTTATCTTCTTAACAATAAACACAACCCCAGGGCATTGCAACAAATGCTGGGACGACCCATTTCACACCAAACAGAGCGGTAAAGTGAATAAAGTTCCTAAAAGATAGTGTGAACAGCATCACAGGTTGCATCTAGAGCATGGGTACTCACAAACTTTCTCTCTGGGGCCAAATTGACAGTGTGGTTTGGGGCAGTGGGCCGCACCCAAGGGGTGGGGTCAGTGGGGGGGCGAGGCTAGAGAAAAAAAACTGTGACCATGAGGTCGAACACAGGCCCCTGCAGTGGACACATTGGTCCACTGAGGCACCAGACCGAGCATACACAGATGTCTGTGTGTCTATGTCACTGTGTCTCTGCCTATGTCTGTGTGTCTCTGTCTCTGTGTGTGTGTCTGTGTGTGTCTGTGTGTGCGTCTCTGTCTCTGTGCGTCTCTGTCTCTCTGCGTCTCTGTATGCGTCTCTGTCTGTTTGTGTCTCTGTCTGTGTGTGCGTGCATGTCTCTATGTGTGTTTGTGTGTGTTCTGTCTCTGCGTGTGTGCCTGTGTGCGTCTCTGTCTCTCTGTGTGTCTCTCTGTCTCTCTGTGTGTCTGTCGCTGTGTCTGTGTCTCTGTTTGTGTCTCTGTGTGTGTGTCTCTCTGTCTGTTTGTGTCTCTGTCTCTGTATGTCTCTCTGTGTCTCTCTGTCTCTGTGAGTGTCTCTCCGTCTGTGTGTGTGTCTCTGTGTGTCTCTGTCTGTGTGTGTGTGTCTCTGTGTGTCTGTCTCTGTCTCTCTGTCTGTGTGTGTCTTTCTGTCTGTGTGCCTCTCTGTCTGTGTGTGTGCGTCTCTGTCTCTCTGTGTGTCTCTCTGTCTCTCTGTGTGTCTGTCGCTGTGTCTGTGTCTCTGTTTGTGTCTCTGTGTGTGTGTCTCTCTGTCTGTTTGTGTCTCTGTCTCTGTATGTCTCTCTGTGTCTCTCTGTCTCTGTGAGTGTCTCTCCGTCTGTGTGTGTGTCTCTATGTGTCTCTGTCTGTGTGTGTGTGTCTCTGTGTGTCTGTCTCTGTCTCTCTGTCTGTGTGTGTCTTTCTGTCTGTGTGCCTCTCTGTCTGTGTGTGTGTGTCTCTGTGTCTCTGTGTGTTTGTGTCTCTGTGTCTGTATGTGTGTCTCTCTGTCTCCGTGTGTCTGTCTCCGTGGGTGGAGCAGTGGCTGTGGGAGAAGAGGCCTTAGAAGAGGACGTCGTTGTCAACACGAAACAGGAAGCTTCCCAAAAGGCCCTTTAAAAGTCAGCTGTGAAAACGCTTACAGCTGACTTTTAAAGGGCCTTTTAGGAAGCATTCGGGCTGTGCCATGTGTGAGGTCGCAGAGGCTGGCAGTAAACACAGGAGATGGCTGCAGGAGCATACGTAGTGAATACGTATTTAATACATATTCACTCGGTATGCTCCTGCGGCCATCTTCTGAGTTTACTGTCGGTCTCACTGGCAATGTAAAAATGGCATGGCATGGTTCGCGGGCCACCAATGAAGGCCTGCCGGGCCACTGGCGGCCTGCGGGCCATACTATGAGTACCACGGATCTAGAGCAAAAGCTCTTTGCTGCCCCATTGCCAACACACTCACTTGAGCTTCTCCAAAATCAAAGTCCTAGGACAAAGAGGCATCTTACACATATGCAGGAACCCTATATTAGAGCATCTCAATCAAGAGAGAATATATGCCAACAAAGTAATGTATACAGAACATTTTATTTCTTAGCAAAAAATACTTTGAAATAAAATAATCACATCAGACCCTAAGACCATTACCCAAAAACATACCTCAATACAGTTGGATCTTCTGGTTGAACTCAGTAGTTCCATATGCAGTCAGTCTCATAATCGCTGGCTGTTGATATTCCAATGATAAAAACTAAATCAGTTATTCCAATCTTCTGTATCAGAACCCTCCCACCACCCCTCCCCACCCCTTGCTTTAGGAACTACAGCGAGGATGGAGTTCTTGATGGGCCTCTTCTGTCTGCAACTCTGCATACAAAGGCTCTGATCATAATTAATGTGAAAAGGTGGGTGAGTGAGTAAATCAAGGAATGGGTTGAATGGCCTTGGGGTTTGGAAAATGGTAAATAGATGAATGGATGAGTGAAAGGGTGGATGGTTAATGAGAGAAAGGATGGATGGATGAGTGAGTGAAAGGATGGATGAGAGAAAGGTTAAATAGATGGACGTATGGGTGGAAGGGTAGATGGGTGGGTAAAAGGGTGGATGGATGAGTGAAAGGATGGATGGATGGGTGAAAGGGTGAATGATGGGTGAGTGAATGGATAGATGGATGAGTAAAATGACAGATTGATGAATTGAGAAGTGAAAGAGTGAATGGATGGATGGATGAGTAAAAGAGTGGATGGATGAGAGAATGGATGGTTGACTTGATTAAAAGGATGGATGAATGATAGGGTCAATGGATGAGTGGATAGTAGTAGATAGTGATACCTCCACATCAAATATTTCTGGTTTTAAAAGTGACAGCTCTGGTTGGAAAATCCTAGTCTTAAATTTGACATGTTAGTCTTAAAAATTTTGACAAGTCTGGCAGCAAAAAACCCTAGTCTTAAACTCCTGGCCGGAAATTTGACTTCTCTGGCAGGAAACCCTGGTCTTAAACAGTCCCTGGCCTTAAACAGTCCTGGCCTTAAAAGGGGGTGACATGTAGGGATATTCCCAAGAAGTAACAGGCTGCAAAACATGGGGTAATTGTGCACATGTTTAAAAGTGCATAGGAAAGTGTGTGCATGTAGGCTGGAAATGTCTGTGCATGTTTAAAACTGGGGGTTGTAGACAGCTGCAGGCTAAACAGCTGCTGAACAGGCCTGAGTCCCCAACCCAGTGTGTGGGAGTTGTTTTTTTTATGTTTGAAAAAAAAAGGGATCTTTTAAAATGTAGCTGTTAGAAACCCATAGTGTGTTTTAAAAATTACAAGCCATGTTCACTTTCCCAGGAAGGCTTGGGCCTGTTATAAAATAATAAACCACAGCCACCCTGAGCTTTGCGATGTTGAAAAAGACAGATGTCGTGTAGAGGCAAAGCTTCCCATGAGAACCTGAAATAGAATGCCAACTGTTAGGATGTAATTCACACACCCCAAAGCCCCTGGTCCCAAACTGGACAGGTTAGTCCCATTTTTGACAGGTTAGTCCCAAAACTTGATATCCCTGGCAGGAAAGATGACGGGTGATGGGTTTAGGGCTGGGACAAGAGCCGGTTCCCGGGGGTCCCTACTTCCCAGGAGCAGGACCAAACAGCTTTAACATATGAGGCCCATTATAAAAGTGTCCAGAAGATTTAGATATGTTTGCTATGGCCCCAAGCACCCTACTCTTCCCAAGATAAGCCATGAGTGTAAGTAACAGATGTATATAGCATAAACTGTACAAGGATAGAAAAAAAGTTCCCGTCCAAAGACCCCCATGACATTGTTCTAAACCCCTCAAGTCATAAAGGGTGTGGGGGCTTCTAATTAGCATGCATGCACAGGTATAAAAAGGCCCCTTAAGGAACACTGCCAAACACCCATTCAAAACCTCTGGGAGCGACTGGCGTGGATTGCTTTTGCTGCACCTTGTGGACTCCTTCACCAACAACCAAGTCAAGAAAACTTTGGGAGTGCCTGGACTGCTTTTGCTGTACCTTGTGGATTTCTGCACCAGAGACAACCCTTGGAACTTAAGGCAAGAATGGACCTGAGCAACTTATCCCAAATTGAAGCCGCCTGTGACAGTTTAAGGAAGGTAAATAAAGCATGGCGCAAGGATGTATGTTTATGTGGTGTTAAAAGTATACAAAACTGTAGTTTTGAAAATGCTAAAGAGTACTTTGTAAACTGTTAATGTTTAAGGCGATGTGTTGTGTTTAATGTGAATAATGATGCCAATGCAGTTTTTTTACAAGACGTGAAATGTAATGTAAATGTATTTAAAATGAATAAAGGTTTTGTTGAAGGCTGGAGTTTAATCTATGTGTGTAGACAATTAATGTTAATAGGGGTGGTGTTGTGGGGGCTGGCGCAGAGTTTTGCAGGGTTTGTATGTAAGGGGCATAACGTTGTAGGCCTTAGGAGGGTACATGCAGAGGGGAACGTGTATTTTTACAAAGCATAGAAACATTTCACCAGGATGTTGTACATTTAATGCTAATAAATGTTAGAGGCTACTACTGCTTTAGGGGTCCCAGAGCCAGCAAAATAAAATACACTGCATACAATTTAAAATGAATAATGCATTATTGTACTCACCAAGCCAGTGTTGAGAGTCGGAGGGGTCCATGGGTCCTTGCTGCTCCTTGGGGGGTCCTGAGGGCCATGTATTTCTTTTTTTAAAATAAGCCCTGTGTACAGTTGTCGAGGGAGGCTCCTGGTGGGGCGTCATAGTCCTTTGGGGGTGTTCTGGTGCTGTGTTCCTGGCGTCCTCGTGGCTCCTGGGACCTTCGGGCTGCTTCTGTCCCTCTTTTTAAAAAAAACAATGCCCCCGAGCCCGCTTCTCCATGGCGCTGCTCGGGGGTGTGAGGGTCCTGCTGTCCTGGTGTCCGGGGGCTCCGGCCACTGAGTGGCGAGTTTTGGCGCTTTGTTTCTTAAAAAATTACCCCTCCCGAGCCCGCTTGCCTTAGGGCGCTGCTCGGGGCTGCTGTGGTGTCTGGGGCTCGGGCTGTGTGTCCGGTGGGGGCTCCGTGCCCCGAATGCTGCTTTGTCCCACTTTATTTTGTTTAAAAAATGCCCCCAGAGCCCGCTTGCCTTAGGGCGCTGCTCGGCGGGGGGGGCTGCTGTGGTGTCTGGGCAGTGTGGCCGGTGGGGGCTCCGTGCCCGAATGCTGCTTTGTCCCGCTTTTTTCTTTAAAAATGCCCCCCCCGAGCCCGCTTGCCTTAGGGCGCTGCTCGGGGGCTGATGTGGTGTCTGGGGCGGACTCCGAGTGTCCCGGTGGGGCGCTGTGCCCCGAATGGTACTTCTGACCCGTTTTTTTTTAAAAAAAGGACCCCCGAGCCCGCTTGCAGCTGGCGCTGCTCGGGGGCTCTGTGTCGGGGTCCTGGTGTCCCGCAAGGCAAGTTTGCCGCCTTTTTTTTTTTTTAAATGCCCCCCGAGCCCGCTTGCGGCTGGCGCTGCTCGAGGGCTCTGTGTCCCGCTAGGCAAGTTTGCCAAATCTTTCTTTTTTTTAAAAATGCCCCCGAGCCCGCCTGTGTCTGGCGCTGCTCGGGGGACTCTGGGGGGGGCGGGCTCCGGAGCCCGTGTGCAGAATTGTGCCGTTCTTTTTCTTTGAAAGGCCCCCGAACCCGCTTCAGCAAGGCGCGGCCCGGGGGATGTCTGGGGCTGGGCTCCGGTGCTGGTGTTCTCGGCCGTAGGGTCCAGGGGGCATTTCCAAGGAGCCCACGTGGATCCCTACTGCCTCGAGGCATGGCGGCGTGTTTCTTCCCCCTGGGACTGCGGTGTAAGGCCCGCCCCTTCAGTGATGTCAGCACTCGTCACGGAAGGGGCGTGGCTTGCCCTGCAGCCTCGGTGTGTGTGTGTGTGTTTTTTTTTTTAAATATCGCGAACTTTACCCTAAAGTGTCAGAGTGCTTCACAATAGGAGCAGAAAATTACAAGTGAACAAATTAAATAAGCAGACGACAAGTTACATGTGGTAAAAGTGGCAATTGTGAGCAAACAAAATACATGAGGTAGCAAACGGTGCATTAATTGAGGAAAAAAGGACAATTGTGAACAAACAAAATACAAAAAGTAGCAAAACAGTGTGTTACAAGAGAAAAGTGAAGTATGTGCAGGGTACAAGAGAAAACAAAGTGCAATTAGAGGCATAATACTGCAATATAAGGCGGCCACTCAAGCTTAAGAATAAGCGCTATGTAGGCAATTGTGGAACTGGCGCAAGTATCAAAAGCATGCAAAATGTGAGATGCGTTAAATAATGTGTTACAAGAGAAAAGTGGTGTGTACATATTACAAAAGAGTGCCAAGCACATATGCGCAATAGTTGCAAGGTAGGATGTTGGTGGTACATTAAGTCATTTACCCAGAAGCATAGGATATGGCGTAGGGTGCTTCTATTTATTTTAAAATGTCTCCTAACGCTATCCCCAAGGGTGCATAACTATTACAATACATGCTTTGCCGCTGTACAGTCACCCCTTTTTTTAAAAATGGTCGCCTAGCGTGTCACAGATAGAGGTTTTTTAAAAAATGTGTGTTGTTGCATCCCACCCTTGTAAATGTATACCCAAATTGTTTTAAGTTGTGATACTGGTTTTTAAGAAAGGCGCTTTTAAAACCGCTGCTTTTTTTTTGTTGTTGTTGTTGTTTTAATACAGATGCAAGACTCTGCAAAAGTAGCCGTGACCAATGTACCCCCGGCGCTGGACACCCATGTAATAACTAGCAACGCCGTAGACTTGACAACACCGCAGCCAGGTATATACATATTTTAAGTTGTGTAGTTCTACGTAGTTTTGTACAACAAGCTCTCAGAAGTTCTCTTTTTTCTAATGTGGGTCTCATGTATGTATACTTTTACAGCTTATGATCCCGACCTACAGCAAGTTTTTGAAGATCTTATGGTGTTCCTCGAGGCTCAAGGAGCTCTGAACAGTGTGCAAAACACTTCAGTTCCTACATGTAATTAAAAAGGCCCCTGTTGTTTTAAACTGTCTAAGACGCTGGGAAGTTGGAGGGGTAGGCCACAGTCCTGACCCTGAGGGTGTATAATGGGACTCCTCAGAAAGATGTCTAAGGCTGGGTATTATTTTTTCTTTACAGACACCCCCACGTTATGCCCGAACGGCGTCGAGGTACAAGAGGCGGCGAGATGTTCAAAAGAAAGCCCTATGAAGAGGAAAGCTTTACCTTCTAAAGTGGGACCACCGTCAAAGAAAGGAGTTGCAAAAAGACCTCTATCAGGTGTGTTTGTTACAAAGGGTGTGAAAAGTACTAACGGTGTTACAGACTCTCAAGCAGAAGGGTACAACGACTTGTAGCAACGCCTATAAAAAAGTTGGCTGTGTAGAACTTAGGATTGTGCTGATTGTATGTGTTCTTTTATGCTTTCTCTAATATATATATATTTTTCTGTTTATATTTAGAAGCGGCTCAGAAACATGCTGCTGAAGAGAGGTCGGCGAAGCCCTTAAGGGACATAACAACGACCGTCCAGAACAACAGCAGCGCTGCAAAAGGCGGGAGTAGGCATGTACGCCATGAGAAACTCTCAACGTCCTACACACCAAACATGATGAACAATCCTCTACAACAATCTATTCTGCACAGGGGTGGGGTCAGCAACGGCGGAGTTTTTACAAGCACAGATAACACAGGGCAGGGTCTGTGTAAAACAGCTACAGAGGGTCTGAACCCTCTCAGGGTATCAAAAGGGAAAGGTGTCTCAAACACTGCCTCCCTTAAGAAGAAACATAGGGACTCAGAGAACCTTCCCAACCCTTTAAAACGTGTGAAGTCCTCCAAGGTATTCACAGAACCCCAAACAGAACCCTTAAACCTAAAGAAGATGGCGCCGGTGCTCCCCGAGGTCCAGGCAAAGCCCTTAAGCCCTGAGAAGAAGCAGAAACCTAGGACCCCTGAGCCCCAAGCTAAACCCTTAGACTTATCTGTAAAAAGGGATGCTAAGCCCTTGAATGAGGCCGAGACACCCATGAGTCCCAAGGAGGCGGTAGTTGTACCTGTGGATGTAGAAGAGATGGCGCCGCCACAGCCCCCTAAAACATCGCGCCTCTCAAGAAAACATCTGAAGCTGAAACCGGGGGTCCCTAAGCTACAGATAGCAGCATCCCTCAGCAACCATAATGCAACGCTGGATCCACCCAGCATCCTGAAACCCCAGACAGTACCAAATAAAATAACTGTACATGTAGAGGTGCACGCCCCTGAGCAGCCCCCAAAGCCGGTTGTAAGTGTTCAGGCACAGCCTAGGGTCTCAACGGGTAATAATACGCAACCCCTAGAAGGGCCTTCTATCGTGAACAGCCCCGCTCTTGAGGTGATGAGGGGGATGGTAGACAACATAGGGAGAACCCCTGAAGCGGTGTACCAGGGGTCTTTGAGCACAGAGGGTTTACAGAACCCAGCTAACCGGTCACCACACCCTGACACAGGCATTTCAGCTGGGACCCATGATTACAATGACAGCTCCTCACAATCCTCATACCCATTGTCCCCTAGTACCCCTCCGGGGGCATATGACCCCACCAGCCCAGCGGCCAGCCCCGTGTCCACCCCAGTGTCCACCCCCGTTGCCAAACCCGTGTACAGTCCCGCATCTAGCCCAGCTGCCAGCCCCATGTACAGTCCCGTGTCCAGCCCAGCTGCCAGCCCCGTGTACAGTCCCGTGTCCAGCCCCGCTGCCAGCCCCATGTACAGCCCCATGTCCAGCCCCGCTGCCAGCCCCGTGTACAGCCCCGTGTCCAACCCCGCGGCCGTCGTAAGCCCCAAACCGCCCTCAGCAACAAGTGTGGATGACAATACCACGGGGGCCCAGGGGGTACAGCCGCTTTTTCCATACAAAGTTTGCAATGTTCCGCTCCTGTCCGCACCAGGGCGTTCGCAGGGGGTCCCTATTTCTAGAACACTATCGGAACAGGCTTTACAGAATGGTGCTAAGGCTGTTAGCAGTATAGATGGTCCTAAGACGTTGCAGCCATTTATAAGACCTCGCAAGGTGGTCACCCCTAAGCAGGAACCAGATGGGTATCTAAACACACTCGAGGTAGTGGGGTATCATGTAAAAGAGATACAGATGGCGGTTCGAAAATTAAAACGTCAGGCGAACCGCGTAAACATGAGAATGGATCTGGGGGTTACCAATTACCACAACAGGAGGGAGGCCCAACATCTGGTCATGGAAAGGGTGAGGCTGTGTAAAAAAGTGATCATCCAGGAGTGTCAGGCGGCTGTGGCCGACATACAGGGTATACAGGCGTGACTATGGCAGCACCATCCCCTAAAGACCCCCACAGCCACTGGTGCTCATAAGAGGCCCCCAAAATATACCCGTAAGGTCCAGAGTTTAGTGACAAAGTCTGTACGCTTCTTAAGACTGCTCAAGCAGAGCCCATCTGCTGCCCCGCAGCCCCTCAAACAAGACAACACTCTTTCCCTAGACCCCAGCAAACAAGGTCCCGTAGCTTCAAGACCAACGCCAGAAACATATAAACCAGCACTTCACCACCGACAATACATAGGTGCAGGGTCAAACATACCGAGGGTCGGCCATTTGAAGGGGGTAGGGGGGCGGACTTTAAAACTCCAAACACAGCAACATTCAGAAGGACCTAGGGGTGGAACTGTAGCGGCGGCCTCCATGAACAAGGCGTACAATGACACCAACCAACCTGTTCAGATAGGCTGGGGCATGGTATCTCGAAAAGCCTGGGGCCGTAAAAGAAAAAAAAAGTGGCTTAATAGTACAAAGCAACGCAGGCGCTTAATAAATAAGATGAAGAAGGCGAGAATATGCGCTACCCGCAGGTTTACAAGGACTCCTGAGACATGTCCCACCATGACCCCCCAAAATGACACAACAGAGAACACCTCCGCAACTCACACTCCTACTGATGAGGGCCCAGAGCCCTTGTTTTTAGAAAGTGTTAGAAGTTACACTCGCAATGTAGAGAGGTTTAGGGCCGTAGAACACTATGAGGAGTTTAGATTTATTAACCTCCACCAAATAACATCATCCGATCAGGGTGTTCTAGCTATACATCAGGCTGCGCAGGAGCTCATAGAAAGGTTGTTACACAATGTGGGGCCTAATGACTTTTTCCAACTCCGCTTCCAGGGGCAGGGTTTTGACACTCCGTTGTTCACCAGGCGGAAGACCCGAGATGTTTTTGACGCTGTGCAATTTTTAGAAAACCTCTCAAGGCTTTTACAGAGTAAGGCAGAACTAGTCGCCTATGGCACTTTTAGAGTCATAGCCCTCATTGTACGGGGGCGTGAGGGGGGTGTTTCCAGGCCTTTAAAGGGCATACTCTACAGTCAAATAATTGGCAAGAAACACCCCCCTCACGCCCCCTTACGACGGCCGCGGGGTTGGACACGGGGCTGTACACGGGGCTGGCAGCAGGGCTGGACACGGGGCTGTACACGGGGCTGGCAGCGGGGCTGGACACGGGACTGTACACGGGGCTGGCAGCTGGGCTGGACACGGGACTGTACATGGGGCTGGCAGCTGGGCTAGATGCGGGACTGTACACGGGTTTGGCAACGGGGGTGGACACTGGGGTGGACACAGGGCTGGCCGCTGGGCTGGTGGGGTCGTATGCCCCCGGAGGGGTACTAGGGGACAATGGGTATGAGGATTGTGAGGAGCTGTCGTTGTAATCATGTGTCCCAGCTGAAATGCCTGTGTCAGGGTGTGGTGACCGGTTAGCTGGGTTCTGTAAACCCTCTGTGCTCAAAGACCCCTGGTACACCGCTTCAGGGGTTCTCCATATGTTGTCTACCATCCCCCTCATCACCTCAAGAGCGGGGCTGTTCACGATAGAAGGCCCTTCTAGGGGTTGGGTATTATTACCCGTTGAGACCCTAGGCTGTGCCTGAACACTTACAACCGGCTTTGGGGGCTGCTCAGGGGCGTGCACCTCTACATGTACAGTTATTTTATTTGGTACTGTCTGGGGTTTCAGGATGCTGGGTGGATCCAGCGTTGCATTATGGTTGCTGAGGGACGCTGCTATCTGTAGCTTAGGGACCCCCGGTTTCAGCTTCAGATGTTTTCTTGAGAGGCGCGATGTTTTAGGGGGCTGTGGCGGCGCCATCTCTTCTACATCCACAGGTACAACTACCGCCTCCTTGGGACTCATGGGTGTCTCGGCCTCATTCAAGGGCTTAGCATCCCTTTTTACAGATAAGTCTAAGGGTTTAGCTTGGGGCTCAGGGGTCCTAGGTTTCTGCTTCTTCTCAGGGCTTAAGGGCTTTGCCTGGACCTCGGGGAGCACCGGCGCCATCTTCTTTAGGTTTAAGGGTTCTGTTTGGGGTTCTGTGAATACCTTGGAGGACTTCACACGTTTTAAAGGGTTGGGAAGGTTCTCTGAGTCCCTATGTTTCTTCTTAAGGGAGGCAGTGTTTGAGACACCTTTCCCTTTTGATACCCTGAGAGGGTTCAGACCCTCTGTAGCTGTTTTACACAGACCCTGCCCTGTGTTATCTGTGCTTGTAAAAACTCCGCCGTTGCTGACCCCACCCCTGTGCAGAATAGATTGTTGTAGAGGATTGTTCATCATGTTTGGTGTGTAGGACGTTGAGAGTTTCTCATGGCGTACATGCCTACTCCCGCCTTTTGCAGCGCTGCTGTTGTTCTGGACGGTCGTTGTTATGTCCCTTAAGGGCTTCGCCGACCTCTCTTCAGCAGCATGTTTCTGAGCCGCTTCTAAATATAAACAGAAAAATATATATATATTAGAGAAAGCATAAAAGAACACATACAATCAGCACAATCCTAAGTTCTACACAGCCACCTTTTTTATAGGCGTTGCTACAAGTCGTTGTACCCTTCTGCTTGAGAGTCTGTAACACAGTTAGTACTTTTCACACCCTTTGCAACAAACACACCTGAGAGAGGTCTTTTTGCAACTCCTTTCTTTGACGGTGGTCCCACTTTAGAAGGTAAAGCTTTCCTCTTCATAGGGCTTTCTTTTGAACATCTCGCCGCCTCTTGTACCTCGACGCCGTTCGGGCATAACGTGGGGGTGTCTGTAAAGAAAAAATAATACCCAGCCTTAGTCATCTTTCTGAGGAGTCCCATTATACACCCTCAGGGTCAGGACTGTGGCCTACCCCTCCAACTTCCCAGCGTCTTAGACAGTTTAAAACAACAGGGGCCTTTTTAATTACATGTAGGAACTGAAGTGTTTTGCACACTGTTCAGAGCTCCTTGAGCCTCGAGGTACACCATAAGATCTTCAAAAACTTGCTGTAGGTCGGGATCATAAGCTGTAAAAGTATACATACATTTAAATGACCCACATTAGAAAAAAGAGAACTTCTGAGAGCTTGTTGTACAAAACTACGTAGAACTACACAACTTAAAATATGTATATACCTGGCTGCGGTGTTGTCAAGTCTACGGCGTTGCTAGTTATTACATGGGTGTCCAGCGCCGGGGGTACATTGGTCACGGCTACTTTTGCAGAGTCTTGCATCTGTATTAAAACAACAACAACAACAACAACAACAAAAAAAAGCGGCGGTTTTAAAAGCGCCTTTCTTAAAAACCAGTATCACAACTTAAAACAATTTGGGTATACATTTACAAGGGTGGGATGCAACAACACACATTTTTTAAAAAACCTCTGTCTGTGACACGCTAGGCGACCGTTTTAAAAAAAAGGGGTGACTGTACAGCGGCAAAGCATGTATTGTAATAGTTATGCACCCTTGGGGATAGCGTTAGCAGACATTTTAAAATAAATAGAAGCACCCTACGCCATATCCTATGCTTCTGGGTAAATGACTTAATGTACCACCAACATCCTACCTTGCAACTATTGCGCATATGTGCTTGGCACTCTTTTGTAATATGTACACGCCACTTTTCTCTTGTAACACATTATTTAACGCATCTCACATTTTGCATGCTTTTGATACTTGCACCAGTTCCACAATTGCCTACATAGCGCTTATTCTTAAGCTTGAGTGGCCGCCTTATATTGCAGTATTATGCCTCTAATTGCACTTTGTTTTCTCTTGTACCCTGCACATACTTCACTTTTCTCTTGTAACACACTGTTTTGCTACTTTTTGTATTTTGTTTGTTCACAATTGTCCTTTTTTCCTCAATTAATGCACCGTTTGCTACCTCATGTATTTTGTTTGCTCACAATTGCCACTTTTACCACATGTAACTTGTCGTCTGCTTATTTAATTTGTTCACTTGTAATTTTCTGCTCCTATTGTGAAGCGCTCTGACACTTTAGGGTAAAGTTCGCGATATTTAAAAAAAAAAAACACACACACACCGAGGCTGCAGGGCAAGCCACGCCCCTTCCGTGACGAGTGCTGACATCACTGAAGGGGCGGGCCTTACACCGCAGTCCCAGGGGGAAGAAACACGCCGCCATGCCTCGAGGCCGTAGAGATCCACGTGGGCTCCTTGGAAATGCCCCCTGGACCCTACGGCCGAGAACACCAGCACCGGAGCCCAGCCCCAGACATCCCCCGGGCCGCGCCTTGCTGAAGCGGGTTTGGGGGCCTTTCAAAGAAAAAGAACGGCACAATTCTGCACACGGGCTACGGAGCCCCACCGGGCACCCGGAGCCCGCCCCCCCCCCAGAGTCCCCCGAGCAGCGCCAGACACAGGCGGGCTCGGGGGCATTTTTTTAAAAAAGAAAGATTCGGCAAACTTGCCTAGCGGGACACAGAGCCCCCGAGCAGCGCCAGCCGCAAGCGGGCTCGGGGGGCATTTAAAAAAAAAAAAAGGCGGCAAACTTGCCTTGCGGGACACCAGGACCCGACACAGAGCCCCCAAGCAGCGCCAGCTGCAAGCGGGCTCGGGGGTCCTTTTTTTTAAAAAAAACGGGTCAGAAGTACCATTCGGGGCACGGCGCCCCACCGGGACACTCGGAGTCCGCCCCAGACACCACATCAGCCCCCGAGCAGCGCCCTAAGGCAAGCGGGCTCTTGGGGGCATTTTTAAAGAAAAAAGCGGGACAAAGCAGCATTCGGGCACGGAGCCCCCACCGGCCACACTGCCCAGACACCACAGCAGCCCCCCCCCCGAGCAGCGCCCTAAGGCAAGCGGGCTTTGGGGGCATTTTTTAAACAAAATAAAGTGGGACAAAGCAGCATTCGGGGCACGGAGCCCCCACCGGACACACAGCCCAAGCCCCAGACATCACAGCAGCCCCCGAGCAGCGCCCTAAGGCAAGCGGGCTCGGGGGGAGGGGTAATTTTTTAAGAAAAAAAGCGCCAAAACTCGCCACTCAGTGGCCCGGAGCCCCCGGACACCAGGACAGCAGGACCCTCACACCCCTGAGCACTGCCATGGAGAAGCGGGCTCGGGGGCATTGTTTTTTTTAAAAAGAGGCACAGAAGCAGCCCAAAGGTCCCAGGAGCCACGAGGACGCCAGGAATACAGCACCAGAACACCCCCAAAGGACTATGACGCCCCACCAGGAGCCTCCCTCGACAACTGTACACAGGGCTTATTTTAAAAAAAGAAATACATGGCCCTCAGGACCCCCCAAGGAGCAGCAAGGACCCATGGACCCCTCCGACTCTCAACACTGGCTTGGTGAGTACAATAATGCATTATTCATTTTAAATTGTATGGAGTGTATTTTATTTTGCTGGCTCTGGGACCCCTAAAGCAGTAGTAGCCTCTAACATTTATTAGCATTAAATGTACAACATCCTGGTGAAATGTTTCTATGCTTTGTAAAAATACACGTTCCCCTCTGCATGTCCCCTCCTAAGGCCTACAACGTTATGCCCCTTACATACAAACCCTGCAAAACTCTGCGCCAGCCCCCACAACACCACCCCTATTAACATTAATTGTCTACACACATAGCTTTAAACTCCAGCCTTCAACAAAACCTTTATTCATTTTAAATACATTTACATTACATTTCACGTCTTGTAAAAAAACTGCATTGGCATCATTATTCACATTAAACACAACACATCGCCTTAAACATTAACAGTTTACAAAGTACTCTTTAGCATTTTCAAAACTACAGTTTTGTATACTTTTAACACCACATAAACATACATCCTTGCGCCATGCTTTATTTACCTTCCTTAAACTGTCACAGGCGGCTTCAATTTGGGATAAGTTGCTCAGGTCCATTCTTGCCTTAAGTTCCAAGGGTTGTCTCTGGTGCAGAAATCCACAAGGTACAGCAAAAGCAGTCCAGGCACTCCCAAAGTTTTCTTGACTTGGTTGTTGGTGAAGGAGTCCACAAGGTGCAGCAAAAGCAATCCACGCCAGTCGCTCCCAGAGGTTTTGAATGGGTGTTTGGCAGTGTTCCTTAAGGGGCCTTTTTATACCTGTGCATGCATGCTAATTAGAAGCCCCCACACCCTTTATGACTTGAGGGGTTTAGAACAATGTCATGGGGGTCTTTGGACGGGAACTTTTTTTCTATCCTTGTACAGTTTATGCTATATACATCTGTTACTTACACTCATGGCTTATCTTGGGAAGAGTAGGGTGCTTGGGGCCATAGCAAACATATCTAAATCTTCTGGACACTTTTATAATGGGCCTCATATGTTAAAGCTGTTTGGTCCTGCTCCTGGGAAGTAGGGACCCCCGGGAACCGGCTCTTGTCCCAGCCCTAAACCCATCACCCGTCATCTTTCCTGCCAGGGATATCAAGTTTTGGGACTAACCTGTCAAAAATGGGACTAACCTGTCCAGTTTGGGACCAGGGGCTTTGGGGTGTGTGAATTACATCCTAACAGTTGGCATTCTATTTCAGGTTCTCATGGGAAGCTTTGCCTCTACACGACATCTGTCTTTTTCAACATCGCAAAGCTCAGGGTGGCTGTGGTTTATTATTTTATAACAGGCCCAAGCCTTCCTGGGAAAGTGAACATGGCTTGTAATTTTTAAAACACACTATGGGTTTCTAACAGCTACATTTTAAAAGATCCCTTTTTTTTTCAAACATAAAAAAAACAACTCCCACACACTGGGTTGGGGACTCAGGCCTGTTCAGCAGCTGTTTAGCCTGCAGCTGTCTACAACCCCCAGTTTTAAACATGCACAGACATTTCCAGCCTACATGCACACACTTTCCTATGCACTTCTAAACATGTGCACAATTACCCCATGTTTTGCAGCCTGTTACTTCTTGGGAATATCCCTACATGTCACCCCCTTTTAAGGCCAGGACTGTTTAAGGCCAGGGACTGTTTAAGACCAGGGTTTCCTGCCAGAGAAGTCAAATTTCCGGCCAGGAGTTTAAGACTAGGGTTTTTTGCTGCCAGACTTGTCAAAATTTTTAAGACTAACATGTCAAATTTAAGACTAGGATTTTCCAACCAGAGCTGTCACTTTTAAAACCAGAAATATTTGATGTGGAGGTATCACTATCTACTACTGTGGATGAGTAGATGGATTGGGTGGATGGGTGAAGGGTGGATGGAAGGATGGATGGCTAAGTAAAAGGGAGATGGAGAGAGAAAGGGAGTATGATGGATGAGTGAAAGTATGGATGGATGATTGACAGTATGGATGGGTGAATGGGTGCATGGATGAGTGAAAAGGATGTAAAGATGGATGAGTGAAAGAATGAATAGATGAGTGAAAGGGAGGCTGGAGTGCCTTCTTTCAGAAAGCTGCAAGCAAACGCCCCTTTGTGACTTCCGTTAGCCAGTACTACTTGCTGATCATAATTAATGTGAAAAGGTGGGTGAGTGAGTAAATGAAGGAATGGGTGGAATGGCCTTGGGGTTTGGAAAATGGTAAATAGATGAATGGATGAGTGAAAGGGTGGATGGTTAATGAGAGAAAGGATGGATGGATGAGTGAGTGAAAGGATGGATGAGAGAAAGGTTAAATAGATGGACGTATGGGTGGAAGGGTAGATGGGTGGGTAAAAGGGTGGATGGATGAGTGAAAGGATGGATGGATGAGTGAACGGGTGAATGATGGGTGAGTGAATGGATAGATGGATGAGTAAAATGACAGATTGATGAATTGAGAAGTGAAAGAGTGAATGGATGGATGGATGAGTAAAAGAGTGGATGGATGAGAGAATGGATGGTTGACTTGATTAAAAGGATGGATGAATGATAGGGTCAATGGATGAGTGGATGAGTAGATGGATTGGGTGGATGGGTGAAGGGTGGATGGAAGGATGGATGGCTAAGTAAAAGGGGGATGGAGAGAGAAAGGGAGTATGATGGATGAGTGAAAGTATGGATGGATGATTGACAGTATGGATGGGTGAATGGGTGCATGGATGAGTGAAAAGGATGTAAAGGTGGATGAGTGAAAGAATGAATAGATGAGTGAAAGGGAGGCTGGAGTGCCTTCTTTCAGAAAGCTGCAAGCAAACGCCCCTTTGTGACTTCCGTTAGCCAGTACTACTTGCTGAAACACCCATAATGCACCCCGTATAGTGGTATTGTCCCAGCACTCCTCCCTTTAATTCACCTATACGTGCCCCTTTACATGTCACAATGGCACTCAGATATGAGATGCTAGTAACAAAGCCTATCCGAACAGATCTTCCCGACCACTTCTCTCACCAAACATGCCTGCTCAGGACCATGAATTCGGAAAAGGGGGTAGTGATGAACAGAGTGTCTGAATTAAGCAGACCACTCTTACCCAGTCCAAAGATCAGGGCTTGGTCCATCACCGTTATTTAGCTCACTGCCCCATCCCAGCTCAGAACCTGGCTTTATGCAAATTAGTCTGTCCCTGGCCCAGTGCATCATGCGAACAGGGCAGACCAAACTACCAAGCCAATTCTTCACCAGAAAGGAGACAAGCTTCCGGGGACCGGTTTCTGGCATTTCAGCCGTCGTCGGCCCGGCTTGCTTGAATCCTGATGGAGCAGTGAGCAAGGGACTCATGTCTGAGTATACCCTGCCACACCTATAGTGGCCAAAATGATTCAGAAAAGGGGGTGGTGATGAACAGAGTGTCTGAATTAAGCAGACCACTCTTACCCAGTCCAAAGATCAGGGCTTGATCCATCACCGTTATTTAGCTCACTGCCCCATCCCAGCTCAGAACCTGGCTATATGCAAATTAGTCTGTCCCTGGTCCAGTGCATCATGGGAACAGGGCAGACCAAACTACCAAGCCAATTCTTCAGCAGAAAGGAGACAAGCTTCCGGGGACCGGTTTCTGGCATTTCAGCCGTCATCGGCCCGGCTTGCTTGAATCCTGATGGAGCAGTGAGCATGGGACTCATGTCTGAGTATACCCTGCCACACCTATAGTGGCCAAAATGATTCAGAAAATGGGGTGGTGATGAACAGAGTGTCTGAATTAAGCAGACCACTCTTACCCAGTCCAAAGATCAGGGCTTGATCCATCACCGTTATTTAGCTCACTGCCCCATCCCAGCTCAGAACCTGGCTATATGCAAATTAGTCTGTCCCTGGCCCAGTGCATCATGGGAACAGGGCAGACCAAACTACCAAGCCAATTCTTCACCAGAAAGGAGACAAGCTTCCGGGGACCGGTTTCTGGCATTTCAGCCGTCGTCGGCCCGGCTTGCTTGAATCCTGATGGAGCAGTGAGCAAGGGACTCATGTCTGAGTATACCCTACCACACCTATAGTGGCCAAAATGATTCAGAAAAGGGGGTGGTGATGAAGTGAGTGTCTGAATTAAGCAGACCACTCTTACCCAGTCCAAAGATCAGGGCTTGATCCATCACCGTTATTTAGCTCACTGCCCCATCCCAGCACAGAACCTGGCTATATGCAAATTAGTCTGTCCCTGGCCCAGTGCATCATGGGAACAGGGCAGACCAAACTACCAAGCCAATTCTTCACCAGAAAGGAGACAAGCTTCCGGGGACCGGTTTCTGGCATTTCAGCCGTCGTCGGAACGGCTTGCTTGAATCCTGATGGAGCAGTGAGCAAGGGACTCATGTCTGAGTATACCCTGCCACCCCTATAGTGGCCAAAATGATTCAGAAAAGGGGGTGGTGATGAACAGAGTGTCTGAATTAAGCAGACCACTCTTACCCAGTCCAAAGATCAGGGCTTGATCCATCACCGTTATTTAGCTCACTGCCCCATCCCAGCTCAGAACCTGGCTATATGCCAATTAGTCTGTCCCTGGCCCAGTGCATCATGGGAACAGGGCAGACCAAACTACCAAGCCAATTCTTCACCAGAAAGGAGACAAGCTTCCGGGGACCGGTTTCTGGCATTTCAGCCGTCGTCGGCACGGCTTGCTTGAATCCTGATGGAGCAGTGAGCGCGACGGCTGAAATGCCAGAAACCGGTCCCCGGAAGCTTGTTTCCTTCCCAGTATAAGAATTGGCTTGGTAGTTTGGTTTGCCTGTTCCCATCATGCACTGGGACAGGAACAGACTAATTTGCATGTAGCCAGGTTCTGAGCTGGGATGGTGCAGTGAGCTAAAAAACGGTGATGGATCAAGCCCTGATCTTTGGACTGAGTAAGAGTGGTCTGCTTAATTCAGACACTCTGTTCATCACCACCCCCTTTTCTGAATCTTTTTGTCCACCTTAAGCGTGGAAGGGTATACTCAGATGTGAGTCCCTTGCTCATTGCACCATCAGGATTCAAGCAAGCCGGGCCGACGACGGCTGAAATGCCAGAAACCGGTCCCCGGAAGCTTGTTTCCTTCCCAGTATAAGAATTGGCTTGGTAGTTTGGTTTGCCCTGTTCCCATCATGCACTGGGACAGGAACAGACTAATTTGCATGTAGCCAGGTTCTGAGCTGGGATGGTGCAGTGAGCTAAAAAACGGTGATGGATCAAGCCCTGATCTTTGGACTGGGTAAGAGTGGTCTGCTTAATTCAGACACTCTGTTCATCACCACCCCCTTTTCTGAATCATTTTGTCCACCATAAGCGTGGAAGGGTATACTCAGATGTGAGTCCCTTGCTCATTGCACCATCAGGATTCAAGCAAGCCGGGCCGACGACGGCTGAAATGCCAGAAACCGGTCCCCGGAAGCTTGTTTCCTTCCCAGTATAAGAATTGGCTTGGTAGTTTGGTTTGCCCTGTTCCCATCATGCACTGGGACAGGAACAGACTAATTTGCATGTAGCCAGGTTCTGAGCTGGGATGGTGCAGTGAGCTAAAAAACGGTGATGGATCAAGCCCTGATCTTTGGACTGGGTAAGAGTGGTCTGCTTAATTCAGACACTCTGTTCATCACCACCCCCTTTTCTGAATCATTTTGTCCACCATAAGCGTGGAAGGGTATACTCAGATGTGAGTCCCTTGCTCATTGCACCATCAGGATTCAAGCAAGCCGGGCCGACGACGGCTGAAATGCCAGAAACCGGTCCCCGGAAGCTTGTTTCCTTCCCAGTATAAGAATTGGCTTGGTAGTTTGGTTTGCCCTGTTCCCATCATGCACTGGGACAGGAACAGACTAATTTGCATGTAGCCAGGTTCTGAGCTGGGATGGTGCAGTGAGCTAAAAAACGGTGATTGATCAAGCCCTGATCTTTGGACTGGGTAAGAGTGGTCTGCTTAATTCAGACACTCTGTTCATCACCACCCCCTTTTCTGAATCATTTTATCCACCATAAGCGTGGAAGGGTATACTCAGATGTGAGTCCCTTGCTCATTGCACCATCAGGATTCAAGCAAGCCGGGCCGACGACGGCTGAAATGCCAGAAACCGGTCCCCGGAAGCTTGTTTCCTTCCCAGTATAAGAATTGGCTTGGTAGTTTGGTTTGCCCTGTTCCCATCATGCACTGGGACAGCAACAGACTAATTTGCATGTAGCCAGGTTCTGAGCTGGGATGGTGCAGTGAGCTAAAAAACGGTGATGGATCAAGCCCTGATCTTTGGACTGGGTAAGAGTGGTCTGGTTGATTCAGACACTCTGTTCATCACCACCCCCTTTTCTGAATCATTTTGTCCACCATAAGCGTGGAAGGGTACACTCAGATGTGAGTCCCTTGCTCATTGCACCATCAGGATTCAAGCAAGCCGGGCCGACGACGGCTGAAATGCCAGAAACTGGTCCCCGGAAGCTTGTTTCCTTCCCAGTATAAGAATTGGCTTGGTAGTTTGGTTTGCCCTGTTCCCATCATGCACTGGGACAGGAACAGACTAATTTGCATGTAGCCAGGTTCTGAGCTGGGATGGTGCAGTGAGCTAAAAAACGGTGATGGATCAAGCCCTGATCTTTGGACTGGGTAAGAGTGGTCTGCTTAATTCAGACACTCTGTTCATCACCACCCCCTTTTCTGAATCAGGACCATGAATTGTCAACAAAATATCAGACTGGACAACTCAATGCAGTAACCATATAAATAGGTTATTATCATACGAAATACCACAAAAAGACCTGCACAGTTGCTCAAAGCAATGTGCATACCGAAAAACAGGGTAGTGCACGGCTGTCTCAACCTAATATAAACATATTTTGACTCGGACTTAAGTGGTTGTCTATTTACTCACTTCTATACAATTGCGCAACCTCCTCTGATAGGTCTGTAACGCTTATCTTTTGTCCTGAATTTTGACCTTCTGACCTGAATTTTTGTCCTGCATTTTGACACTTTGTCATGAATTTTTACAGTCACCGTACTGATTTTTCACCCATGCCAGTTGGTCACCCTACCTAGAACCTGCTCCAGCAACCAGCTGCTCCCACGGTGCACCGTTGCCTCCTTTACCCGCTCGATCAGCAGGTTCAACTGCTGTTCGCCAGGTGTGGTCCTCCTGTGCTGAGCCCCTCCTTGCAGCCACCTCATCAGGGGCGGCTCTATGCTCATGGCGGCCCTGGGCAGGGAGCGAAGGTAGGGGGCCCGAGGCCGCCAAATCCCTGCCAAATCCCTGCCAGGGGCCGCCACGCAAATATGTATCTAAGGATATATATTGGCGTGGCAGCCCCTGGGGTTTGGCGGCCCTGTGCAGGTGCACAGCTTGCACATGCCTAAGGCCGGCCCTGACCTCACGCCCCTGCTCTTCCAGTAACCAGGTTCAGCAGACGCACGCGCCTGACCGCACTCCTCACAGTCCCCGATGCGGACCAGTATTCGGCAGGTCCTCTTTCGTGCTTGTGCCTCCAGAAACTTGGAGAATGGAGCATTATATTCGCCCTTGAATATTTAACCATGTTCTCATTTGCTCAACTGGACGGGGCATGATACGTAAATAAGAAACTGAGGGGATGAGCATGATGATAAATGCAGTCACGACATATTATAGACAATTATATAAAGCTTTTTTTTAAATATATCAAAGCTACCGCACTTTTAAAAAAAGGACATCTTTTTTTACAATACACGTTGAATTAATAGAAAGAACGCAAACATTTTTAATAAATTGCACACCACTTTTACTCTGCACATTCGATATACGTTTTAAAATCTGACTTTGGAACCTCAGTATCAGGTTTCACTTGCGTTCACTGCATATAAAACCTTTTGGGCAGATTTTCAAAGGTCGAGTAGAATTCGCGCTGTGCCAGAAAACCTAAGCGCTGTGCTGCATGCGTGACATTAAATAGCGCTGCGTCATATTTACAATGCGAGGCGTCGCAACCAGCGCATGAGCAAAAATAGCCTAGCATTGCAGCGCAAAACGTATGTGCGTTATGCATGTCCTAACAAAAATCGCAAGACACCGTATAAGGTTGGTGTGTATTTTGGTGGAAGTCCAAACACAAGAAATGGCAGAGAACCTTGCCCGACAACCCATTCCTGTAATGCAGCAGTCAGAAGAGAATTCAGCTACAAGTTTCTCAATGTGGATGAGTGATATTCTCTGCTTGTAGATTCTTTCCTTCCTCTGTGCTTTCTTTTCCACCAAAGCAACATTCCGCTGATGGTGACAGACAATAACAATCTCCATGGTTGGCACAGCCAGTAGATATTTGTTGTGTTTCCCCTGGTAGATCTCCCAGTAAATGGCTCAAGCTCTTTTTGCACCTGTTTTGTACCTGCACTATTTTTTCCACGCTAATCTTTTTTGCACTGCTTCGCGTCACTTTGCGTGACTCTTGTAAATACCTGTGCCTACTGGGTTTTGGAGCTTTTTGTATGGGTAACGCTCTGACACACCCACTCAGCATACATTAAATCGACTTTGGCGCAGAGAGACGCAAAACCGTTTGTGCATCACGCTAACTTTAAAATATGGTGCAAATACATACTTGCGCCTATCTGAAAATGTGTGCGAGGTTTTCGCTGCTTTGCGTCATTCGAGCTCCAGCGCAACCTCTTTGAAAATCTGCCCCGTTTACTCTATAACAAAACTTAAAATTGCCTATAAAGGCACTAAAATCAATTTGTACAGCTATCGTATTTCATATAAAACTTATCTAGTAGAGATCATTATAATGGTTTGCACAATTAGTTTTACTGCTCAACTATGTACTCTCCTGTAGATATGATCACTCATCTAAATACTTTCATGCTGTACTAGCTTTTTGCAACCGTTAATCATGCCACCTCACAAAAAAATTCTCATCGCCCTTATTCATTAAGTTTGGAAGCGTGTCAAATTTTAATTTTGGGGGATCTTATCTGCCTGACACCGAGTTTGCTGAACCAAGTAACTGCACCAGGGAACAAACTGTCTCTTCATGGATTTCATTGCCTCGTAGGTAGTAATACCCTTTAATTATCATATCATCATTATTTAATCTATCAAAGGCAGCTAACACTAATTACATTTAAAGGTTATTTTGTATATCTGTGAAAATTACATCTATTGGACTCTTACATTACAGTACACTTTTTTCCAAAACTCCTTTTTTAGATAAACAGCGTGAAAAGCCATTGGCAAAGCCAACAGGTCTGCATTTGCAGCCAAAAAGCGAGACCTATTGGCTTTGCCTATGCTTGTTTTACCCCTACTACTGCTTTATATCAATAAGCAGGGCCAAAGTCTTTGTGTTTTTCACAACTCGACGTATACAATCCATATAGGGTGCATGTTCAGTACTCTGCACTGCCAATGGGATTATTGTGAAAATGTGTGTTTTCCTTCAAGTGGTCCAGGGGATGTATGACGTTACAACGCATACTTTTACAACGCCTACCTTTACATCGCAAGTTTTACAACGCATACCATTACAACGCATAATGCTTTTGGGCGCTGGATAGTGAATAGTTTAATTTACTATTCCAACTCCAGTCCCCGTGGATAGTAGGGAAGGTGTGGATAGTAAATTAAACCTATTCCCTATCCTAGAGCGCCCCCCAGCGCTATGCATTGTAATAGTTTGCGTTGTAAAAGTTGCGTTGTAATGGTAGTTCGTTGTAAAAGTTTCGTTGTAAAGGTTGTATACCGGTCCAGGGGATATCTCATCTTGGCACATGCACTTTGTATATTGATGAATGAGTTGACAGCAAGTGTACCAAACTGAGAAAAGAGATGGCTTCTTTCTAAATGTATGGCCTCGAAAACAATTACTGTGATGAAAACTACAAGGACACGTTTTAGCAAGGGCTGAAAAAGTTGTTAAAGTTTATAAAACCGAGAAATGTATTTTCAATCAGTGGTATTAAGAGGAAAAGCTCAACAGGCAAATTCGGATAAATTGTGTGAAGTGAAGCAAAATGTGCTACAGCAGTGTAAGAGAAAATGATGCCCACCCAAGCAGAATGTGAAGAGGGACCACTGACTCCCACATTTCACATATATTCATTGGCCTTGAGCTGATTGGTGGTCCTCTGAAGAGTTTGTGGGCCCCTGAAGGGTCAGTTCCCCCCTGCACAGAAGTGGCTGCAGGGCCCCTGCTTTGCACACTTGGGGAGGTTCCACGGAGATCGACGGAGCAGTTTGCCCGGTTGTGCAGGCTGTTCGTGGATTTCCATGCAGCCTTCAATTCTGCTGACCATTGATCTCATGGCAAAAATTTAGTTTCAGGACATTCCATTCGGCTCATTGTCAATTCTCACGTGGCTTCATGGTCAAAACTGAGCCGACACAGATGTTGACTTGAACAGGCCTCTAACCAGGAACATATCAATCCAGAATGGCCTTAAACAAGGTTGTATTGGCCACAGCACTATTCATCATTTTTGCCTCCCGGTCTGTGCTGGCTGAATTATCCTACTCTATTTCTCTCAAAATAGGTAATGGAAGCTAGTCTTCCACTGACAACATGGCCATGCTAGAATAAAAACAAATTGACTTCTAGCAAAAAAACATGGATTTGGAATGGAAGCCATGAAAAGTAATGTAATGGCCATTTATGCAGCACAACAAATACCAAATAGTGTCCTGTTGCTATTTGGATGAAGTGATGGAAAGGGAGAATCATCTTTACTTGGAAAAAGTCTTGTCTTTGAAGCCTTATGGGACCCAGAGAGTGTGTCTTGCAGCCTTTACTCCGGGGTGGGGAGTTCCACAGCATGGCGGGTTTAAAAAAACTGCTTGGCCTTCCATCTGTGTCCAACGTATCCTTGGGGCCGATAAAAGGCAAGCATTGGCTGATCTCAAATTACAAGGAGTAAGATAAACATTGAGTTTATCTTGCAGGTGTAGGGGTTGTGTTTGATGGAAGGCCCTTAAATCCTTGCCCGCAACCTTGAATTCAATCCATTAAGATATAGAGAGACTGTTAAGGTAAATCCAATACCAAACGAACTGTGGCATTTTGAATCCACTGTAGTTGTTTTAGTAAAGTGGTAGAGGATGCAAGAAACGGAGAGTTACATTAGTTGAGTTGACTGTGAGCATGGGATTTTTTGGGTGAAATTTAGATACATGTGGTGCAAACTTTCAATACTCATTAGGGCCCGTTCCCACACAAATTTCTACTTGCTCAGGTGATGGATCTTTTGCATGTTTTGTTTAGGTGTAAGGTTTTAGGGAGACCATATTTTGATCAAAAGAGCTACTTCATCAATACAAGCAATTTGTAAATGCAATTCCAAATTTCAGTCAATAATAATTGTGAGTAGTTTTAAAGGGTTTTATTTTCTAAATAAAGTTTAAATATGTATGATTCATTATTCATTGGCCAAATATAAATCAGGTTACAGAACTGTTAATAGAAAAATATAGTTAGTGCAGATCATATTAAAATAAGGTAATCAGCGCATTCCATAAAGGAAAATCCCTATTCTACGAAATAGGGTGCAATTGTCAGTCCGAGCTCATGAAGAGTTCGAAAGTAGGGGGCGTGGCTTAGCGCCCGGCGAGGACGGCGGCTCTTATGTGAGCGCTCCAGGTCCCCGGGGGTTTTCGCCTTCTTTTTCCACTCCTTTCCGCCTGCAAAGAGGCTCTTCGTGCACCGGAGGCTGCCGACGTCAGTGTGCTTCTTGTGACAGCTCTGCTACGTGGCGCAATGCTTTTTTTCGCTGATTTGTAGCGGACGCGGCTGACTGAAAGTCGCGTCCGCCATTTTGTTTCCAGCTGCCGCGTACTGCGGCGCTCTTGTTTCCAGCGATGCGCACACTCCATGGAGCTCCTCACGCCCACCGCTTCACCTGGTGAGATGTTTTCTGCGTTTTGGCCCAAACGTTGCTGAACTCTACCATATGTCACCATTTCTCATTTTTATAAGCTCTCAGCTAGTCCCATTCACGTTTGCTTAACCTGGGCGGCCATTTTAGGGCACTGGTGCCTCTTTTACCTCAAGTGACTCGGACGCACTTTTCAGCGCATTCTACTTTCCTTCACTCCACTGCGCTCCACTTTTCACTGATGGCTACTACTTCGAACTGTATTCTGCGCAGTTCCTGCACGTTTTTTCTACATGCTCCTCTTTATTCATGAGGTTCATCTCCTAATGGATTTTCTCTGCTCTATACTGGCCCGTTTTTCTTTTTCCACACGCTGAGGTGATTTCATGTCTTCATCATTGGGGTACTAGCTTTTTCCACGTTCTGATTGCTGCCCCTTCAGCTGCTTCTATCTTGGACACTCCTGACTCTTGCGCAGGTAGCCTCCTTTTTCCTGCGCACCTGCCTGTCAGCTTTCTGTCACCAGCTCCTGTGTCCAGCTCCAGTGGTCGGTGGGCACACGGTGCCTATTTTCAAACTCTATTTCTCCTCCTCAGCACCCCCTTCTTATGGAACGCAAGGAACATTCACGCACTCCCAAAACCTCACGAGGTGTCTTCATTAAAAACTCTAAAGTTTTCTCAGCCTTAGCGCACCTTGAAAGTTCTCAAGCGCTTGCGGATCAGATGTCGCAGTCCAGCACAGAGGGGTCTGCCCAACCCTCAGGCAAAGCAGCGCTTAAGCGCCTTAAAAAAGCTCCTCCGTCACCACCTGGATCCACTTCGACTGTCTCCATGGAGCTCTTGTTGGAGGAAATTCGTGCTCTTAAACCCTTCATGGAGGACACCAACTCCAAGCTGCAGGTTCTTACCGATAATTGGTCTCAGATGGAAGCCAGGGTAACATCAGTGGAACATTCTTTGACTTCACTTCAGGAATCTTCTTCCAAAGTCTCTCACATGCAGTCCCAGATTTCTTCTCTTCAAAAGCAAGTCGAAGAGTTGGAGAACCGAAACAGACGCAATAATCTCCGTCTTTACGGCCTGGAGGAGAATTGCGAAGGGTCTGATCCCATCGCCTTTTTCAAATCATTTTTACCCAAACTTCTTCATCTGCCTGAGGGTACCATGCTTAATATTCAACGAGCACATAGGTTGGGCCGTCTCCCCTCTACTTCCTCTCCTTCTTCACGGCCGAGGGGTGTCATCATGTACTTCCTCGAATACACTGACCTTCTCAAAGTCATCTCAGCGGCCCGTGCCTCTCCTCGTCTACAATGGTCAGGATCCACCCTCTTCTTTGCACAGGATTACGCCAAAGCCACAGCTAGTCGTCGCAAAGCCTTTTTAGATATGCGTCCAGAGCTGCGAGCTATTGGAGCCAGATACGGCCTTTTTCATCCTTGCCTGTTCAGAGTGACTCACAACAACAAGACCACGACCTACGAGGATCCTGTTCGTCTCAGAAGTTTTTTGAATGCTGCACAGTCGTCTGACATGGACTTTTCTGCCACCTCATCAGCTTTTCCCCCATGAGCCTTGTTATTATGGCTTCATTGTCTTCCTCCCTTTCCATGTTTAATGGTTGATGTTTTCTGTTTTACAGTTTGCCTCTCCTAGGCACCTTGATATCTTCCATTTCTGTGTTCCCCTTTAACTCTTTCTTCCCTCTCTTACATCCTTGTTGGTTGGACAGGTACCCTTCCTTAGTGTTTTTCTATGTTCTCTTCCTTTGCACCGTTGATTTATCTTGTTTCTCTCTTCTTCCCGTTATTCCTTTACACCTTTTTATCTTCTAACGTTGTGCTGTTTTCTTCCGTTTTCAGCAGTCTTACTCATTTTTATTTTTCCTTCCTCTTTTTTGCAGGTTTACAATATGTATGTCGTCTCCCCCTCGACTTGTTGGTTCGCTTGCATTGGACGCTTGCTTCCTTTGCCTGGCGCTCCCCCCTCATTCTTTCTTCTCGTCTCCTTTCCCTAGTGATCACTCCTCCCCGCCTCTACCCTTCGTAAGTATGTTTACCCCTTTTTCCCGATTGTTCACTTTCCTTATTCTGACTTTTTCTTCCTCAAGTTCACTAATTTCCTTTTTTCCACAGGTGTCTCTCTTTCTTCTTTCTCGACGACTCCTCTTCTATCATTTCCTCACTATCTTTCTTGCTATTTTATGGTCTACCTTCTCATGTTTCTCCTATCAACTGCTCTTTTCTCTCTCTCTTCTGCTCTTTTCTCTTCTTCATTACCCTTCTCTTTCCCGTTCTATTGCATTGCCTTTCGTTCTCTTTTTCATTCTCTCTGGCCTTCTTCTTCTTCTGGGTTCTTACTGCATCTTCCTTCTACCTCATGGCCTTTTTTTCCTTTCTTATTTGCTATGTCTTTGAAAGTTATTACATGGAATGTTAGGGGTGTTAATTCCCCCATCAAACGACAGAGAATTTTGTCTCACCTTGCCCGTTTGAATGTGGATATTGCTTTTTTGCAAGAAACCCATTTATCTGCTGAAGAATCTGTTAAATTGAAAAGAAGTTGGGTGGGCGATGTTTACTACTCTCCTGGGGATGGTAAACGCAATGGTGTTGCTATTTTATGTCACAAAGCTCTTTCTCACTCCCTGCTTGTTCAAGAGTCGGATGTTGAGGGCCGATGGGTATATGCCAAACTCTCTATTAAGAATGTTCCAATTTCTCTCCTCAATGTCTATGCCCCTACCACTGGCGATCCCGCTTTCTGGCACTCATTCTCCCAGCACATCACCAGATTCATCGATGATAATTTCATACTGGCTGGCGATTGTAATCAGCCCCTAGACCCCTTTCTCGATCGGAACTCCAAAGCACATTTCATCCCCAACAAATCTCATAGATCCTTTTCTCAAGCTATCTCACAACACAAACTCACAGATGCTTGGCGCCTTTGTAATCCTGACCTTCAGGAATTTACTTTCTATTCTCCATGCCACCATTCCCAATCTCGAATTGATTATGTTTTTGTTACCCACAACATTGCCCAAACTCTCACTCAAGCCGAAATTGGTCCGATTTTACTCTCTGACCATGCCCCTACATCAGTTCAATTGGATATTTTACCCAAATCGACAGGTCCCAAACGCTGGCGTTTCAACAATTCCCTCCTCTTGGACCCTAAGTTCACTACCTCCTTCACCTCCTTTTCCCACAGTTTTCTCCCTTAATGATACTTCCCCTGTCCCCAAACACACCATTTGGGATGCCTATAAGGCGGCAGCAAGAGATTTCATTATCCGCTTTGTTTCTAAAAAGCGTAGAGCTGCTCGCGATTTTACCAAGGCTATCCTTCTGGATATTAAGAAATTGGAGCATTCTTATTTTACTTCTCGCTCACAGCAAACTCTAACCGCCCTGGTTAATGCTAAGATGAAGTTTAACAAACAATCTATGGACGATGCATCTCTGTATTTACTAAAATCTAGTGCCAAGTTCTATGGTGGCAAAAATAAAGCAGGCAAGATCTTAGCCAACTATCTCAAGGTGAAACACAATAAATTAAATATTGAATCAATCTATGATGCCAACTCGAATCTCAAACACACTGATGCAGACATCCTTACTGAATTCTCTACCTTCTACAAGACATTGTATTCTTCTGAAACTCAGCCCTCTTCCCACTCTTTAGATACGTTTTTTTCCTCCATTCAAAAACCATCTCACTTTCCACTTGACCTTTCTCACTTAGAACTTGCTATGTCCCAACAAGAACTACTTAAAGCACTTCAAACCCTCCAGAAAGACAAAGCCCCTGGGCCGGACGGCTTCACAGTAGAATTTTTTCTTCATTTTTCAAAACTCCTTATCCCTAGACTTCATTCCCTTATTGGTACTTTCCTTTCCCTAGGTTCCTCCTCGGGCTCTTTTTCGGATGCCCATATTTGCCTCATCCCCAAGGAGGGGAAAGATCCTCAACACTGCAAGAATTATAGGCCAATCTCTCTGGTCAATATTGACTACAAAATTTTTGCAAAGTCTCTTGCGGCGCGTCTCGACCTTCTTCTCCCAGACCTCTTGGGCGAGGAACAGTCGGGCTTTGTCAAGGGTCGTTACATCACTGACAACACCAGACTCCTTTTCAATATTCTTTCTCAATCTCGCCTTTTGCCCCATCCCCTTGCGGCCATAGCCCTGGATGCCGAAAAGGCGTTTGATAGGGTCGAATGGACTTATCTCTTTCACACCCTACGCTGGTTTGGTTTCGGTCCTGTTTTTATATCCTTAATTTCCCTCCTTTATTCCCATCCGCGCGCAGCGGTTTGTGCTAATGGTCAAATATCTTCCTTTTTTGATCTAAACAGAGGTGTTCGCCAAGGTTGTCCCCTATCTCCCTTTCTTTTTAACCTGGCTTTAGAACCCTTCCTCTCCAAACTCCGTCAACATCCCTCCATCCATGGTTTTCAATTGTCAGATTCCCACATCAAATTAGCTGCTTATGCAGATGACATTTTGCTCTTTGTCTCCAACCCGTCCGTTTCCATTCCTGCCTTTCTCAGTGAAGTCCATGCCTATTCCCAAATATCTGGCTATAAACTTAATCATGACAAATGCGAGATCCTCCCCCTGACTAAATTCACTTTTCAACCCGATTTTGCCGCCTCTAATTTCACCTGGAAACCCTCCAATATCAAGTACTTGGGAATGCACATCACCCCTACCATCCCAGACACTATTTCTCTATGCATGTCCAAATGCATTCAGAAATTAACGGATCTCACTTCCAAGTGGCATCCCCTTTACCTATCCTGGTGGGGTCGCCTTGACACTATAAAAATGATGCTATCTCCCATTGTTCTTTATACCCTCTCCAACATTCCGGTCCCTATCCCCGCCAAATTTTTCAAAAAGATCAATTCTATTCTAATGTCCTTTCTCTGGAGTAAAAAGAAACCAAGAATGTCTTTAGTGCGTCTGATTCGTCCTAAAACTGAGGGTGGGGTTAATTTTCCTGACTTCCCAGCCTATCACAAGGCGTTCCAACTGAAGCAGGCTTCTTGGTGGCTACAAGATCCTGAGACCTCGTGCCCTCTATGGACCAAGATTGAACGCCTCCTTCTTTCTCCCTTTTCCTTTGCTGAATACCTCTCCTTCTCCCGTAAACCCACTTCTATCTCTACCCCGATTCACAAGTTTACCACTAAATTACTCCTCTCTTCCACACACTCCCCTCCTCTTACCATTGCTGCTTTTCTCTCCTCCCCCATATGGCATAACACGTCTTTACTCATACGTGCCAGACCCTTCTTTTGGAAGATTTGGCATTCTCGAGGCCTTCGGTGGATCTCCCAACTCTTTTCTCACTCCTCTTTCCTATCTTTTGACACCCTTTGTTCCCTCTATGACCTACCCACTTCCTTTGCACGCAAATATCAGATGCTTAAAGATGCTGTCCTTACGCAATACTCTGCCCTCTCCCGGCCTTGCCCTCCTCCTCCCTCTTCCACTCCCATTTCCACACTTCATTCCCTCTTACGCACTTCACCAAAAGCTGCTGTTATTTACAGATACCTTCACGTTGGTGAGTCTCCAAGACCTAAATCTAAAGTGGAGGAGTCCTGGGAACATGATTTATCTGTCTCTTGGTCGGTTTCCTTCTGGGACAAACTCTGGACCAAACTTCGCAAATCCTCCAGAGCAGCAACACTCACTCAGACTCTGTTTTTTATTTACAATAGACTCCTCTTCACCCCCTGTGACCTTCACAAACGCTTTTCTAATACTCCCCACACATGCTGGTCTTGTTTATCACCACAAGCTGATTTATTTCATATGTTATTTTTATGCATTCCTGTTCATACATTTTGGCTACAGGTTTGGGCTCAAATTAACTCAATTTTCCGCACTACTATTCCCTTTTCCCACACACATGTTTTTATGGGCAGCCTTTCCCCTTGTTGGGATGATGTTGATCTCAAGCCTCGGATTGTTGATCTCTTACTTGCCGCTGCCTTCCAACAGATAACAGTCAATTGGAAAGACTTCTCCAAAATTTCCTTCAAGGCGTGGTGGTTCAATGTGTGCCACAACCACCGACTCGATACTGCTTATGTTTTCCCGGCTTGTCTGGCCACTAAACGTAAGGACTTATGGACTCCCGTTACACTTTATTTGGACTCGTGTAGTAAACGCTTGTTTCACCCTCTCCCTCCACAACAGGAAGTCCCTAAACCGCCTTAGTCCCCGATACATTCCACTTATTCTTCATTGTACCATTTTGTTTGATACTTTATCGTGTTTTCATGCCTGTTTTGTTTCATGCTTAACATGTTATCTCAATGCCTTTTTCCCTTTTCTTATCTTGCACTCCGATTTCTTTTATTATACTGCTTGCTTTTGTATGTTCGTTTTATTTTGCTAGAGTTTTCACCTTGATATCATATTGTACTCAGTTTTGACACCTGGTTTTCTCCTTTGTTATCATCAATAAAATTTTCTTGAACTTTAAGAGTTCGAAAGTAAAGGCAAGAGTGAGAATGGAGCAATGAAGCTCAAAATTAATAATTGTAGAATTTGCCATAAAGAGAAATAAAGCAATAAACAAATAAGCCTTGGCAAAAGTCAATTAGTTAAAGCATAAAGCTTAGGTCTGATAGATGTCAAAAGGGCTCAGCCTGTCCTCTCAGCTCTCCTCTGTCCTGCCCTTCTCTCATCTGCTGCTCATCCTCTGATGCTGTCTTCCAAACTCATCTGCTGCAGCTCACTCTCATCTGCACTCATTAGCAGCTGCTCCAAACCCAACTAAATCTGAATCTCCCTCTTGTCTTACATTATCTGCTCTCTCATTTACTGATCTGTCTGTTCCAAATTCCCTCTCAGCTGAATCCGAATTCCTAAAACTTGGAACACATTTTAAAAGTCAGTAATTCATGTTGCAAAAGCATGTGGCTTGTTCTCGTCTCCATCTAATGAAAATTCAGTTATTCAATACATTTATAACATGAAATTGTTAAAAGAAATATGTGTTTTCTGCTTTCCTTCAGCAAATAAAATAAAGCTTTTAGTCAGCTATGAATGGTGCTCTGTTGTGAACTATAACATTTTACTAGCAACAAAATATGATTTCAGTCAAAGTTCTGAGTTACATCCTGTAATTTACTTGAGAAGTCTTTATTTCACAAAATGAAAGGCAACATTCTTTTTTCTATGTTATCTTGAGGCCTAACCTGAGGTCAGCTTTTCAAGCGGGTCTGAAAGCACATTCTCAACTATTATTTTAACAAGCTGTCACTGTGTTTCACACTATTAAATGTTGTTTTAATTTAATACAAAGTGCACATTCATTCTGCACACATGTTTTACATTGCAAGTTTAATAAAAAGCACATTTCTACAATTAGGTAAAAATCTTAAGGCACTCAGATTAAGTGTATTTATGGATGACTCAGTATTTCCTAAAGCATTTATTTAATACACGGAATGAGTCTAATGAAGGCCTGGCATTGAATATGAAAGCCTTGTGTTTTCAGCACTAAATGTCTGTGTGTCATTTTTAAATGTATTTTTCATATTTGAAACCCAAGGCAGATTATCATTAGTAGTGACTATTATATATGTATAGGAAAGTTCTCACAACTTGGAATAATATCTTTTTCTACCTAAAGTCTAGTCTGAGCTGGTAGGAAGGCCAGGATGATAGAACTCTTATTAGAACATTGGAATATTTAGAGCTCGACTGATGACAATGGAGCGGCAGCTGTCTATATAAACTGGTATAGTACCACTGCTCCCAACATTTCAATGTTCTCATATACAGCCTTTGCCTTTCTCTTATCCCTGCCTCTCCAAAATATATGGAGAGGGCAGGGTAAAGGGAAAGGCAGAGCCCTCCCCCTTTCTCCTCCAGTAGTTCACATTTTCACTTGAGCCTCTGGAGAAGGGACGGGGAATGCTGCTCAGCTCCTGGTTCTCACTGGCCTGGTTGATAGAGAAAAAGCAGTACAGCTGAGCCCAGAGAAAACTAGAGGCTGACTTTGGGCCCCTTCACAGCTATTACTGTGAATGTTCAACAACTAAGAGCTGTGGCCCTGTGCTTGGATGTTAGCTGATGAACAATCACAGCAACAGCTGTGAATTAACGTCTTCAGAGCCTCTGTGATTTCAACCCCCTGGAGTTCTGAGAGGCCTTGGTCTTTATGATTAGGACATTCTACCCTCAAGGGGCGAAATGCTCTAATAGTCTTATAGCCTGTCATAGCAGGCTATACCAACAAGTAAAGGACCCCTCACTTGTTAAAGGCCTGAGCCGATGCTGGAGCCGACCTTTAATGGCCAGTATAGCTACCACATCAGGCTATAAGACTATATTAAGTTACTGTAAACAGTGGATACCATATTCACATGACTGGCCAAGATCAACACTTAATTGATTTAAACACTTGCATCCCAAACCCCAGAGACCGAGATGGAGGAGAGTCATTTGCTCAGGCCAAAATCCAGGTGGCAAGGTTTTGGGGGAGTTGTTCCCTACATTCATCAGTAACTCTGTTTTCTATGACTGGAATGTTAACAAGTTACTATACATCCATTTGTTTGCTGTAAGTCGTGGTTCTTATACCACTTCCTTGGTATATGGTTTATGACGCCCCTAGGGTTTATCATATGCTGTGCTAATTTACTGTGTGCTAAATAAGTTTGCTGAATGTACTTTTGCCTCTAGCCTCATAAAGAGACTAGAGGGATGTGTTTAGAATAGATACATATATTTTATATATATACCTGATGTGGTTCTCCTTTCATTTGGTCATTCATGAGATTATAGACTGGTAAAACAAGCTGCTTTACATTCCTTCAAGACTTAGCCTGAAGGCTGCTCTCCACAGCTACCACTAGGACAGCTTTCTATATAGGTTGTCTTTAAACCTACCATCAATAAGGGTCGTTTGGACTGGTGCAAGGTGCCCACTAGAATAGTGGACAGCATATGCCAGGCCAACTTCTCACATTGGCCAAAGTGGATACATAAGGGGGAACTAACATTAGCCCACTCTATGACAACCCGCCTTCATTTAGATGGGGCTAAGGCACAGAAAATGATTTTCCACCCGGGCTGTATGTTTTAGTGATGCGTGCCTGTAATGAATCAATGAAGTGGGAGGGAAGAAAAGTAGATTTGAGTTACAGCTGAATATAATTGCATACTTTACCTTCATGATATTTTTGTAGTCGATATTAATACATTTGTATAACAATATTTTTTCCCTCGCTGTTCTGACCTTCACCGTTTCTGAGTTATTATACATTCAGGGAGTGAACCTCTATTTGTACAATAATGACACTCCAGCCTCATAGAGATGATCACCTCCAATACATTTTCAGGAGGTCTCTAGCTTATTTACACTGGGAACCGAGTGCATTTTTAAAAGGGAAGGTTTCAAAGCAAAGTGCAACTCAAACCCATTCAAAAAGACCCACATCTACAGTCTGTTGAAGAATTACAGATAATCAGAACACTGTTATAAGGAGGCCTAAACCTCCTCTATCGTAAGCAAACGTCTGAAGGAGACTCTTGTGGCAAGTGCTTGCCTGTGTAGTCCCCCTTCCAAAATCTGTCTAGACCAATGTTATGACAATATGGACATCAGCTTAGTGTAGAGAACCATGGTGACCATGGAAGTTGATAAATGCAACAACCTGGACGAACCCACTAATGAATCCTTTAGTTTTACCGACTCAGTGCAAAGCACCAGAGTTCAAAAATCCAATGTATTTGTAAGAAGAACCCTCACCCACCAACCGAGTTGGTGGTATGCTTCATCATTGGATTCCCAGCTGGGCTGCCGAGTGCAACCCAGCTCAGCTTCAACGCCTGAGTTACAGCTGAGCGTTTTTTTTTAGATGACAGTGAGGTGTGTGCTCAAAAAATGGTGAGGTTAAAATGTCTCTAGGATGCCCAAACGGGAAATGGTTTATTCATAGGGTCCTAGGACACGTCTAAAAACAAAAGGAGGGATATAGTGAAGATGGAAAATGGGTCCTCAATATCCACTAAATGTTGGTCAACATGTTTCAGCCTCTCCAGTAGTCATGAGGGTTTTTTCAGGACCAAAAGAACGTGAAATTGTGAGGTGGTTACAAAAGTGTAGATAGCCGCGTGAATAATTATCAGCACACACAGTAAGGCGTGCTGTGTATGTGCTGGTGTAGCCGTACTTATGAACCCACTTACTAGTTGAAATCTGTAAGAAAAAACACATACAACGTAATGGACATACACAACATATAGGGAAATATTGCCATGATTAGCTTCATTATCCTTGCATAAATGATGTGCTGATTTCCATTGTCTGGTGCGTATCATGAGTTGGAATATCTGTAAATACATCCCATTAAACATGCGTAGACATGGTGTAAACATACGTTTTATTCGAAAGGTCATGCATGGTGGTAGGTGGCAGCATGCATGTCTATAGGTCAGTGAGTTCCTTGCATAGTCACATGTAGGCAGGTGGCACAAATGTTATTTCTTTGTGTCATGCTGAGAGCTGGTAATTTCTGGAAATGGCTACTATAAACGGTGTAGGACTAAATATGTCTGTATATGAGCACAGGTATAATTATCATGCGTTTGTCTGATTGGCGACTTTAAATAAAAAAAAAATTCCTACTGTCACAGAGACGATAGGTACATTAAGACAGAGATAACCAACCTCAGCTGCGCAAATTTAGAATGAAAATATCTTACACCAGCTGAGAATAAAAGATCAAGAGAGGGGGTCTCCTGTAGTCACACACTCTGAAAACAAAGGTGAGGCATGTAATAATGTAGTGGTCTATCTGAGAGACTAGCTCTGTCAAAAAATGACCTTGCTGCAATATGGGGCATGATCACTTACTTCTTCAAGGATGACCACCCGCCTACTCAGGTCTTCTCGGGATCCCGCCGATAAATGTCTCGGTGGAAAGTGAAATGTTATAGCGGTGCTGGGTGTAGAATTGGGGCGTGCAGCGTAGCATTACGCTGGCTAGAGGCGTGGTAGCGTTACGTGATGTGGTCACGTGATCTGTGGAGCTACTAGAGTGCTGACCTCGATAGCGTGGTATGCTGCGCGAGGGGAACTTTGTTCAGTGTATTGTGAACGTGCAATAAAGATATAGCAGAAAAGCGCTTACTGCCAATGACAATGTGGCTGTGAGTGCTGGCCGCTCTGACTTGGCGCGCTTAGTATGGAAATCATACATCCTGTGTGTGAATACTCGATAAAGATATGATTGATAAAAATTATTATTGATTGAGAAAGACGCATCGTCCATTTTAGTGCACTGCACCATTGTTCCACAATTCGCAAGTGGTGTTTTAAGTACGAAAGGTCAAAACACAGGGTAGCAGTGTGTGAAGGCACATTTGTAGGGTGGTTTATGGTGCCTCATTTCCTAATGTATACAGACACGTTCATTGACGTAGGGGTGCTGGTGACTACTCAATTGCCCGCAGACAGGTAGTGCAGGGCATAAAGTAACGAGGGATGCTTTAAAACGTGTTTACTCAAACTTGTTATAAGGGGATTATTTTATAGGCATAAGTGGGATTCATCTATGCTAAGGGATGTAAGTAGGTGACCCATTAATCATCAGTTCTTAAATGCCACTAGCCCACTCAGAAGGCAAGATCTTAAGTACGGTAATCCAGTTGCCCCCCATAGTAAATTGGAGTTGTATAGATGAGTGGTCAAATGGGTTAGAAATAAGACCTAAGTTACCATAATATATCTTATATGGTCTGTTAAGTGAGTTCCCTGGGATATTATCATTCAGACCGTTTTTATGTGTAGATAACCGACAGACCCAGCACTGCGCCTTGTCTAGAAGGCGACTTTGTAGGTTGGTGGTACCTTTTTCCAAGTATTCAATTACCAGCCTTCTCATGTCATTTGTGGTATGGCCAAGTTCAAGGAAATGTGCAGTCATTTTTGTGGGATCACTGATATAATATCGATTACACAAATATAGAACTACCAAAATATCGAGGAAAAAATATAGAATACAAAAATATCGAATTCCTATCTCCAAACAGGTAAGTACAAAAAAATGGAATCAAAAATATTGTTGTATAACGTTGTATATCGTTGACTAACTATAGTTAGCCAAAATATCGATTTTTTTTGTCTTAAAAGTAATTGAAAAATAATGAAATAATAAATATAATTAACTTAAACATACTTAAAATACTTAAATAACCTTAAAATTAATAAATAATTAATGTAAGTAAAAAAAAGATACAATTTTATTTTTTAATACATATAAATAATAACGTAATATTAATAAAAAATATACAATATTTTTACCATACGCGGAGAGAGTAAAATTTACTATTACGACTCTTGTGAGTGCAACAGTAGGGAAAGCGTTGGATAGCCTAGGGGTAAAAATAACTATTCCCACTCCAGTGAGTGCAACAGTAGGGAAAGCGTTGGATAGTGGGAGGGTAAAAATTACTATTCCCACTCCAGTGAGTGCAACAGTAGCTAAAGCATTGGATAGCGTAGGGGTAAAAATTACTATTCCCACTCCAGAGAGTGCAATAGTAGAGAAAACGTTGGATAGCGTATGGGTAAAAATTACTATTCCCACTCCAGAGAGTGCAACAGTAGGGAAAACATTGGATAGCGGGAGGGTAAAAATTACTATTCCCACTCCAGTGAGTGCAACAGTAGGGAAAGCGTTGGATAGGGGGAGGGTAAGAATTACTATTCCCACTATAAAGAAGTGCAACACTAGAGAAAATGTTGGATAGCCAAGAAGTAAAAATTACTATTCCCACTCCAGAGAGTGAAACAGTAGGGAAAGCTTCGGATAGCGTAGGGGTAAAAATTACTATTCCCACTCCACAGAGTGCAACAGTAGGAAAAGCATTGGATAGCGGGAGGGTAAAAATTACTATTCCAACTCCAGTGAGTGCAACAGTAGGGAAAGCGTTGGATAGCGGGAGGGTAAAAATTACTATTCGCACTCCAGAGAGTGCAACAGTAGGGAAAACGTTGGATAGCGTAGGGGTAAAACTTACTATTCCCACTTCAGTGAGTTAAACAGTAGGGAAAGTAATGATTTATTATATCAATAAAAATAAATTAAATATCAATACCAATAAAATATTAATTAAAATTAATTACCAATTTAATACTATGTAATAATTAATTAATTAGAAATACAAATAAATATTTGTTATTAAAAATCAATTACCTATTCATAATTAATTAACAACTAATTAATTTTCAATAACAAAAACTAATTATTAATACAAATTAATACCATGTAATAATTAATTAACAGTAAATTAATTATCAATACACAAAACGTATTTTTAATATGCAATTAATTACAATTACATTACTTCCCACCATATTCCCCTATAAACCCACAACCTGCTACAGAAAATAAATTAATAAAATTATCATAATTATCAAAGAATGAATTCATAAAAACGAATTAACAATTAATAAAATGAATTACCAATTAAACATTTATTAACAATAAATAAAAAATCAATACCAATAAATAAATAAAAAATATTTACTTAATTACAATTAAATTACTTCCCACCCTATTCCCCTATAAACCCACAACCCGTACGGAAAACAAATTAATAAAATTAACATAATTATCAATTAATCAATTAATACAAATTAATTACCAATTAATAAAAATGAATTACCAATTAAAAAAGTAATTAACAATAAATTCAAAATAAATACCAATAAATAAATACAAATATTTAATTAATTACAAATAAATTACTTCCCACCCTATTCCCCTGTAAACCCACAACCCGCTACAGAATTAAAAAGCTAAATTAAATTCAAAATAATTAATAATTGTTAAAAATGTATATTTAATTTAATATAATTAAATGACTTCCCACCCTATTCTCCTATAAACCCACAACCCGCTACAGAATTAAATTATGCAAAAATTAAATAACATAAAATTCATGTCTTAAAAAAAATTAAACATACATTTCAAAAATAATATACAATTTTCACACATATACTAACATACAAAACACTTTAAAAAAATCGATATTATTAAAAATTCAATATATTTTAATGCCTACGTTATATACTTCGATATTTTAAACTTCGATAATTTAAACTTCGATATTTTGACAATTGATATTACTTACCTTCAATTCGATATTTTTAACAACTATATTATGTCCATTCGATATTTTGCCCATTCTATATTTTTTATTCGATATTATGTCCATTCTATATTTTTACTTCGATATTATGTCTTAATACCATTTTGGTGGTGTTGCGCTGTGTAACGGATATTACTCCTGTGTTCATATATCCGAATTTTTATTTTTTGGCTTGTCATCCTAACGTACCGGAGTCCACAGGGACAAGTGATAAGGTAGATGACGTTGCATGAGCTGCAGTTTGTGTGCTTTTTTATCTGTCATGTACTACCAGGTTCCAAGTTCAGGGATTTAGTTGGCTTTGTGAGGTGGCACACGCTTCAGTTGCCACACGGAAAATGGCCAGTCACATTAAGGAGTTCCCAGGCATTTAAGACAGTACTTGCATGGGTTATTTTGTTTTTGTGGGTGTGTGGCCACCAAGCTGTCCTTTAGGCTTCCTGCTCTTCTATATGAGAATAGTGTTTTTTTCCAGTTCAGTCTGCCTCTCGTGAGTATTCTCCAAATGTTATGAATGATTTGAGCCACTCTGTTAGAGATAGAATTTTAGGTGGTTATGCACGTGGGTGGTATAGTAGGGGGTGTCCGTTGTGTTTGTTCTAGTAAGCCTTCGCGGTTGTGTTTTCTGGCTCGCTTTTGGGCTTTTTTCGTGATTCTGTCAGGGTATCCATGGAATTTGAGTTTGGTAGTCAATGAAGTTGCTTGTTCTTTGTAACCTCGGATGTTGCTACAATTTCTGAACAATCTGAGATATTGCCCATATGGCAAATTCCCTCACAGGGGTCTGGGATGATAGCTCTCAATTCGTAGGAGAGACTTTATTGCAGTGGGTTTGAAGTGTGTTTTAGTCGTAAGGTATCCTCCTTCCGCTGTGATGTCTAAATCTAGAAAGGTGATGCTGTTGTTGCTTATGTTGTGTATAAACTTGAGGTTATTATCACGGCAATTGATCCAACCCCGAAACGATTGTAATGCATCTTCAAGGCCTTCCCATATTAAGAAAACATCATCGATATATCTCTTGCAGAATTTGATGTTTGTTGAGAATGGCATTTCAGGGTTGAGAAGATGTTTTTTTTCAAAATTGTACATGTACCGTCCTGCCACACTAGGGACGAATGTACTGTCTATTGATGTACTGTATATCTGCAGAAATATGTTACCTTCAAATTCAAAGTAATTGTCCTTCAGTGCCATTTCTGCGCACTGGAGAACAAAAGATTTTGGAGTGAAGTAGTTCCAGGATATTGTGTCAAGTGATGAACTGAGCACTTGTAGTGTGTCTTCTTGCGGAAGACTAGTATATAGACTCTCTATGGCCAGACTGATGAAAAAGGAGGTGTCTGGATTAAAGGTGAGAGTCTGTAAATGTCCCAATAGGTCTTTTGTGTCTTTGAGATATGTTGGTGTTGTTTGCACAATAGTTTGTAGATAGAAGTCACAAAAGCATGAAAGGGGTTCCAGTAATGAGCCAATGCCTGAAACAATCAGGCGTCTGGGGGGCGGGTCTATTTTTATGAATTTTGGGGATAGTGTAGAAATACAGGATCTTTGCTCCGATGGAGGTCAGGAATAGGGCCTCCTGTTTGCTGATGTTGCCTCTGGATTCCACGTCTTCTACTTCGGTTTTTATTCTTGCTTTCAGATCCTCACTTGAGTCTTGTTCTAATCGTCTGTAGTTTTCAGCATCTCCAAGACGTTTTCTGTATTCTGCTCGGTAATCCTCCTTGTTATGCAGTACTATGCCTCCACCTTTATCTGCAGATTTGATGATGATTTGGTAATTTGATCTCAAGGCACGTATGGTGTCAAATTCTGCGCCACTTGTGATTTTGAATGGTGTTTCTCTGTGGTTTCTTCATTTTCATTGAAGATGGCCTGTTCGAATTCTGCAAACTCGACTGGTATGGCATGTGGAGTAGGGATAAAAGAGGATTTAAGTTAAAGATTAGCGTTCCCTTGTTCATCTCTTCGATCTTGTGTCATTTGGTTTTCAAAGAATGCCTTGAGTTTTAGTTAGCGTAAAAATTCAGACAACTCGCAATGCAGTCTGAATTTATCAAATCTTGCGGTAGGTACGAAACCTAGTCCTTTGTTCTGGGCTTTCTCCTCAGCCTCAGTCAAGGTGTGTGATGAAAGGTTGGTGACTAAATTGCTGCTCCTTGGATTTGTTGCATGTGTGGGCCCCTTGATTCTGGTCTTCTTCCCAGTGAACTTGGTTCTGCCTTGGTCTCCTGCCACAGCCTCTTCTGCCACTTCCTAAAAAAGGAAACCTTGGATAAGTATTCATATATGACATTTGTGTCTGGGTGAACGGTGGGTTCCATCCATACATCATGAGTGGGTTCATTTGAGGGTATGGGTTGGGGAAATGCATTCGGCCTCCTTTGGGACTTGGGACCATGGTTGGTGCCAATTAACATTTTAACCTCTTCCCCTTTGTTTGATACGATAACTTCCTCCACAGGAACCGCTGCTTACAGACGAGTCAGACTGTCCTGTGTGTGTCGTGGGCTTGTAATCTGCAGCTCCATAAGGATAGGGGTTTTGATGTAAGAACATTTCTTTAGTTTCATTTGAAATTGTTGGATTTTGGATTGAGTTAAATCCTCTTTATATTCAGCCAGCTCTTTGTTGACTTCACACAGTCTTTTTTTAAAGATGTCAAGGTGGTTTTGAAATGATTTTCTGTGGCTTGTACATCGTTGAGGATTGCACCGAAAAATCTTTTCGCTGTCTGGATAATTAAAATAATCCAGTTTCAAGTGCAGTGCCAGGCTATAAGTGCCCAATCTTTTCGAAGTGCTGTATCGTCTAAAAAGGTACGTGAGACGTTCGTGACAATCAGACCTTTAGGGGTGGTGTTATTTCTTAAATATTCCATGAGGATCACACCATGTAAGATGGTTCTGATGCAAAATATTTTCGTTTCTGTGATTTCCCAATCAGCGCTTTGCGCTATAGTTTGCGCAACATTTAGATCAGCCATCAGAGGAGAGGCTGAGAGGATGTTGTTAACGTCCTCTTCCGTGAAAGTCAGTCCAGGGTTCTCTGCCATGTTTCAGTAACAAAAAGGAACACAGAATAATAAGAGAGAAAAGGCTCCCACAGCTGTGCGCTGTCTAAAATGGAGAAATCAAAGGGAGAGCGAGGAAGGACAGCGGGGTGCATTCTCTTCCCCTGAATGATAATAAATGCAACAACGTGGACGGACCCAATAATTAATCCTTTAGTTTTGCTTACTCGGTGCAAAGCACTGGAGTACAAAAATCCAATGGATTTGTAAGAAGAACCCTCACCCACCAACCTAGTTGGTGGCATGCTTAATCATTGGGCTCCCAGCTGGGCTGCCCAGTGCAACCCAGCTGTGCTTCAACGCCTGAGATACAGCAGAGCGTTTTTTTTTTTATTTGACAGTGAGGTGTGCTCAAAAAGTGGTGAGGGTAAAAATGTCTCCAGGATGCCCAAACGGGAAATGGTTTATTCATAGGGTCCTAGAACATGTCTAAAAACAAAAGCAGGGATATAGTGAAGATGGAAAATGGGTCCTCAATATCCCCTAAATGCTGTTCGACATGTTTCATCCTCTCCAATAGTCATGAGGCTTTCTTCAGGACCAAAAGAACGTGAAATTGTGAGGCGGCTACAAAAGTGGAGATAGCTATGTGAATCATTATCAGAACACACACTAAGGTGTGCTGGGTATGTGGTGGTGTAGCCGTACTTACGGACCCACTTACTAGTTGAAATTTGTAAGACAAAATCATACAACGTGAAGGACATACACAACATATAGGGAAATATTGCCATGATTAGCTTCATTATCCTTGTGTACATGATGTGCTCATTGCAATTGTCTGGAGCATTTTATGAGTCGGAATATCTGTAAATACATCCCATTGATCATACATAGACGTGCTGTAAACATAAGTTTTATTCGAAAGGTCATGCATGGTGGTAGGTGCCAGCATGCATGTCAATAGGTGAGTGAGTTCCTTGCATAGTCACAAGTGTATTCAGCCACGAGAAAAAAAAATGTGTTTATGTCATGCTGCGAGACGGTAGTTTCTGGAAACGGCTACTATATACGGTGTAAGACTAATTATGTCTGCATATGAGCACAGGTATTTGTCCATTTTTGTATTATTGGCTTACACACTACTTGCCATATACAATAGCCATTTATGCTCTGCCACCTTTTCACGTAGTTCAAACAATGCATTTTCAACTTATCAGGAATCATTGAATCTAGGTTTCTAACTGTATCCACAGACATCAACAATTGACCCCAGGTCATAGAAGCTGTGCAAACCTTTGTCGATTTGTCAACGTTTTCAACTCGATCACATAGAGCCTGTGCCCATTAAGATCCTTTCATTCAATTCCACACTTATCTTAAACATGTCTCCCTATTTATTTATTATATTTATTTAATGCGATTTTCTATAGCGTGAACATTACCCGAAGGTGTCAAAGCGCTTTACAAAAGAACCAGTTGCGATACATAAGGATTTACGGTTAGATCATTTACATAAAAGATACGAACAAGGGACAAAAAATGTAAATGTACAAGTTGTAAAGTCACACAGGGAAGAGATACAAATAGAAAAAAAGGCAAATGTACAATTTTATTTTATTTAATGCGATTTTATATAGCACGAACATTACCCAAAGGTGTCGGAGCACTTTACAAAAGAACCAGTTGCGATACATAAGGATTTAGGATTACATGAGTTACATAAAAAATACAAATAGGAAACAAAAATTGCAAATGTACAAGTTGTAAATTCACACAGGGAAGAGATACAAATTGAAAAAATTGCAAATGTACAAGTTGTAAAGTCACTCAAGGAAGAGATACAAATGGATAAACTCTAAGAATCACATAGGAATGGTAGAGAGTACAAAGGTCTACTACATATACTAGAGGTTAGAGTTATCTCTATATACATATATATACAAATAGTAGATTTTCTCAGGATTCCATTTTACCAGTGATTCGGCTTGGACAAGTATATATCACATATTTACAAAAAGAGAAAATAAAAATTAAAAAATGCAAAAATTAAAATAAAAAGGGGTAGAGAGCGGTATGTGGGGGAGAAGAGTTGGAGGCTGAGATTGGTGAGAGGAAAGAGGGGGACCTGAGGGGGAGAAAGAGATAGGGCAGTCCAGCGTAAGAGAAATGTCTGAAGGTCAGCAGGATGGAATACAAGGGACCAAAGGAAAGGACAAGAATCAACAAAATGGCTGGCCCGGCTCAAGGGCATTTATTCAATGCGATTTTATATAGCGCGAACACCACCGAAGGCGTCAGCGTCCCCACACAAGAACCAGTAGAAAAACACAAGGACTCAGGACCACACGCGCAACACAAAGGACACAAACAGAAAAAACTACAAATGTACAAGATGCAAAGTCACACAAGGAGGAGATACAAACACTCTTTTGCCCACTCTTCCCTACCCTCGCCTCTCCCTCCTCCTCAGGCCGCTTTCCCTCCACTGTTCAGGCATAGGCAATTGGGGTCAACGTCTCCAGTACCAATTCAGTGAACATAGCACTCTGCTCGGGGCAGACTAGGCAATAACATTTCCAGCCAACATAGGCCTCAACAGGGTTTGCTCATGGACATGCACCACTGCTACTATCCAGGGGGGGGTGGCAAGAACAACATTAACATTCCCTAGGCAGGGATTTGGCATACATTAGTTGGCATACATATTTGACACTTCCTGTGTGATCCCCCAGCAACCACTGCAGGTCTGAGATCTCACCAAGTGACAAGTGAAGCAGGAATGATAATAATAATCCATATTCACCCATACGGTCTCTAGGCGCTGGGGGCCGTTGGGAAGATTAAGCAAGCTATTGCCCAGAGTCACATGGTGCTGGGCTAGCCTGCCGGAGCCAGGGATCGAATCGTGATCCCCAGATTCTAGCGTCAGTTGCCCTGGCCGCAGCACCACACCGTGGTGCTAACTCCAGTCCAGGCCTAAGGTGCTCACCGAAACCGACTCTCACAGCACTTTAACATTCACCCACAGCACTGCAAGTGGATACTTCCACCAGCGCCTTCTCTGTGTGTTTTTTCATGGTATGATGTGTGCAGCGGTGAGCATCGCGAGCCCTGATCGCGCGCGTCTCCGCCAAAGGCAACCTCACAAATATGATTAGGTTTTTCACAGGTTGTAAAATGTGTCTCTTTTCTCATTATCCCATCGGGTGGCCGGTGACGCGTTGCCTGTGGGGAGGGAGAGCAGCGAGACGATGCTCTCAGGCCTATTCATGGAGGGAAATGATCATGTGTCCAGCCCAGATTCCAGCCTGGACCGGACCCTGCTGCAGACATCAGGAGACTGCAAAGCCCCCAATTATCAAGAGCGGCAGGGCGCCCCAAATGTATAGAAGAAAAATACAATATGCATTTCCATTTGGTGGAGATAATAAATACTTACTAAGCATTAAAATGATAGCATGTACATATAATTAACTACACCATGAGAATCTAACCTCATTTATTAATAGAAGCATACATTTGTCGATATTTCCCATCTTTCCATTGAATTTCTTAGCTACTTTCCTCATCCCAACTTATATCCATTTAGGTGCTGGAAGTACCAAACGGATTTTCTTACTAAAGATGCTTTAGAACGGAAGAAATGTGAGCATTGTCATAAAATATATGCATTTGTCACCTAAGTTATTACACATTCAGTAAGTAGCACCTAAGTAAATTCAATCTCATGATACTTTAAGGATGACGAGTTGACTTATCTATCTATCTATCTATCTATCTATCTATCTATCTATCTATCTATCTATCTATCTATCTATCTATCTATCTATCTATCTATCTATCTATCTATCTATCTAATTATTTATTCATTTTTTTACTGGACTGTTTTGTATAGCACACGTGCACTACTGGGGCATTAGAGCGCTTTACAAAGAACAAAGCTTGCCTATAATCGACATCAAACAGGAATAACTCTGAGTGAAGCATAATAAATTGGAAATCATATATATGATCGACAATGCCTAGAATTGGTGTGGTGATCTGAACTAGTCAGTAGAATAGGCGTTGTTTTAAATGTTTACTGATTGTGGATATAGATGGAATAATCAGTAAATCCGACATTTATTTTATTGTGGATGCAAAACCTTTAAATGATATAGAAATGACCCAAATCATTACATCACAAGAGGCAATTGTTCTAATGTCAGTGGCAGTGAATTCCAAGCAAAGGTATCTATCAGTGAATGATTGTTTCTGTTCATGAGATGTTTTCAAGTGAAAACTTTGATTGAAGGGATTTTTGATAGATCTTAGACTAGGGCAATGTTCCAGAAGTCAAAGTAAACCTCTTCTACGCATGAGACCAACATTTGACACTACCCATTTCTCTATTCCTCCTTTAGACTTACTTCTTGTGACTCCAACGTGCAGTGCATAATGTGAAAAAGAATAAGTGCAGGGGCCCAAAGTTTTGCTCAAATGCCAGCAACCGGCGCTATTGTATGTCTGTGTGCTGACTACCAAGTCTGTGTAGTCTTGAGTCCACCTCGTGTCCCTTTAATTCAGTCACCAGAACAGGGCTTTAAGTGGAATGAAAAAACTGGGGAGTCTCTTCCTCTTTCTCTGTGGGCAGTGCATCTGCTCCAATATATGAGGTACTTTGTTACCAGCAGGGGATATCCAAGCGGCACTCGACCTCGGTTAACTCCTGTTGAGTTTGACCATCCTGAAGCCTTTTCCAATCTGGTACTCAGCGGCGACGGAGGACTACTGTGCACAACAAATCTGTAGACCTGGCCTCATCCACCAGCGACTTCAGTACTCACGCTGTGGGTGCAGCTTCCAAATTTTGATCTTCACACACCTCCTCCAAGCAAGAATTGCTGGCACACTGGGAAGCAGATTTAAAACTTGATTTATGGCTGAACGTGTATCAGATATTAGCCTTTTCCAACAGTAAACATTGTGCCCTACTTTCCAACCATATAAAGTGACAGAAAATGAGCTGCCGGACAGAACTGCCACATTCATATATCTCAATTGTTAGCCATACACAAGTGGGATGATTGTGTATATAGGCACATTCTCTGATGAACTGGCTTTGTGAAGTAAAGAAGTATTGAAAAATTCCCTTGGACTCTTGCTTGGGAATACTTGCAAAGGTTTGTTTTAAAACTGGACTTCGGGACCTAGTTCAAAACTTTTGCATCAGTGGTACTGGAACAATTTTCAGAGTGGGAGTACTGACATCAATGCTAGCACACTGAAAACATAGGGATTATGAAAAATTCTAGCTCCACAAAACGTGTAGCAAATGCATTCAGCAGGAGAGTGGTAAGGGAGTAGTATGCAGCTGGTGGTGCATTTTAGAGCACAGTGTCACAAATATATTACTAAAGCATTGTGTGGTAGGGCACTCTCCTTTATAGATTAACCCATTCCACCAAACTATAAATCAGGCCCATACAGTTTTTCAGAGAAACCTATATAGCACAGAAATGATACTATTCACCAAGTGAAAGTGTCTTGATATATTTTGATCCCATTAAAATGTTTGTTCCATCACATTTTAGAATTACAAAAAAGTGCTTAATTTTTGCTTTTCCAACAGTTGATATATTCTGAAAGGTGTGCACATTTCATCTACAGGTGTTTCAATTGTGTTGTGTGTTACAAACAAAGGACATCCTTCAGTTTTTCCTTTCACACTCCCCGTACCCCAGCACGATTGTCATATAGTTCACTTTAAAAACTTGTCTCACTTTACAGTCAGAGAGAAAAAAGTAAACACCAATCCCAGTGGTATAACAATGAGCAGCAATTTGTCAGAAGACATAGCCTGACTTCTGTGTTTAAAGCACAGCAAATGTAACAAGATAAATACAAAATGGAAAGGCGTGTTTATTGTATTGCTCTTTCGCAACCCAACAGCAATTGTCCGGCGACTCACCAGTGGATCATGACTCACAGTTTGGGAAACGCAGTAGTAGCTAGTATTTGAAGAAAGAAAAGGGGGGCCAATCGGCCCCCACGCACTCATGGCGGGGCCCGGCCCCTCCCATATCCCTCCCGGTCCCTTCGTGGTGGCTTGCCCCCGCACTTGCCCCGGAAGTAGTTGTGCACTTCCGGGCCGAGGGGGCGGGGCCGCGGCTGCGAAGGGGTTAAGAGCCTGGGGAGCGTGGGAAGCGGCCTCTTTGTGCCCGCGCTTCCCAGGCTCGCTCCTCGCCCCACCGTGGGGCTGTGTAATTTTCTCCTTTTTTGTTTTATAGGTTTACCTCGTAGCTGCGGAGTACCAGGCATCGGGGATCCCGCATAGAGACAAAGGGACGCAAGTCCGTGGCGGAGCTGGAGTAGCTGCAGCGACCCAGGATCGGGCGTAGTGGCGGAGGAATACAGGAATCCAGCGAGGTCGGGGAGAGCGCACCGTCGAGCGGCAGTTACCGGACTCGACTGAGAGGGATATCTACGGGCCGCCTGCACATTGTGGGACGCTGGTGATACTGCGGGATACGAGGTATTGTGCAGGGCGGGCGGGGCTCGGCAGCGGCTGAAATCGGCCACAGCGAGCGGGGATAATCTTGTTTCTCGTTTAACGCCGGATCAAGTGAGTCTTGTGTGCGCTGTCCGTTGTGGGGGAGACTGTGGCTCCTCGTTTTTTGGCTTTTGTCGAGCTGTGCCCTCTGCTCCGATTAATACAAACTTGGGGGCGGGCTCGGCTCTTTCTTTCTGTTTACATACTGGCAGGTTTTTGCAAGAAGTTAAGCAGGGACAGCTAGGGCAGAGAGCGGATGGGAGACCAGAGAAGGTTTTCTTTGAATAAAAACGTTTTAGAAATCAAGGCACATTAATAACATTGTGTAGGGTTTCAAAGAAAAATACAGGAATGCTAATGAGTGTATGATCTGTTGTGTGTTTTTGCACAAAGTTGGCACCCAGGGTATTTTTAAAACGCAGCGAATTACTTGTATAAGGGCTTGTCTTTACTTCAGGCTAGCAGGGTGTACATTAGCTGTGCGTCTGGGGCTGTCTAATACACATGTGATAGTACCTTATGCTGTTATAGCTGACTACGTGCAGGGCTTGATATCGTTATTTCCTTATTAGCTTCTGCAGTGTTTGGACAGTCAAGTAAATAGGTTCGGTTATAGCTGGGAAGAGAAGTTTCCCATGCATTTATAGCCACAATTGGAAATTTAACGTATTTTCTATTTTAGGAGAACAAAGACTAGGATCACTGACTGTGGATCTCAGCTCGGGCGCCTCCAACTGGGTCAGGTACGGAGCACGGTGTGCTCATAAGTGAAATATTGTGCAGCCTAAAGGAAGAGCATTATGTCTGCAAGACGGGGGCACGGGAATGCGAGCGTGGGCTTAATGTTTCAAAAAATGATGCGCAGAATGTCTGCAATGGATAAGCGACTGGGAAAGGTTGACAAGTTGGGTAAGACCGTGGCGGAATTGGGAGCGAGGGTAGATGCTCAGGCCGGCCCATCTGGAAGGCCTAAGCGGACAATAGTGCCTCCCAAACCAAGGGGCGTATTTGTGACACCACCCAAGCGGGCAAGAAATAAGAGGGTGGTGGGTCGGCCACCGAGTCCAACTCCCAATGTACCGCCAGCTGCACCTAACCCTCCACCTCAGGCCCCTTTGAGCGTCCCGGCACCGGTACCCCAGCTTCCAGTGGCTGTGCCAGTAGCGCCGGCTATTCCTGTGGCGGCGCCAATAGCGCCAGTGGTGCCACCTCCCACTCCGGTTCCCTTGGGGGGCACGGTACCAAGTATGGTCCCTCCTGTTCTGCCCGCGGCGGGTCCAATGCCAACAGAACTAGCGGCCCAGATAGCAGCTGTCCTGCCTTGGTTAGGTGGGGGAGCGTTGCCGGCCACAACGAATCTCACAGCAGAGCAACAAACATTGGTCGCTCAGATATTGTTGGCTAGTGGTCGGGGCAGCACGCCATTTGCACCAGTTTCTCCCCAAACAGGTCCAGCGAACAATGGGGGAGCAGCCAAGACCGGGGAAGCGACATTACTCGGCGAAAATGGTAAGGAGGTTGCCCTGCCACTGCTGGGCGAGGGCGCGATTCCCTCCAGGGGGGAGTGCCTAGCGCAACATGTGTCCCAAAGTGTGAAGGAGTTGATTTGGGCTGACAAATATGTTAATATTTTTTCACTACTGATTGACAACAGGGAATGGGAATATGCAAAATCACAGAAAGATATGATGTTGCCTAGTGTATGGAGAACACAACTGCACAAATTTAGGGTGGAGGAAACTATCCTCAATTGGGTAAGGGCCTTTTCAGTGTATGGTGCAGTGATTGGGGAACGTTTCCCAGGTATGCAATCGGTTATGGCCTGCTATCAGAGCAGGATTACAATGTACCATGAGAATCATGGGGGGGATGTTTGGAAAGAATACGATATAGCCTTCAGAAAGTCTAGGGAGTTCAATAAGTCTTTGGCATGGGACAAGGTGGATTCTATTTCTTGGCATTCACAATTTGAGAAGGGTCAGGGTGCAAGCACTAGCGCTGTCTGGAACAAAAGTTATTCCCCCAAGCCACAACAGCCATTCCAGCAGCCCTTTCGACCAGCACAGGGGGGGGAAGCAGGCCAGAAAACCAGAGCCAATGGAGGTACGAAAGGGGTGTGCTGGGATTTCAACAGGCGGACATGCAACAGGGCACCGGGCACTTGCAAATTCAGGCACGCGTGCAACCTATGCGGCCATACTTCCCACCCAGAAGCGACATGCCGGACAAAAGGCAATGGGTCTGGTAATAGGGGAAGGAAAAAACCAGAATAGCAAGATGCATCCCATGATAGCACATTCGCCTATATTTTTGACGGCTATGATTCCCTGGCTTAATAGATACCCAAACCACACTTCTGCGAGACTGTTGCAAGAGGGTTTCACCCATGGTTTCCGAATTCCAGCTGGGGGTTATATCGGAACACCGCAGTGCAGAAATCAGTTGTCAGTTCTGTCCAATCCTACGCTGGTGGCGAGCAAAATAGAAAAGGAGTTGCGCTTAGGTAGGGTAGCGGGACCTTTTCATGTCATCCCTACACAGAATTTTGTTTGCTCTCCTTTGGGGGTGGTACCAAAGAAGGAGAAGGGCGAGTATAGGCTCATACACAATTTGTCTGCACCTAAGGGTCTATCTTTGAATGATGCAATTGATGAGTCAATTTGTAGTGTTAAATACGCGTCCTTTGATCAGGCGGCGGACATGCTGAGGGGCTTGGGCTCTGGGGCACTAATGGCCAAATCAGATATCGAGTCAGCCTTTAGACTGCTCCCAGTTCATCCAGCAGACCAGCGCCTCTTAGGTTTCTCCTTTGAAGGGAAATACTACATGGATAAGTGTATGCCCATGGGCTGTTCAATTTCATGTGCATATTTCGAACAGTTCAGCTCCTTCCTGGAATGGGCCCTGAGGCAATCTACGGGTCACCGGTATGTCATGCACTACCTGGACGATTTTCTTTTCCTAGGTCCAGCGGGGTCACGGGAGTGTGCGTCGGCATTGCAGGAATTTTGCGTGCTCATGCGCTCTTTCGGGGTCCCCCTGGCACAGGGAAAAACGGTTGGGCCAGTAACGTGCTTAGAATTTTTAGGAATTGAACTTGATTCAGTAGAAGGCTGCTTTAGATTACCAACGGAAAAAGTACAAAGATTCAAGGCGACTCTAGAACTATGCATACAGGCTAAAAAAGTTACTCTACAAATGTTACAGCAGACAGTGGGTCAATTAAACTTTGCATTGAGAGTAATTCCCATGGCGCGCCCGTTTTCACGCTCGATTGCACAAGCCATGAGGGGTCTGCGGGAAAAACATCACCGTACACGGCTATCTGCAGAGGTTCGCCAATAAATACATACATAAATACAAAATGGAAAGGCGTGTTTATTGTATTGCTCTTTCGCAACCCAACAGCAATTGTCCGGCGACTCACCAGTGGATCATGACTCACAGTTTGGGAAACGCAGTAGTAGCTAGTATTTGAAGAACTGGCGGGGGAGTGCGTGATGCAAGCTACAGTTGTAGCCTCAGCCATACCTTTGGGCGCTGGCTCTTATTATTTTTTAGAAATCAAGCACTCTACAAGTAAACATAACACAGTACAGGTAGAAGAATGTGCTTCAAATGGAAAGTTTAGAAAGTCCAGATTTTGTTAAAAAAAAGAAATAATTTAAGACTTTAATTTATACTCAAAGTGCCAACGCTATTTAGACCAAGTGCAAATCCAAAGTGCTCAAGTATTATAGTGTCATGGCCCTGGGAAAAGTGCTAATGAGTGTAGACCACCATTTGGCTAATGAACCAGTTGAATGGCAGACACTCAAAGTAGGTTAAAGATTTAGGACATAGGTTTGTGCTCATTGGGTTGAACTGCGGACGCTTTTATGTCCATGTGCAAGTCAGCCTAAAGTGCCAAGTGTCATAGTGTCGTAGCACTAGATGATGAACTAGCTAGTATGAACCTGCCATTTGGTTAACAGCTGCCGCGGGCTCTTGGAGGGAGTTCCGGTGGGGGAGAAAGGCGGGGCGGTGGAGGGGCAGGGTGGGGGGTGCTAAAAACCGGAATATGGATAATTGGAGGTAAGTAAACAATTTAATAAATAAAATGAATTTCGTAGCGCGCCCTGCATCGCAAAATGAGCGGCGCCACCCGAACCTAGAGGCGTGGCGCCCTTAGTGGCATCCGGGGGCTGAGCCAGCAGGGACGTCCTTAAGGCGGTAACCAACCAGGACAGGGAAGAGCTAGCACACGTCAGCAGGGAGGCAGGGCCGACCTTCCCTCCCCCGAGGGTACAAAGCCCCGGGGGAGGTTGAACTAACCCTCTTTGTCCTCTTCCCTACAGCTCCGGCGGCAGCAGACAAATCCCCAGAACATTTTACTCCACGTCACTCTCAAACGGTGCAAGCCATCACTGATCTTGTCCAGCTCTTGGCAATCTTGCTGCTAGGAAAACTTCTTTGTGTGGAAGACAGTTTTGAATTTTGGTAGGCCTCTTTTGGAGCAACCTCCTTGCCGTCGGTAAACTTATTTTAAATACCCCTTAAAGACACGGCTCTTCCATAACTCTGGATTATTATTTTTCTTGGCGACGAGATGATTTCTGGGAATAGAACTCGATAACAAATAAAATAAAAGTCTTAAATGTCCGTTACTATAACACTGCATTTAGTTTTCCCTCTTTAGCAGATTCAGAGTCTCGCAACGAATATAAACAGCACCTTCGCGTGCGGATGAATCAGATTAAGCTACATGCAGATGTAACATTTTTTAGGAAGTGCGGTAATTGCCTTGGGAACATGCCACTTACATAACACAGAAAGCAATTAATAAAAAGCAGACTGGGCTTTTCCTGGGTTAAAACAGCAAATTGTTTACTTAACGACGTTTGTTGTTTGCTAAAAAGGGGTGCTGTATGCGAAACTGAACACCCAAAATTGGTCATAAAGTTTCAGAGTAAGTTGGGATATTCGGTTTGTGGAGTTTGCAAAGGAATCATGGCTCATGGCTTCCTGACATGCGCCATAATGCAATATTTCATACATGCCAACATGTAAAAATTGGAAGCAAGTAATTTCTATTGAAGGAGAGGCAACATAAATACAATTATGGCTTCAAAAATCATCAAATGTGGTGATAAAGGAAGCTGAACGCGCCCAGTAGAAAGAAGACTTTATCCCAAACGGATGAACTGTCTGCTAATGTGGTTTGACAAATTAGCTCAATAACGAGGGCAAAATAGCACAGGTATTGTGTGTCCTACGGCCCTCTTGTGGTCACTGTGGTAATGAATTTTTCATCCTTGTTTTCTGATTACGCTACATGCAGATGTAACATTTTTCAGGAAGTGCAGTAATTGCCTTGAAAACATGCCACTTACATAATACAGAAAGCAATTAATAAAAAGCAAACTGGGCTTTTCCTGGGGTAAAACAGCAAATTGTTTACTTAACGGCATTGTTGTTTACTAAAAAGGGGTGCTAAAAGGGGTGCTGTATGCGAAACTGAACGCCCAAAAAATGGTCATAAAGTTTCAGAGTAAGTGTGAATATTCGGTTTGTGGAGTTTGCAAAAGAATCATGGCTTATGGCTTCCTGACATGCGCCGTAATGCAATATTTCATATATGCCAACGTGTTAAAATTGGGAGCAAGTAATTTCTATTGAAGGAGAGGCAAAATAAATACAATTATGGCTTCAGAAATCAGGAGTGTACCTCCGGCGCCGTTGACAGGAGGGCGGTTTAACTTAAGGAGAGCAGGCCATCTATCTTGGTTGTGGCCTGCTGGCTCAGTCCGGAGGTTAAACAAAGGCCCCGTGGAGAACGGGCGCAAAAAATTGTATGATCATGTATATACATGTAGGCATTGGAATACAGTGAGGTGCATAGTTGATAAACAAGTATATGAAAGACTTTACAAATAAAGAAGGCCAATGGAGTAATGGGTGTGGATTGTCTGGGACTAAGCCCTTGTCAAGCAGCAACCACAATTCTAGTCAGAGGAAGGCAGGCAACTCTAAATTGACCTGCACTCATCCTATGGTAGCTTGGCACAGAGTAGTCAGGCTTACTTTGGAGGTAAGGTATAGAATAGGCCTGCAATTCTCCTCAACAAATCAGTTTATGTCTCATATCGTGACCTGATGCTTTGGCACTATTTAGCTCTTCCAGAGGGGCTCAAATCCAGATGGCTTCCATTAACAAAATACTTGGAATACATTACACTAGACTTTTTCTTAATATTTCAAACAATGTTCTTAAATGCCGTTATTACATGGGCTGGTTACAGGCTGGCAAGGCACCATTCCGCATTAAGTAACCATAGGTCCATGGCTATCTCGTTTATTATAAATCGGTAAACAATTACTTAACAGGCCAGGTACCGGATGTTCGCCAGTTTCAGGTGTTGCACTTCCCCCTTTTTAAGCAGGAAAATTGACATACATGCAACTGGCCCATTGTCTTTATTTATAAGTTTCATTATTAAGCGGTGATTGTATGCACAACTAAGGTAGGTCAAAACATGTAAAGCAAATCCTGTATAGTAAAGGTAAACAAAGTATTTACTTTAGGGTGTAACATTTTTAAGCTCCTCTTCGGGTGGTCCTTTACACATCCTTCTTTTCACCGGGGTTTGGGATTGTGAATATTTTAAATAATGTACACCAAAGTGATGGAGGGAAGCCCTGAATTAATTTTAACCACTTGTTATTATCCACTCCACATTCCAGTTCATTGTAATTGCACACCATTCCACCTCATTTTTGCATCCTGCTTCAATGGCAACAGTCCACCCCAGGCTAATATACCTTTGGATTACCATATAGGTCCCCATTTAACGTTCTTAAGTCACCCATTAAGGTAGGCCCTATATACTAATAGGGCGGGGGGCTTGTTATTTCAAACGTAAGGCATGTGTTTTTTGTAAGAAGAGATTTTAATTTGTTTCCCCCCTTTGTTGTTTAAAATTGTAAGTTGTTTTTTAATGGTAGAGTTGGGAGTTAAGTTACAATTCCGGAAGCCGAGCATGTAGAAAGTTGCCACTTTCTGCCTAAAACAAACGTGCCTCTCGGGAAGCGTCCATGTCACACGACCGTGAAAGGTTTTGGCATGGTGCCTCAAACGTAGGACATATGTGATTATGTTCGATATGCCCTGACGGCGAAAAGCGAAAAAGGTCGCTGACATCATTGTTTCATGGCTCATTTACCAATAGATTAGCTCTACGTTACCTTAGTCTTAATAACTGATAAGCTCATTTCCGGGAAAAAATGGTTAATTTGTTTCCCACCCCCTTTAACTGGTATAGTAAGTGGCACGTTAATAAGTACGCGTAACTTTTAAAAAGAAAGTATGTCATTACTATGAATGATTGGTGTTAATCAGTCAATGTACCAAAGCAGCTGATAGGGCATGGTTAAGGCGTTCACATTGTAAGGATGTGAAGTTTGCATTCATTTAGATATGATGTTCTTAAGGTAACCACCCGCAGTTATTAAGTGTCAGATGTTGCATTTACTGCAATACTCCACTAGCTAAGATTAGGCCCCGTCAGCCGCGGGGAATGCTTCATATTATTCATTCTTTGCATCATTTTTCCTTAGGATATCATATTTGATAATGGAGTAAAGTAGCCTTCTAGAACATAGAATTCCCAGATGCTTCCCAAGCTTGCAATCATCTATGGTATTTTATCATTGCTGCCAGGTAGCTTGACAAGGAATGCTCGTCACTGCAAGAAGTTGCAGCCAGCCTGAAGTTAATTTATCAATTGTTTACCTTCTACGTCATCGTTAGGAGGCCCTGCGTGCCATCAGTCGTGAATTCATACATGAACAAGGGGTGGTGCGGAAGTGGCACCCAGCAACGAAGGCTGTTAGGTCGGGGGGAGGGCGAGCGCGCCAGTAAGCTACTCGCCCTGTGGCGGGGTCCCAGGCAAGAAAAGTGTGTGGACTTCCCCTTTTGGTATGGACTGGCTGCCCATGGAAAGGGCAAGCAGTTGTTGTGGGACTCTGGGCTGGCGGGAGAGGGGGGACTGACCTGCTGGTGGTCCTGACCACTCCTGCCCTTACCCGTGATGACGGGGTGTCGGTTTATAAACATTGGGGGTATACCCCGGTATGTTTGTCACAAGTAGTGGCAGATTATTTACCTGCGGCTCTGTTGACCGGAGGGCGGTCAACTTAAGGAGAGCAGGCTATCTTGGTTGTGGCCTGCTGGCACAGCCCGAAGGACCAGCAAAAAGGCCCCTTGGAGAGAGGGGCATAAATATAATGACAATCTATAACTTGGAGATTATTTAATAATGTTGTGTTAATAAGCAAGTAATTTTAAAGATTTACCTTAAACCTTAATCAAGATGAATAAAGGATTAATGACACTGCTTGAAGTTTAATAAATAAAAGACTACGCGGTGAACGACAACAACCTGTTTCATGTCTTTTGTGGGAAGGGGGTGACTGCACCCGGTAGGCACACTATGGGATGCAGCACGCACTAAGAATGTTGGTTTTTTTTCGTGACGTCACAATGCAGTAAAGGGAAGGACTTCCCTTCCTGCCCAGTGGAATTTGACTCCTGACCAATCCTCATTCTTGCTGGGTGGAGATGCTTTCAAATACATTTGATCTGATTTAGTAACTTGGAGGCAAAGGAGCTTAGTTTGTCGATCAGGGAAGCAGATATACAGGAAGATGAGTCAGGCTTGACTTGTAGTGGAACACTATTCATTTCTGTTGTTAAGTTCTTTAATGTAGCACCAATGCTGGTCACAGAGACAACCAGCATATTTAGAAGATACACTTGGGTCAACATTTTTGTGGAAAGGGAATTAAACACTGCAATTGAAGCTTAGTCAACGGAAAGCTGACTGTCCTCACCACCCGTTGAAGACAGGGTAATGAGCCTGGAAAACTCTAAATCACCTCCTAAGACCTTAATTATGAGAGGTCCAGTGTTTTCCAACCCCGGTGCACCAGCAGTGATAAAAACTTCACACTTTATTGAATTCTAGCAAGTCAAATTTGCTGAAATGTGCATACTTTTGGTGTGGAAGGCACCAAAATCTGTATGTTATTCTCCCAAAAACTCAAACTATGTGCTAATTCTGAACACCTGGGTGACGTATTTTTATCAAATAGCAATATTCATTATGTTTGAGTCAGGCTGCTGATAATCAGGCCCTAAGTTTATGTTTTTTGATGATCCGCAAGGCTAAAATGTGAGATGGGAAGAAGGCAAACATTTAGAACCAGTCCATGAGTACAGTTACTTGGTGTACTAATGCATTATGCTCATGCTTTTTACCTGAAAAACAACTTGCGGTAACCATCATGGATGGACATGGGACATTTAATTAAAGGTATAAAGGTATAAAAGGCTCTCGGTTTAGCTGACTAAGAACCACCTAACAAACAAAGAAAGTGACATTGTCAACTTGCGTAGTGTCAAAATGGCTTTCTGAGGGAAGCTGTGACCGGGATAATATGTATGGCGTTATATAGAGTGATATGGAAAAGCTGTGAGTCTCCATCAATAAACAAGATCTTAATTAGCCGTAAGATCTTAATTGCCCAGAAAACCTGCCAGTGTTGGCACATTGCAGGCAATGATATTTAGATTTTTTGATGTTCCATTTTTAGCTTCAATTTCTAAATAGATGGCCAATTTAGTGATAATGTTTTCAAAGGTTTTGAGAGAAAGAGTCATCTTGACATTAACAAAATCATAGTGTGATATATATCACCTTTAATAGGTATTGCCATGAATTGATTATGGGCCTAATTATGATAGCGGTCTGACGATCATCTGACCGACATTGTTTCAGAGCAGGAACCGTCCAACAAAGAGTCGGCAGGTTCGCACTCCCTTTTAGGATATGACCGCTGTTCAGGCACCTGGCACACGGTGCATGGATGTGTGGGTGGGGGCACTATATGTGCCACCGGCCACCATAGCAGAGGCCCACAAGGAACAGGACCCTCCTAGGGGCCCACAAAGTCCATTTCCGTCTGCAGGTCCAACCTCCATGTAAAGGCAGAGGGAAATGGACACCGTAATCCCCATGACAGTGCCTGCACAGGCACAGCCCCTATTGTAGAGATTAGAGTACGGCTGCCACACTGACAGGTTCCTTGAGCATGTCGGAGGTGGTGGTCTTTCCCCCCGCCCAAATCGCTGCGACCACTGGCATTGTAGTCCAGTAGTCTGATCAATACTTTGAATGTCGGGCTGATCGCCACCGCCGGCCTGTCAGTGGCAGTCTGCTTGACATTGTCATCGGGCTCTATATGTCTCAGATGTCTCAGATATCTCAGATATCTCCACTTCAGACATATTTTTTATGTCATTCCACATGCAGCAATTGTTTTTTTTAACAACATTTCCACACCGCTGCAGGTTGTGTTATCCCCGCTTAGAAAAGAGGCATGTTTATATCTTTGCAGTTTATCCATTTTTTTCTCAAACAGTGCTTGGCTTGATGAAATCCTTTATTAAATGAGACCTCTCTTCTATGCGGGAGTAACACTACCTATAGCGGACAGTGTGGCAAGTGACAGTTTTTAATGAGGTTGCTATGACACTCTAGTCAGCCGCTGTGTCTTCTGCACCTTACAAGCAATTTCAAACGGAGAAGGCATTTAAATCTAGTTGTTGGGTCTTAATGAGCTACCATCTTGACTCTGCAAAGTTGACAGCTTGGTGTTTGTAGTATTTTAAGTACGCTTTTCAGCGCCTTGTACTGTTCTCCATCTTTTAACAAGAAGATATTTCCCAAGAGGTTACTTCAAACGTTTTTCGAATTACGTGTTCAGTCGCATGTACTATGGATACCACTGTCTGATATGGCGCTGGGTTTCTTAGAGTGGCCTACCATGTTCTTCTGTAATTGGTAGGGCATTCTGTTTTACTACTATTGATTTATCAAATGTTGCTTGGGCTGAGGAAATGTTGTACTGCATGTTATAAAAGCTGAAGAATGCCAACATATGTTATGTTATGTCTATGTTACATCACGTCCTGTCATGACATGACATGTTAAGTTAACTTAGTCATCTTATATTATCTTAGCTTATGTGATTTCATGTTCCATTCTTATGTTATGTTTTCTCTTGATATTGTCTTATGTTACATTATCTTTTTTATCCTGTAGTAATAAATGAGATTCTGCATTCCCTGTATAAAAAATTATCTCTAATTTCTTTATAATAGACAACTTGTGAAGCACCCTGTCCCCTATTATACAGAAATGATGTAAAGTCTCAATTGTTATAGCTTACTACAATTGAGTTCTGAAGTCACTTTGCCTGCTGCTAGAGCCAGCTATGTTTGGGAAAGGCATGTCAAGTCATGGAGCATAGTTAAAGCAGCTGTTTAAAGAAAGAAACGAAAGCATTGCTGCTCTTCTGCTTTGTTTTTCTAGCTGTACAGTGCCAAGAAGAAATCAGATATTTATAACATGTTTACTTTTTGTACTCCTTGCGTATTTATTGTGATGTGTTTAATTTTGCACTACAGATTACATTTTTATTTTTCATGTTTGTAAACATGCTCTCTCTTTCATATGAAAGAGCTTGGCACCAAGGATTTTTGTGGGAAAAGTGATGGTGTAACCATGTATTATAAGGAATAAAGTACCCTCTGATGTACATGATAATGATATTGCAAGTCATTTCCAAGTTACGTGACCTTATAAAGGAACTCGGCCTCCAGCCTTGTTATGGAACTCCTCAGTGACTTGCAATATGCTTTTAATTTATGGCTGGGCATATTTTATCACATGTGTATTTTATGTTGTGTTATGTTATGTTATTCTATGTTATTGTCTGTAGATTGTTATTGTAGACCTTCCCTAAGCATTCATGGAAAATGTGTTTTTATAAGCAGTGTTTTTCATTACAATGCCATCTCTAGAGTCAAAATACTTTGAATAATGTACCCAAACATATTCCTTATTATAGCTTATAAACAATTTGCAAGTCACACCTGTCAATGGTTCCTTCTTCCTATATAACTTGAGAGTCACCACTAAACAACTATTTTTTAGTAAGTAAGCACCTGCTTTTCTAAATTGCTTCCGTCTGCAAAGCATGTCATTTGCAAAATCACAGGCTTTGCGAACACAAAACTACAATTTGCAGTGTCCTAAAGTCAGACTGCAAGTCAGATATGCGTTTCTGGCTCACAATGCACACTTAGCAGCACATTGCAATTCAGAATGTGGTGGGAGATTGAAAGAGGCATCCCCATTCCTTAAGAATCACAATGACATGTATCAATGTTTTGTAGCACATCTGCGTACCATTGATGCCAAAAGGTCCCCCTAAAGGAGGTGGATGTGGGTCATAAAATGACAGTGGACTGTATGGGAAAGTCTTCACTTTCTGAATGTGGGCTCATGCATCAGAGGAGTGAACAGTGAGGGGTCCAGCGAATGGCTGCATGCTCCACATAATGCTATTAACAGAATGCCTATTTTATTTTTTCATGGCAGCAATGTTTGCTTTGGGCAGTGTCTGCAATAAAAACTAGAGACATTCATCAGTGCTTAATTTGAGATGGTGGTTTCCGGTGCTGGGCACCAGCACTTAATTGGCAGCACGGGGATTTTGACAGTCTGCCACATGGTGGAGCTGCATATCTCATTTCGAGATCAGGACAAGAACAGTTGTTTATTCGTTCAATATAACGTATAAATGACTAATACCTGCTGCCCAAGCCATTCTTATAGCATTGGGGGCATGACATAGTCTAAACTGCCACACTTGTAGCAGTGTGATGGTTAGTAGTTATGTTGGTACTGTCATTGACAGTGCGGGCAAGAGCAATAGGTGTTCCAAGCTTCAGTTGCCTCCTGTCGAGGGCCATGGCGCCTATTTTTTTATGAATTAAGCACTGGGCATTTTACCATTGCGAATGAATGGATGGAGGTCTACTGCGTCATGCACGCATCCAAACCAGCTTTCGTAAAAGGAATCAAGGAGTCGCAAGCTGAGTGTCGCTCAAATAATGTTGATCAGTAGCTAGAAAAGATGCTAGGGTCCCTGGTGCGTGCAAGGAAATTGGCCCCTTTCACTGCTATTAGGGTGGTAAACTATAGCAATGATCAGGGGGTCAATGGGCCCGAAGGGCCCTGGACTCTGGTGTCACTACACCTGATCCACCATTGGTATCTACACCCCTGTTTGTGACGTGGTAGTTTGCGGTACAGTGACCTTGTATATCCCTAGTGCCACAGCAGGAGTGATTGGTTGCTGTAAATCACAAACACTGTTTAGACCAACCCTTTAATGAATCAGGTCACAAGTGAACAACTCAACTCATGAAGAAATACTTTCATCTGTTCTGTTAAGATTTACAAAGAGATATGTAACTCTGATAATTAAGACTATTTTCATTTGCTTCCTTTTAGTTCAATATAATTGTGACACTGTGTTAAGTTTTCTTTGTGATATGTGTATTTACGCATGACTTCCAGTTTGCTTTTGTGCACCCGAATTTTGTTTTCATTTTCTCCCATTCAAAACTGCATTTCAAGTGTAATTTGATAAAAGTGTGATTCACATTGCTGTGTATTTTACAGTTTGAGTTCTCTAACATTTTAGAAAAACTTGTAGATTTTGTTTTTGAAAGTTGTTTTGCATTGTGTCATACTTAATGACAAAAACTAGGCAGGTAAACATTGGTAAAATATTTACTTCGGTAACCTTATGGTGCAGAAGATATGAATTTGTATGAATGAATTATTCATTACTCATATATATTACATCTACAGTTGAGCTTCAGTCCACCGTAGCAGTGTACTTGTTTTGGCTATGTAGGATCTTCTTCTAGGACACCACATACCTTTGATTTAAATTTGTTAATTCAATTAGGTGAGATGGTTCGTAGCAGAGTGCACTTTGTCATGCTTAACTGTCCTGTCCCACAGAACATCTAAGGCCTGGCGCTACAACATCAGCCCCAACAGAGTGCAGAAACCCATCACTGGAACCAGTATAGGCCACTAAGCACAAGCATGTTCAAAGCAAGTTTGCTCAATGATGCAGCTATCATCCAGGAAACAGTATACTCCCTCACTGACTGCAACACTAGTCCACTGGATGTCCCACTCAGTACTTGGGGGTCCTTCCAATCTCTCTACACCCAAAACATCCTCAAATCAACCTCTTCTGAACATTTTCAATTCCTTCCCCTCTGCCCTGAAAAACACCCCAAATTTTCCTTTACTTATTAAAAACCAACATTGACTGAGATGATCTCTCATGGGCATCTACAGTGTCGTATTCAATTGGTTCACTTCCTTCCTCCTCATCCCCCAATAATATATACATCCTGATTCTTTCAAGTTGCCTCTGTCCCCTGTCACATTTAGTGAGGGTTTCATTCTAGTCCCCATGATTTTCAACTTTTACATGAGCCCAACATTACCATCCAACCCCCACATAGGGGCATATTTATGAGCCCCTTGCACCAACGTAGCATCACTTTTTGTAATGTCCCGGCAGTGCCAATCACAAAATCATGTTTATCAGGTGTCACAAAGCTACATTGTGTGGCTTTACATTGCCTAATAGATATGGAGTAAGGCAAGGCAGCACAAATTGCTGTGTTGCCGAACTCTGCACGAAAAAGGCATTCCATGGGCGTTACGGTGGCTGTTCCAATACAACATCCATGGATTTTGATGTTTTTCTAGATTCACAAAACCATGTAAACCAGGGGATGCGCAACAAGGAAAAACAACTTTATTTCTCCTTGGTTTTTTTTCTTTCCATGTTTGCTACATTCCACAGCACACATAGAAAGAGAAAAAAGGCCTCCCAGGATTGTTTTTGTGCAGGAAGGTACTCCTTCTTGCACAAAACAATCCTGCTGGCAACACAGGTACTCTTGCACCATGTTGCAAGGGTACCTGCATTAATGCTAGGTTGCCTAAACAGCGACAACGCTGAGGGAAAGGATATATGCACCATGTTAGATAAATACGGTGCAATCTTGCCCTTTCACTTTGAGGTAGAGCAGAGAAGCAAGGTGACTTGCTGAGCTGCCCTATGCCAAATCCCCATAAATGAGGCCCTCAATGTCTCTTTCTAAAGTATGCTGACAACACACAACTTTATGTTAAAGTTTCATTTGCAGCTGTTATACAACGCCCACAAACTTTTTTTGCAAAGCATTCATACTTGGATTTCACACTTTATCTTGAATTAAGCTTGACGTAGACCCTCATTGCAAGTGTTCTATCAATATCCAATATATGAGATAACTCCTGAAACTGTACATATAGGTATTATCAGTTGTTAGGGTTTTATAGCACCCATCAAATAACGTGTGTGATGAAATCCACATCCCCAGATACATTTCAGCAGATCAGACCTGCTAATTGCCAAGGGGAAAACACCCATAACATATAAGGACATTCACATTTTGGTGCAGAGAGCAGCAAAATGCAAAATTCATGATGTAACAAAATAACCATAATCTGCATGTTGAACCCCATTTAGTTTGCTGCCAAACCTGCAATAGGTGATAATAATAATGCACAATAAATTCCAAAAGCCTTGGTCTCTGATTTAATTATGTACAATAATTGTTACTCAGGGAAACGGGTGATTCATAATAAGGGATAAAACAAAATTCCAGTTATTCCATCGAGAAAAATGCATCAACAAATTGATTCCTGGTTAACATCATTTTTTCTGAATGGATTCTCTCCTTCCCTCTGCTGAAACACCAATCCCCTAGGATTACTCATTAAGCACCACTTAGGATAGCATACAGAAGTGTATCATCCGTTCAATGCAACAATAGTGTTGTGTAGTTCCCACTAATCTGTAGGGTCTGCATGTTTGTTTGGACAACATAAACTTTGGGTGAGGAGCCTAGACTGATTCTGGGTACTCCCGCAGGTTATGATGGCCTAGTGACCAGCTAGCTCACAGTGCCACCATAAGCCCCCCTAACCCTACAACAGAGCAAATGGTTTGTGGCTACCACTGAACATGACAACACTGACCCCTCAAGGATTGTGGTCACAGATCAGGACCTCTCGCTCAGTCACTTGTGCTCTTTTGTTCTCAGAAAAATATAAAGAGAATACACAGTGGGACATTTTTCAATATATTTATTGAATCAATGTTATTCTTGTATAAAACACATGTGCTGCGATAATCAGTAGACAAAAACAGATAAAAGTGATTACAAGCACCAAAAGAGTAAATAGTAGATATAGTTCTACCATGGTGCTAAAACAGTGTATATATGCAGGCATATAAAACAAGGTAGTAATCAGGTGTACTCCTACTAAGCAAACTCTACTCTGTGTGTACATAGAGTGTGTGTAGGTGTAAAGCCAGGAATCCCCCCCAAGGGACGATCCAAACCCATTACCTGGCAGGAGAGAATGTAGGACCCCACCTTGGTCATGAACTGGACACGCCTCACGGAGATCACAGACCATAATGTGGTGAAGTCTCAGCATGCAGGGATATTCATTGTCAGCTGAAGGTCCTCCTCTGCTAATATAACAAGATGCTAATTATTTATAATAAAAAGCATCCTTGCGATAGACGCATAGATTGGCAATTTTGTGGATAAAGATAAAACATTTGTACATTTGTGCATAAAGGCCTTGTACTTGGTGTTCGAGGCATTGTGATAATGTTATTCGAAGTCAGATGTGTAAACAGAAATAGTTTTGGAGAAACTAATCCAACATTTCACGAACGCTAATATGTGCAAAAGGTCACTACAGTCATGGTATTGTGCAGAAAGAGGACAATGTTAGAACATGTGTAGCTAAGTTACATGGGCCTAACCCCGTCACATAACATTAGTCAGGAAGCATTCAAAATAAACAAGGCAAGGGCTGTTTCAGCGGACCAGAGCTGCGGCGTGGGATCAGTTGGAGCAGGTAGCCCTCAACTCCATAGATTTTGCACCTACATTTCCACAATTTGTCTCAATACAAGTACATGGAAGCTGGAGCATGTGATACAAATGAAACTATTAAGTTACTAATGAGCAGGTGCCAACATCTTCTTGTGGGAAGACCTTGGAAAAGAGCACACCTTTCACTAACAAGAACCGACTCAAACGAATTCTAAAATCATCGCTAGGTTGTGGCAACTTCAGAAAGAGATTGTATTCTACTGCCTTCGTTCAGCATAAATGTGAAGAATACATCACAGAAGAACAAGAATTCATACAAAATGGGTGTACATGTGCAAATATATGGTTTTAGTAGTCTTCAAGTGGGTATAAAAACCAAATTGCAATTGTTTAATAAAATACAAAAGTGCACGTGAAGGCATGCATGGACATTTCCATTGGTATATTAACATGTGAGCTTTTAAGATACATATGCATGTGAATTCACTTTTTTTCAGGGGCATCTCAACAATAAAGTTCAAACACCTTTTCTGAAATGATTCTTCTCTGCAAGCCTATGCCCTTCATCCACTCCTCTGCCTTCAGGACTACTGTGCATTCCCTCGACCTGTGCCATACTGATGGAGGCAATGCTCTTCTAAACAGCCTTCCTGACACTTCTCTCCTCCCCGTCAATGTCCCTTTGCATCGAGCAGACCACCTTATTACCAGAGAGTGAAAGATTAACCACAATATTCGCACCCTGAGAAAGCTCCAATGGCTTCCTCTCCTATCCTACATCCAAATCAAATCCTTTTTCTTCATTCACAGAGCTCTCCAAATCCCCAAACCAGTTTTTCTAGCTGACTCACACTTTCTTGTCTGCTGTGGCCAAAAGCCTGGCAACGGCACCCAAAAGATTATGTTAATTCCTACATCAAAGTCAAACAGAAAACAAACAAGCATTTGCAATTTATTTGGTCTCGCCTTTGGGACCTTATATGTATTTAGCTATGCAGCACATCAGCTTGGGTGCTGAAACATCTACTGTTCTTTAACATGAAGGGAAAGTAAGCACCAAACTGCATGACACGCCAGTTATTGGAACATATGGAGAAAAATATTGCCTTTTAGCCGGAAATGGTACAGTCCAAAGCTCTGTTTTTAATATAAAAGCAGGACTTTCTGTGGTCATATAACTGAAAATACAAGATTTAAAAAAAATTAATACTGTCTACGGGTGCTCGTGGAAGACAATTTCTATGGACTGGAATCTAGAGAATGCTGAAGTGATTCTGGTGTTTTTCTAACCTGCTGGTTGTTTTCTATCAAAAAGTTAAATAGAGGCAGTTGCAAGAAAAATTAAAAAGATATAGTCCCTCAGATAAAATCCATTCTGGTATTTTACTGACCTCTGCAGGTCATTTTCTATCAAGACAGTTAAATAGAGGCAGTTGAACAGAAAAGAAAGTTCTTAAGCGGAAGTAGACAAGTCCTAGGGCAGATCTCCAGACCTCACAATGTACATACACATATAAGTAAATACTAAAGTATAGATACTAAAGTATATACTAAAGTATATACAAGAGGTCTCGAATGCTCTGCCTAAAAAGCAGTCTCTACTACTCCCCCGCATTCCCCTCCATCTCATGTTGGCGCCTTGACGTAAATTTTCAAACTAATCTCAAATCTCGAGTTTTATCGAACCCCTGCCTACCAGTCATCTACTTTCCCCTTGGCTCTGTTCCTTGAAATGTGAATTATACTATCCACTTCGAAATAATGGTATCCAGTGAGTAGGCCCATATAGTGTGAAAGTTGCTTTAATTGCTCTGCTGACTTTTCTTTTATATATTTTCTAAAATTCCTATCCACCTGTTTTTACTTATGAAACCCACTCCCCTTGCCCATTCTCCTAATTACTTCCTTTGTACCATCTTACATTTTACCACTTACTCTCAGTTACAGCAGGGACTTAACATAGGGACCTACAGTGCAGGGAGATCCCACCCCTCAAATATTCGTGAGATATGAGAGTTTTAAGGGCTCCCCTCCAGGTTCCGCAGTGAGTCCCCTTCATTGTCCATGATGCCACCGACTCCCACTTATTTATTCTTCTACTATTATAAAACACATAGTGGTGATTTTCTTGAATCAGTCTGACTCATTTCATGTTGTGGTTTTGGCGTGGCAAATGTGCCATGGGAACAAAGACAAGACAAGCAAAGAACAGGGGCCCTATCTGGTGATTTGGTAGTAAAATCATATATATTTAATGTTCATTGGGCCCCTTGCATCGCTGGTCCCCGGTGGCACTGCACATGCTGCACTATTGATAGCTATGCCCAGCGCTTGCTTCAGTGCTGTACTTGAGGTACCTACTGAAAAGTGTTTTCTGAGTGCTGAAGGCACCATGGTCACATAAGAGGCAGTTTAGAGACCTTGGGGCATATTACCAAGGGTGGCGATAGGCAATTATCGCTGGTTTTTGGCCGCTAAGCGGCGATAATTCTATCGGTCTATTAGAAAGCTGTCGCTAACTGATGTTAGCGACAGCTTTTAGGCAATAGCGAGCGGTTTGGGGCCCGCTTTGCATGTCAGCGATATTCATCGCTATTGACATGCAGAGTGGGCGTACCCAACCAGTTAGCGACTGAAAGCAGTCGCTAACGTCGCTATTGCCTATTAGCAAGGCAGGCTAGCGATGGAAATATTCCCGCTATCGCCAAAAACCAAAGCCTGCTCAGACCAGTTCTTAGGCATGTTATCCAATGGGAAGTGGATAACATGGCTAAGAGCATTTCGTCGCTAATGCGTGAATATCGCTGTATTCTCAGCGATATTCACGCATTTCTCCGCTATCGCTGGATATTTTAGCACAATGGAGAAAAACGTTGCTAATAGCATGTTTTCTCCGCTAACATATCCAGCGATGAGCAGCGTTAAAAAAATCGTCGCTAAGCCTATTTCGCGATAAATATCGCTACTTGTTGGTAATATGCCCCCTTATTCGCTTGAAGCTGCCAGTTGACAAGCTCCTGAGCAGTCAAGTCAGCTAGGTATAATGTATTTTTTTGAACTATGCCAGTATATTCTTTTTCTTGACCTTAGCACATGATTAGGATGTGGGGTTTTAGGTTTAAACCTATAATAACTGATAAAACCCCACTGAAAGAAAAATAGCCCTCACCGGTGAAAACATATAAACACTGAAAAAACACCTGGACAACCACAAACTAAATGCCTTTCAAAGAAAGGAAAAAGAAAGTGAAAGTCATTTTTTTCTTCCTGAAGGGGTCAATACAATGTAACTTTGTTATACAAGTACAGTAAGAAAGACTGGCTAACATTATTCTGCTTGTTTTGTTCTTTAGGGATGACACTAAAATATTGTTTCTTCTTCCTTTTACTTTTTCAGTTATGTGGCCTTTGGTCTAAAGATGCAGAGTTTAGTTTCATGTTTTAGGTCTAGTTTAATTATTTTATTAACTATAGAGAATCAGGAAATATCAAACTCGTATTTGATATTTTGGCTGCATTTGATGCTTTCACCGATAGGTAAAATGGCTGGGTTCATAAAAATCTTTCCTAATATGTGTCATCACATTTACCCACAGAGAATGGGTAAAACCCTTAATACATCAGACCATAGTTTTTAGTGGATCAGTATTGATAGTAGGTGAATTGCCAACACCTCAGGCTTTATCAATGCAAGGTATAGTGACAAGTATATATATCAGCAAGCAGCTGGGCTAGTGGTGAAAACATGACTCCGGACTTTAGGAAAACATGGAACGCAGTGTCACTTGTAATGCTCTGCAAAAAAGGTTCTTTCCAAGTTCAACAAAGATTGGAGTGATATTGTTTGTATTTGCAGTGATTCAGCTACGTATATAAAAAAGTTGTGTGATGACCTGTCAAAATTGATACCCAAGCTGAAGTGATTCCCTGTAGTAGATCCTTGCCACTTGTTAGATGGTATGCTGAAAGCATCTTTACAATCTTAAGAGTTAATGAGGGATGCTATTGACTTTTTAGTATATTCTGGTGCACTGGTTTCTAATGCAAAGGAACTAAAACGCAAGTATTTATCATTTCGTGCTTTATGTGGCATCAAAGAAAGAGTCATACCAACTGTGTCCCTTAGCTGTTGGTTCTCAGCCCAATGGGCTGAGACTGCTGAGAGGGCCTTTTCACAGAAGTTTACATGGGAAGGAAAGAGCGAGCGCACATGACCCAAAGACTCACTGAAGAAGTATTGTATGGTGTACTACAATAAGATTAATTTGCAAAAATCTATTTGGACCTCATATACACTATAAGTACACTGTCTATATACCATGTTCTTTCAGTGCAAAAAGCAAGCAATAATAGAAGCAAAACATTCCATAAAACACCGGAAAAAACAAATTTTCTGTTGTTTTTAGTGGCGCGAAAATGTGTAACCACTGAACAACTGTTTTTTAAGATATTGATAACACTGAAAAAACCCCACCAGAATTTACCAAAAATAGAAACTGAAAACAGGAAAGCCTACACATGATGCTTTAAAAGTGTGGTGTGTGGATATTTAACAATTACATGTTTTCTTCATATCATTGATTGCATTCCCTAAAAGCAGACCCTCTCTAATTCTCAAAGGGCAAATTCTTTGCTTTAACTGCTAGAGGACGAGGCAATCTCCCTTTTGTTGGTCGAGAGGAAACTGAATGTTCACAAGCTGCAGGACCCTTGGCTATTGGGACACAAGTGACCATAATGTAAGTACTTTACTATGTCAAGTTTTTGAACAATCATCTTTGGTAACACTGGAAGGTTTATCTCTAGACGAGCATGACATTTGTCTGCAAATGTACACGTTTCATTCAAGAAAAATCCACTTTAACCTGATGGTTCCTGCAGTACAGACCGACCTGGGCAGCCTTGCTTTCAGGGGCTCAGCTGAAGCAGAAATACAATCTCTCTCTGACCAAAGAATCCATTTCAACATTTGTGTAACATTTCAAAAGGAAGTGAAATCTACATCCCCATAGTAACGATTTGGAGGGCGTGTGGTGCTTTGAAACCCACAGCATTCAACCCTTTTGAGAAATACCAGCAGCCTGATCTCTGAGAGCTTTGCCTGCAGGAAACTAGGTAATCCCAGCTACTTGCCATGAATGTACTAGAGAATGAGAGTTCACTAGAAGGTGCCAACAAGTGGTATTGAAATTAGGGATCAACGATCATTCATGTCACAGTGACCAAGAACACATCTAATGCTAGCACCTAAGCAGCAGGCTTGGGACTGGCTAAATTGTATTCAGCAATCAGAGGTAAGTAGGTTTCTACTGTGCTCTGGCACTTCTTCCTTTTTGCTCTCGATGCACAGAATGTTCAAAGGATAGCTCTTGTCAAATGAGAGAAAATGTTCTGAGATTAACACGTTTCCAAGTAGCTTGCATGTTTCTGTGTCAGATTGGATGCCTGACAGGCTTATGGAGTTGAGCATCACATAGACTGACTGATCACCTCTCATGCGGAAATTCACTCAGTTTAACACCTACTGATGCATAACTGAAATCACTTTGCAGTCTCATGTAGAAGCCGTGCGTTTAACTTTAACACACTGTCTGGAGAGCTTTTACACTACAGCCCCTCCAAGGAACCATGAACTACAAGTTGAAGAATAAATGTGTTTTGAGTTTTTTGTAATAGGTTGCAGTGGTTAACAGTTTTACTTTTATAGGGCAATATAGAATGTCTGACCTGACTAGATGCCAAAAGGACGTCAGGCAGACAACACATAATAGGACTGGCATCTACATACGTAGAAGTCTTCAAACCTCCTCCACTTACACTCTGTACAACGTTCTATTAAAGGTTTAGAAAATAATTCCATCTCCGGGATGGTTGATTTGGACTATACAGCACACATGGCTTTGAAGTCATTTAAAATACTTTAAACATGTTTTGTACCTTTGTTTATATCCCTTTGGTACCCCTTGTAAATCTAAATAATTTAAGAGTTGTCATCTATTCATTCTGTTTATTAACATTTATTTTAGTGCAAGTTCAAAATGTGCAAATTGCACGAATCAAGGAACAAGGGGGTAGGGTGTAAGGATGCCGACAGGATGGAGCTCCCTCAACAATATACCAGAGAGACATTTTGGCAAATCCTGATTTGCCCAGGCTCAGCTTGGGTATTCTACCCCTCACTTGATGCCTTGAGAGGACAACGAGCCCAAAGCTCCTGTTTGCCCCTCAGATTTCCAAATAGCATCAACTACTCGCTTCACCTTATTTTTCATAAATGTCCAATAAGAGATGTAGACAGGGCATGAGTACTAAAAATTGAAGTGGGGGGACTAACCTAGTTAATCAGTATGCAAGTGACATCATGGCGCGTGACATCAAGGCGTGTCACGTCACAGCGTGTGTCATCACGGCACGTGTCATCACAGGAAGTGGCATCATAAGAAGTGACATCAGATCTTAAGCCCTCACATATATGTTTAACATGTCTATCATGAGTACATGAGCATATTTCGAGTATATAGGGAAACCCTCCTGATTTAGGCAGAAGATTCACACTTTTGTAAGATGCACATAAAACAATGTTGCCCTTTGTCAGCGTAAACTTCCTCTACCCATAGTGCTTTACGAGAAAACATAGTGATATTCAAATTAATACAACGCCTTCTCAGGGGCAGTAAGCACTATATAAAAGTTGTTTATTTTGTGTAGATAAGATCAACACATCTGACATTCTTACAGTGCATGCATATCTCCTAAACAGAGCCTAAACAAAGGGAAAAACTGTCTCTCTTAAGTATGTGTGAAGTGCTAACAAGCTGGGAGCCTTTGTTTCCCCTCTGCTGCATTTGCTTCTAGGTGTGAGGCTCCTGACTGCTCCCAGTCAGGAGGCTCGAACAAAAGGAGGCCTGATTACCCCTGAGATTCGGCCTTTGTTATGGGCCCAGCAGGAGTCTGAACTAAGAAAGCCCCATCCAGTCCCTGCCTGCACGTTGTTGCGGATCGAATGCCGACAAAAACGTGCAGACGCTGCTAAATGTGTCCCGGTGTTTGCAAATAACACCGGGACGAGATCAGCATATTTTTCAGTGGGGCCCAACTTCTTGGCAGGGTGGACAGTGGACGGCGTCCACCCGCGTGTACCCCCGACTTGTGCCCTGGATGTAGACCAGGACTGGAGAAGAGAGGGTCTGTGTTCGCTACTCAAATGCAAATTACGCGAAGGCACTGACAAAAGGAAGAAGAATGGACTTGAGCTACTAAGGGCCAGATGTATCAAGATACACTTTTGCGATTCTCAAATAGCGATTTTTAAGGAATCGCTCTTTGAGAATTGCAAAATGATATGTATGTAGAAATTTGCTATTTTTTAGCGATTTCTTTAAATTCCTTAATTGCGATTAGCAAATTGCTAATCGCAATTAAGGAATATTTTCCCATTCATTTCTATGGGCCAGGAGGCCCATAGGAATGAATGTGAAATTATTCTCAATTTGAGATTCGCAATTTGCTAATCGCAAATTGAGAATAATTTCAAGGGTACATGGCACTTCGAAAAATGCAAAAATGGGCATTTTTCAAGAAATTCGCAAATTACCACAAACTTGAAGTTGGTGGTAATTTGCGATTCCTTAGGGACAATTAGCAATTTTTTTTTGCATCATACATTGCATTTAAGGAATCGCAAATTTTGAGATTCCTTAAATGCAATCGCAAAATTTCGGCGTTTGCGAACCCATTTGAGCTTCATACATCTGGCCCTAAGAGAGCTAAATAAATAATTTTTCAAGCCTGTGCCCTGTAGGCCCATATTTTAATGCAAAGAACTTACTGTTGTATGTCACAATATCACAATGTCATCCTACAGATATACGGTGATCACCATAAAGACCCTCGAAATGTTGTCAAGGTAAGTGTAGATTTACTATTTCTAATACACATTAACGATATTTCAGAACTCAATATTATGGTCTTGATATATCTTCAGGTCGATATTTCGAACACAATATTGTGGTGCAACACCAGAGTGACATGTTAAATTGAAGGTGTAACTGGGATGTAGTACTGGTCTATTAATACACATCACCAAACAGATGCTGCTTTTCTATGTTGCGCTTTACTCCATTCGCAAAACGTATCTAAACTAGTTGGTTTTTGTGGTGGGCTGCAATCCATTTTACACTTGAAAAGCTTAGCTTAGTGGCATAATGCTACCACTGACTTGTTCACTCTGCTGCATGGGATTTTGCCACGTTACACAAAAGGGTTGCACCCACGGGCAGGCTGCATTCCAAGTCCCCATCAGGGTTTCCAATCCAAGAGCAGCCAGTTCTTACGAGGGCTTCCCCCACCCATTTACTTCCATAGTAATGGGATAGTAAATCCCAAACAACATACTTTGGTACTTGGTGCATAACACCATTATTAGCATCTTCATCATCATCAATTGAATGATGTAGTATTAAAGAAACTTGGGAAAGTGGTCAGCATGCACGTAGCAGACGATGATGATTTAGAAATGTTTTCGTTGCTTTACATAGCAAGAAGTGAACTAAGGACCATATTTAGAGCTTGGTGTACAGGGTGCTCTGCCACTAGCATAGCGTAATCCCCTATGCGCCATATTGACAGTTGGCCCACTCTGTTCAGAGTTATGCAGACTGTCATGCTTCTGCTGGCTCTGTCAACGGAAACCTTGCATCGAGGGTCAGACAGACATTGGGCATGGTGAGCAAAAGAACGATGGATTTAACCCAGATCTATTGACTGGGGGTGAATGTTTGCTTTGCTCTGCATTCCGTCCATCATCTGTGTGTCTTTTGCTTTCTAGCCCTAAGTGCGCCAGGTATGCCCAAACTTGGGCTTACTGTGTCACTGGATTCAAGCTACTCTGGCTGGTGAGGGGTGATGCCCAGAAACTGGTCCCAGGATGCTTGTTTCATTCCAGAGAGGACCTGGGTTGGTAGTTCCGGCTGGACTGTTCCCAAGAGGCACAGGGTCATAACTGATTTGCATATGGCTTGGTCTACACTGGGTTGGCATGGTGAGCAAAAGAACAATGGATTTAACCCAGATCTCTTGACTGGGGTGAATGTTTGATTTGCTCCCCATTCCGTCCATCATTTGTGTCTTTTGCATTTTGCGCCCTAGGTGCACTATGTATGTATGCCCAGGGGTGGGTCCTGGGCTCACTCCATCACTGGATTCAAGTTGACCTAGCCGATGAGGGGTGATTTCCAGAAACCGGCATCAGGATGCAAGCTTCCAGTCCAGGGAGAACCTGTCTTGGCAGTTTGGGCTGGACTGTTCCCATGAGGCACAGGGTTAAGACTGATTTGCCTATGGCTAGGTCTAAACTGGGGTGGCATGTGGTCAAAAGAATGATGGCTCTAAACCAGATCTATTGACCTGGGGTGATTGTTTGATTTGCTCTGCATTTTGTCCATCATGTGTGTTTCTTTTATTAAATATATTGCAACATCCCTTTAGGCCATTCCAGTCTCCAACTAGCAATCAATAACTAACACACCTACCTATAAGTGCCCCGTGTCAAGCTGCCAAATAAAGGACACCCTAATGGCCAGCATTTCATAATACAGCACAGTAGTCCAAAGTCCCCCAACGTTCATCTCAGTAGTGCAAAGTCTCACCCCTGACAACCCATGCTCGGACAGTTAATTCTATCCTCTTGAGATATCAGAGAGCTAAAAGCTATTTGATTAATCTAAGTCTGTGTCTGGGGTCAGCAAACAGTCCACAAGACGTTCCCATGCTCGTGCACTTTCCACGCCCTATCTCTAACTCCCGAAACAACTCAACACTCTCCAGTCCAGCCCATTTAACCAGTACTTGTATCCATCTAATGATTCGAGGTCCACGAACAGAGTTTCAATGAATTGTCAATTCACGTTTAGCCTGAGGTTGGCAACGTTGATTGCAAAATATGGCGATAACATTAAGCTCTACTCAACAGCAGGAACACGGTCCCACTGAAGCTCTGGCCACTGAACACTCACCACTTGACCGCAGTCTCGCCATCGCAGACCTTTTTTCCTGTGAACCGTCCTCTATGACAGCATCCCTCTCCTACTGAAAGTTCCCATCCTTTGGGTGGTACTTCCTGTGGACATGTTATGGAAGGTCACCAGAGTTTCCCTGAAACCAATCAGGGCAGCCCTAAGTGGAACTGTAGAAAGTGTGTATTGCAATTTCTTGGAGCCTGACTGCCAACAATGCCCGAAGAGGAATCCTAGCTGCAAAGGAAAAAGTTTGCCTTCATGAACAATGTTAAAAGTTCACCCGCCCCTGTTTAAAATGTTTCCGAGGCTAAACATGTAGCCAGTAAACTCTATTTTAAGGTAGGTGAAAGATGTTCTTTCTTAAAGCTATTGATCACCTCTCTAGCAGAGGTGTTTTGTATCACTTATAATTTGGTATATTCATGTGAATGCTCCCTAACAGGAGAGAATTACAATAATCTAATTTCAATCCGACAATTACTCTCTAAATAGAGGGTTTTTAGGATACCTCCAAGAAGTGGCAGATGTTGAGAAGCAGCTTGATAGAGTAATAATGCAACAAGGCAATGATCGAATTTACTTGTGTGTCCGTGATTATCTCCAGTATAGAATTACTACCATGGTCTTCACTTTTTCTAAAAGCTTAATGCTGTTAGACCCCCACCCCTCACATGTATGTTCTCAATGGCAGACTTAATTTGATCAAGTCTAGTTTTGTATGCAATTAGTAGGAAATCTATGTTATCCTCTTTTGAGGGGAGACAATCAGCATTCAGCTAATGTTTTACAGTTAAGGTCTTGGGGGGACCTCTGGGTGATTGCCAGCAACGCCGCCGCCGCCACTCTGTGACCTGAGGCGGACGGCGAAAACTACACTACCCAAAACGCCCTGCGGCCGGACGCCGCACACGGAGCTTCCGCGCCCGCCGGCGCTCAAAAGTGAGCCTGCACCTCGGTGGAGCGGGGGCTTACCAGCAAACAGGAGCAGGGGGCTTCTGACTGCGCCAGCATCAGCAGCCACTGGGGGACCTCTGGGTGATTGCCAGCAACGCCACCGCCGCCACTCTGTGACCTGAGGCGGACGGCGAAAACTACACTACCCAGAACGCCCTGCGGCCGGACGCCACACACGGAGCTTCCGCGCCCACCGGCGCTCAAAAGTGAGCCTGCACCTCCGCGTCGCGGGACCGCGCACGGGCATCGCCGGGCTGAGCCCGGGCAGAGGGCGGGCCGTCTGAGACCGTCTAGGGACGAAGAGGGACGGGACGGGACAGGCCACTCCCCTAAGCCTCATACTCAAACATGGGTAAGCGAAAGTTACAAACATCTATTACTGGGGGTACTGGGAAAATAAAAATCCCACGCAAATCTACAACATCTGCCAATATTATGACATACCTCACTACAGCTGTGGGAAAATTAAACCAAGAGATTGCTGACAAAGAACGGGAACTGGGGCTTGAAACTACACCACCAGCTACTTTGGAGTCCCTCCCACAAAATAGACAAGTTGTCCCCTTGGAACCTAAGATTCATATTATCACAGCTAAGGATATTATACCCCAAGCCCAAGGCACATCTGGCCCTGAAAAGCCTAATCCAATTAACGAAGCTAATGAGCAAGACCGCACGCGGGAGGTGGCAAGTCCGGTCAATAAAAGAGCTACAAGGTTGAGAAAAAGGCTGAAAACGCAAACTTTGCAACACCATAAAAAATTACGTCATATCCCAAGTAATCTTGAAGGCTCGATAAGAGACATGGTTGAAAGGGTGCTCACGGATAAAATAGAAACCACCCTTGTTCCGATCTCAAATGACATTATTGACACCCTAAAAGAATGTGTGTCTGAGATATTGGGCAAATGTGATAGGATTAATACATTGTTATCAACAAAAATGCCTGAACACTTGCCCTCTAAGATACCCGGGACCCTGGATCTTCTGGCGCAACCTATGGAGGTGATAAGAAATGTATCATCAATAGCTTCCCATCTCCTCCCTGCCCCCCCAATGCTAAAGCCGCCTACAATAACCACGCCAGCTCTGTACACTACGGGCCCAAAGATACCTGTACAGAGTATATCCAACCCCAGTATCCCCTCCACAAAGGCTAACAGGCATAATGAAGGAGATCTACATGGAGGAAAAAGACAGCGTACAAAGCTCCGGGTCAACTTACCTCCGGAGGCTACCCCTTTTGTTGCCGTTCTGGTAAATGTTCCCGTCTGAAACCAGGGGAGGTAGAATCCCAGGGTACTTTACTGGAAAACATTAAGTCATGGTGCGATATAAACTGTACAGGCCCAAGGAACATATCCTCGAACATAAGTACAGGGAGAAGAGTTGACTGGTTGGGGCATACGGAAAAAAACTTACCTGAGGATTGCCTTATAGTAAACTTCAACAGACCCCATGTGTGTACTCGATTATTCTGGGATGCCACTGAGGTAAAGAAAGGAGAAATCCGAGCTGTGCACTTGGGTTTCTTTTACCCATCGCCCTAGCATCATAATTATCCTCATGTCTGGAATGGACATCATACTACCTTGAGACACAACACTTGTCTATCATCATGGGCGACACAAACACCATATTTTACTCCAAAACCCATTAAAGACATCGCACCAGTAATTAGACCTGACTTGGAGCTATCAAACAGATTCACAGCCCTATCACAATTAGATGAAAACGATTGACTGACCTGCTCTGCGAGCTCGGAAAATCAGATACAATGTAGCCCCACTAACATAGAGGTAAGAGGGAAAGTTGTGAAACTTATGAGCTGGAACATTGCTGGTCTTCGTTCAAAAAGGGAAGATAGAATATGGCTCGAGAAGATCAAGGGCTGTGATGTTGTAGCTTTACAGGAGACTTGGGACACTGAATGTAATTTCTGGATAGATGGCTATGTATCTTGCTTCCTAGCAGCCCAAGCTTCAACCGCAGGGAGAGATAGAGGAGGGCTCATGTTTCTAATTTCTGTTAGACATATGGGGGTCATTAAGGTATTAAACACCACCTCCCCTAACTATATGGCTTTGGAAGTAACTATGCCAAACAAGCATAAAATTGTGTATGTCAACTTCTATAATGCCCCACACAGCACCTATGGTAATGAGAATATTGACTTACTTGCTAAATTTTTAACTGATTATAAAGAGGGTCAAACCACTTTTGTTCATCTCATCCTTCTTGGAGATTTTAATACACATCTATGTAATTTGCACTGTCAATATGGAGCCTATGTAGATGCGGATTATCTGCCCCACTCTCATTTTGAACACTCGGCAAAAGGGGTTGCCCTGGAAGAATTATTGACAGACATAGATTTGTCCGAGCAAGAGTTCATTGACACTAATGATAGTGTGGCAACATATAGTGCTAGGGGCAGTAATGCTATAATAGACTTCATTTTTGTATCTCCAGGCTTGTTACGTAATGTTATTTTTTATAATGCTATACATGCAACATTCAGCGACCACAACCCGGTGATCATGGAACTGATCAACAATAACCCAATCCTATTAAATGAAGAAGTTGATAGAGATTACCCCTTAAAGGTAGGGGTACATGACCAGGGAAGACGGGTAAAGTGGAGCAAAATTATCCCAGATGACTTTTTTGATGAACTTTCTGAAAAAATGGGAAAAGAATTAAATACCTGTCGAGACCCGTTAAAGTATGGAGGGAATGTCACTATTGCCTTTGAAATAATTTGCCAACAAGTGGCTCTGGATCTATTGTGTAAGCCGAACCATAAGGCAGAAAAAGAGTATGGGTGGTTTAACACGGAGTGTTCCAAAGCCCATAAAGACCTAATGGAGGCACTAAAAAGGGTACCTCGAGATACCCAGGAAGTGGCTATGTTAAGGAAAAAAAAAAAAACTACGGTAGAGACCCGTAATAATGAAATAAAGACTAATGCATGGGAGTCCCTTTTTGAAAGATCAACCTTGAGGGATAGTGCTAAATTTTGGTCGATTGTTAATACGCCTCTTTTTAATGGTAAAGAAAATGACACTTTAGAGCTTAATATCACAGAACGGCAATGGTTGGACCACTTCGAGAAAATCTATGGTAGTAATATCGCTGTAGAGCCTTATACACCCAAAATACATGAGCGCTCAGAACACCCCCTGAGTTTTTCAGTTAAGGAAGTCAAGATGACAAGGCGGGACATAAGGCGCCGGGCCCAGATGGGGTGTCGGCAGATATGTATAAAGCCAATTCCTATATTTGGTCCCTCGTCCTTACAAATGTCTTTAATGTAGCCTGCACACATAACACTAGATTGCCTACATCTTGGTCCCGGTCTATTATAATCCCTGTCTTTAAGAAGGGCCAAAGGGGGGATCTAAGGTGTTATAGGCCGATATCCTTAATTGATTCATCCTTTAAAATATTAGGGAAAGTTATCCTGGCAAATATTTCCACATGGGCAAATAACAACGATATCTTGTGTAATGCGCAGTATGGGTTCAGAACTGGGAGAGGCACAGAAGATCAGTGCCTAAATTTGCATCTTATAATCAATAAATATACTGTTGCGTCTAAAGGGTCAGTTCACCTGGCCTTCATGGACTTGTCCACAGCTTTTGACCTAGGTAATAGGTCAAGGCTGTGGACAATGCTCTTGGATCTGGGTTTGGATCGGGCCCTTGTGAACTTCCTGGCAGAACTCCACAGAGACCTGAAAGCGTCAATACGCATGACACAAGAGGGGAAGTGTACTGCTGGCTTTAAGTCGGGTAGAGGTTTGCGCCAGGGGTGCATTTTGGCTCCAATGTTATTTTCTATTTATATCAACTCACTAGGAAATACCTTGGCTACAGCTACCGTTGATGTCCCATACATGGGGGGGGGGCCCATTGCCTGTTTTATTGTATGCTGATGATACGGTCCTGATATCAAGGACCTCCATCGGCTTACAATATCTTTTAACTCCTTTGGGGCTTTTATGCACAAAATAGACCTTGTGGTAAATATGGAGAAATCCCATGTTATGTCCCTGGGGAAAGGGAAGAATAATACTAAAACACTGTCCTGTAATGGCGTTGTATTATCAAAAGTTAAAGTCTTCACCTACCTTGGAGTGGTGTTTGATGACATGGGCTCCTGGGCACCCCAAGTCTCTAATAAAGTAGCTGCCGTGAGAAGATCGTCGGCTGCTATATTAGGCTTTGCAAAAAGACTGGGTGGGAAACCAGCAGAGGCCATACTGGCTATATATAGAGCTAAAACTATAGCCATAGCAAGGTATGGAGCAGCGATATGGGGCTATAAAGACTCTGCCCAAATACAGAGAGAGGAAAATAAATTCCTGCGTTCACTCTTAGGGCTGCCCCACTCCACGTCATCCTTTGCAGCACATATGGAACTGGGTCAGGGTTACATTGAGGATACCCTTAACATGGCACCACTCTTGTTTTGGATCAAAACATGGTTGAACCCAAACCTTACACTAAACCACAAGATCATTAAGGACTGTATGGGACGGGATAGAGCAAAGGATATCCAGTGGCTGTCATTTATCAAAGCCACAGGAATGCAACTGGGTCGGCCTGAATTATACTTTAACCCTGAAAACCTAAGCAAGGATGATATTCCATGGGTAAAGAAACACTTTGTTGGTAACAGAAATAGAGCGTGAATCCCGAGAAATTGTTAAGCCAACAGTAAGGGTACATTATTCCCTGATTACGACAATGTCTATACAACCTTACTTGATCATTGTCACAAGACCCTACCACCGGTGGCTTTTAACAAAATTTCGTTTTAATCAGGCACATTTTTTGCTGGGCTATTACGTGAAGTGGTGTAGACCAATGGAGAATGAACCATGTAAATGCGATAGTTTCTCTGACCAAGATCTAATACATTTTATGTTTTTTTGCCCTTTTTTTGTGGAAGGACGGAAAAAGTATATTGTACCATTGCTAAGGGATAAGGGGTTTATACAGTTAAAACCTGCACTGCTATATTTACAACGTATGGAGTCCCCAGTAGTGATGTTTGGGATTGCGAACTTTTTGATAGCATCTATCCGTGCTAGACGGAACAGACTAAGGGATATTACATCATTGGAACCGAAAAATGTTTAATTGCCACAGCTATCATAAATGAACTACCATGTATATAATCAATTAATAACGCTACAAATTCAGAAAATATTTGTTATTAGATAATGAATACTTTTGTAAAAAAAAAAATCCTAGAACCATGTATATAGGCCGCTGCTTTTATATCCATGTACTGTATTGTTTTTATCAAATCGTTTTTATATACTATATAATTCTGAAAGTCATCATGTATAGGTATAGCATACTTTTATGATTTTATAATAATCGAATAAAGTGATTTTGACTCTGACTCTGACTCAGTTAAGGTCTTGGGGCATATTAACAACAACCTCGATAATTATCGCAGAACGCGCTTAGCGTGTTTTTAATTATTGCCATCTATCGTAGGATTATATCGCCCTGTTAGCATTGTATTAGCAATGCTTTTCCCACATGCGATGTAAAATCCTGCGACGGACGGTGATAAGCATCATTAGTGTACGTAATCCAGCGATATGGGAACTGCGCTAATTAAATGCTTGGTAATCGGGAGATGTGGATTTAACCTTCCAATCCACCCCCCATTCATAGTATGGTTAAATCAGATTATTAGCAGAAGGTAAACACCTGCGAAAAAGGGGGCTTAGCGCTACTTTTGACATCGCTTCGCGGAACCAGTGCAGCATTGTAAATAACGCGAAACTGTGGTAGTGAGGGTTTGTCATGTAGTATTTCTAAGGTACGCCCACTTTGCATGTCATTAGCAATGTCTATCGCTGACATCAAAGTAGGGGGAAAAACAGTTTTTATCGCAAGGAAACTTGCGCTACTGCATGGTAGTGAGTCCTTGTAAATTTGCGCGTTAATAAAATCGCCGCTTTTCCGGCGCTATGTGCCGAAAAAGCGGCGAAACATCTCTTGATAATATGCCCCATGTTGGTAAAGCCCTGGTGTGCCTCGACCACTTCTGAATTGAAAAACTTCTTGAACGCTGTCTGCACAGTTTTGAAACATGACTTCTAAATATAGGAGCAGCTTATGCAGTGCCTTTGCAAAGAAAGGTCAAGAAGCATTGGCAAAGCTAGTAGAACTGGCCTCAATATGCTAAGTCAAGCAACTACATGCATGTAGAAAATGTGCTGTCTGCGTGTTTTGCATTCACTAATGCGGTACAGCAAAGAAAGCCAGGTCTATTGGTGTCTCCCAATTCTAGAAAACATGATCACTTTCTGCATATAGAGCAGTGAATGTGAAAACAGTGTGATGACTGAGTGTGTTTATTAGATGCAAAATTCCTCATATATTTCAGTTGAAGCATTTACTACAAATTTGAATGATACACTAAGCAGCCAGTACCAGGGGGCGAGAAAGCAATACCCCTCTGGGCGGAGCCAATTCCCATTCGGTGTATATTTTGGAAAATTAGTAGAAAAGAGTTCTGCAGACAGCTGCACTGTCAAGTGAGACATAAAAATAACAGAGAAAAGCAAGAGTCCCAAGGAACAGTACATTGCTGGTAAAGAGGGACCATGATGAAGATAGCTCTCCTGCACAAAAACTTAGATTGCCTGTTCCTCTGAAAAGAATGGGACCACTTATCTGCAAGCACTGTAATTCTGGATAGAAATTAGGAGTGGTCTACGGTGGAACAGACGCATTGAAAGCCAAAAAAATCAATGTGATCGGATTTCTTTTGTCACCAGCCATCAATGAAGAATGGCACATGAACAGCAACAGTCTCTGTTCTCAGATGGAAACCTGGCTCCTGTTAATCAACGATTTTGTTTCCCTCCAGGACGTCTTAGAGCTGGATAGAGTTGGCATTTTCCAAAATGCACAGTACAAAGGGGAATGATAGAATTTAGGAGAAAATCCTGCGTTCGTCGATTTCAGTCATCCTTTTTCAACAGATGGGCGACCCACGTTTGCTTCAATGTGTCGGAGAAATAGCCTGTCTGAAAAAGCTATTAAGAAAGGCCACAATAACAAGTAGAAAGGTCTTCACTGCACTCCTGGAACATGTCTGAATCACAGGGGTCCCCTGAGCAGTATAATGTAAACTTCAGTCTCTATGACTTGATTCAACTCAACCCGCGCACCTGTGTCCCACTAGTACTACTAACCAGATCGCAAACAGGAGCTATTAGAAACACTGCCCTAAACGTTAAAATTAAATAATTATTGTTCATAATATTACATGTTCAAAAAATCCTCGTCGGTGGGAAAACTAGGCATGGAGTTTCCCAACAAGGGTCATGGGTGAATGCAGAATACTGCAGTTCTACAACAATCCCGTCACCTGCCCACCCATTTATACCAACGAACATGGGAATCAGCCTGCGTCCAAGACATTTTGTTGTTGTTGCAGATTTATATAGGGCAAACTTGACCCGAAGTTATTGGAGTGCTTTACATGAGCACCAGTTATGATACACTAGGACACATTCATTTTTTATTGTGTTTTGGTAGGCACGGGGTGATTAAGGGCCATATGTATCAAGCAAAATTGCATTCACAAACGCCGAAATTCGCAGAATTTCGGCATCTGCGAATTCAATTTTGCCAAATGGTATGTATTAAGGCAAAATAAGGAATCGCTAAATTTGGGATTCCTTATTTTGCCATTGCATTTAAGGAATCGCACATTTTGCAATTCCTTAAATGCAATGTAAGAAGCACCAAAAAAGTGCAATTTGGCCTTAAGGAATCGTAAATTACCACCAACTTTAAGTTGGTGGTAATTTGCGATTTTTTTGAAAAATTTACTTTTTTGCATTTTTCAAAGTGCAATGTGAAGCACATACATAGGGCATGTATGTGCTCCACATGTGCACCTATGCTTATTTTAGGGGTTCATCAGGGTGTCCTTTTGACACCCCTGCACCCTTGAAATTATTCTCAATTTGCGATTCTCAAATTGCAAATCGTAAATTGAGAATAACTTCCCGTTCATTCCTATGGGCCTCCTGGCCCATAGAAATGAATGGGAAAGTATTCCTTAATTGCGATTCGCAATTTGCGAATCATAATTAAGGAATATTAAGAAATCGCAAAAAAATTGTGATTTTTTACATACATCCCTATATGCAATTCTCAAATAGCGATTTCTAAAAAATCACAATTTGAGAATCGCAAATCAGGATGTTGATACATATGGCCCTAAGTGATTTGCCCAGAATCACAGGCTATAGAGTCGACCCAGAGGCTCGAACCTTGGTTTCTCAGCTCCAATGTCGGCAGTCTAGCCGTGAGACCACATCCTCTCCCCATTACATTACAGGTAAACAGTGGGAAACCCTGTGGCCTGAAATCCCAAAGATCTATAGAATATTTCTCAGCAAGAAATAACAGATAAGATCATGGTCCGATGGTGTTATACACTGGCCCACTTCCACTCCATCTACTGCCCGTGCTGGCAGTGCGGGGACCATAAGGGAGACTTTTGACAAATATGGTGGACATGTTCCCCCCCCTTGCACTTTTCAAGAAGGAAATGCTAAGTTGCATCAAAAACACTTCGGGTTACCGAGTCCCAGACGATTATAGCACAGTTATCTGAGGACTGCATCCCCCAGCACTAAAAGCAATGGCACACTCAGACTGGTTTCTGAAACAAATGATTCAGTTGGCATGGAAATCTCCTAATGCTCCCCCAACAGCTTCCTGGTACACGAACTAAGGCACACCTTAGCACTGGACCAGCTGACTCACAAATTAGCTAGCACAGACAAGAATTTTACACGTCTATGGTAACCACTTCTTGATTACTTGTCTAGACTGGAACATCTATGTTTCCAACCGCCCAACTCTGTGCTATCCATTTATTTGAGTAGATGGACAAGTGCAGCAGTGGCCCATGCAGGTAAGAGCGCCCTGGGCCGGGTGGGAGGAGGGGGGGGGTATTTTGACAGACGATGATGAGGGAAAATTAATTATTTAATTTACCCGAGGGAAAATTAATTATTTAATTTACCCTCGTCATCGTCTGTCGAAATACCCAACCCCCCCCCAACCCGGCCCCACTACCCTTACCTGCACAGGCCATGGCTGGACAAGTGCAAAGTTGCCTCACCCTAGATTTTCCCACCAGTCTTGTGCCGTGGGGGAAACTTTCGCCTCCGGAATGGTTCCTTATTTTTGAGACCGCCTCCCATCCCACAGGACTGCTCCTCTGTACTCGTATTTCATAATTTGCTACCCTTATCCCCTTTCCTGTCCTCTGCCCCTCCCGTACAATACTATGTTGGATTTGCCCCCTCTCTCTCCCCCCACCCCCCTTTGGTAGTGGAGGCCCGTTGTCCTCCCTTACCGTCCTCCCCGGTCCCTTCCTTTATCTTGGATTCATCTACTACTCTCACGAGCTCCAGGCAGCCTCAGAAACGCCCTTCTCCCTGCCTAGAGCGGGAAACTCTCCCCAGTGAACCAACATCTAATTCCCCTCTTTGTAGCTGCTCAGGCAGTGTACACTCGCACACATATGGTTTTTGCTCCAAAGTTCAACTTGTTGCTTCAGTAAACTGCTACTGTCTCAAGTACTGTATATCTCATCCTCCCACTATCCTTGACTTGGATTTTTTTATTTCATCTGCAATGATCGCAATATGAACCCTTGTAATGTTCTTTTTCTGTTATTGTAATACTTTATGAAAAATCTAATCAAACAGATTTTGGGTAAAAAAAAAAAACTAGCCAGTAGAAATAAGGGTGAATTGATTGACCAAGAATGTGGAGACTCTTGGCTGTGGCAATGCATCATTTATTTCTCCACGAAAGTGAGTTTTGGTTAGTGGGCTGAGACTGCTACCAACAGTACAAAGGGCAGAGTGGACTCGCCTGGCCGGGCAGGGCGTTTTCACTGTGAGCGCAGAGCCATGCATTGCCAAAATGGTGGGGATGATCAATGTGTATCACCCACTGAGGAATGCAGCAGGACCGAACATCTGCAGGGGAGGTAGTGGTAAGCCCAAAGTAGGCAGGCGCTCCAGCACCATGCCGGGTTAGCCACATTATTTATCGCTAGATTGGTTGTGGTGGCTCTGTGTGCTGGGGTGCTCGCTGCCACCACAGTAAGTTAAGGAGACCAGAGGGCCCTTCACCTGGGCAGATCAAAGGGGACGTGGTGGTGCACCCTATTTATTTTATAAGAGCCCCTTGACCACAGAACATAGTCAAGAGTCAAAGGTTTTCACACATGTTTTCTTTGGCAGGTAAGTTTAATGATCACAGGTCAGTCAGCCTTCCCTTGTGTTTACCACCTTCCCAGCACAGTTCAGGCAGGGGCAGGTAATAGGAGCTCCAGTGAGCTCCAGTTTCTCCATGAGAGAGGTAGAGTCCCTACAGCCTTCCAGGATGTGCTCATGGTCATTTGCTTCCTGCTTTACACTTTTCTTGAGCCAGGCAGGGGCCCATGGTAGAAGTGAGGGACTCAATAGCCAGACTGGCATGGTAATAGAAAAGGTAGATGCTAGGCCACCATTAGGTGACATTAGAATTATGAGAGTGACATCATAGTGACCCACCAAGAAAGGGTGCAGTTCTTGTGGGAGGTGCCAGGTTTTCACCCTTCCTATATATGGTTCAGATGTCCACGGATATTTCTTATCAACGCCAACAGTGACTTCCAGAGTTTAGATATGTATTTTCTTGAAAAGAGGACCCTTTTTTTGCGTGCCATTAAAGGGTCACTCGACTGATAAATTGTCCAGTGCTGTAGACGGCTTTGTGTGTGGTGTCAAGAGGCCTTCTAGGTGGTGTGTATGGTGTAATTTATATCATTCATTAATTTATTCATCCACTCATTCATTCTTTGAAGGAGGAGTGTCTGGTCAGGAGTAACCATTGGAGGACTAGTCATGCTGGTTTTAGGATGCTGACTTTTAAAGAACCGAAGGAACAGGTAGAATCCTCCAGTGCTTAATTTGAGCTGGTGGTTCCCAGTGCTCAGCACCTGCACTTAAATGTCAAAACCGGCATGTATGACAGTTTGCCACAAGGTGGTGATGTCTGTCTAATTTAGGAATGAGCACAACAACAGCCGTTCATTAATTCAAAATACATTAAAAGGATTAGTACCTGCTGCCCAAGCCATTCTGATAGTGACGGGGGCACCTAGAATTGTCTGATTTGTCACACTTGTAGGAGTGTGATGCTTTGTAGCTGTGTTCGTACTGTCATTGTCAGCGCTGGCAGGGGCAATGGGTGGTGCATCTGCAGTGGCCTACCAACGAGGGCCCTGGCGCTTATTTTTTTACACATTATGTACTGTTTCACATAGCAGTAAAGGGATATAATTAGCAACAAAAATGAGAATTTGGATGAAGTATAGGGAATGTTTATGGTACGGACCAGGGTTGTGGAAGTCAGAGAGAAGAAGAGGCTTTCAACGAGTTCATATAGAAGAGGGTACTGTCCACAAGGCAGCAGTAGACTAGAACTCAGCCACTGCATACTCCAGGTTCACATAAACATGATGACCCTGCATACATTGCTAGCTACAGTATTTACCTTTTCTATTTCCTCTGCTGGAAATGGAAATAGAGAAAATGAGGCGACTCAGATAGGTGATTTGGAAGGTGATAGGCACTGTGTCTCTGCTGCCCCTATGTACAGGGTTCATTGCTTTCAGTATGCAGTCCATTGAAAATGCTGATTTCTTTTTTCATCTCTGTGTTTTTTGGGTTCACTGTTGAATGCTTTGCAGTTAGGTGTTAAATGGAAGTTTCTTACAATGCCACTGAGAACGAAATTGTCTACCCTGTGTTTCCCCATGTCACTCTCCACATGACTGTATCCTGGTCCATGCCTCCCTGGTTCAGGAAAGGGAAAATTCTGATTGAGAATACCCAAATATAAGATTAGAAAGAGAACAAACCGGCAAAGTCCATAAAGGTTACGTAACGTTGCGCATACCAAGCGTCCAGCCAGCTGTGGGACCTGCTGATAGTGGAAATGACATTCTCTTCACAATAGACCTGACAATGGCAACTATGGCTAGGAAAATGGATCTCAAGGATGCATTAACGAAATTGGTGTCTGTGTATGTGTGCATGCGCGTGACTTTCTTTTCGCAAACCCAGTTACAAGGGTTGTATGTCAGAATATAAAATACAAAATTATAGTTCCTGCAGTATTGGTCATATATTTTATAGTAGAAACTCCACATTTGCATACTTTGAACATATATATATAGGATAATATTGAAAACCAAATATTCTGGGAGAATACCTTACAAAGCAATAGAGTGTCGTACACAATTGTGGTTTTATATTAAGTAGTTCAAAATAAAGACACACGTGTGAGCAGGTATATAGCATCAAGGGAAGGGTGAACGTCTACAGTAGGGAAGGGAAGGGTGCTTGGATTAGGCAAATCCTGGGGCAGGGAAGTGAGTTTAGTGGTGGAGAGTTGCAGATGGGCAAGTGTGGGGTGGGGAGCTGTGGAAGTGGCAGTTCTTAGGGAGATCTGGACTCTAGGTCGTTACTTGAAAATGAGGCTTGCATCTGGTTGGTGAAGAAACAAGAGACTTATGGCCAAATGCACTATTTTGAAGTCTAACTTTGGGAAATGGTTACGACTCACCATTAATTGGCCCAACTCTGTCCCTTTGCCACTAACCAGGAGTACTAGGGCGCCGACGTTACAGCACCCCTTGAAGTGCCAATTGGACCCTGTCTGATACTGGGGTATATAGTACCGCTGGGAAATAGATGCACTCATGCAAGAAAAAATGGGAAGTGTGTATCTGGCCTTGCTGAGAGGGTGTAGAGATGGATTAATCTGCCCCTGACATTGTTGGGACAGGTGGCATTGATGAAGATGGTATCCTTTCCAAGCTACTCTACCTCTTTCAGAACTTCCCCACACCCCTAAATAAAGTATTTTTTGCACAACCGGTAAAGCTCACCAGGGCTGGTATACAACGGTAACCACGCATTTTTTACAACGCGGTACCGTTACCACGCTACTTTTACCACGCAAGTCGTTACCACGACTTGCGCTGGGGGGCGCTCCAGGATAGTAAATAGTTTAATTTACTATCCAACTCCTTTCCCTAGAGTCCACGGGGACTGGAGTTGGAATAGTAAATTAAAAAATTTACTATCCAGCGCCCCTCCACGCAAGTCGTTGTAACGACTTGCGTGGTAAAAGTAGCGTTGTAACGGTACGCGTTGTAAAAGTACGCGTGGTACCGTCATACATCCACCAGGGCTAGCAGATAGCCCAGAATATCTTGCCATAATTTCGCAGCCTCAGACTTTGAAACATAGTACTTGGATCTCAGACATAATATGCACATTCCTGGCATCATCCGGACAAAAGCCTCCCTGCCTAACTGTAGAAGCAGGCCTTGCATCCATGATTACACTACACTCTGACCCTCATTTATAGGATTATGGCATAGGGCACCTTGCTGCGCTGCCCTACATCAAAGGGAAAGGGCAGAAATGCACTGTATTTATGCAATACACTGTATTCCTGTCCTTTCTATCTGCGCTGCTATAGTTTTGCAGTCTAGTGCCACGATAGGCCCTTTTGCACCATGGTGCAAGGGTACATCCATTGCAGACAGGATTGTTTTTGTTCAGGAATTGACATCTATTTCTAACAGGCATTTTCCTCTAAAGAGTGGAAAATACGAGGATAAATAAAGTTATTTCTCCTCGCTATGCCACACCTTGGGAGGCATATGAATTTAGCGCTTCCCCAGGTTTACAAGATTTTGTAAATCTGGACAGTGTCCAATCCATGGGTGTCGTGTGGGAAAACCAATTGCAACTCCCACAGAACACCTCCCAGGCACAGAGCGAGGTGACACACCGATTTGCACTGCTTTGCCTTATTCAAGATTTATGATCCCACTCAAAGCTACTCAGGGTGGTTTTGTGTGGCTTCATAAATCGGATTCAGAGCCCTGCATCATGCATGTACCACTTTACGTGCTGCAGAATTGACGTAGGGCTTTCATGATTAATCCCCTCCATTCTACTAGCCTGGAAGCATCGCCTTACTAGGGATATACATACAGTGGAGTGCACCAAATGGGCATGGTCAAGACTGACCCAGTTAAGGAACACCACAGTAATATACTTACCACGTGTACCCTTGACACTCTTCTGGGACACCAATTGCTGGTGGAACCTGAGATACTCAGATATATGGACCGTAGACATCTAAGGACCCTAGGTGACCTCTTCCCCTTGGGGAAATTTCTCTCATATACTGAGTACATGGGTTACAATCCCAGTACAATAATGACTACTCTTACACATTATCAACTGAGAAACTCCATGAGAGAGATATTCCCCATAATGCCACAGGGGCCTCTTGAGTGCACACTTTTGACTTTTAATTTGACGAATCCAAGAAAGCCCCACTTAGTCAAAAACAATGTACAACTGTGGAATGCCCACGATAAGGCACGACAAACTGCACATGAAAAGCAAATGTGAACACAATAACTGATGCACATTGTGCAAATTGTTGTACACAATTTAAGAAATCTCCCCCAATGGCAATTCTTTATTGATCCAATTAAAAATTATACACAGAGCATATTACGCCCCTCTTGTCACGCTAAAGTATGGCTTAGAAAATGGTGCAAAGTGTTGGAGATACCCTGCACCGAACACAGATCTTTTCCATATAGTGTTACAGTGCCCTGCGATTCAAGAATACTGGAAGAAAGTATGGACAATCATATCCGCGATCACAAACACAGAAATACAGATCCCTCTCTTCCCTGCCATACTTGGTTATGTAAAAGATGTACCTAAACCATCCCACTAACTGACTGCTATTGCGGCAAGTGCAGAATACCTATGAGATGAGCCATGGTCCGTGCAGGTAAGAGCGGTGGGGCAATGGGGCCCGGTGTGGGGGGATTTTGACATACGACCATGAAGGAAAATGAATTCTTTATTTAATTTCTCCTTAAGGTCGTATGTTGAAATTCCTCCCTACCCGGCCCCATAGCCCCACCGCTCTTACCAGGATGGGCCGTGGCTGCATGAGATGGCGACATAGGACCGTGCCAACTTATATCAACAGGGTCAGCTATAGGCTACATGCAGTGAATCCTCAGGGGGAGATTTACAAAAAAGCCACGCAATGCAGAGCAGCCCCTGTGAGGCTGTGCTGCGTTGCGCGACAGGGAGGGAGCAGGAGAATGCCATATCTTCAGAGATATGGGTCTCTCCTCCCCTTTCCTTTGTGGCAGCACTGAATTCAGCGACCGTGCGCCATGCACACACCTTAGCGCCATTGCGTTAGGGTGTGTGTATGAGTTTAGCATAGTTTTGAGGAGGAAGGGTACCCTTCTTGTACAAAATACTATGCCTAAACACAATGGAAAGCTTTTACCACTTTGTATGCATGCTCCACCGTTCCGCACGCATGCAAAGTTGGAAAAGCATGGAGAAAGGAATGTATTTCTCCTGTTTGCGCCTGCTTTGAAGGGGCGTTAACTTTTGGTGCAAAATCATGTGTTAAGGAACGAGAATAGATTAGGCCTCGCACGGGGAAATAGATTGTAGTTTCTTCACTGTGTTCAGCGTGATGTAGCTAATTAACATACTGAGACGCCCCTATGACATGAGACACCCTTTTAGTTGTATTCAGTAACCTCCTTTATAATCATTGCCTTTTTGCTCTTCTTGTAAATAGGTTAGTGTCGGTCCACAGGACCGACGCCATTTTGTTTAGTCAACCTACAGCACTGTTTGTGAAACCTCCTTAGCTCTGCATTTTCGCATCTCCCCGTTCTCATAAGAAATTGCTGAACCCATGTAGCGAGCAGCTGCTTCTGCTTATGGGCCCCGTCAAGGTTGTAGATGGGGGCCGGCCAGATAAGCACATTCTTGCAAGCGCTGTGCGGACTCTCACCGAAACTACCAGAAGGGAGTCAACCAGCGTGACCTTGCTATACTGAGCTTAGATAGATGCTTTGTGTACCATATATGGGCATATCCTTTGCCACCTCCTGTACCAACTTGTATTTTTCCATCTTAGGTAACGGTTGCAAATTGTGATAGTATATATGTGAAGACCTGACAATGTGCCAGCAGTCTCTCTGCGGTCCTTGGGGTGTGAGGTCGTTGTGGAGAACCCGGCCTTATGGGCCGAGCGGCGCAGGGCACGCCTGAGATCTCCGAGTTCACCTGCCTCGACCGACAGAGACACGGGACACTCTGTTTGGCGTAGAAAAGTAGTTTTGTTAGCTGCAGCTAAGCACAGTTATCTAAGAAGTACCACACAGGTAGGTTCTCAAGAGACTGCCACTTTAATCTGTGGCGTACAGTCTATTATACAACACAAGTTTACAATGACAACTCCCAATATACACAAAACTGACAAATAGGAATAGTTCGAAAACAAGCTATCAGATGTCTAAAACACACCCTCCTTTCAGACCCCGTGTGCTCTCCTCCCATCAGGTTAATCAACACTGGTGCCCGTAATTCAATTTGCAGGTGGCAAAACATGTGTAGAATGCTTCAAAAGAAGAGCTGTGTAACAAGAGAACACACGAAGAGAATAGTGAAGGCCAGTTAAATAAGATAAGGTAGAGAAGAATGGTGGGACCCAAACAGTGGAGTAAGTCATGGATTAATCAGTCTAGACATGGCTTTGCGAACTCGGCCGGACCCTGACATCAGTATCGCACACAAGGACAAAGGTTGTTCTTTGACGAGAAAAACATCGAGCAGCAGAAAGGGGCAGAAAGACCATTTTTCCGCGTTAGCCGTGCTGCCTGAGTGAGGCAACATAAAACGGCGACTAAACGCAAAATGGCGGCTGTAGCAAAGCGAGGCCGAAAACTACGTAACCTCAGACCCTCCTTTTGCCATACTCAGGCAAAGCACAAAGGAACCCATTTCAATCTGAGTCGATATCAATGGTCATGAGGTCACTAAGATGTTGTTGCACCATCATCTTAATGTGTTCTGTCTGTTGTGCTACTGGTTTGGAGACACAGATTGTGGCACAAAGTCCACAAATGGCTGGACCACCCTGTAGACAAAGACAACAAGAAAAGACGAGTGCTAGAATCATTCCAAGGAAAGTTAGCACCTTCCATCCCCAAGTGGACAGTAGTCCCCAAAACCATCCCATCACAGACCAATCTCCAGTATCTTGGTGGATAGACTCAGAGATGACATGTAGCTTAGAGATGGCTTGGTATACTGTAGGGGCGTTGTCAGGAATATAAATGCAACAACTAGACCCAATCAATTTGCAAACTCCTCCTTTATCTGCAAGTATTATGTCTAAAACCATTCTATTCTGTAAAGTCATAAGTCGATCCGCCTGAAGCTCAGCAGTCAAATTTTTCAATGCTCCAGAAGTTATCAATCAATCAATCAATCAATCACAGCATTTTTATAGCCCACTACTTACCCGAAGGGTCTCAAGGCGCTAGGGAGGGGGGGTCCGCTACTGCTCGAACAGCCAGGTCTTGAGTTGCTTCCTGAAGGCGAGGTGGTCCTGGGTCCGGCGGAGGTGGGTCGGGAGGGAGTTCCATGTCTTGGCGGCGAGGTAGGAGAAGGACCGTCCTCCTGTGGTGGCTCTTCGGATGCGGGGGACGGCGGCGAGGGCGTGGCCGGTCGATCGAAGCTGGCGTTTGGGAGCGTAGAAGTTGAGGCGGCTGTTGAGGTATCCCGGGCCTTGGTTGTGTAGGGCTTTGTGTGCGTGGTTGAGGAGTCGGAAGGTGATTCTCTTGTTGACCGGGAGCCAGTGCAGGTCTCTCAGGTGTCCGGAGATGTGGCTGCGACGGGGGATGTCCAGGATGAGACGTGCTGAGGCGTTCTGGATCCGCTGGAGCCTCTTCTGGAGTTTGGCGGTGGTACCGGCGTAGAGGGAGTTGCCGTAGTCCAGACGGCTGGTGACGAGGGCCTGGGTGACCGTCTTCCTGGTCTCGGTGGGGATCCACCGGAAGATCTTACGTAGCATGCACAGCATGTTGAAGCACGATGAGGAGACGGCGTTGACTTGTCTGGTCATGGAGAGGGAGGAGTCCAGGATGAAGCCCAGGTTGCGTGCGTGGTCGGTTGGCATGGGTGCGGTGCCCAGGGCTGGGGGCCACCAGGAATCGTCCCAGGCGGAGGGTGAGGATCCCAGGATGAGGACTTCCGTCTTGTCCGAGTTCAGTTTCAGGCGGCTGTTCTTCATCCATTCGGCTACCTCTTTCATCCCTTCGTGTAGGTTGTCTCTGGCGGTGGCGGGGCCGTTGGTGAGGGAGAGGATCAGCTGGGTGTCGTCGGCGTAGGAGATGATGTTGAGGTTGTGCTGGCGTGCGATGTCTGCGAGGGGGCCCATGTAGACGTTGAAGAGGGTTGGACTGAGCGAGGAGCCTTGAGGGACGCCGCAGATGACTTCGGTGGCTTCCGATCTGAACGGAGGGAGGCGGACTCTCTGTGTTCTTCCGGCGAGGAAGGAGATGATCCACTCCAGTGCCTTCTCCTGGACTCCGACGTTGCTGAGGCGCTGTACTAGGGTACGGTGGCAGACAGTGTTGAAGGCCGCGGAGAGGTCTAGGAGGATGAGGGCCGCTGTTTCTCCGTTGTCGAGCAGGGCACGGATGTCATCGGTGGCTGCGATCAGGGCGGTCTCCTTGCTGTGGTTTGCCCGGAAGCCAGACTGCGAGGGGTCGAGGGATCCGTTCGTCTCGAGGAAGGCGGCCAGCTGCTTGTTGACGGTCTTCTCGATGACTTTTGCAGGAAACGGGAGCAGCGAGATGGGGCGGTAGTTCTTGAGGTCGGTGGGGTCGGCTGATGGCTTCTTGAGTAGGGCGCTGAGTTCGGCGTGCTTCCAGCTCTCCGGGAAGGTAGCGGTGTCGAAGGAGGTGTTGATGATGTCCCACAGGTGGGGTGCGATGACAGCGTCGGCCTTGTTGAAGACGTGGTGAGGGCAGGGGTCGGTCGGAGATCCGGAGTGGATGGAGTTCATCGTGCGGATGGTGTCTTCGGTGTTGATCGGAGTCCAGGCGCGGAGGGTGGTGGTGGGGGGCGGGGGTTCGGTCGTGGCGTGCGTCGGTTGAGTGCTGAAGCTGTTGTGTATGTCCGCGATCTTGTTGTGGAAGTAGGAGGCGAGGGAGTTGCAGAGGTCTTGCGAAGGGGTGATGTCGTTGTTTCCGGCGTTGGGGTTGGAGAGCTCTTTGACGATGTTGAAGAGTTCCTTGCTGTTGTGTGCGTTTTTGTCCAGTCGTTCCTTAAATGCGGTTTTCTTGTTGGCGCGGATGAGTTGGTGGTGCTTTCGGGTGGCGAGCTTGAGGGCAGCCATGTTGTCCGGGGTGGGTCTCTGCGCCAGGTTCTCTCGAGGACTCGGCCGTTCTTCTTGGAGTTCTTGAGTTCGTCGGTGAACCATGGGGCTTTCTTGCTGCCGGGTCTGCTGGGTGGGGTCCTCAGGGGGGCGAGGTCGTCTGCGCAGTCGCTGATCCACTTGGTGAGGTTGGTGGCCGCCTGGCTTGGGTTCGGTGTGCAGGTGGGAGGGTTCATGCTCAGGGAGGTCGCGAGTTGGTCGGCTGTGATCTTGTTCCAGCTTCTGCGTGCAACCTGTTGCTGGTGGTGGTGGATCGTGGTCCTTCTGAAGCTGAAGTGGACGCAGCTGTGATCCGTCCAGTGGAGTCCGGTGGCGTGGCTGAAGGCGATGTCCTTGCTGGATGAGAAGACAGGGTCGAGTGTGTGTCCGGCGTAGTGGGTGGGGGTGGTCACCAGCTGCTTGAGACCGAGGTTGGCGAGGTTGTCCAGCAGGGTGGTGGTGTTGCGGTCGTTGTTGTTCTCCAGGTGGAAGTTGAAGTCCCCGAGGAGGATGTAGTCAGCGGAGCAGAGGGCGTGCGGGCTGATGAAGTCGGCGATGTCTTCGCTGAATTGTGTGCGTGGTCCCGGGGGTCTGTAGATGAGGGTGCCTCTGAGGGTGGTCTTGGGGTTGATGTGGACCTGAAAGTGAAGGTGCTCGGCGGGTGCGAGGGTGTCGTCGGTGTTGGTCGAGATGCGGATGGTGTTCCTGTGGATGATGGCGATGCCTCCTCCTGTGTTGTTGATGCGGTCCCTTCGGATGATCTTGTAGCCGTCTGGGATGGCGATGGCGATGTCGGGCGCTGAGGAGGCGTTCATCCAGGTTTCCGTGAAGAAGGCGACGTCTGGGGCTGTGGAGTCGAGCAGGTTCCAAATCTCGATGGCGTGCTTGTGGACGGAGCGGGTGTTGAGCAGGATGCATTTCAGGTGGCTGTGGCTGTTGCTCGTCTTGGTCTTGGTCGGTGCTGGTGTAGTGGAGGTCTGGATGCAGGTGAACTTGCAGGTGTTGCAGCAGAATGGTCCGTGGGTGCGTCAAGTTACATTGATTGTGGCATCAACCACAGGGATCAACTGTCTGATATTTTTGCTATTGGCCATCGGACCCCAAAAGGGAAGAAACCCTTTCAGAAAATCCCCTCCTTCTTGCCCTGCTGTATCTTCTGAATCTACTACTCCTCTAGCAACTCTCTTCCTGTGATAGTCAGCAGGAGCGGTGTATGTAGGAGGGAGGAGAAAAGCTACATAACATGTTCCCGAGAAGTGTGTGGGAAGCCATGTATAAGCTTTATCATGACAGATGAAATATGTACCTTGTGATGCCACTAATGGTGCGGGTGTAGAAGGAGTATAGACATAGGTGTGGGAGCAGTTGCTCCTCTCTTGCTTAGTTTTGGTATTCTGGCCATTTATTTGCAAGCACAAACGACCTCTTTGGGGTAGGACCCAAATCGGTGTAGAACTCTGTTGCTTGAGCTTGTCAGTAAGACTAAGAGTATAACGAGTTATATTCCACCCATCATACGCTCTCTTTTCGTCTTTGGGAATCTTGATGATATCAGCGATCTTTGCCATGGTTACAATGCCCTTTATCAAAGAACTATGACTGAAATCCACTCCACCATTATAGGATCCACCAGAAGGGTATCGAAGTAAATTCTGGTACGCATTGGAAAACATAGCCAGATAGGCCCAAGCAGAACCCTAGATACGGCATTCCTCTTTGTGTATTATGTGGTATGAGACCACATACCCAACAGTCAGTAACATTTACTATCAATTGATGCTGGTGTAACAGTTGAATAAACGAATTGTTAAGATATTCCATTCTTCTCATTTGCTCGTGATCTGGGAGTGAGTAAAATTTATGCGGTGAAACAGTAGTCGAGGGAGTTAGAGGGACAGAAACGGGAACAGGGACTAACTGTAGGACATGAATAAGCCATCCTATGCATGCTAATAAACTACTCAAACCTACTAAAACACATAGTGCTACGCCACAACGACCAAACAATAATTCCTTATAATGAGCTCTCTTCATTATTTTAATATCACTTCCTTTCCCTGCACTATCCATTACTCTAAAGGCGTTGCTCACGATAATCTTCCTTAAACACTTGGCTGTGATTGTTAGCCGTCCTATGACACTGCAAGTCCTGTTGACCTAGTCACTATTCAGGTCACAGCTCAAGACTCCTACCGTAACCCTGCAACTTGATGGATAAGGGAAGGAAAAACTTTTCTTTATTAACAGAATTAAAAAGGAAAGTCAAAATTAATTGTCTTTAGGGGATCTTTTTCCTCAAATTATGTCGTCTCTTTCCAAGCGTTGTCTGGTCCTGGAACAAATGTTCGGGATCTGTGGTATTGAGTCTCAGATGAACGGGTACAGCTTCTTGTAGAACATCATCGTCCTCTTTCTCTGAGCTAGTCCAATCCAGGTGTGCACTGCTGAACGGCACGAAACTGGGTACCTGCTCACACTCACTGTCACCGATACCTTCTCGGACCCACTGGTCATAAGGCAAAAGCAATGGTATCCTTTTGCAGTGCACACCGTGGATCCAGTGTCTTTTTCCCAGGACCTTGACAGCTGTACGAGTTGTAAGTAGGACTTGTCTCGGAGGCCCCCAGCGAGGTTCCAAGTTCCTTTTTCTCTGGAAATTTTTCAGGCACACCCAGTCCCCAGGCTGGATGGTGTGTCCGGGATCTGAAGAGGCCTCTGGTAAAGCGTTTTGGACCTGTTGACGAACAACATGCAATTTAGTGGTGAGATCATGCAAATAGTCAACCAACAGTGGGTAGGGAATATCTGAGTACATTTTGGGTCTGGGGACTCCCCAGACATTAGCTGGGCGTCCGAACACAATCTCGTATGGGCTAAGCCCCAAACGAGAATGAACAGTTGTTCTAGTAGAAAGGAGTGCCAAAGGCAAAGCATCAGGCCAAGAAAGGCCCGTGCTGGCCTGAATCTTTGCTAGCTTAAGTTTGAGAGTGCCATTGTAGCACTCTACCAGACCTGCTGACTGAGGATGGTTTGCCGCATGGAATTTTTGTCTAATGCCTAGACCTACACACACCTTTTGCATAATTTGACCTACAAATTCACTTCCATTGTCACTCCAGACAATGCGCGGCAAACCAAACCTCGGGAAGAATTATTTCAAGAGTATTTTTGCAGTGGACAAGGCAGTGTTGTCCTTTAGGGGGTAGGCCTCTATCCATATGGAAAAGGCACAAACCACCACCAGGACATACTTGAGATTATTGAAACGTTCCATATGGATGTAGTCTATTTGCAGTACCTCGAATGGGTACGTAGGGGGTGCAAAGGGACCTGCTGGAATTGGAGTTCCCTTTCCTGGATTGTGCATCAAACAAACAATGCAATGTTTCACCACATTTTCTGCACATTTAGGAATACCAACATTCTGCCATACTGGAGCTAAAAGCTTACATATACCCCGTGCATTAATATGGGCTGGTCCATGGGCCATAGTAACTACAGGCAGTACATACGCATCAGGTAACAACCATCGTTGCTGCTCTGACAATTCCGTCCAACATCCCGTACTATTCAACGTTCCCGTACTTTCTCTCCACGTACTTAATTCTATCTCAGTGGCCTCCTTCTGGATCGCTTTCACACTTTCCACTGTGTCTTCGCACATACCAGCTTCTGCAAACCATCTAGCAGGCCCTGCAACATACATGCGACTTTCAACATTCCTCGCTGTTTCCTTCGCTATCTCATCTGCAAATGCATTTCCTCGACCCACGTCATCAGTAATCTTTTTATGCGCACTGCACTTCACAATCGCTCTTTGAGTAGGCAGGGCAAGTGATTCAAGAAGGTCAGTTACCAACTGACCATGCTGTATCTTGGTGCCGTGGGAGGTAAAGAATCCTCTTTCCCCCCACAAACGACCAAAACTATGGGCAACGCCAAATGCATACTGGCTGTCGGTATAGACAGTCACTCTCTTCCCTTTCGCCAACACACATGCTCTTGTCAACGCAATCAATTCTGCAGCTTGCGCTGAATTATGCGGAATGCGTGCAGTTCATACCACTGTGTACAACGTCGTTACTGCATAAGCAGCTGTCGTTTCACCATTAGGGAGCTTGAAACATGACCCATCTACCCATAGGATCCCATCCGGATCCACAAGTGGTGTATCCTTGAGGTCTATTCGACCCTTCGTTTCTTCTTCAGTGCGAAGAAAACAATCATGCTGATCTTGTACATGGTTAACATCCAAAGCAGGCAACAATGTTGCTGGATTCAGAACATTACATCTTTTTATGTGTATGTGACTAGCTAGAAGTGTCAACTCGTATCTGGACAAGCGAGCACTCGTTAAATGCTGAGTTTTCGTCCTGTTAAGAAGAGTGTCTACTGCATGTGGCACCATAACATTAAGAGTATGATCTAGCACTAGTCCAGCGGATTGACGAATGGAAATTGCCGCTGCTGCTGTTGCTCTAAGGCAACTAGGTAATGCCTTAGCTATTGGATCTAACGTTGCAGAAACATAGGCACACGGCCTTTGTTTGTCGCCGAATCGTTGCGTCAATACTGATAATGCGCAACCTTCCCTTTCATGGACATAGAGTGTGAAGGGTTTACTGTAATCTGGAGTACCCAACACAGGAGCAGAACACAAGGCAGTACGTAAATCTGTAAAACTCTTTTGACATTCATCAGTCCAACGCAAAGGCTGGGGCGTATCTTTAAGTGTAAGTGCCAACAGAGGTTTAGCAAGAAGGGAAAAATTTGGAATCCACTGTCTACAGTAAGAGGTAATGCCTAAGAAAGCACGCACTTCTCTTTGTGTGGACGGTACAGGCATTCGTGCAATTGCATGAATACGTTCTGGAGTCAATTGCCTTCCCTCCTTCGACAAGAGATGACCTAAATAGATAACTTCTTGTCGGCAATATTGTAACTTGGAAGACGATACTTTATGATGTGAATCAGACAAATGCTGTAAGAGCGATACAGTTGCTGCTTTACAAACATTTTCAGAATCAGCAGCGATCAACAAATCATCCACATATTGGATAAGAGTGGCACCTGAGGGTAAAGAAAATGTATCAAGTTGTGATTTCAAGGCTTGACTGTATATTGAAGGACTTTCACAATAGCCTTGGGGTGCGCGCTTAAACCGGAAGCTTCGACCTCCGAGAGAGAAGCCAAAGAGATCCCTACTTTCGTCAGCAATGGGAATGCTAAAGAAAGCATTTTTAAGATCGATCACTGAGAACCAAACCGCTAAAGCAGGAATCATGGTAAGCAAAGCTGTGATATCTGGCACAACAGGAAATTGAGGGACAACAATTTTGTTGACCTCTCGAAGATCAATTACAAAACGGTACACAGGTGGCTGAGAGGGATCAGTACGTTTAAGAATAGGCAAAACAGGACTATTGCAAACGTACCCTCTAGTCTCTTCAACCACACCCTTTTGAACCAAATCATGAACAATGGCCAACAAAGCTCTCTCACCATCACTGGATATTTTATATTGGGGAACACGTGGCATCTTAACATTGTCTTTAACAGTAATTACATATGGTGGAATTTGCAACAAGCCAACATCATTTGGACCCACAGCCCAAAGTGTAGCGGGAAGTGAACGCAACTCGGGTGGCAGCTGGTCTTTGGATACATACATTGGAGAAGTCAACTTATCACCTAAAGTGAGGTGCACACCAGAGGGTGAACAATACAGTGTAGCATGTAAACCTTTCAGTAGGTCCAAACCCAATAAATTTTCTCCGCATCCTGTCGTTAAAAGGAGTGGAGCTTCCAAATCGTATGGACCAATAGAAATGGGCAAAGGACACGAGATAGGATTTGAAACTGGGGCGCCAGAGAATCCTACAGAAACATTTGTTAAGCCAGACAAAGGTGCCCCAGGGAGTTTAGATTGCATTATGGAACTTCTCATAGCACCAGTATCCAAGAGAAATGGTTCTGTAACACCTAATGCCATAACATTAACATAAGGTCCTTCCTGATCTACTGGAAATGATACGACTCCCTTACTTTGCCTATGGCTGTCCTAGCTAGTATGGAAAGCAACGTCCTCATTATCGAAACAATAGTCATCATTGTAGTATTGTGCAGATTGAGAATTCTGCTGATCAAAATAATTCGTAGAGTCCTGAAAGGGAGAGGGACGTCGTTCCTGAGTTGGCGCACCACGACCCCTACCTCTTGATATGGATCGAGAATCACCACGACCCCGTGGCGCCAATGATCCACCATACCGTTGTAATAAAATTGGACAAGTATTCTTAAAATGACCATCTTCCTTACAGTAAGCACACTGGTTATGGCCCAATGGAGCTCGTGGAACTGAGGGAACTGGCTTCTGCAACAACCTCTGAAACTGTGGGGCTGTGAAAATGAGGGTTGAGCAGAACGAGGGGGATAAGCCTGTTGCAGAAGGACTTTTGTTTTCAAGTCTTTAGTCTTTTTCTCCGCTTTCTCCTTGTCTTCCTTATCCCTATTCTCATAATATTGAGCAGTAGCCAATATCTGAGCAGTGGAAGAGACAGCCCAAGAACTCTCCGATTGTATTAATTTTTTCGATAATTCCAGAAGTAAATTAAAAACAAATTTGTCTACAAACAATCGTTGTCCACCTTCAGTACTCATATCTTGCCCACTATGGTCGATGAAAGTCTCCTCAAACCGAGTAAAGAATTCGGAGACACTTTCATCCGTCTTTTGCTTACACGCCGCTAACTTATCCCAAATAACGCGCATCCCAGGCATTAAAGTTTTCATCAAATCTATTATTTTTCCAGGCAAGTCTGTGATCAGGACATCCGGTTTGGCCCCACCTACTTGACCTGCATCCGCAGCTGTAATGGCAGCCCAATCACCACCTAAAGCTGCCGCATGATCCTGCCTACGAATCTTGGCCCATATTGCTTGTGGGACTACATTCCCCATGAGTAAATCAATATCTGCCAAATTCATAATACAAGCGTCAACAGTCTGAGACAGCTCTTTATAATATCCCGCAGGATTCTTACGAGGGTCCGGTAAAGACTGTTTGAGCGCCAATACTTCTGACCTTTTCCAAGGATCATGTACCCATATACGCTGAAAATGAGCAGGAACACCGGGAACTTTACCTGCTTGTGGAACCTCATCTCTCCATATTGGAGGGGCTTCTCGCATTGGGTATTGCGCCGTCTTACGACGAACCGCGGGATCAGGTTCAAGAGAATTTTGAGAGAAAAGGGTGGATCGAAAAGCAACAAGTTTCTGAACAGCATGCTCTACAGCTGGACCCACAATAAGTCCCTTATCAAATTGATCCTGTATTTCGAATAAATCCTGAGGAGGCGAGTCTAGATCTACGTTTCCCCATTCTTTAATCAGAGCAGGGGCGGTGCGTCCATTAGGGCGCTTGGGCGTTGCCCCCCCACTGAGCGTTGCCGTCAGTCAGACTCTGACTCATCACTGTCTCACAATGTAATCATCATTCCATCCCAGCAGGCTGCCGGAGCTGGAGGCAGTCGGCTCAGAAGGGGGCGGGGCAGCACTACAGATTCAGCTGCTGCAAGTGAATGATTGAGCGCACTGCGCGCATGCTCTGTTAGTGCTTACAAAATTTGCGACCAGCCCGCACATGCGTACTAGGCGTGCTCATTAGAAGAGCAAGGGTTGTTCCATGCCGCTCTTCTAATGAGCAGCCTAGTGCGCATGTCCGGGCTGGTCACTAAAAATCTTAAGCCCTAAACAGAACATGCGCAAGCCAATTCTGGCGCTGCTGCTGGAGCAGCCTCTGGATTGGCTGAGACCGACGCAAGTGGTACTTAATGCCAAGGCGCCAACGTGGGAGTCGGACCCGGCCCAGGACTCCGAGGACTCAGGACGGCAGAGGAGGCGCGGATCCGGTAAGTTTAGTTTGCTTTAAATATTGCTGCATGGCAGGCTGCTTTATTTTAATCTCCCCCGGGACCCGCGCCGCACGCCACCCCCAACCCCCCCCTCCCCGCATGTCATGCAGTGAACCGCGCACTTTAAAGTTCATACACTTATCTCAAGTGCATCTCCTCACAATCAGCGCCATCTGAACTGAGAGGACAGGACAGCGAACACTGTCGGTGTACAGGCTGAAATGTTCTCACAAAGTAGCAAAGACGCCCCTGCAATAACAAGGCAGTCTACTCAGGTAAAATAAAATATGCTAGCACAGACCGGAAATAGAAACGGCATGCAGATTATGCCAGGCTGGCATAATATGCATGAATCGCCGTTATTGCCAGGCAAATTCCGGCCGTTTTAATACCCTCGCCTATGTATTCAGGATCATGAGTTTATGGTGATTTCCCCCCCCCAAAAAAAAATGTGTTTAAAACTTACTTTTATTTAGTTCAAACTAAGACTTGACGTCATACGAGTAGTTTTTTTTGCCAACTGCGTCACAATTTAGCAATTGTTTCTCTCCCTCTTTCACTTGATAAAATGCTTCTTTTATTGCCAGCAGTATGAGTGTTGGTATTGCAAAAACTCAAGTGCACTGCTAAAAGCGTCTCGCGCTACTGCTGGCGAAGCCTGGGTGAAATGGAAAAATATTTTCCAGGATGGCAGTTTATTTCATATTTATTCTTATTTTTTTTAAACAATTGACCAAACGACGGGGACATGTGAAATTTCGTAGATATGATGTAAGGGGTTAGCCGAAGTAGATAACACCACAGAGTAATCCTGTCATTGCAGGTTTTTTCCCGATGAACTTAGAGTACGTTTATTTGTCCAAAGGCTGCATGTTGCTAAATGCGTTTGCTTTCAACAAAACCAGAGCACGATGATGAATTATATCGATTTAAATAACCTTTCAGTATAGCATATGGGGAAACAGGTGGTGTGTGTGTCAAGGTGCACTACAACAGTATTGCCAGAGCGGGATACACTGGCTGTCCGAATTTGAATGCATGCATGGAAATCAATTAATTGCAGATTAGAACTTGGCAGTGGTGTGCTCTGTCACAGTACAGAAAATAAGTCCTTCTCGAGCCTCAACAGTATGACCAGACAGCTCAGTGATGCGTCCTGTTGGGCTGGGGTGCTTGCACAGCCTGGTTGCATTGATGCAAGACTGGGCATTATTTTTAATGCAGTTTATACCCTCGTTAACATAAACTGTTTCCCCATGCAAACCAGGAAGGAAACTAACTATTACATATAAAATACTTCTTTTACAAAGGTATTCCGTTTTTTTGTGGCAGTCTCGGTATGATTATAGTGCGTACTCATGTAGGAGCGCTTGATTCTGCTTAGTTATGTTGAGATGAGGACCAGTTGGTGAAAAAAAGCTAATGGAACACACTTGCTCCATCTTGATTAGCAGGTCTTCCTCTTGTCTCTACCGCATTCAAATGAGAGAAAGCAGGCTCTTATCTTTCTCAACCCACCCCTTCCAGTTCCGGCATTAACTAATTTATGACGGTGCTGTTTATAGCTCTGGGTGCCACCAGATTAAGTAAGAGGAGTAGATGCTGAAGGGAGACAGGAGGAGGAATCCTGAAATAAAATTATGATTCTATAAACTAGCCTTTTGTTGTTTTTAGAATCTGTACAAAAACATTCATCACAAGTAGCCTGGCACGCTCAAATTGTCTGCGCAAATTTTGAAAATGCACAATTTGTCCACTCTTTTTTCAAACTTTTCTCGCGAGAGGAACCTCCCCAATGTTGTGGCTCGCTTGCTCGCTGTAGTGCAGTATGACATTCATTTTACGCCTCACCACTTTCAAATGTCACCAGCCACCACTGAATCAGAGTATTGCACATAACATCGAATACGTATCTCTGTGTGGGCGCGTTCCATTGAAGGAAAGTATCTAAGATATCACGTGTACTATACTGTACACGACTCATGATCCAATTATAAGCAAGGGAATCTAATTTAGTCCGTTCTTCCAAATCAGGAAACTGACTACGAGATTGCCTCCTAGACGAGGCAGGACAGAAGAAAAGAGGTCCAAGAAAAGGCGACAAAAGACCCGAGACAGTGTCCACTAAACGCCGTCGAGCTGCAGGAGAATCTGACACTAAAACGGGGGACAATGTATTCTGTAAGACAGAAGAGAAATCTGTAGCAAAAGAAACGACAGATGGAGAAGGCTGAAGCACAGAAGATTGGGGTACCGATATTGCTGGCAAAGGGGGTTGAGGTGGAATCACAGGGACAGGCAACTGTGCAGGAATTACAGCGGCTGGATTGACAGCGGGCTGTAATGGCGGTGCATTAGCACCTAACACATAAGGCGGAGGTAATGTCAACAAATGGGACATAAAAGAATCGTCATCAGGATTTTTATTCTTTGACACAATGGGTAATACAGGATAGCATCTATCTATTGCCATACGATGTTGTCTTTCTGACACCTCAATCGCCTGATCAGCTTCGTCATTTTTAAATTGTTGGGCAGCCTGTAGAATCGACATACTCTGTTCTTTCTTATCTTTCTTTATTTGCTTAATTTCTTTCTGTTTGGCTTCCTTGCGCCATAGGCGAAAGGAGTCGAACATTGCCGGCCGGGCTTTTCTCTTAAATAAAATCGCTTCCAAATTATCTAATATGTCGGGCTCAAAAGACCCATTTTGTTGCCATTGCAAAACACCGTCTTTCTTAGTGTAACGGGTCCATGTTTCATTAAAAACTATAGGACCCAGACCGTGCTTTGAGTAAAGTTCGTAAGTAGGATTTCCAACTGGAGGAATCGGACAAGAATCCTCTAGTCGGGAATCCGTAAAACAACCAAAACAACAAAATTTCTTAAACTTACCAAATCCAGGCATTTCGTAACAAACTGGACTTCCTTACAAACGTCAAGGGATTTTCGGACAATAGAGTCACAGCACAAACGTACTTACCCCTTGGCTTCGGTTAGCGCGCTAATCGAATAACAAAATACAAAAACAAAGAGAGTGGGCGCTACCCACAAATACTTAACTAAATGCTTTTCTCACGCCAACAGATGTCCATCTATTGTCTCGCGATACCAATCATCACCAAAGGGCCAAGGCAGGGCGACAGTCAGGGCAGCAGTCGTCAGCAGCCGTCGGGAAGGAGTAGCCACGCTTCAAAAGACCTTCGGTCCACTTCGACATGCAGGGGTCGCTCACGTGGTTCGCGAAATCCTCCGGAATTTTCCTGCGAAGCTCCTCACGACTCTCGGGCAAAACTACTACCGCTGAAGTCGCCCACACGTTGGGCCGCCAATTGGAGAACCCAGCCTTATGGGCCGAGCGGCGCAGGGCACGCCTGAGATCTCCGAGTTCACCTGCCTCGACCGACAGAGACACGGGACACTCTGTTTGGCGTAGAAAAGTAGTTTTGTTAGCTGCAGCTAAGCACAGTTATCTAAGAAGTACCACACAGGTAGGTTCTCAAGAGACTGCCACTTCAATCTGTGGCGCACAGTCTATTATACAACACAAGTTTACAATGACAACTCCCAATATACACAAAACTGACAAATAGGAATAGTTCGAAAACAAGCTATCAGATGTCTAAAACACACACTCCTTTCAGGCCCCGTGTGCTCTCCTCCCATCAGGTTAATCAACACTGGTGCCCGTAATTCAATTTGCAGGTGGCAAAACATGTGTAGAATGCTTCAAAAGAAGAGCTGTGTAACAAGAGAACGCACAAAGAGAATAGTGAAGGCCAGTTAAATAAGATAAGGTAGAGAAGAATGGTGGGACCCAAACAGTGGAGTAAGTCATGGATTAATCAGTCTAGACATGGCTTTGCGAACTCGGCCGGACCCTGACATCAGTATCGCACACAAGGACAAAGGTTGGTCTTTGACGAGAAAAACATCGAGCAGCAGAAAGGGGCAGAAAGACCATTTTTCCGCGTTAGCCGTGCTGCCTGAGTGAGGCAACATAAAATGGCGACTAAACGCAAAGTGGCGGCTGTAGCAAAGCGAGGCCGAAAACTACGTAACCTCAGTTGGGAGCTCCTCTGGCAGAGTATTATTTGTTTTTCTACACTGCCAATCGACTGATTATTGACGAATTATATTTGATAATTGTGAGTATAATAAGCTGGGGTTTGTAAATTTCGGTACTTCAGTTGGCGACTCCGCCGGGACTCCGCGTTGGGGTCGTCCCTCCGTATCTGGAAAGTAACGAGACATTACGAGGGGTATTCTCGGTCGGGGGTGGACTAACCAAAGAAAAAGGGTTGCTCCGCTTTTCCGATCGAGAAGAGCCTTGGCTGCTAGTGGCCCCACGCCGGAGTCCTAAGGGTGAAACCCGGAAGAATAGATCGATTGGCAGTAGAGAAATCTGCAACCAGACCTGAGTGCACCAGGTGAGTGTTTGTCTCGTTTCATGTTGGATATCCTTCTGCATTTGGATTGGAATTTGGTGGTCATAGACCACGGAGATCGCGGTATTTTGAGAGGTGGTCTGACGGGACAGTAGTGAGACTGCACGGGCGGACACCTCTAATTTGTATTTGATAGAGATATGACTAACACGCTCACACCTGGCCGGATCGCCCTCTGAAATGCCGATGGTCATGCTTGGGTAGCACTCGGACAGATCTGGAGCGGTGCTTGAAAAAGCGGGCTAAGCCAGCATAGTCCGGGAGGTGAACCAAGAAGGCCATTGGATGGTCGGTAGGCCGGTCTGTGGTTGTGAAAAACCTGTGTGGCTATCTCTAGGCAGCCCCTATGGTGAGGCTGTTTTGATCTTTGGTTCTTTGACTTTGGAACATACCGGTTCTCCACAGACGAGAGTCGACGGGCTCCGTCTTTTGATTTGGGCTAGCATTGGTTCATATTGGTTTGTCTTGTCTGAAGTTCGATCTGTGTTCTGTGTTCGTTTATTTGTATTACGATTTTAGGTTATGAATGAGTGACTGAACGAATAACTGGACATGGCCATGTATGCGTGAAAGTATTGTAAAAAATAACTTGCCTTTTCCTTCCCACAGCTACAGTTAGAGCAGTGGTAAAACAATGCCGTGCTTCAGTAAGCTATGTTTTGGCTGTACCAGTCCAAATAATACTAGATTAGACGAAAGCCAGCCGGCCCCTCCGGAAGGTACTCCCAGCCATGATTTATACAGTAAGCACAGGATTGGCCCCTTGATATTCAATCGTTTATGGCACAAGTACACCAAGGATAATGTACAACTGCAGTGGCCCTTGACAGGGTCATTCGATGAGAAAAAGATTAATTATTTACAAGAACGTCTGTTCGCAAAACGCAGCAGACAGTCCATGTTCGATACCCTGAGGACATGGCAGAAAGAGGCCACCCGCAGAAGAGTGAGGGCAGAGAAATTAGTAAAAATGAAGCAAGGACAGACCGTTACGCAGAAAGCAATTGCGCATGACAAAAACCAGACCGAGCAGAACATCGAGTACCTAGATAGACAATTTGGAGGTAGATAAGAGTTATGTTGTCCGTAAGGAAGCTGAGGATGAGATAGAGGATCTGCTGGATGTTCGCCCCCCTCCGCCATATGCCCCACAGCGGATATATCCAGCGGTGCCTCTAACGGCGCCCACAGCCCCTGTGGCATCGGCTCAAGAGGGAACCCCGCACCGGGCTCCCACCACTGTGCCAGGCACCGTTGCTTCCTCTGCTCGGAACTTAGCCAGCATGCTCCCAGACACGCGCCACCCCTTGGGGGCGGTGGCTGTCTCCCCAACGCTATTACCCTTGTCTAGCCCCGTAGGAACTTCCCAGTCAGCTAGCGCGACACCCGAGTGCCGGGGTCGGGCTCCGATTGGGGATCCAGAGGGCTCGCATATTAGACGGTTATTTACGAGAGGGTCAGTAGGTTATGGAGAAAAGGAAGCAATAGCTGACCAATCAGTTAGATGGATGTATAAAGACATATACACCTTGACGGACATATGGAGCACCGTGAAAGATTTTGAACCGGTGATGCAACAGACTGCCCTACAACACATGTCCCGATTTCTCATTGAAATCTGGGAACAAAGTTTCGGAGAAAAGGGATTAGCCCCACAAATTCTGTATGACATAAAGGATCGCGCCCATAGATTCGAATTAAGCCCGGAGGAATTTTATAAGAATGTTGACACTCTGGTGGGTTATCGAGGTAGACTCTTCTTACGGCTCCCTGAGTTAGGTTCCCAACACCCCATGAGGGAGGTACACCCTATTTATCATCCCGAAATTCCCGAACTGCGCAATGATCAGAATGTAATAACACGAGACCGAGTAGACGCCAGGTTTCAAGAACAATGAGTGTACACCCCATGGAAACGAAGTGAAGTGTTGGCTTTAAAAGCACAACTTCCTGACCCCCGTAAGAATCCCACTGCCTACTATAAGGAATTAACAGAGGCGGCGTCTTCCGCTGTCATGACCTTAGCAGATATTGAGTTGTTTTTCGGATTATTGGTTCCCGTAGATATATGGCGACAGGTCCATGATACTCCCCACGCGACCGAGTTGGGGGTACCTGGGATGAGCTTAAGGCGTGGGATCAAGATCGTAAGCCGGGAGATAATCCGAAGGCTGACATAATTGCCCTACCAGCAAAAATTATAGCTTACATGCACACCTTGATCCCTCCACGTAAAGTGGATTGGGATAAACTGACTGCTTGTAAACAAAAGAAGGATGAAAGTGTCTCCGATTTCTTTACCAGATTCGAGGGAACTTTCATCGACTTTAGCGGTCAGGACCTCGCCAGCGAGGGTGGAATACGATTATTTGTGAATAGATTTGTAACTAATTTGATACCTGAGATTTCGACCAGACTGCAAGCGGCTGAAAGCACCTGGACCACGTCCTCCCCTTCTATCATATTAAGCATGGCCCAGTATTATGAGCACAGGGAGAATGAGAGCAAGGATAAAGATGAAAAGAAGACTAAGGATCTTAAAACTCGAGTTTTGTTGCAGCAAGTTATGAGGGGTCGAGGCACAGGGAGAGGTGCCAGAGGGCCCGGGTCCAGCAGGCCGGTCTCCAGGGGGGGAGGAGGGGGCCAGCCCTCCCGATGGGGACCCAATCAGTGCGCGTATTGTAGAGAGGAAGGCCATTGGAAAGATCAGTGTCCGTGGCTGCTAGCACAGAACGGCGCAGTCCGAGGAAGGGGTAGAGGACGCGGCGGCATGGATCGTAGTGATATGCACAGAGAGGAGGCAGTGCAGGGAGAACACGAGCGAAATCATTTCGATAAAGCACGAGGCACAGGTAGGCAGTACTACAATGAAGATTATGGTTTTGAGGATCAGGATAAATTCGGAGATGTATAGGACAGCCTAGGACAGAGTGGGGGCCAAGTGTCGATACCGGTCATTCAGCAGGGACCCTATGTGACAGGGGAATTGATGGGGACCACTGATAAGTTCTTGATTGACACAGGAGCAATGAATAGTTTGGTTGCTCGCTCGTTGGTCCCAGGGGCCGCTCTGTCCGGGCATAATAATGTTTCAGTGGGATTTTCAGGAGTTCCTGTAATCAGCCCCATCTCTCAGCCCCTCCCTTTCACGATTGGCCCGTACACTATGGACTCTCCATTCCTTTTAACTTCCAGTTGTGGAGAGAATCTTTTGGGTTTGGATATGTTGAAAAGATTGAATGCTAAAATACATTGCTCTCCTGATGGTGTTTATTTGACTATTCAAAATCCCGATGTAAGTACAAGACAATGTTTTGCTAAAAATGACCCATTGCCACCTGAATTCGCGGACATATCGCCCAGTTTATGGGCGACAGGAGATGCGGATGTCGGGAAGCTAGATATTCCCCCTGTCCGCATTACATTGAAACCCGGTGCTAGATTGCCCCGCATACCACAATACAAGATCTCCCCAGCGGGAGAACGAGCTTTGCTTTCTACAATATAAGACTTGATTGATAAAGGGGTGGTCGAAGAAACTGCACCGAACATCTGTAATAGTCCTATCCTGCCTATTTTGAAAAAGGCTCCTGAGACAGGGACCTCTGAAAAGGCTGATGTCTATCGTTTTGTGATCGATTTACGGGAGGTTAATAAAATAGTGGTGCCCCAATTCCCAGTTGTGTCGGACATCACTACAATCCTTACTATGATACCTCCCACTGCTAAATATTTCTCTGTCATCGATCTGAAGAATGCCTTCTTCAGTATTCCTATCCATCCTGATAGCAGGCAGGGCTTCGGATTCTCATTATCTGGCTAAAGCTTCAGATTCTGTCGCGCTCCTCAAGGTTATACCGAAAGTCCTACCATCTACAGCCAAGCCCTTAAGGCGGTCCTGGACGACCTGTCTTTTCCAGATGGTAGCGTGCTCTTGCAGTACGTTGATGATTTACTAATAGCGTCTGACACTGAAGAGGGTTGTAAAGAGGCCACGGTTAGGTTGTTGCACCATCTGGCAGACAGAGGCAATAAGGTTTCTCTATCCAAGTCCCAATATTGTCGACAGGAAGTGACCTACATCGGCCACTTACTATCAAAGGAGGGTAGGCGTCTATCACCTGAACGAATTACTACCATTTCTAACATGCCTGTACCTTGTACTCAACGTGAAGTCTGTGCTTTCCTTGGCATTACCTCTTACTGTCGTCAATGGATCCCTAATTGTTCTCTTCTTGCTAAACCTTTGCTACACTTAACCACTAAAGATGTGCATGAACCCCTCCCTTGGACTGCTGAATGTCAATCTGCTTTTTCTTCCTTGAAATCTGCTCTGTGCTCTGCTCCTGTTCTTGGCACTCCTGACTACCGTAAACCTTTTGTACTATATGTGCACGAGGTCGACGGTTGCTCACTTTCAGTGTTGACACAGGGTTTTGGTGGTAAGCAAAGACCGTGTGCTTATTTTTTGGCCACCTTGGATAATGTGGCCAGAGCACTTCCCAGTTGCCTGAGGGCCACGGCGGCTGTGGCGGCGGCCATCAGGCAATCAGAAGGGCTTGTTCTAAATTCTAATTTAACCGTGATGGTGCCGCATGCTGTGGACGCATTATTAAACAAAACAAAGACACAGCATCTGACAAGCGCGCGCCTCACGGGTTATGAATTGACTCTGTTTGCCCCACATGTGACCATTAAGCGTTGTGCTACATTAAATCCGGCTACGCTGTTACCTCTCCCTTCGGAGGAACAGGCGAATGATGTCCATGATTGTATCTTCAGGACAGAAGGAAACGAAGGGAAGAATCGATCTCACAGACGTTCCCTTATCTGACCCCCAAGGAGAATTGTATGTGGACGGTTCTTGTTTTAAATTAGCAGATGGTACAACGACAGCTGCTTATGCAATTACCACTCTAAAAACAGTAGTCAAAACATTCCGAATACCCCATCGATCAGCCCAAGCCGCTGAGTTGATGGCTTTACTAGGGGCCTGTGAACTGAGTGAGGAATTAGAGGTCAACATATTCACCGATAGCCAATACGCCTTCGGCGTTGCCCATAGTTTTGGGAGGTTATGGAGGGAGCGGGGGTTTCTCACCTCACATGGTCAAAAGATACAGAACGGACCCTTGGTATTACGATTACTTGAAGCATTGACTCTCCCCACGAAAGTAGCAATTGTAAAATGTAGTGCTCACAAAACAGTGGTGGATGAAGTAGGAGAGGGCAATGCGTTTGCAGATCAGGTAGCTAAACAAACAGCCCAGTCAATGGTGTCCTCTATGTATGTAAGCTCCTCTGCCAGATGGGTGGGGGGGTCCGACTTGTTTAATAATACTACTGAAAGGGTGCAAGAGATTCAGAAAGAAGCAACCACAGCGGAGTTCGACAGGTGGGAACAGGAAGTAGGACGACTGGATGAGAATAACTGTTGGGTGGATTTAACAGACAAACAGAGATGGTTGCTGCCCAATGCAATGGTACAGGCTGTTGTCACTATGGCCCACGGACCAGCTCATGTCGGAGCTAAAGGCATTTGTGCCTTGTTGGACCCCGTTTGGAATAACCCCAATATACAAAGAACAGCTGTACGTCTGGTCCAATATTGTATGGTTTGTTTGCAACATAACCCGGGGAAAGGAGAACCAGTTCTGAGTGGAAACTTTGCTCCTCCGACATTGCCATTTGAGGTGCTCCAGATGGACTACATCCAAATGGAGCGCGTCAATAACTTAAAGTATGTACTAGTGGTGGTATGCACCTTCAGCAAATGGGTTGAGGCGTACCCTACGAAAGAAAACACTGCCCTAGCCACCGCAAAGGCGCTTATAAAAGACTTCATCCCACGCTTCGGATTGCCCCGCCTGATCTGGTCTGACAACGGCGGGAATTTCCATGGGGCCCTTGTGCAGAGTATATGCAATGGGCTCCAGATAAAGCAGAAATTTCATGCGGCCAGACACCCCCAGTCAGCAGGGCTGTGGAAAAATACAATGGGATATTGAAGTTGAAGATGGCAAAAATTCAAGAGAGCACTGGTTTAAAATGGCCTGACACCCTCCCATTAGCTCTTATGTCCCTGCGGGTCACCCCACATTAACGCTCTGGCTTGTCTCCTTACGAGATAGTTTTTGGGCGACCCGCTAGTGTGTGGGGCGTGCCTAGGCCGAGGTCATTTACTGATGTTGAATACCCTATGTTGATCGATTACCTGTATACTTTGACTAAAGATCTTCGTTCTATTCATCAGCAGGTAGCCTCTGTACTGCAACCCCTGCCAGAGGGCCCCGGACATCGCCTCGAACCCGGCCAGTGGGTTCTGGTCAAGAAGTACGATCGAGACTCCAGCTTGGCTCCGAGATGGTCTAAGCCACACCAGATCTTGTTGGCCACACGGACGGCTGTGAAAGTGGAGGGGAAATGACACTGGATCCATGTGTCGCACCTAAAAAGAATTCCTCTTCCACTTCCCTAAGACCAGCGACACCCTGACTCAGGAAAGCGAGAGAGCTGTTGCCTTTGTTCCGTTTTCCGACGCTCGTGAAATTGGAGCTGAAGGAGAAATAGGTCCGGACGGGGCAGTCTCTGGAGAATCAGCAAACACCCCTGGCCCTGTCCATGTTGATTTGGTTGGCAGCAGTTCTGACGAAAGTGTTGTACCTTCCCCAGTGTTATTCCCTGATCAGGAAGTGCCCGGTCATGTCCGTTACAACCTGCGGCCAAGAAAGCATCACAGTACCTCAGATGACACTGTTAGGAGATAAGGAAAGACTTGGATAAAAGTAGGGTTTGCTAGTTTCTAATCTGGGGTACTGAGCGAGACACTGGACTGAACTAGTTGAGAGCTGGAACATTGATATTGTGCTCTGTTCAGAAAGAAAGACTCTGTTCATATCACCGGCCAGGTTGTTTGAGCAAAATCTTTTCAGAAAATATGTACCGTGAGACTTCGTTGGATGTGTACTTGGATTACAAGTCTGCCTGTGAGGCTGTGAAGGACACAGGAAGAAGAACCCTCTGGCAGGAAGGTTGTTCTGGCCCCACTTAGTTTCTTTGGACTTTTAGCTAGGAATGTACCCTTTTGGTCGTCTTGTACTTGAGGAAGAATTACCTTTTGCTCCTAGGGGCCCTTTTATGAACCAATGTTTTCCAGTTGGACCATGCATGTGAAAATAGCTTTTGTAGTCACAATTGCAGTAATTTTAGCCATCTTTATGGGGGTTTTTATATACTTGGAATATAAGCACCCAATGCAATCAATGATGATGTCGACTGTTACTCCCCCTGAGCATTTTATACATACCCTAGCACCCCACAAAGAACGACATCTCCAGACCTATGCGAAGAATGTATTTGTAGAAATGCTTCACCAAACGCACAGCGCTACTAATACCACTGATTGTTGGGTTTGTGGGCTTCTGCCATCTGTTGTGCACAATCATGATCTGTTTCTGTCACTACCTCTCTCCTATTTAGGAAGTTGTGAAGCCTGGTTCAAAATGTTTTCCGCCATGTACAACCATTATATAGAAAATTTCAGGCTGAACACTTACATGGAGAAAGACTATAATATGATTATAGCATACATTAAGGCACATCAAGGATTTGACCCACAAGGAAATGGGGGACGGGGATCTTTAGACCCCCAGGCTTGCATGAACAGGTATATGGAAGTTCAGAACAGTACCTGGTTGCAGGATGAACTCTATGATTTTAATCAATTTAATTCCACGCAATATTTCCAGCTTTTTGTTGATCGAAATGTTACAAGCGAACGCATTGTACCCATTCCCATTTTGAATACTTCCTCTGAATTGTGTGTGCAGGGAAGGGGGCGTGTACAGGTTGGTGACAGTGTTTGTAATTATACCTATCAGATGAATATACTCAGCAGTCCACCTTTGCTGACGCCACCCAATGTGTATTTCGTATGCGGGGAAAATGCCTACACTTGGTTACCCCGTGGTTAGGCCGGACACTGCTATTTGTCCTTTCTGTACCCGCCTGTATATATAGCACTGTCTGATTATCATAGAACACACCAGTTGCACTCCACAAGAACAGTACCCAATAGGCCACGTAGACAGCTCATAGCAACCGAAGTTGATCAGACCGATACTTCCCTGGAACAGTTCACAGACTTCAACAAAGGCTTGGTCCCATTCTGGGGACCGATCTTTAACAGCAGAGAAATAAGACAGTTGTCTAGAATAGTAGAAAATGTGATTAACATCACTACTGCTATCATGGCCAATCTAACGGTTGAGCTTCAGGCGACCAGACTAGTGGCGCTTCAGAACAGTATGGTTTTGGACGTTATCTTGGCTGATCGAGGCGGAGCATGCCGGGTGATCGGCAGCTCTTGCTGTGTTTACATTCCAGACTCCGCCCCTACTGTCCATTTAGCCATTCAGAAGCCCCATCGCATAGCCGCAGAAATGCATGTAAAAAATGGTTCCTGGTCACTGTCTGGGTGGTTCTGGGGCCTTCTGAGTACGTGGGGTTGGAAGGTTTTACTGATTCTGAGTGGAGCGGCAGGCATCCTTTTTGTCTGCTGTCTCTGTCTGCAGTGCGGTCCTGCGTGCTGTTCATATTGTGCCTCTAGATTAACGGCAGCAGTCACCCCTTCGACAACCACCACCAAAGCCCAAATGCTCCTGCAGGAGATCCGTGAACTTATGCGAATGGACGAGGATCTCTTTGACGATTAGGGCCTCCTGTTATTAGCTTCATCACGCTAAAAGTAGGGTTTGAGGAACGAGAATTAGATTAGGTCTCGCACGGGGTAATAGATTGTAGTTTCTTCACTGTGTCCAGCGTGATGTAGCTAATTAACATTCTGAGACGCCCCTATGGCATGAGACACCCTTTTAGTTGTATTCACTAACCTCCTTTATAATCATTGCCCTTTTGCTCTTCTTGTAAATAGGTTAGCGTCGGTCCACAGGACCGACGCCATTTTGTTTAGTCGACCCACAGCACTGTTTGTGAAACCTCCTTAGCTCTGCATTTTCGCATCTCCCCGTTCTCATGAGAAATAGCTGAACCCATGTAGCGAGCAGCTGCTTCTGCTTATGGGCCCCGTCAAGGTTGTAGGAGGGGGCCGGCCAGATAAGCACATTCTTGCAAGCGCTGTGCGGACTCTCACCGAAACTACCAGAAGGGAGTCAACCAGCGTGACCTTGCTATACTGAGCTTAGATAGATGCTTTGTGTGCCATATATGGGCATATCCTTTGCCACCTCCTGTACCAACTTGAATTTTTCCATCTTAGGTAACGGTTGCAAATTGTGATAGTATATACGTGAAGACCTGACAATGTGCCAGCAGTCTCTCTGTGGTCCTCGGGGTGTGAGGTCGTTGGGAGCTCCTCTGGCAGAGTATTATTTGTTTAATAAACGCTTGAACTTTCTACACTGCCAATCGACTGATTATTGACGAATGATATTTGATAATTGTGAGTATAATAAGCTGGGGTTTGTAAATTTCGGTACTTCAGTCTACAAATCTTTGTCAATATGGTTTTGGTCAAAAGGCATGGGTGGTTGCACGGAAACGCCCATGTTCTACCCATATCACTCCTCCTCAGCGCTAAGTAATGCAAAGCAGTGCTTCGCACCGCTTTGCGCTACATTGAGGGTGCTTTCCAGCGTAAAACAATTTTTGTGCTGGAAAGTAAATAGTAGAGAAAAATAAATTGTGCTGGTTAGAGTCACCTTTGTGACGCTAACCCAGTGCAAAATATTTGTAAATCTCTACCTCTGTTGTTTTTTTGCAAGCCCCTTGCGCCGCCGGTACCTCACTTTTTCCCATATCAAAAGTGTCACCACTCCACTCCGGACCTGCCTTCTGAACATCACCCCTTAATTTATTGCTACATTATAATGCTTATTTCATGCTGTTAGCTATCACATACGTTACTGCATGTGATGTATTAAGGGACCTGTTGGAGAATGTGTGGGATGGTAATTGTCTTCAGTTTGCTGCCTCAGAATAGCTTGCTGTTACCTCACACAGTGATACTGTAATTACATTCCTAATAACGGATATCCCACTTTCTTTGGAAGTTGGAAAATTGAAAATAAAGTTTAGAAAAAAAGAATTTTGCAGTTGCAAACCTTGCGATTCGGAAATTCATAGTGTTTGCCACCAAAATATTACATTTTAGAATTTACTAAACCTATTTTGTGATTCAGAAAAGGTTTTCTGAATTGCAATAAGAGTTTTGTGGGACATGAAATGGGCACCACCTACTAACTGCAAATCTCAATGAAATGTATGAAAGGTTAGAGCCTGATATTTCTGTCAATAACAATTACAAGCATTTGTAATGCAATAGGTCTCAATAGGTCTCACACGTACGTAAGTTTAAGCTAATGGCATTGTAAATGTCAATGCCTATTATTTTTATTTTTGTTTTTAAAACATAAATAAAAAGCATTGTCATTTACAATCCCATTAGCTTAAACTCGCGTAAATGCGAGACCTATTGCATTGCAAATGGTTTGTTCAACTTTAAAACTGAGCGCAGCGCTGCTTCGAGGACACCGTGCTTGGTTCCTTTTTTATGTTAACACTGAGCGTAGTTTCCTTGAAGCGGGCACCGTGGTCAGTATTAAAGTTTAAAAAACAATTAAAAAAACAAGTGTGGTGTCCTTAAAGCAGCACCGCACCCAGTTTAAAGTACATGAAATGAAATCAAACTATGAAAAGGAAAGCTGGCAGTGGTTTGAGAAGAAAAAGGGGCGGGTGGGTGGGGAGAAGAAAAGGGGTGGGTGCAAAGGGGGGGAAGAAATGGGGTGAATGTAAATGTAAATGCCAAGGTATTTGTAGAGCGCTCTGTCACCAAGCGGTTTCCTGGCGCTATTACTCATACCGCTGTGGAACCCTTCCTGGCCTTCCCTGTGAAGTGTCCACTCCTGGGCACCCTCAGAGTGAAGCCAGGCATCCTAGCGCTGTTGGGGCCAGTGTGGAGGTTAAGCAAGCTATTGCCCAGAGTTGCAGCTTGGGGACCATGATTAGAATAGGCACCGAGGCGAGAATTGTCAGGTCCGAGGAAATTGAGCCCAAGACCCGCCGAGGCGGGAATTTAACCCTGTCCCGGGACAGAACTCTGCATCAGGGTCTGCCGCTCTAACCATTGAGCCACACTCCTGGGGGGCGACCAGGGCTGTGAAGGGGAGGGGAGGGAAGGGGAGAGAAGAAACCAGGGGAAGGTGGGGGAGGAGGAGAAATATGGCGGAGGAGAAGAAGAACCAGAAGAAGCAACATTGGTGAAAGGGAAAAACCCAGATGACGGGTGGGAGGATTGAAAATGCACACTGCGCCATCGATATGGGGGGCCTCAACAATTCCTTTCTTTCTGTCCCACCCTCCACCTTTGTCCATGTTGCTTCTTAGCCTTTCCCACCCCAACCTCTGTCTGTGTTGCTCGCCCCTTCATAAAAAGAAAGGACTATAACGCAGCCAGCGACATGCGCTTGTTTTTTTATAACCGTTCTGTTCACTCCAACCCTCCTGCTGTCTCTGTTGCCTGTGTTGTCGGCATTGTCCAATGGACATAAGAAAACAAGAGGGAAGCAGCTGGTGAGGCATAGCGCGCCTGGCTGGGCAGTGTGGAAGTCAGCAAAGTACTGGAATCCAGGAGCTGGCCTGGCTGCTACTGTGCCCTTGTGGCATCCCTGCCCCGCAGCTCCTTATAGCTGCCTGGTTTACCGCAGCGAACTGCCCATGCTGCCACCCAATGTTGGTGGCATCGCTCCCAGCAACGTTGTAAACAATGGTCACATGGTTGCTGGGAGCGAATGAGGGTCGCTACGGGGCCGTTGCAAATGTTTTTTTTTTTCGTTTGAATAGGCAAGATTGTATCTCTCAATGTCCCTGCCTCTGTGTAAGCCGAGGCCGGGGCAGAAGGGAACAGCCGTGGCTAACGTCGAAGTGGGAGATTGGTGTGCGGGCGCCATGAATACAAAGCTTGGTGTGCCACACTGTATGAAAACATATACATTTTAAAAGAAAAGGATTTTGGTGGTACGCGCGATAGTAAAGTTGTGCAGCCGCCATATGCGCTTTATGAAAAAAATGTAATAAAAAAATTCATCAGAAAAGGATTTGATTGAGCCGCACTACGTAACTGGTGCGGCTGCCAATATTAAAGTTCAGGGGGTGGGGGTTTATGTGCGCTGCCATGAATATTAAGCTTGGAGTGCAGTGCGGGAGAGCGTTGTCCCAGCGGCTTTGAAAGTGGCCGTGGCCCACTGAATGTAAGCAAAGCACGTCATAGGGAAAACTAAAAAAAAAAAGTACACGTACCGTGTAACAACTAAGTAAAGGGGTCAGTAGCCATGGGAGGATACAAATGACGACATGGCCCTACTAAGGAGGGACTAACAAACCACATAATGAATCAGAAGACAGCATTTACAAAGGAGAAACACATAAGCCAATGAAGAATAAGGGCGGGGGAGTGGGCAAAGCTTCTCTCTGTACTGAACTACCACAGATCTTCGTGGAGCATCACTTGCGCACTGGCTAACGCTCAACCTAAAAATGTTGCCAACTGCTCAAAGGAAAGCTTTCCCCGCTGAACTGCTTCCCCTTTGGAAATCATGCTGGGTCTAAACTGCCTGCTCCCCCAAGTGGAAAGCATTTCCTGAAAGTAGCACTAGTTCCTTTAAGAACACAGGCTGTTTTAAAAAATGTTTCCGGTTTGTGAATGCAAACACACACATTTTCGTCCGATGTTCCTTACAGGCTACCATCCCTCTGTTCCTAGTCAGCAACAGGTGTTCAGAAACAGTGATCTAGCTAAGTAAAATCATTAGACAGGTCATTGTAAGACGCCCTGTGACTGGAGATTTTTGTACAGGGGCAGTATTGCAAAATCAAAGACAAGTTGTAAATATCCAATGTGCAATTTGTGACTACTATTTATCAGCTGTCTCTTTGTACACTGGGGCCTTAGTCTACCACATCAGAGCAGGAAAATACCTGGGGGACTATTTACAGGGAGTTAACGCCACCAGAATGTCACTTTTTCTCAAGTTCTGGTAGCATTAAGTCCGCCTTAAATACAAGCTGCCTTGTAAATAAAGCACATATTGGCGTGAAAGGTGAAAGAGGCGTGCAATGAGTGTTGAGGTGGGTGTTCTACTGCAACACCCATTGCCTTTTTGAGCTGCCCCATATTTACAAGGTATAGGGCAGTGCCAAAAATATCGCCAGGGAATTCCTGGTCTTAAGCAGGCGATACAAGGAGAAATGTTTAATTTCTCCTCGTATTTTGCTCTTTCAATGTGTGCTGCATTCCGCCGCATACATAGAAAGTGCTATTAATTAACTCATCGGACCCGCGAACTTATGCCGATTGAGTGGGCAAACGTTGGGTCCTAATTAAAGGCTACACTTGGACTTGACTTCCTGCCGTAATGAAGATAAATTCTTACTTGAGCTGACTTATCTGTCCTTGATCTATGTTATGAGGACTAGCGACTTATTCAATAATTACTGAAAACGCTCAAACCACTGTCTGTCCTGATGATGACCGCATAGTCATATAGCGGTCGAAACGCCGTCGACGCTTTCTGTGGCCACTAACTGTGAAAGACACATTATATTTGGTTTTGTTGTTCTTTCTATATATGTAATGTCTGTATGTTAGCCACGTGTTTGGCAACACGAATTGGTTGTCTTAGTTTCGCCAACACTTTTTTATGAGCGTTTATCTGATTTGCAATGTGTTTTATTTGAAATTATATGTTTAATAAATTATGAGTATCTCTTTGAACTGATTTTGAAATATAGGTTTCTTTCTTTCTTTCTTTTTTCTTTTCTCCTTCCCCGTTTTTTATTTATATGAATTTTTCAGTATTAATCTGTAGTTTGTCATTGAAACTGTGTACCTGAACCTTTTGTTAGTTGTTACTAATAATGATGCATACATAGAAACAGCAAATCGCCTGTAAAGATTGTTTTTGTGCAGGAAGGTGCCCCTTCCTACAAATAAACAATCACCCCTGCAGTGCAGGCTCCCTTACTTATTTATTTATTTTAAGGCTTATATAGCGCAGGACTCGACCCCCGAAGGGGTATCTCCGCGCTTGGTTCACCCTATGTGCTAAAGATCGCGCTCTCCTGGGTATATTAAGAATCATGCGGTCTGAAACAAAAATGTCTTCAGAGCTTTCCTGAAGGCAAGATAGTTAGTATTTTGTCTCAGATTAAGAAGGAGTTTATTCCATAGACTGGGCCCCAGAAACGAGAGCGCTCGGACTCCCAGTCTTGCCCTTCTGATTGGCGGGACCTGTAGCAAAGATTGATTACTTGACCGGAGGGTACGTCCGGGTTTATAGGGGGTGAACACTTCAGTCAGATACTGAGGGCCTGAGCCAAAGGTGTATTTATGAATGACGCAGCAGATTTTAAACTTAACCCGTTGCCGGACGGGCAGCCAATGAAGTTTCTCTAGAAGGGGGCGGGATGGAGTTCTAGGTGGAGCATTAAGAACCAGCCTTGCCGCGGTGTTTTGAGCCACTTGTAGCCTGCTCAGCAGAGTATCATTAGCAGATAAAAGAAGACCGTTACAATAATCCAAACGGCTAACTACAAGGGCTTGGACAAGGTTCTTTCTGAAGATGTCTGGCAGAAAAGGAAACACGCGTCTCAGGAGTCCAATTACCCGAAAACAGGACCCGGTAACCTGATTCACGTGTTCCTTAAGTGATAGTCCTTGGTCCAGCCGCACGCCTAGATTGTTCACTGTCTGTTTGGGACTGGGGACAGGCCCCAAGTCGAGTGACCACCAATCTGGCAACCACAGCAGAGGAGCCACTCCAAATAGCATGACCTCAGTTTCCCTACATTACATTGCAGGAAATAGGAGGCCATCCAGCAAGACACCGCTCTCATACCTTCAGCAAAAGAGTGTTTAATTGCAGGGGTGAGGGTCTGGAAAGGAAATAAAAGCTGAGTGTCATCCGCATACGACACTGGTGTGAATCCATACGCCCTCACAAGGTCAGCTAGGGGGCCACATACACATTAAATAGTGTAGGGCTTAAACATGAGCCTTGTGGAACCCCCTTAGTGAGCTCCATAGATGTAGAACGGAAGGAGCCCAGGCTCTCCTGGGTATATTAAGAATCATGCGGTCTGAAACAAAAATGTCTTCAGAGCTTTCCTGAAGGCAAGATAGTTAGTATTTTGTCTCAGATTAAGAAGGAGTTTATTCCATAGACTGGGCCCCAGAAACGAGAGCGCTCGGACTCCCAGTCTTGCCCTTCTGATTGGCGGGACCTGTACCAAAGATTGATTACTTGACCGGAGGGTACGTCCGGGTTTATAGGGGGTGAACACTTCAGTCAGATACTGAGGGCCTGAGCCAAAGGTGTATTTATGAATGACGCAGCAGATTTTAAACTTAACCCGTTGCCGGACGGGCAGCCAATGAAGTTTCTCTAGAAGGGGGCGGGATGGAGTTCTAGGTGGAGCATTAAGAACCAGCCTTGCCGCGGTGTTTTGAGCCACTTGTAGCCTGCTCAGCAGAGTATCATTAGCAGATAAAAGAAGATCGTTACAATAATCCAAACGGCTAACTACAAGGGCTTGGACAAGGTTCTTTCTGAAGATGTCTGGCAGAAAAGGAAACACGCGTCTCAGGAGTCCAATTACCCGAAAACAGGACCCGGTAACCTGATTCACGTGTTCCTTAAGTGATAGTCCTTGGTCCAGCCGCACGCCTAGATTGTTCACTGTCTGTTTGGGACTGGGGACAGGCCCCAAGTCGAGTGACCACCAATCTGGCAACCACAGCAGAGGAGCCACTCCAAATAGCATGACCTCAGTTTCCCTACATTACATTGCAGGAAATAGGAGGCCATCCAGCAAGACACCGCTCTCATACCTTCAGCAAAAGAGTGTTTAATTGCAGGGGTGAGGGTCTGGAAAGGAAATAAAAGCTGAGTGTCATCCGCATACGACACTGGTGTGAATCCATACGCCCTCACAAGGTCAGCTAGGGGGGCCACATACACATTAAATAGTGTAGGGCTTAAACATGAGCCTTGTGGAACCCCCTTAGTGAGCTCCATAGATGTAGAACGGAAGGAGCCCAGGCTGACACTTTATGAGCGGCCTGAGAGAAAGCTCTCTAGCCAGCACAGAGCCAGACCTCCAACTCCCACCTCCTGCAGACGACTGAGAAGTACATCATGCGATAGCGAGTCGAAGGCTGCGGACAGATCCAACAGCACCAGAATCATTGAGCCCCCTCTATCCTGTGACATCCTGATGGTATCAGTCACGGAGAGGAGCGCTGATTCTGTGCTGTAGTTGGATCTGAATCCCGATTGGGAATGATCTAAGCCTCCCGACGCCTCGATGAAATTCGACAGATGGGTATTCACATGCTTCTCAGTCATCTTGCTGAAATATGACAGAAGGGAAATGGGGCGGAGGTTGGGCAAATCTGTCCATGTCAGGGCGGAGTTCTTACGAATAGGATTCGCTAAAGCTTTCTTCCATTCTTGTGGAACCCGTCCCTCCCCAAGAGAAAGGTTCATCAGCGTCTGGATCGAAGGGCAGAGTAAGCTGCCTAAAGAAGCTACCATTTTGGCGGGTAGAAGATCCAAAGGGGACCCTGTTTTAATTTGACCCAACAATGAATAGATGTCACTCTGGGTGAGCGCCAGAAAGGTGGTAAAGGTGCCAGTAACATGTATGGGAGAAGAGGATAAGGTATTAAGAGAGCTGCCCTTAAAATTAGTAGCCTTTATAATATTATCGTAGATCAACTCTATTTTACTTTTAAAAAAGAGGGAGATGTCTTCGCACAGGAATTGAGAAGAGTCATCAGGACTTTCACAGGCCGTGGGTTCAATAAAAGTCTGCAAGATCCGATATAGTGCCTTGGAAGAGTTGCCGGCTTCCATCAACTGAGAGGTGAGGTAGTTCTTCCTGGCTAGCCTAATATTTTTATGATATAAGGATAAGGCATTCGAGTGATTTTTCCTACTTTCCTCAGATTGTGTTTTCCTCCAGGTTTTTTCCAGTTTCCTACAGCCCTGCTTCTCCAGTCTAAGTTGCTCAGTGTACCATGCCTCCTGACGGGATACGGGACGCTGTTTAGACAGTTTCAGGGGGGCTAATGAGTCTACCGCAACTGAAAGAGCAGAATTATACTTAGATAAGGCGGATTCCACATTATCAGATGCTAAGATAGGGAGTTCCACCATTACTTTCTGGAGTTCATCCAGTGTCACTTTGTGCCACTGTCTGCGCCAAAAGGGAGGAGGAGTAAGTCGTTTATTAGGTTTATCCAAACCAAGAAGTAAAAAATCGATTATACAGTGGTCTGACCAGTTTACTCTAGTCAGGGTCGGCATAACACCTTAGAGCAATTAGAAAAGACCATATCCAAAGTATGGCCTGCCACATGTGTGGGGCCATTATTTTGCTTTGTAAGCCCTAGTATGAAAAGGTCTGAAAACAAGGATGAGGCCTCAGAATGATTAGGAAGATCGCCATGTATGTTAAAGTCCCCCAAGTGAAGGAAATCCTCTTTAGCTTTAAAATGGGGGGCCAATAGTTCAGTGAGGGAGAGAGTAAAATCGGCACTTGGCCCTGGCGGACGATAAACCAATGCCCCCTTCCAATGAGTTTTGGATGCAGAGCTGATCCTAAAGATCATAGTTTCCATCACGGAGCTACTCCTATGTTCCACTATAGAGACCTTTAGCCCTTCATTATAAACAATGGCAATCCCACAGGGAGAGCCTGAGTAATAACGGGAACCGTATGCGGTTTTAGCCAAGTTTCAGTCAAAAAGCAAATATCGGGTTTACTAGTGGAGATAAAGTCCCATAATTCAATATAATGTTTAAGTAGGGAGCGCACATTTAGGAGAAAACTCTTCAGTCCGGTCATCGCCGGTAATTCCCCACAGTTACGCCCGATAGAGGTAGAAGGAAAAGATGCCTGAAATCGACAATTAATACACCCAAAAGGGCCTTCCAGGCATGGGCAGGAGTCACGGGCACAGCCCATTAAAGGCGCTGGTCATAGATCTACTAGAGCTTGGGCCGTATACCTCATAATGGGTTCCTCAGTAGGATCCAAGCCGACTTGAGCAGAGTCCATGGCCCCTGGCCCCGTCCAGTAGCGGACGGGCGCAGACGATCTATTCTTTGGCTACTCTTCGGCATGTCTTCGGCTCCCGTGCGCGGATTCGCTGTGCGCTTGAGGTCAGACGAGGGCTAAATAGTCCTGGAAATGCTACCACTAGAGCGCTAACCGCTCCAGTGATAGACCGGAAGTGCCTGGCTCTCCCTGACCCCGCCCTGCGCAACGGTACTAACTACCACGTCGTACCAGGGTGGGCAGGAGTGGTGATCGAGCCCAGGCTTCCGAGAGTTAGGGTGTAAGTGCCAAGCCCCCTTCACAATTTAGATTACAGTTTAAATGGCACAGGTAGCGATTGCAGGCTAACACAAATTAAAAGTATTTCACTTTTCCAATGTTAAAATAAGCAATCTTGCAACATGATACAAGGTCTCCAGACCTGGCGTTATGCAGCTTCTTTAGCGCCAGTGCTAGTGGAAACACAGGGGTGCGCCGTATTCTTGTGAATATGATTAATTCCTGTGTTTTGAAATGACGGAGAATGACGTTATCAATTTTGGCGCAACACCACGCTTCGCGAGATTATAGTAAATATGCCCCCTGGTGTGTTGTCTAGCAGTGGTACAGCTGCTGCGTGTTATGCATGCTAAACTTGAGGTCTTAATCTTGGTTGGTAGAAAGAGCAAGTCTTGATTGTGATGTGAATGGGGAGTGAACACCAGTGGAGTTATCTAAATATCAGTGTAATAGTATCATTGTTTGCAAGGACTTTTGATGATGCCTGCTGCTGCATGACGGGCCTCTTCAAAGGACTCGGTGGATCTCACAGACTCCTTTCAGTGAGTGTGTTAACTGTTAAGATGGGGAAAGGAACAGACCCTGAATGGTGGTTCTAAAGTGTGGCTCTGCTCGAAAGGGTTTTCCTGAGTAAAACCATATTATGTCAGGCAGTCTTCACCTTTGTCCAATGTGCACCCTGAAACTGAGTTGTTGTCAATGTAAAAACCCTTAGACTTGAAGCAGTAGATGAATTGAGGAGGAAGTAAACAAGATTAGTTTATGTGAGCCAATCTCCACTTTCTTGATGTTTGCAGTCATTGAAGCATGAACACAAATTACAACTTGATGAATGCAGTCATAGCTGTTCATTGAGCACCTACGTTTCAATCGTAGCATGGCACTCATTTAGGCAACTGGCGTCTGAGTCAGATGATCTATTCAGAGAGAGGATTGGCACTTACGTACTAGTGGATTTTTATGTCCTTCTTGGTTGGCAGGAGTACCAGTACTCTACATACAGGGTGAAAGCCAATGGCAAGAAGATGGAGAGTTATTGGTAGCACAGTAGAAAGGATTTGGCTCGGATCTGGAGGAATGGATGTGGACCAACTGGACCATCAATCAATCATTCAATCAGTATTTGTAATGCGCAGCTTATCACCCGTGAGGGCATCCAGGCACTATGTTGCTGGGCTAGGTCAAAGAACCAGGTCTTGAATCTCTTCCTGAAGTCCGCCAGCAAGAGTGATTTTCGGAGGAGGATGAAGAGGCTGTTCCAGGACTTGGCGGTGAAGGAATGGCCTCTGCTGTTGAAGTGTCAGATACATAGCATCTATGAGGAGGCAAGGTAGGCGGAGCCAAGGTCTCTGGATGGTTGGTTGGTGGAAGTTCAGGAGGGAGTTTCATGTATGCTGTTCCTTGGTCGTGGAGGGGTTTGTAGATGTGTGTCTGTATCTTGAATTGGCATCTTTTCTGGACAGGGAGCCCGAGGAGGTTCCTGAGGTGTGGTGTAATGGGATCTATTTGGGAAGGTAGAGGATACGTCTGACCGCTGAGTTTTGTATTGTCCGGAGCCTTCTCATGAGTTCTTGGTAATGCCTGTGTACAGTAGTAGCTGTAGTTCAGTCGGCTGGCTATTAGGGCTTGCATGACTGTTTTTCTCATGTCGATGGGGAGTCATTTGAAGATTCTTCAGAACATGCAGAGGGCGTGGAAGCAGGTGAGCTGACTGCATTGTTCTCCATGTATAATGAAAAACCATGCCATCAAAGCTCATTTTGTCTGTGAGGGTGTGACATAGGGCTTAATGGCCTAAGGTGCTGAAGGATACATAGAGGTCAAATGTAGCTATGAACACATGGATAATTGCTGTCTTCTTACTGCACTAGACTCTAAACCCACACTGGCAGTCTTTAAGTAGGGCATTGCATTCGATCTCATTGTGGAGCTGGCTTGTGAGATCCTTCTCAGTGATATTCCTCAGGAATCAAAGAATTTTAATCAGTTCATAAACTGTGATGCCACTTGGGTCTTTAAGGAAGGTCTATGCAGCCCTAAGGGCATATGGGAAGAAGCTTTAAAGAATAATGCATGGCTATGTTAAGAAGTGAACATCTGGGATTTATCAGAATTTTTTTCACTATACATGATGGGAGGCATTGTTTTCATATGAAATGCTCTTTGTGAATGTTCCGCACAAATGAAATGCATGAAAATTGAATGTAGTGAGGGCCATTGAGTAAGTTGCATCACCTCAATGGAAAGACCAACTCTGTTCCGTCATGGGACTAGCCAAATGCTAATCTCAGTTGTGTATTACAGTGTTTGGGGACAGAACCAAAACCACAAGAGAGTTTATGAAACAAATGTTTGCTTGGGACGAGGAGTTTGAAGAATAATTGAAGGCATTTTAAATGTGTATTATTTGTGCGTCTGCATTGAAACCATTTGAAATTAGTGGCAAAAGCATAAAAAGTATGGATCCCAGTAAAACAGGTTTGGGTGCAGTTTTACTTCTGTATAAAAAAAAGATGGATGCCACCATTGCACGCACATTTAGGCCTCTGAGGGAACCCAGAAGGAATTATTGCATGATAGAGAAAGAGACATTAGCATTTTTGTGAGGAGTGAATTATTTTGGAAGATATGTGTGGGGAAAGGATGTTGTTGGTAGGACAAACCATCGTTGTCTAGTGGATCTTTTCACCACCAAAGGTGCAGGAGAGGCAACATTAAGGATTTCAAGAACAGAGTGTTAGGGTAGAGTATATGCCGGGGAATAAAAAGAAAAATGTACTGGTGAGTCATCTTTCAAGGCTGTGAGTAAAAGTGCGCTTGAGGAGGAGAGTGTGATGGATGACTACATGGCAGCAAATATATAGAGGGTGGCGGTGGTATTTCTCAGAGGGAATGGATAGTTGGAGGGCCAGCTTTAGTGCTGGGGCACCTGGTGCAACAATGTTTGTTAGTGCCCCCCAATGACCACCTTCGCCAAGGATTCCCTCACTAGCACCCTTTAAGAGAGCCTCTCAAGCAGGGCCGTTTCTAGGTACTTTGCCGCCCTAGGCGAGAATTGAAAAATGCCACCCCCTCCCTTTTACTACCATCACTCTTTCCCCTTGTCATCCAGGCTAGCGAGGCACACCTTCTACTACCGAACCCTTCTATGTTACTCTCATTTACTATCAGGAAACATGATCACAACAGTCAGTCCTGCAAACGACCTCAACAAAAGGCCAAGGTCAGACTGTTACGGTAGCCATACACTCACAGAACTATGTACACGGATGCCCAATAGAGCCTTGTGTTTAAATACCACTGAGGCGTCAAGTGCATCTCGTTTTCAAAACCATAAACAACAAAAATAGTAACTTGCAATACTCACTCACTCAGTACCTGTCCTGTCCTCAGTATCCATCAGTGAACACAGACATCGGGGCTCACTTGGTCAGTACCTGCCCTCAGTACCCATCAGTGAACACAGTCTTCCGTGCTCACTCAGCCAGTACCTGTCCTCAGTACCCCTAGATGAACAGTTTTCAAAGTCACTGTCAGTACCTGTCCTCAATACTTCAAAGTCACTGTCAGTACCTGTCCTCAATACCCCTCAGGGAACACAGTTTTCAATGCTCACTCTGTCAGTGCCTGTCTTCAGAATCCCTCAGTGAACATAGTCAATGCTCACTGTCAGTACCTGTCTTCAGTACCCTTCAGTGAACACAGTCTACAATGCTCACTTGGTCAGTACGTGCCCTCAGTACCCCTTAGTGAACAGAGTCTTCAGGGCTCACTCGGTCAGTACCTGCCCTCAGTACTCCACAGTGACCACAGTCTTCAGGGTCACTTGGTCAGTACCTGTCCTCTGTACCCCTCACTCAACACGGTCTTCAATGCTCAATTGGTCTGTATCAGTCCTGAGAGACCCTTGGTGAGCACCAATTCTCAGTGCCAGTCCTTAAAACCCCTGTCTATTGTGCAAGTCCTCAGTGCTCCTCGCTCAATGCCAGTCTCAGTTCCCCTCAGTGCCAGTTCTCAATGACCTTCACAAATACTAGTCCTTGGACCCCATACCCCTTCCCCTTGTTAATAGTAGTCTTCAGTACTTCTTGTTCAGGGTCAGTCCTCTTTAAGCACCAGTCCTCAGAACTGCTCGCTCAGTAACAGTCCTCAGTGGCCCTGCGTGAGTACCAATCCTCGGTGCCCTTCGCTCAGTGCCTGTCCGCATAATCCCTCTCCAATAACAGTCCTCAGTGCCCCTCTGTTAGGAGCAGTCCTCAGCGCCAGTCTTCCGTACATCTCCCTCAGTACCAGTCCTCGGTGTCCCTCTGTGAGTACCAATTCTCAAAACAGTATTTGAGTACCAATCATCGGTGCCAGTCCTCAGTGCCTCTCCATGGGTAGCACCCCTCAGCACCTCTCGCTCAGTGACAGTCCTCAGTAGTGTCCTTGCTATCACGTCAATGGGGCCCCTTCCCTCTTGCATGGATCATTCAACTCTCTGTCCTCATGCCCTTCTCGTTCCACATGCCGATACTCCACCTTCACCTGCCAGCTATCGCTGCTCCGACGGCGCCTCCCGCTTACCCTGGAGCGCTCCCTGCTTCCTCCTTCTAGTTTTCACTTCTTCTCCTGCACTCTCTTCTTATCACTGCAACCTCGGTGGTGCCTCTCTCCCAGAAGGCCACCTTCCGGATCCCCTCTCTCCTCTGCAGGGGTTTCTGCACCAGTCACTGTCCCTCGTGCATTGCTCCCTCTGACCCTCACATCACCCCATGCGCCTCTCCTCCCGCGGGTCTTTCTCTTCACTCCTCGCGTCCCCTTCTGCACGTTTCCCTCAGCTCTCCTCGCATCTCAGTTGGCAGTGGTTCCTCTGCACCTCTCCTCTCCCGTCTTATCACCTCCTCTCCCAGGTCCTCTCTCCTCATTAAACTACGCAGTGAATTGTTGCAGGACTGGGACGAGCAGTCTCGTGGAAATCAACAACGTGCAGCACTGATCTGCTGGACAGAAAAATCATGCAGAGCACACAGGGCACGGCGTAAGAAGTCGTTGTGCAGTAAAATCTACAGGCTATGCAAAAACACATAACGAGGAATGACGGCACTATAGCCTGTCCCTGGGGATATGAATGGTAAAAACAAGAGCTGTTTGCTGCAGCTCACCCACTTCTTAATGCAAAAATTACAGACAAGACACTTCCAGGAAATCTATCCAAACGTTGACCGCACCTGATGGCTGGTCTCTCAATCCCTCATTTGTGTTCCTTCTTACAGAGCGTTAGTCCTTCCGGTGCAGTGAAAGGACGCTTCTCTAGGTTAGGCGTGCAATCAACGGTGCTGGTAAGTCAGTCGTGGTGCGCATATGCACACTAAGCCCTTAAGACTGCATGGAAACTCATACTTATCCCTAGTTTTGAGGGTTCTAGCGATGCACAGGTTCTTCTTCTTTTTAATTTAGGGAGAGGAGGGGTTATTTTTGTTCAAAAGTCGGCGTATTTGAGTACGAATCCACTTTGCAGTTGGATTACCGAAATACATTTTGTTTAGATGCAAAATGTGTGTATTTATGAGATGTCTTCACCAGTACTTTTTTTGAGTTTATCAAATGAGCCTGCTAAAGCACACTTCCTCTTCTGACGCATTAGGTAGTGGTAGTCAGCAGCGTGCATGCAGGGCCGTTTCTACCATTAGGCAAGCCTAGGCAGCAGCCTAGATTTACTTTCGTAGGTTCAAATTTAAAAAAAATCCCCCTTTTGCCGCCCTAGCCATTTTGCCGCCCTAGGCAGCCGCCTAGTCTTGCCTAATGGTAGAAACGGCCCTGCTCTCAAGTCTCCATACCACTCTCTCTCAGACGCATTTAATTCATTTTATAGCGCCACTCATACCAGTATAGGATGTCAGAGCACTTTCAAACACACATGACACAGAGACAATCAATCCCATGAGTGTAAATCAATGTATAGGAAATGGTATATAAGACAGAATACTACAAGATGTAGGAGTCACATGTCATCCATACTGATATGCAGTATAGTTTAAGAGGGCTTGGTCTGGAAAAGCACAAACTGAGAATTTAAAATGTAAGACAATGGTTGGAGGTTCTCTTCAATGATAATAATTGATTTCATGCCATTGGAAATATTGGCCTTTGTTGTCAAATCGTACACGGATAACTTCGCCAAGGTTAGGTGGGACAAGGCAGGCCATACCACGGAAATTTTTTTGGTTGAAAAGGGGGTAAGGCAGGGGTGCGTTCTTGCACCCACCCTATTTTCCATCTACATAAATGGGGTATTGAAATACTTTGAAAACTGCCCTACTGACGTCCCCAGCCTAGGTGGAAAAAAGTTCCCACTCCTAATGTTCGCCGATGATACTCTTATTCTTTCCAAAACGCGCCAGGGACTTCAACGTGCCCTGTCAAGATTTGTAGAGTTCTGTGCAGATCATGACTTGGCTGTCAATGTTGACAAAACGAAGTTTATGATCCTCCAAAACTCTACCAAACACATCGGTGAAGTTAGGATGCAGGAAGGTGCTCTAGAGCAAACTGAGATTTTTCATACTTAGGAGTAACCCTCGACAAAAAGATGAGCTGCAAGCCGCAAATTGACTGCCTCACGGCAAGACATGCCCAACTCTCGGGTGTGCTGCTTAGGGAGCATAGTCGCTCCTACACCAAGCCCGTAGCTCCAGTATTGCAGATCTATAACTCCAAAATTAGTGCCTCAATCTTGTATGGCTCAGAGTTGTGGGCGTATGCGAATCTGGATTCTTTGGTGGTTGCACAAAACAAATTTGTACGATCATTAATGGGGTTGCCGCAATCAACCCCCTCTTATTCCCCTTTATATGGACTTGGGGTGCCACTCCATCCGGGATGTAGCCCGTTATAGATTAGTATCATACTGGAGGAGACTTTGGGTGACTCTGGAACTAGCCAATTATGCATCAGCAGTGTTAGAAATTCGGGACATGGATGTGAACAACAAAATTGAGTGGTTGAGGAGTGTTAAAAACATTCTCTGTGAGTTGAGTTTGAATCAGTTGTGGACTTCCCCTGAGGGAAGTCTCTTCCCCAGCAAATCAGAGTTAAAGGCAGCATATTGGCATTTGATTTATTCCCGGCAGTTTGCCTCTTCCAGCAGTCTTACTCCTTCTAGCACCTTTCTACAAATTGAATCTGAACCCAATTATGAACTCTACTGGGATCTAATCACTTCGACTCGCGATAGAAACCTTTTCCATCAGTTTAGAGTGGGAACATTACCCACCATGGATTTTACCTTTAAGTGGTCTAATTTGTATGCTAATTGTAGCAATTGCCCTTTCTGCCCAGACAGGGTTGAAACTGTGGCCCACATGTTATTTGCTTGTCCAGCGTATCATAATCCGAGGAGATGCTGGCTGAAACCCGTGTGTTTATCTATGGGGACCAGGGCCTACAGTGAAGCATACAGATTATTTAAAACTGCAGTGGATGGCCCCCTTGTGATTGCTATAGCCAAGTTCTTGGGCTGGGTGTGGGTGATTCCCTAGTCTGCAGGGAGGTATAGGTAAACATCCTCCCCTTTTTAATAACCATTTAATGTTTTTGCATATGAACTTTTAGGCATGATTGATGCTCTTTTTAAAGGAAATTGCTCTTTGGTCCGCCATACGGGTGTGTTTTATAGTTGTATTAACCCCTTCACTGCGGCGGCTATTCCACCGCATTGCTAAGGGGACAGAGCGGCCGCGCAGCGCTCCCGTGCTTGTGACGGAACCGCTCCGTCACGAGCCTCGGGTGAGCTGTGCTTGTGACGGAACGGTTCCGTCACGGCCCCGCCCGCCCAATAGAACGCTCAGCGCAGGCGCGGAATTCGTGCCGCGAAGGCGCGGCGAGCGGGCCGTGACGGAACCGTTCCGTCACAAGCACAGCTCACCCGAGGCTTGTGACGGAACGGTTCCGTCACAAGCATACAAGTGGTTAAAATATTTATTGTTGTAATAATGTGTATCCCATGATATAACCTCAATCATGAGCATTGAGATAGTGTAATGATTATTGATCAATTTAGTCCCTGGGTTTGTACTGTGATGACTTATGTGATTTATTTTAAATCTAAATAAAGTTTATAAAATAAAGTTTATGAAATGGAATAATTGATTTCAACCCAAATGAACGCTTTTTGCAACATTAGGATAATGAAAGACTGAATAAAAAATTACAATGCCCTAATCCATACCTTTCAGTTTGCATGAAGCTCTTTGACAATAGTTTAGTTAATAGCTCACAGTTCTATATTAGGATTTTAAAGTTATAAACTACAAGTAACAAAAGGATCTCTCTGACAAAAGAAATAACTCACTGACCTGTTCACATTATATGCACTGTGTGATCTGCATGGTACACGTTACTTGCAGCATACATTTTAACCCTCCATGCTACTTTGATTGATGAGTCAAAACTCCAACAGGACAAAATTCTGGTCTTGAAAACATTAATTACTGCAGTTTTCTTGACATTTCTATTGTTGCCTGAAAATTGCTGGAGGCAAGGAACACTGTACCAGGTGCTTTTAAAACCATAAAGACTTCAAAACATGGCGCCCCATGAAGTCAGCGCCCAGTGCCGTGGCACCGATCACATCACCTAAGAGCCAGCCCTGGGTAGTTGCAAATATGCACCACTAGCCTGTGGTGCAGGGGGGCCCCTGACCTCCAGGTGGCTCCCTGCAGCTCTGTGCACAGGTGACTGCTGAGAGTTCTTGACTGTGTCCGGAGTGTGGGGGCCCCCTCCATGTACTTTGCAGGTCACCCCCTCAAGTTTTGTTACGCCACTGCCTGCATGAGCTTCATGGATCCATCTCTCGTTCATTCATTTGCTACTCCCGCCATCGCGGGGCAAGTGAAACAAGAGTGTGGTAACAGGGAATCAGAAAGAAGGCGAGATAACATGTCTCTTGTGCTGCTTGGTCCACATCACTGTGTCGGTATGCATCCAAAGTCTGTCACATTCTGTGTTGTGGATGTCATGCACTGGGCATAAGATGGCCACTGCAGTGGAAAAGGCAACAGGTTATGGGTGAGGGCCAGTCTATCAGTTGGCCATAAGGAAGATGAAGAAGAGGAAAAAAGTAATGTTCAGCATTCCCAGCATAACTAAGGATAAGTCTGCATTCATATAATCAACCTTGAAATTCCCTATCTGGTTATATACCTTCTAATGGGGCTTGTTCTGTCCTCTCAGTGCAGCACAATGTAGAATACTAGTTGTCCATGGATATTTAATTTTGCTTTTAACTTACTACAAGAAAACTTGCTTGAGATCTGTTAAGGCTATGAATAAATTATTATTAACAAAATGATTCAGAAACATTTACCTCTAGCTGTGCACTCATGTGGTGCAAGGTTTTAGGCTTACCTTTGCCTTTAAGCATTGATTCGTGCATTGAGATGAAAATTGAACTCGTTGGAGTTCTGAAATGCCCCTTGGTGGAAACCCATAGCCCGGGCAGCACCAGAATGTCAAATAAACATACTCAGGAGGCCAATATCACTATCAGAATATTGTCTGACATAAATAGTGTCCTAAAAAGGAATTCTGTGCCAGAAGGCCATGTAGCGCTGTAACACTTGGTAAGCAGTTGACTCAATAGTCCCAAATGCAGTCTTCAGGTGCAAAATTGTGCCATGCACGTGAAGCACATAAACTGACAGAAATATTTATGATTGGGTTTACGCCACTCTTGTACCCCGCAGCGTGGTACAAGGGCGAAGCAAGCCCAAAATGTGATGTATCGAGCCATGCAAGGTCAACTTGCGTGGCCCTGAGTGACTTGATAAATCCAGGGACATTTTAAGGATTTTGGAGACCCTAGGCCGAACGTATTTGGGAGCCCCTGTTTAGAACAGCTTTGAATTTATGATCTAATTACAACTTTTTCGTGACCTCTTTAGCCTTGTCACTGACAGTGCATATGACACTGCTCCAAATTGTAGGTGTTTATATATAATATTCAGAGATAGTGCCATATGTTTTCGATAATGCAACGCAGCAGCAGCTCACTAACAATATTGCAAATATTCTCTTTGTCACCCTCCAATTTGTCATATCTGACTTTCTGTTTTGATCTAAAAAACGTTGTTTATGGATGTTGCATGAAAATATAGACACATTTCTCTGCAAAATGTCTGTAAATAGATTCTCAAACATCACCCACATTAAAAATAAATTAAAGGACAATGGTATTTCAAACAATTTGTTAAAGAATTATTCAAGGTGATCATGGCAAGACTCTCCACCGAACGGATCTGTCTCTTTCAGGGGGCCCCCTGAAAGGGTGGGGCCCTGGGCCAGAGCCCACTTTGCCCATGCCTTAAAATGTCTCTGGATAAATCAGGGGTAACGCAGCGCAAATCACTGCGTTGGGTTACTCTGGGCCAGGGAGACGACCCATGGGTGTTGTGTCGGTGTTCCCCTGCAGCTTCCATGGATTTTGACACATTTCCAGACTTACCAAAACTGGTAGCCCTGGGAATGCACCAAAATGCTACACCTTCCCAGGTGAGGCATAATGAGGAGAAATATATTTATTTTGCCTCCTTACTTCCTCTTTCAATGTCTGCTGTATTGTTCAGCAGACATAGAAAGAGGAAAATGCCTCAGGGGACAGTTTTTGTGCAAGAAGGTGCCCATTCCTGCATAAAAACAATCCTCCATATAATACAGGCACCCTTGGTCCATTTTGCAAGAGTGCAGCGTTGGCGATAGACAGCCAAAATGGCACCTGTGCAGGGACAAAGACAGGAATTCACTGTATTCTTTTTAATATAGTGCATTTCTGCCCTTACCCTGTCACGCAGCACAGCAAGCGACTTTTTCATAAATATCGCCTTGAATCCTTAACTAGCTAACTAATTGTACTTGGAGCTGCCTGCAGATACTGAAAAAAGTACTGTGAAGTAGGTGCAGGAACTGGAACTCTGGAGTGGATGAGTTCTAGCTCATCAATTTTGGAGAGTACGAAGATATTCTACATTAACTCGACAAGGTGCTTGGATCAGCTGTTCTGGGCGCTGGACAGCTTCATCCTGAAGAATTGCTGCTGCTCCTGTTCAGGAGTCTCAAAGACAAGCATAAAGGTCCGGACTGTTTTTGACTGCCAAACTGAGGCACACCCAAGGTCCACCCGGGCAGAGACAAGACAGGTTGTTTGAATGCGGTCTGTTCCTGGTTCTCACAGACACACAATGCTGGTGACAAGTTGTGGCTGAATTTTGAGAAAAATAAATACCTATTTAATAATTCTGCAAACTTTAAGCGAATGGCAATGAAGCCAGCTCCTTCATTGTAAACATTTAACTACTTGAGTGTGTATCAACTAAATGCTACGTCTTAAACATAAAGGGACTCATTTATAAGGTTTGGATGTAGGCCAGTGCAGTAATTCACCTTACTGTGCTGCGCTGCCCTACAACAGAGTGAAAGGGTAGAAATGCACCATTGTTATCTAATACGGTGCATGTTTGTCCTTTCCGCCAGCGCTTATGCCATTTCGGCAGCCTAGCGTCTAGGCAGGCACCCTTGCACCGTGGTGCATGGGTGCCATGAGTTGTTGGCCAGCTTGTTTTCATGCAGGAAGGACCAGCTTTCTGCACAAAAACAATCCTGAGAGGCATTTCCTCTTTCTATGTGTACTGCAGAATGAAGCATACATGGAAAAAGAAATGAATGAGGAGAAATAAAGTTAATTCTCATCATTACTCCACACCTCGGGAGGTGTAAGGTTTTGGCGCTTCCCCAGGTTTACATACTCTTGTAAATCTAGGGATGCATCAAAATCCATGGGTGTTGCATGGGAACACCCACCGCATTTCCCATGGAACACTCCAGAGCACAGAGAATGGAGTGATTTATGCGGCCTTGCCTTATTCCTAGGCTGTCCTGTTTTCAGTTTCTATTTTCGGTAAATTCTGGTGGGGTTTTTTCAGTGTTTTCAATATCTTAAAAAACAGTTGTTATCAGTGGTTATACATTTTCACGCCACTAAAAACAACAGAATAAGTGTTTTTACGGTGTTTATGGAATGTTTTGCTTTTATCATTGCTTGCTTTCTGCACTGAAAGAACATGGTATATAGACAGTGTACGTATAGTGTATATGAGGTCCAAAGAGATTTTTGCAAATTAATCTTATTGTAGTACACCATACAATACTTCTTAAGTGAGTCTTTGGTCATGTGCGCTCGTGCTTTCCTTCCCATGTAAACTTCAGTGAAAAGGCCCTCTCAGCATTCATAGCCCCTTGGGCTGAGAACCGTCAGCTAAGGGGCACAGTTGGGATGGCTCTTTCTTTGATGCCCCATAAAGCACGAAATGATAAATATTTGCGTTTTAGTTCCTGGGCATAAGAAAACAGTGCACCAGAATGGACTAAAAAGTCAATAGCAACCCTCATTAACTCTGAAGATTGTAAAGATGCTTTCAGCATACCATCTATCAAGTGGCAAGGATCTCCTACAGGGAATCACTTCAGCTCGTGTATCAATTTTGACAGGTCATCACACAAATTTTTTATATACGTAGCTGAATCACTACAAATACAAACAATATCACTCCAATCTTTGTTGAACTTGGAAATAACCTTTTTTGCAGAGCATAACAAGTGACACTGCGTTCCATGTTTTCCAAAAGTCTGGTGTCACGTTTTCACCACTATCCCAGATGCTTGGTGATATATATACTTGTCACTATACCTTGCATTTAATATTTAAAGCCTGAGGTGTTGGCAATTCACCTACTATCAATACTGACCCCCTAGAAACTATGGTCTGATGTATTAAGGGTTTTTACCCATTCTCTGTGGGCAAATGTGATGACACATATTAGAAAAGATTTTTATGAAACTAGCCATTTTACCTATCAGTGAAAGAATATAATGCAGCCAAAATATCAAATGTGAGTTTGATATGTCCTGATTCTCTACATGTTATAAAAAATTTAAACTAAACCTAAAACATGAAACTAAACGCTGCATCTTTAGACCGAAGGCCATAAAACTGAAAAAAGTAAAAGGAAGAAGAAACAATATTTTAGTGGCATCCCTAAAGAACAAAACTCAAGCAGAATAATGTTAGTCAGTCTTTCTTACTGCTAGCTTGTATAACAAAGTTAAATTTTATTGACCCCTTCAGTAAGAACAAAATGACTCTTTCACTTTCTTTTTCCTTTCTTTGAATGGCATTTAGTTTGTGGTTGTGCAGGTGTTTTTTCAGTGTTTATATGTTTTCACCGGCGAGTGCTATTTTCTTTCAGTGGGGTTTTATCAGTTAATATAGGTTTAAACCTAAAACCCTACAGCCTACTTATTCCATATCCATGAGGCCATTCAAACCCACCAAAGTGGCTTTGCGTGGTCTCAAAAATATGATTTTAAGCTTTGTGCCATTGGAGCGACACATAAAGTGATGCTACGGAGGTGCAAGGTGCTCTTAACACCTTCACTGCGGCGGCTATTCCGCCGCAGTGCTAAACGGGCAGGGCGGCCGCACGGCGGCCGCACGCTGGCCACGGAACCGCTCCGTCATCAGCTGCGGTTGGGCTGTGCTCATGACGGAGCGGTTCCGTCATGGCCCCGCACACTCAATAGAATGCCCAGCACAGGCGCAGAATCCGCGCCGCGCAGGCGCGGTGGCAGGGCCATGACGGAACCGCACCGTCATCAGCACAGCGCCACCGCAGCTGATGACGGAGCGGTTCCGTCATCAGTGTCGAAAGGGTTAAATATGCCCCAAAGTCCAGAGTCACTCTCTGAGTTGGATATTGCAAGTGTGTAGGCAGAAAGTGGAGGGTGCAGCAGTGTATGGATCTGAACTTTGAGGCTATACAAAGACTTAGGATCTACAGATAATTGAAAATGACTTTTACTTACTAATCTAGGCCCGGTACCCCATGAGACCCCTTGTACATTGAAGTAGGCGTTAAACTTATATCGGACATCATTACACTGAGACCAGTATTGAAGTGACTATCCTTGAAAAGGAACAGCTAAGGGGAAATATATTTAAAAACCATATTAGAATTATTCATCCAGGGCCAACAATAACCCGTGGGCAGCACATTTAAAAAAAATCCTTACGAACTTAGGTCTTGGCTATTTCTGGAATAACCCTGTAACATTCTGCTCGGAAGCAATCAAATTAAAAAGGCATATTGGTGCATTAAGTAAAGAGATTGATTGAGTCTTCAAATTACGCATCGACGGCTAGGGGTTATGTTCTAATAAAACAGTAGCCTGGGCCCGAGTATTGCCTTAGCTTATATTCAGCCCTAGGCACATCACACTTTATATATTACATTTCGATTAGGCGCCTTTCCAAATGCAGTTTATTTGACAAAGTTCAATGGAGACCCTGTGAGTAATGAGTTTTGTAACTGTGAGCTTGGGTGGCGAGACACGATAATGCACTTTATGCTTTTTTGTTATTCGCTGCAAAGGGCTGGTCCCCTTACTCAAGCCATTTTGTATAACATCACACAGGAATGCACTGGCCCTTTGCTACAGAACACCTAACCCTGCAATATTTATGCATGTCGCAATTTTTTTATGCATTTATGCATGAATCATTATATTCGAGCGGTGTGGCTTACTCTGAGAAGGAAGTAATAGATCAAAGTTTAGGAAACTAATGTTTGTAATGACGACCGATGCCATTGTGTTGTATTGTACATTATTTCAATTGTATTTTTATTTTAACGTGTTTATATAGATATATATATATATATATATATATATATATATATATATATATATATATATATATATATATATATATATACTTATATATTTTCTTCCAAGGCTCTGCAGCAGAAAAATACTCGACAGCAGGTACGTTTAAAACTTTCATTTATTGCATGATGAAGGTGATTCAGCTTCCATCATTACCTCCTCGTCCGTCTTCCTCGCCACAGTAATTACCCATGAGCCTCCGGCTCCCACAGAAACTCCAAGCAACTTATAGCTCTCTAGTCTCCCTCTCCCTCCGTCCAAGATGGCCCCCAGTGGCTACAGCCAATCCCATAAAGGGATACAGAAAACATCCAAACGACCTGTTTTTTGGTTTCTGCACTACTCCGAGTGCTGTCTGTCTGTGGTACAGGTGAGTGGGGGCCGGGGTCTTCCTGGAGCAGCCCCTTATGGCCTTTGGTATCTGGAAGGGGGGAAGTTAGTGTTGTTGGGTATTTTTCCTTACTGTTGTGTAAATTTGTTATCGTCATTGTGTTTTCCCCCCTTCTTCAGCCTGCGCGCTCCGTGTCCTGCTCTAGCGGACCTTCGGAGAGTTTGTGTGTGCTGGGTCGCTTTGGGCCTCGCTCCGTGGGGGCGCGCCTGGGGTCCTGCTGATCCGGACTCTTGCTGGGTGTGCTCTTTTACCGACCGTGCGTTCTGCGTGGCGGACGTGTTGTTCGGGGGCTAAGGGTGGCGCGTCTTGGCTTCTGATGCTGCTGCTGACACGATGTGTCCTGGCATTCTTTACTAGGTGCGCGCGGGACTTCCTACGGTTTTATGCTCTATTGTGGGCGTGGAATGGGAGGTTTGTGTTGGTTGCCTAGCAACCTCCTGCCTATTTTTACCGGGCGTGTTTTTCAGTGTATTGCCTGTGTTTTTCACTCGTGTGTGGCTATCATGGAGGATGGTGCTTCCGATGTGCCTGCTCCTGGGCCCTTGGATTTGACTTCTGGTTCCGGGGTGACAATTCCGTCTTTGGAATTTTTGCAGAAAATGATTAATTCTGCTGTGGCTGTTGCTTTGCAGGATCAGGTGCCGGTTCCTCCTATGAAAAGGGCGAGGGATGATGGCGCTCCTGCTCTTGACTCTGAGGCTGAAGAAGATGTTGGCGTCAAGGGAGGTTTTGTGCAAGGTACTGAACTTAAGTTGGTACTTGGTCACATTCGCAGGCATTTGGTGTTTCCTGATTCTGTTGTCCCTCTGGAGGATGATTTGTTCTCTCAATATCAGCGTCCTGATCCTGAGTCTTTACCCCTTCATTCTTCTGTGTTGAAGGTTTTGGAGTCGGAGTGGAAAGATGTGGACAAGGGCTCTTTTCCGCGTTTTTTGAATAAGCGCTATCCTCTGCAGGACTTTGCAGTAAAATGTCCTTCCTCCGTTAAGGTGGATTCCTTGATGGCCAGTATGTCCTCTCATGGGACTATTGTTTCTGAAGATTCCTCTCCTGCTGAACCTGTGGATCGTAAGGTGGATGGTGCAGTGAACCACACTTTTGCGGCTGCTAATTTTTCCATCCGTGCTGCGGCCTATTCTTCTTACGTCATCCAGTCTTTGCTTACGGATTTTAAGTCTTTGGCTGGATTGTTGGACTAGGGGGAAGATGTCTCTTCTACTCTGGCGATGATGGAACAACAGGTTTGGCTGCTTTCGGATGTTTCTTTTGATTCGTTGGAGGCGGCTGCTTCTGCTGCTGGGTCTTCTGTCGCTGTGAGACGGCAGTTGTGTCTCCGATCCTGGAAAGCAGATGCTGCGCAGAAGGGTCTGCTGATGGAAATACCTTTTTCTGGTGTTACACTGTTTGGTCCCCCATTGGAGGATAAGGTGAAGAATACGGCGGAAGACCGTAAGCTGCTTGCTCCTGACCGTACTGGTCGATTCCGTACTTTTGGTTCCCAAAGGGCTTTTGGTCCTTCGTGGAGGGGCCGTGCTGGTCAGCCCTTTCGTGGGAGGGGGCGTGGCCGGGGTGCTCCTTCCTTTGACAAATCCCGGTTCTCCGGTGCTTCTACCTCCTCCTCTCCAGCTTCAAAATCATGACTGGGTTGCTCCTGGAGTGGGTCCAGTTGGGGGTCGTCTAAGTTTCTTCCGGGACTCTTGGAACGAGACTGTTTCGAGTCAGTGGGTCATTCGGGTGATTTCGGAGGGTTTTCATCTTGGATTTACCCAAACTCCCCCAGACTGTTTCAGGTCCACTCTTTGTCACAAGGACGCGCTGAAGAGGTTGGCGCTTTTGGAGGGCGTTGAATCCCTTGTGCAAAAGAATGCGATAATTCCCGTACCGGAAGATCAGTTGGGGTTGGGAGTCTATTCCATTCTGTTCATGGTGTCCAAACGCACAGGGGATCTCAGACCTGTGATGGATTTGAAGTGGGTGAATACTTTCCTTCCTCATCTAAAGTTCAAAATGGTTTCTCTCCAGGTGATCCTTCCTCTTGTTTCTCAAGGGGATTTTCTGGCTTCGATCGACTTGAAGGATGCTTATCTGCATGTGCCTGAGGTTCCTGCGGTTCTGCGTCATGGGTCGGCACTATCAGTTCCAGGTATTGCCTTTTGGGCTCTGTTCTTTGCCCAGGGTTTTTACTAAGGTTCTGGCTCCTCTTGTGGGCCATTTGCATGGGGAGGGCATTAGTGTTTTTCCTTATCTGGACGATATTTTGATTTCTGCTTCTTCTCTTTCTAAGGCGGAGTTGCATGTCCGGAGTGTGTGCCATGTCCTGGAGCATCACGGATTCCTGGTGAATATTCAGAAGTCCTCCCTGGTTCCTGCACAGTAATTGACTTACATTGGGGCTCTTTTCAAGACTCAGTTGGGGATGGTGTTCCTGCCACCTGCTCGGATTCTGTCCCTGATGTCTGCTGTTCATTCCCTGTTGTTGGGGCATTCTCATCCTGTGACCCTGTGGTTGAGGGTTCAGGGTCTGATGTCGGCATCTTTGTTGACGGTGCCGCGGGCTCGCCTTCACATGTATCCGTGGTGTCTCACATTTTGTTGCATTGGGACCCCTGTTCCCTAGATATGGAGGTTCTGATCCCTATGTCATCCGAAGTTCGGGTGGTCCTGGGTTGGTGGTTGGACGAGGTTCATCTGTCTCGGGGTCGCCCGTTTCTGGTTGTTCCAACTCGGATTCTCACTACAGATTCAACGACCCAAGGGGTTTGGTCTCCCTCTGTGATGTCATGTTCTTCCAACTACAAGTAACTGAAGGCTGTTCTGTTGGGTCTGTTGGCCTTCTCAGATCTTCTTTGGGGTCACCATGTGCAGGTCCGGACGGACAATCAAGTGGTGATGTCTTATGTCAACCATCAAGGGGGTTGCAGGTTTCTTTCCCTAAGTTGACTCAGTCGTTGGATTTGTTCTTGGGCGGAATTACACCTGGCGTCCCTGTCTGCGATTTACCTGCCTGGTCGGGAGAACCCTGTGGCGGACTGTCTGAGCCGTGTGTTTCCCTCCATGGGGTCTTTGTCCCTGACGCCCTTGATGTTCGGGAGGTTAAGGAGGATGTTTGGGTCTCCGATTGTAGACCTCTTTGCTTCCCAGTCCAATGCCAAATTCCGCTGCTTTTGCACAATTACGCCTTGCTGGGATGCTTGGAGAGTGGATGCTCTATCGTTCCTTTGTCCACGGGGCCTCCTGTATGCGTTTCCTCCTACTCCCCTGATTCCGGCGGTCTTGCAGAAGATCAAGAGGGAGGGGTCCTTTGTCCTTCTGATTGTTCCGGGGTGGTGTCGTCGCCCTTGGTATTCCCTATTGTTGGAATTGGCTGTGACCCCGGGGTGGGCCTTGCCATTCGTACCTTACACTCTGTTGGGACCTCTACTTCCTCTGCCTGTGTTTCGGTCCCTGGGTCTGCGGGCCTGGCTCTTGAGAGGGGTTCGCTGATACGTGGTGGTTGTTCGTTGGCTGTCGCTGATGTTATTCAGCTGTCCCGGCGGCCTTCTACGCTGAAATCATGTCCTTCCTTTGGTTTCGGTGGCTCCTTTGGTGGCGAGGCTTTTGAAGTCTCTGTCTTTCCAGCGTCCCTGTCCTATCCTGTGTCCTCCTCCTTGGGACCTTCCTTTGGTCTTACGCTCCTTGCAATTGGCTCCTTTCGAGCCTTTGGAGTCGGTTGACTTGAAGTTTTTGACGCTTAAAGTCGTCTCTGTTCGATGTTCGACGTGCCTTGTTGATTTATTTATCACGCACCTCTTCCTTCTGTAAGGTGGACAATTTATTTGTCAATTTTGGTTTGTCCCACAAGGGTTTGAAGCCTTCCCTTTCCACGGTCAGTCGTTGGATTAAGGAGGCTATTTTGTTGGCATATGGTTCTGTTTCTGGGATTCCCTCTCTTCCTGTTCAGGGTCGGTCCACCAGGTCTGTTGCCGTTTCTTGGGCAGCGTTTAAAGGGGTATCCATGGAGGATGTTTGCCGGGCTGCCACTTGGTCATCCCCTCATACCTTCATGTCCCATTACCGCCTTCAGGTCGGGGGTGGGGGCTCTGTTTCCTTTGCCTCTTCTGTGCTGACTGCTGGTATTTCTTGAGGGGATTTCTTTTGTTTATCTGCCTCTTGTTAATAAACTTGTTGTTTGACTGCCTTCCTGGTGTGGGCTGTTTTTACTTACATGAAGCTGATTTGCTTTGGTATCGGCTCATGGGTAATTACTGTGGCGAGGAAGACGGACGAGGAGGTAATGCCCCCGTTACTTACCGGTAATCTTCATTACTCCGAGTCCTTGTCTTCCTTGCCACAGTATAGTTTCCCTTCCCTCCCGGTCCTCTTAGTGGCTTCATATCTGCGGCTTGGATTTCAGGTTGTTTGGATGTTTTCTGTATCCCTTTATGGGATTGGCTATAGCCACTGGGGGCCATCTTGGAGGGAGGGAGAGGGAGATTAGAGAACTAAAAGTTGCTTGGAGTTTCTGTGAAAGCCGGAGGCTCATGGGTAATTACTGTGGCGAGGAAGACAAGGACTCGGAGTAATGAAGATTACCGGTAAGTAACCGGGGCATTCTTCTTGTTAGCCGACGCGTTTCAGTGCTGTCCACACTTTCTTCTAGGGCTGAATAGCAATGCGGTATTGTGAGGCTGCTACAATTCAATGTATCGCTGTCTTGAGAAGTGCAGCTTCGTATGAGCTAGGTAGCGCGTGAACACTCGCAATGGGAATTGTAGTACAAGCTGCCACTAACTTATACCCACAGTGGGTCCCGCAATGACACTGCAAATGAACAAGTCCACAGTGGTAATATGACAGTCCACTGCAATATAGAAGGCACTCCAGTGTGCCCCGGCATGCAAATTCACCCCCATTGATGTGGCAATCTGCTGCGCCGTTTCTTGTCAGTCCCTGCTTGACGGCCCCTTGCTCCAACGGCTCCTTCCTCACTCCCCAGGTGGTGCTTTTCTCACAAGGAAGCTGTCCTGTTTAATGTCTTCTTCCAAGGCTCTGCAGCAGAAAAGCACTCGACATGCAGGTAAGCTTAAAACTTTCATTTATTGTATGATGAAGGTGATTCAGTTTCCGTCATTCTTCTTGTTAGCCGACGGGTTTCAGTGCTGTCCGCTACAATTCCATGTATCCGCTGTCTTTAGTAGTGCAGCTTCGTATGCGCTAGGTAGCACGTGGTTTCTCGCAATGAGTTCTGGGAATTGTAGTACAAGCTGCCACTTTGGCACAGAACTCATTGCGAGTAATCACACACTACCTAGCGCATACGAAGCTGCACTACTAAAGACAGCGGATACATGGAATGTTAGCAGGCTCACAATACTGCATATCCATTCAGCCCTAGAAGAAAGTGCGGACAGCACTGAAACCTGTCGGCTAACAAGAAGAATGACGGAATAAATGAAAGTTTTAAACTTACCTGCTGTTGAGTGCTTTTCTGCTGCAGAGCCTTGGAAGAAAAAATATATATATATAGATACTCAATGCAAACAAACACTTGGTGGTAAGACAATCTGATGAAGGTGGCAACGTGGTCTTATGGCCACGTTAGATGTATTTGGAAGAAGCCCTTAAACAGCTCAACGATAGGGACTGCTACAAGCGTATCACCATGCAAGATGCCCACATGGCTAGAAATGAAATATACTCCAAACTTTCAGCTTGGAGGAGCAAAGGCCTGCTCACTATGGATGAGTTCAAATTTTTGAAAAAAGACTACCCAGTTACTCCGGTTATCTACTTCATCCCTAAAGTGCATAAAAACTATCAACAGCCACCGGGTAGGCCTATCATCTCTGCCTGTAACAGTATGTTGGAAAATATGAGCAAATTTTTTCCTGCAAGAGTTTGTAAAAGGACTGCCATCCTTTATCCTAGATACCAGTGATTTACTCAGAAGACTTATTGATTTTAGATGGAATTCAAACTATATTTTGGTGTCCATGGACGTTACCTCACTATACACCAGCATATTCCATCAAGATGGACTCAAAGCTATTCGACATTTCCTTGGAAAGAGACAGGAGTGTTTCCAGGAACACAAGAAAATGTTGTTAGATATGATCTCAATCTGCTTAGAGAATAATGTCTTCTTGTTTGCCAAACAACTATTCTTACAGACCAGGGGTGTGGCAATGGGGGCCTGCTTCTCTCCCAGTTACGCCTGTCTACACATGGGGTACTGGGAGGAGCAGGTCCTTATGTCAGAACATGCTGCCACAATGAATACCAAAGTGAAACTCTGGTCAAGGTATATTGATGATTTGTTCTTTATATGGGATGGCACCGAGATGGAAGTGAGGGATTTTATAAACAAACTGAATGTTAATAATCTTAATATCCAGTTCACCAGCAGTGTCAGCGCTCAATCCATTGTGTTCCTGGATGTGGAAATCTTTGTCCAGGATGGAAGCCTCCATACTAAGTTGTACCGCAAGCCTACAGCGGGTAACACACTGTTGCATGCTGAAAGCCATCATCCAGCACACCTGATACGGAGTATCCCCTACGGGGAGATGCTCCGTGTCAGGAAAATTTGCAGCAGTGAGGAAGAATGCCGGCTGGCACAATCCCAATGTAGGGCCCGATTCCTCCAAAGGGGTTACAAACCGGAAACTATAGATAGTGCCACACAGAGAGCCAACAGATTGGATAGGACGGTACTCCTGGGCTTAGGAGTTAAACAGGTGGAGTCTCCCGCCAATAGATCCCGTGAAGAGACTAGGTTGATTATTGGATACAGCAATCAACATAAGAGTATCCATAAAATAATTAAGGACAATTGGTCCCTCATATCCAGTGATCCTGTTTTTGGCCCTGTCATGCCTAAATGCCCTAGTATAACCTATCGCAAAGCCAGGTCAATGCAAGATAGCTTGGTCTCCAGTAGCCCTGAGGTGGTTATGGGATCCTGGTTAGACGAAAGCGAGGGCTTCCTGAAATGTTTTACTTGTAAAGCATGCAAAAATGGTACCAGTAAGTCTGAAGTGAGCACGACACTTTCCCCGTCAACAATCAAAATTAAGCAAAGACTTAACTGCAAATCTGAATTTGCAGTTTATGTTTTAGAATGCCCTTGTGGGCTCAGATATGTGGGGAGTACAAGGCCACAAGTCCACAAATGTATCCTACAGCATCTGCGAGCGATCGTCAATGCTGATCCCTCATACCCTGTAGCCAGGCATTTTGAGAAGATTCATGGAAAAGATGCTTCCTTGCTTAAGTATTTTGTGATAGACTGTGTTCCCCCCCAGAGGAGAGGAGGTGACAGAGAGTCCCTGTTGCGCAAGCTAGAGACCCGTTACATCATTTTACTAGATACCAAGACACCTCAAGGGCTTAATACTGGGGAGGACTGCCACACCTATCTATAGTAATTGCTCATCCTGGGATATGCACATTGCACTTTCATATCAATACTGTGATTGCTCTGTTATTGTAAGTTTAGGCCAGGGAAATGAAATTCCGACATGCATCCTGGACCCCTCCTGACCTTTTATGTAAATGTTTTTCTTTACTTTATTGATTTAACAATTTTGCACTTTTCTTGGTAGCACTTTATTGCCATTTTGACATGTTTTGCACTAATTACGCGTATTTGCACATAATCCATTGTACTGTTTACCTCAGTGCCAGTGTACAGCCCACTTGGGCAACTTTCCCATGATCAGATATGAATGTGTGACAATTAGGATTGATTGTTCTCCTTGTGCACTTTATTATTGGTGCCCCACTCAACATATGTAGGGTGCTTTACTCTGATGAAATTTTCTAAATGGCAATATTTATATGTAAATATTTATAGGTTTTAACTTTTATACTTATTTTTAGAGGTTTTTTACTATATATTGATATGATGTTGCCATTTTTGTACACTTTGACTTTCGAACACCGAGGTTTTACAATTCATGGTTTGGAATATGTATTTTACAGACAATGTTAAAATTATTGATTTATATTCTTTGTGCAAATTACGGCATTTATGCAGTAATTAACTTTGTGAAAAAATGGAAATAGTAGTATTTTTTCTCTTTCCATGACATGTGATGGCACTGTTGCACTTTAAATGGGTGGTCAGCCCCCGAGACGTTGTTATGTGATCAAGGCTATCTCTAGCCGAAACGCGTCATGGCGGACTGGTGCTGGGCTTAGAATCTAAATAAACAAAATATTGCACCACTCTGGGTCTTGCTGGTTCCTGTTTGTTCGTGTGGTCTTATCTGCTATACTTACGGACCTTTGGAGCTTGACATACCTCATATATAGATATATAGATATATATATATTAGGAATGGCTGAGTTTTCTATGAGTACATCAGTGGAGGTTTATAGTGTTATATTGATACGGCTTTTACTAAAAACAATAAAGTTATACTTTACAATTCTACCTATTGAATTGGAAATAAGTGCTGGAGCCCGTCCAGCTGGGTCTTTCCATTTTCTGGACACTTCATCCAGTTATATTCCATCTCTTTCTGCATACAGAACGAGCCCACGGAAACCCCAAATGTGTGGGTTTTACTGCAAATCTCTTAATGCCGATTTAACCGATAACCTACGTTACCAGTCAAATCATGATTTACGAGAAACTCATTAGGAGCACGTGAACAAGAAAACTGTGGGACTGAGCAAGAAACTGTAGTGGAGATATTCTAAGTTTTTCAATGACAACATATTTATTTGCCTCGTAACTTGAGGGAACTGCTGTGCTCATTCATTGTGAATGTTTGGCTGAATTTATTCCTTATGCATATTCAAAGTGCTAATGCTCTCTTCAAAATTGCTTGTGCATAGTCAGTGCTCATGCTTCATACATGATTTATATTTCGCAGAACCTATTCACCGAAAAAAGTTCAGACAGCATTCCGCATCAAATTCGAGTGCATTTGAGCTTCTTTTTATTCCTTAATTGTGATTCCCTCTTTAAGATTTCTTTGCTCTGTTTCTAGCAGGACATTGGCCCAAAGTGCTCACAGGTCTATAAAGAGACCATTGAAGTATTCAAGAGTGAGAGTTAGTTAGGGCCAGACTATTCTGATTTGTGATTGCATGAAAGGATCCTCTTCAGCCAGAGAAGCTGTAAAACACTAACATTGCTGTAATTCCCAGCTGGGCCCCATGGCCAATAGCAGCTCCAGCTTTAGGGCAGTGAGGTATTTGTGAATGTTCTCTGAAAGCATGCACTGTTGAGAGTGCCAACGCAGCGTGCTTTCAGAGTGCAAGCACAAACCAGAGCCCTTCTCCTCCCTGAGTTGGGTGCCTTAAGAGGGGTGGAATCAACAGAGATTGTCACACAGTGGTGACACCGGCGCTGAAGCCGGTGTTTGGTCTAGTGTCCTATCACTCCTGAATCTTCCACTTTTCCATTTGCTTCAGAGTAGAGTCTAAAAACTGGCCTGCTTCATAAATCCATGGTAACAGATATCTGAGTATCATGAGTGATGCATTGGAGAGCAGACTAAACAGAGATGTGAGAGGAAGAATGCAGGCGAATACATTTTGTAAAATGTAAAATGGATGAAACAGGTAAATAGGTTGGTGGAGGTGTATGATGGGGCCGGGATCCAAGTTCTAGAATTACTCTGGTACCCCTGGTTGGCAGACCTTTCTTTCCTGCTTAAAAGTGTAGTGGGTGGGAATCATTTGTCAATTATATATCATATTTCCAATAGACCATGACTCCAAAGAATCACTAACTCCAGGTTGTAAGTTTATTCAGTTTATTACAAAGCCAAGAACAATTGGACATACAAACAATTCAAGATGAGGGTGTAGAAATGCATTGAAACTAATACAAAGCCAAACCTATAGGCAACATTTAGGGGCCGATTAGGATGGCGGACGGACTTGCGTCCGTCCGCCATCCCAGAGGTGGAGGGACCGTCTGCATGGACTGCGGAGGTCCCTCCATGCAAATCAGGATGTGACCGCCACCCTGGCGGTCACATCCTGGATATTTAACATTGCGGCGGGTGCTGCTTCAAGCAGCACCCGCCGCAATGTTAAAAGTGCATGTGTAACATTTACATGCACAAAGCGGCAGGCACCGTGCGGTGCCTGCCGCTTTGTGCATGTAAATGCTGGGGGGTACCATAGGTACCCCCCATGTGCACCCCCCACCCGCCTATGCCCTGGGGGCCCGCAACGGGCACCCAAAAGCAAAAGTACACATGCTTTTCCACGGCGGAAAAACCGCCGCGGAAAAGCATGTTTACTAATGCTTCCTAATTTGGCTGGCGGTGTCTGATAGACACTGCCAGCCAAAGGAGAGCTTTTCCGCCGCGGTTGTAATCCGACCGCGGCGGAAAAGCAGCGGACAGAATCCAAGACCCACCAGCCATCGTAATGCGGCGGTGGGTCTTTGGTGACTCCGCAGAGGATTTTCCGCCTCCTCCGGGCCGGCGGTGGCTTCCGCCGGCCTGAAGGAGGCGGAAAATCCTCTATCATAATCGGCCCCTAAGTCTGTGAAGCATACAAAGGATGACCAGTTCTAGAATCAGGATGCAGAATATAACTGCACCTACATCAAGAGTATTCTTCATTGGAGGTTTGTAAGTAAAGAGCATTAGTCTGTCCCTACACTACCACTAGTGTGACATCCCTACTAAGCATTTCCCTAGGCAAGATCAGGTAAAGGTGTCAGTGCATGAAGACTTCCTAAGAAGTACACTCACGTTGAATGGGTCAAATAGCATAAAGCTACAGAGCTCGTTCTAGGATGATCCTTTCTCTCTCTCGATTCGATCTCCTCTCCTAACTCTTTTTCCTGGGGCACTGTTCCTAATCCCAACACCAAAATCTTAGGACACACACATCATCACATCACGCATTCATCCCATCCTAGACACCTCCTCGTAGGTAACTTTCCAAGAGATATCGATGCTCCCAGCCTCTGTCTCGATGACCTTGAGTCTCAGGCCTTCTTCAGTGAGGAAGAACACTGTCCCAAATTATCAGCACCGCTTGTTCAAATGTATCCTCTCCTCCCTGAGCCTAACTCCTAAAACAAAAGACCTATTCTAACTAACAGAGACACATTTCTCCACCTGCAACAGAAATGTGAGAAAGAAAAGATTCTACATGCACATGAACATTACGAACAAACCTTTTCCGAGAGCCAGGGAAAATACACATGAGGCCTTCAAAAATTGGCTTAAAACATAAGAATCAATATGAAACTTTATTAACTTACATATACATGAAAAATATTACTGTTCACGTTTAAATCAATGCGTTACAAGTCAGCAAATTAGTTCTAATTAGTCATATGTAAAATCGAACATTAAACTTCATCATGTAGAACACAATTACAATGCTGATTTCCCCATGTTGTACAGAAATAGTTCTCACTTCACTTTACACGTTATTACATTACACATTCTAATAACCATATGTTAACACAACAAGAGAATATATGTAGGTGCAAACTAATCGTGGTTATTATATACCCCTACAAATGAAAGAGCACAATCTCACTCTGTCATGTACAACAAAGAATAAGAGACAAAAAGTCCATTCGAGAGGTAAGACGGTGGCCGAAGAGCTTCATGTGTTAAGAACTAGTAATGATGTTAAACTGAATGTGGATTTAGATAGGTAACATGCTTTGATAAGTGATTACATTGCCGAATATGCTTCCCTGGAACCCCAAAATGTGATACTGAGATTTATACTTAAGTCGAGGAGAACTGGGAATTGGGGAAGTGCTGTTGTTTAGATATAATATATGGCAGTTTGAGTTTGGATGCCTAGCGTGCTGCTGGATAGTTAGTCTGCACGGCACTGCTTTATTTGTTTTTGTATTTGTGTCACTAAAAACAAGAACGTTTTGGAAAAGGAGAATAAGAAAAGGGATGAAAGAGATCATCCAAGAGGGATTCCACCTTGTATTCTGCCTCAAACACACTTTTTCCACCCTCTATAAAACAAGCATTGACAATGCCATCAGATCTGGCATTCATGTAATACTTACGCCAGGCATAAGCTGGCTCCGTTATTCCATTCATCACAAATTTTGGGAAGAACATTTGCTGCATTGCTTACAATATAATGGGGTCAACTAGAGAATGTACATTCACAATTTGATGTGGGTTGGCACTATGGATTTCTCAATGTTTACCGAGGTGCTAAAAAATCCTTGTAGTTAAAATGGTGCTGCAGATGCAGAAGCACCAGGGTCAAAGTGCGTCAGTGGCCATTTGCACCTGAATTATGGCTCTCTTTCATGCCCTTACTGGGGGCAAAGGGGACTATTTTTCTTGGCTTCATTAGGTTTCTTGGTATCCGTGCTACGCCCCTGCTTCTCTCATAGAACAATAACCACTTCAGGACTACATGAGAACTGCTGATGATCTAGAACATAACCTGGATGAATGGCTACTACTAAGATCCCCCAAGTAGTCAGGACTCACAAATAAATGCTATCAAATGGCGCTAGCTTTCAACAAGCAATTTATGGGTATGCAATTTAATATTTTGTTGTTATAAGAATATCATCCAAATAGTTGTATTATTATTTTCATAGTATTCAAATAGTGCAGTTGTTCGATTATTGATTACATCTGCATGCACCAGGTTAGCTACCAAGTATGGAAAACCTACCAATGTTTCTTTGAAAGGCTGTCTAGTGTTGGCGCATTTAGGGCTTGACTACGATGTTGGGTGGACTTTTGACATCAGAAGCAAATTCAACATCATTGAAGCGTGCTACGTGTCAGTGTGTGTGAAATTCTATAATTTGTTTGCAAATTCCCATGAAAATGTCATAAGATTATCCGAAATTCCAATTTCAGATCTAAATGTGGTTGAACAGTATTTCATGGAATTTTTTGTGAAAAGGTTTCATGAGACACAGACAAAAGACTTGTTTTATCAGAAAATATCTACTTGAGAAATATTTTCATTGTCAGCAAGTCATCTGTGGGAAAACATAAGATTAAATTGCCCAGTGCAAACTTTCACAAATTTCAAATTTCTGGAATTTTGCAAATTGTACGGTTGTTATTTCGTTTTTGCCACCCACAATTCATACCAAGTTATTTGTGCAGGGTTTTAGAATTTTCCCTGAAAACTATTTAAATTCAACATCACTATAAAATGTTTTTGAGGCACAGGTTATTAAAGTACGCCTGTGTAGTCACAGGGAGAATACATTTTACCTTGCAAAGCTGATGAAGTTTGGTACAATATTTCAAAAGTTAAACTCCAAAGTGCATTTTGATTTTAAAATTGGGACAGCAAACCAATATTCATTATAGTGGAACCAAGTCGCTGTTATATCTATGTATATACCTTTTTTATTTTCCTAACACAAGTATGACCCAATCTCTACATTTAAAAACAGTCAATGAGATGCTCATAAAATTCTAGGCTTCTCTAATCAAAAATAAATGAATAAAATAGTGCTTCTGTAATACACACACTAACATGAGGTCTCTGCATGGAAATAAATGTACAGCTGTGTAGTCAAGTCTAGTCGAACTTTATTTCAGTTACATAAGTAGCCATAAAAGTGCATCAACATCATATTCTTAATATACTCACTATAGACCATTGCACAAAGATAAACACGTTAGCAAATACATATCACTATTTAAAAAAAAACAAGCAAGAGGCAATCAGTGTAACTAACACGATTAGTTTAATCCTTGTCAGATCCTTCCCACTTCCAGAAAGAGTGATAGCAAATAAAGTGTATGTGACAAATAACAGAAGAATTCACAAGGCCCAATGTACATTTGCCAGTAATAATAAAATAAATAAATACAATCCACATAACCTACACAATATCATTTCATGAATGGATGGCAGCCACTGCAAGTCCCTATGACATTGGAATACCAAGACCCACCCAGCATACATACATCCAATTTTAACAACATTGATTTCCTTCTATTGATGGCACATTTTAAAAAGGAGCAAATATTTACACAGTTAGATGGGAAAATAAGCTGTTGCAAATAGACCATGGCCACTCCTGAGCTTCTGATTCCCCACTCCCTGATAATTAGACTTAAAAGACTTTTGGTAAGATCTGAGGGAAATTGGCAAAAAAGGGTAAAGTGCAGCAAACTCTGTGGGGAGGATTCATTACATTGACATAACAGTACTTTAGATAAATCAAATTGAATGAGAGGGATGCCAAGATGCCATCTCACAAAGTCTAACCCAATTTGGGTTAATAACATCATGACCCAGGTACTGTCAATCCATTCTAGATAAGGTTCCAAAGCTGATTTACTATGGAGCACAACGTATTCTTGTACAGTATATTTAGTAAATTCATGTGGGAGCTCCACGATTGAGCTCCATCTGCTTGGGATCCCCTATCAGGAAATATCCCTGTCAGCAGCAACCATCGGACGCAATCGACCCATTAAAAGCAACTGGTATTGTTACAGTATTGTCTAGAAGTAGCTATTTTTCACATCGTTCATTTTATTGAACTATAATCTTTTTTTTTATTTTTTTATAAACCTTTATTTGTACAGAAAGGATATACAAATCTGGGCCTACAACCAGCCTGGCCGGCCACGACACGATATAGCAATCAAGAAATCCAGAAGGAAAATATACAGAATCAATCAGAATGGATCGCAATCAATACAGCCCAAAAAGGGAAGGAGGGGGGGATCTGGACGGCCCGCAAACAGGAACAAAGAAGGTTAATTTTTATAATATTACAAAAAGGAGCATAACAGGCTCGGTTACAGCATATATGAATCCGGGTTCCCAAAGCAAATCAGTGGCCACAAAAAAGCTAAAGGGCAGCAACGCGGAGGAGGGGCATTACAGTATACATCAGTATGAAAACAGATGCGATTAACACAAATCAATATTCAATCAGACCCATCGTATACACATCCGCCTCCCAGTAGCATATCGGAAACAGAACAAAGGAACCGGAATATCGACATCAGTAGAACTAACCCGTCATACTAACCTTTGGGAGAGAAAAAAAGGAAGAGGGGAGGGGAAGGAAGAGGGGAAAAAGAAAAATACAGACTGAAAAAGAGGAACGCCGCCCCGATACAAGCACCCCGTAGCAAGGACACATAAAAGAGCAGGATTATTAGCAACGAGGAGGGGATGGGAGTCTCAATTGAAATGCGGCATAATCATAAGTAGGAGAGCAGTGATGACACGGGCCCCATCCCAATCATACCAAGGGAGGCAGGGACAGACGCGGCGCTCCTAAAAAAGATACAGAAGGGCCATAGCACTAAGAAAAATAAAACCGCAGATAAGACCCATCCCACCCATCCCACCCAGCACCCCTGCAGAAGGCTACGGCCTACCCCCCCAGCAGCGTGCCTGTCGCCCTAAATCAGAACCCGAAATGTAGCAGAGACAAGAGAAAGAAGAGAAATAAAGAGACAAAAAGAAGGGCATGGAGACAGAAAGAAAGAGGAGGGAGGAGCAACGGAGCAGAGACAAAACGGTCGGTCTCAGCCCTCCGCCCAACCATTCAATCGCAATACGTTTAAATGAAAACAACACAATCTCGAGCGTCAGAGAACTTACAAGGGGGTCACCCACAGCACTATGTATACGGGCAACCGCGCCACGGATCTGTATACCAGCAATCCACTGGGAGCATAGTATCTCACCCCAGGCCTTTCTTAGTCACAATTACCACCCACCACATGACAGCGGGAAGTGAACAACACGGTGCGGGGCAATCATACGAATGAGAAAAGTTCCGATAAAAACATAGGCCAGGGAGGTCAATCCATAGGCAAGAGAACAAAAGTCCGGGCATGCAGTTCAAGTGTACCAACAATGTTAACAAGGGCAATAAAGGACAGAAGTTCAGTCTCGCCGTCAGGGAAAGCGGGGGTACTCTTGCAGTACAGAAACACGACCTCATCAAGGCAAAGATATGCAGCAGTCCACCATGCTTCTCGGGCACTCGTGCAGGATCGGGTCCCAGCACCATATCCAAGTCCCCGAACTCCAAACATTGAAGCGTAGGAGGTTCCAAAACGACTTGCTTGCATACCTGTTGACGGACAGCGGCATGAGCCCTCGTCATGACCGAGGGGGGCGAGGCGGTGGCATCAGTGAGACTAGAAGGGACCATAAAGAACCGTCCATCTAAGATGGCGGCGGACCGCACCGATCCCCCAGGGGCACCAGGGGCCAAGGCCGCAAGCAAGGATCGTAGTGCGCCCAGAACATCGCCAATTGTAGGCTCACGTACACATGTCCAGGCCCCCGTGCAGTCCAGCAATCCAAGTCCGCCGTCTTGAGGATATCCGTGGCCTAGCTCGACGGCCGCCATTTTGTAGGTTCAGCCTCGTCACCACCCTCCGCGACTCTCGGATCAGTTCCGCAGATGCTGACCCCCGCAGGTATTAAGGGGGTTCCCAGCAATGGCAGCCTTGGTGCAGAAAGGAGAGCCGCCAAAGTCGGGGGTCCGCCTGTACTATCGCTGGCGTGTCTGACGAACAGAGTCCGGTCGCGAGGCTCCAGGGTGGATGGACGGAGCAGCAGCGGGGGGACCCCTCTACACGATCAGTTCTCGGAGCACCGCGCCCCGCACCAGCCTCACGGTCGCCAAGACAAGCCCGGATCAGGACCACCAGGATGTTCGCACAATGGCCTCTCGCCAGTGGCGCACGCTCTCGGCCGGGGCCGACGTTTACATCAACGCCGGGCTGGGTCCAATAGGCGAGGCCCCGGTCTCATCACTGCGGAGGCCCCGGTCCCATCGGGGCATAACTTCGGAACCGCGGCACGCAGGAGTCTCCAGGTCAGACGGTGAGTAGGAGCAACACTTTACGATTCTATTTCTGCGCGAGTGTGTTGTGTCGGGGCCGAGCTAGAGAGCGACCATTACGATCGCGAGCTTGGCTCCTCCCCCTTGAACTATAATCTTATTTCTATCGCCTACCTGCCCGTGGATCCTCATCGTTCCGGATAGACTACTAGTTCTCATGCAGGTGGTCTGCTGCCAGCTATTGCACATTGCGATCCCAGGCGCCCCTCGGGCCGTTACTGCAGGACCCTGCGTGGGGCATTGACTGCTGCTGACCACTTTAATGGTGATCCCCGGGGAGTGGTATGGCCAGACGGATTGGACGACGCTCCTCTGATCAGGGTGGTAGGACCTCTGTGTCGTGGTCACAGACTTTGACGGGACGACAGACTCCTGCACGGTGAGGTTCGAAGAATCCTCAGACCTTGAAGTAATCTACACATCGGAGACCCCACGGTCCAAAAGCCACTGGGACGGGTTTGCCAGGACGGTGGCCTTTCTCAACGGAGCCGATTCCCTCACACTCCGACGGCTCCCGGAGGAGGGGGTGTCCTGTTGCCATGAAAGTTCGCCCCCGGAGCAGCCGTGCGGGACCCCCGCAGAACCAGCCGCAACGCAGCCATTGTGGCATCCGAGCAGGTGCAGGTCTGCTCGCTCCGGGGCCAAGTCCTACTTCCACCGAAAGTTCGCCCCCGACGGAGCCGACGTACGGGACCCCCGCAGAAACAGCCACAGCACAGCCATTGTGGCATCCGAGTGGGTGCAGGTCTGCTCGCCCTGGGGCCAGGTCCCTAGCACCCCGGCGGCGCCTGGCGGTAGTGGTGCCTTTCTGCCTCGAATAACTCTGAGCCCCCCCTACAACAACAAACAACATCGACGGAGCCTCAGAGCGGGAGCTCCGTAGAAGGAAGACAACTACTAGTACCGACCCGGCACAAAGGATCGCTATTGCGCCCCCACCCCCCGCGCAGAATACCTGAACAACACCGAAAATGCATGTTGCTTCATCCGGATTGGATTACAAGATGTGGAAAATATTGTGAACTGATCACACTAGATGTACTGATTGCTCCCAAAAGCAAAAGCACAACATCTAATGAGCAAGTTTTTCAGCAAACATTATAAATCGCCCCCACCTACAAAGGAAACAGTGCCCCTCACACTTCTAGCGGTCCTGACGCTACATCTCCATCGAGTGAGCCGGCTCCAGAAACAGCCTAAGCCATTTCCTCAGGATCGAGTATGTCCTGACGGCACGCGCTGTTATTATCTTCGGTGGCTCCCTCTTTACTTCGAGAGAAGCACCGGAGGCTCCTGGGGAGACGTGCTGTCTTTCCAGATGGCGCGCTGCGCCTAAGACAGCGGAGGTCCCTGCACTTCATCACAGCTTCTCCTCCCACGATCAAGACCCAGGTGAGTGGCAAAGGTAGCTTCTGGACGCTGAGGGGTTTATCTCGCGCTGGAGCGCCAGTCCCTGGGTGTATCTAACTATCCGATGTCTACTCTTGGAAACAACGGTGAATCATCTGATGTCGTGACGTCGATTGGCTTTTTCTGCTCTTTCTGCATTATTTTCTGCATTGCTGCCTCACTCCATTTCGTTTTTGTTTTCTTATGATCTCAACTCAACATAATGGCCGTAGTTGTTATTTAACTAAACAAAGGAAGCCTTCCCCTGCAACTGCTCTTCTCTCTCAGGGATAATTAACTAATTTACAACCGATTGTAATTGGACCTCAATCCCACAATTCTCTCTTCCCTACAGAATCAGGTCTTCCCTTTGACAATAGAAAGAGGACCTTCCTAACAATATGTTGCAACTGAAATAGGACCACAATCCCAAAATCCCACATTAAGCCATGTTCATAGAAACAGGACTACTCTCAGGCCCTCACGATCGTTGAACACAGAAAAAGGACTACGCTAACTTGGTCTCATGTTCTCTTGGTCTATGGACACAGAAAAAGGACTACACTAACATTTATCCTGAGACAGGATTTTTCTGTACTTCATATGTGCTATTGAAATTCTCTTTTAGAGACTGTTTATATCTTGACCTCAATACCTCTTCGATCCTGTTCATGCTCTCTTGGTCTATGGACACAGAGAAAGGACTACACTAACATTTATCCTAGACAGGATTTCTGTACTTCATATGTATTATTGAAATTTTCCTTTAAGGGACTATATATATCTTGACCTCAATCCCTCTTCGATCCTGTTTATAGAATTAGGACTATCCTTTGACCCACCTGTTTTATGTTAATACTATTATTAGGACCACATATAGGCCCCTGTCTTATCTTACTTAGGATTCGTCCATTCTTGACCAGGTACCTTTCTCCTCTATTTACCATTTATCTTACCACTCTCCCTTACTCTTCAAATTCTGAATTAGGCCTCTCCTCTCCCTCCTCCCGTTTTCTTCTCATCCTTATTACTCATCCTTATTACTCAGGTCTTTTCCCCTCTATCCCGGTCTCACTGCTCTCATTATGGAACCTACAGGCTTTCACACCTACAAAATCATCTACCCTCCCAATCTCACCAAAAAATCGGCCAAACGCTTTCAACACAACTTTCTTAAATCTCACCCAGAAACGCCCTTTGCTGACCCTTACTTCTCAACACATAATGGAATTACGACCACTGACATCATTTTCTTCACTAGACGTAGAGCTCAATGGAGGAAAGCTTTCCTAGCCTTATTCTCGATCTCCTCGACGAGGAAATCCGCACACGGTCTTATGATCTACACTGCTCCATCACAATTCTTCCACGCCACAGCCACCTTCACAACCTACAACAACGGAACTATTCTCATTCAATCCACAGACCGCAGTCTTAATCTATTTGATAACATCTTCTCCACTATAAAAGATTATTTGTCTAATCCTCCTACCTCCTCCCAACTTACCCAATTTCCCTTCACTCCCAGCATTCCCGTCACCACTACCCCCACCCCCCTTGCTACCCTCCCCTCCCCTACCCCCTGCCATCCTTGAGCACTGCTCCTCACTCCTCCCCCAACCTCTCTTTCTCACCCTCCAGCACCCCTCCTTACTCTTCCCCTAACCCTCTCACGCCTCCAACCAACTCTACCCTATCTTCTAATTCACCTCTTGCAGAATCTCTTAGGCTTCCCACTATACCCCATCTCATAACAACACCTTAGTCCTCCCTCTACCCTGTATTGCTTCCGCTCACGCTCCCTATACATGAGTCGTCCCTCCTCTGGATCCAAATAGAGACCATTCCCCTCCCATTGAAACCCCCCAAGAACCCTGAACTGTAGTCGTCCCTCCTCTGGCTCCAAAATGAGACCATTTCCCTCCCATTGAATCCCCCCGAAAACCCTGCTCAGTTGTCGTTCCCCCTCTGGCTCCAAACAGAAACCATTCCCCTCCCACTGAATCCCCTCACGCACCCTGCACAGTAGTCGTTCCACCACTGACTCCAAGTTGTAACCTTTCTCTTCCCAATATTATTCCAACCATCATACCTCTCCTCCCTTCATTAGCCATTTCCACTTCCCTTACACCTTTGCCTTCACTGTGCACTACATGCCATGCATCACCCCCTTCCCCACCTTTGCCTTCATCTGATTTCACTCCTAACCAAGTCATACCCCCCAACCCTCCTCTCACTCCAACACCAACACCTCTACTGTTCCAATCCTCACCTTGGATAAAATTATGACAACTCTTCTTCAAATCAAAGATTATCTCCATTCCTTCAAAGAGTTATTCTCTAAACAACAACCCAGGCACCCCTTACCCCCTAAAACCTCTTTACCCTACAAGCACCACACCCAACCCCCTCCTCCCTACAAACAGAATCCTCCTTATTGGACATCTATCCCCTCACGTAACTCTACCACCCGTCCTCTTCGCAGCGTCAACCCTCTCTCAGCGTACGACATACGCTCTCTCATACACTCATATGATATCGCACCCTTGACCCACACAATCCCCACATATCTTCCCATCCCTACTATTCCTCTCAATCCCCTCAGATCCTCCAAACAGAACGATAGTATCGTTGTCGATAATCTAAAAAAAGTCTCACTCACTCCCTACCCCTCTTCCTCCCTCATCACTCCTCGGCTTAAGTGCACTCTTCTGAACTGCAGATCGGCCCCCAGACATGCCTCAGACATTGCAGACCTCATCATCGCACATGACGTAGACTTGATCATACTCACCGAAACCTGGTTAACAGACTCCTCCTCGCCACTCATTGACATTCTAGTTCCCCCTAACTACCACATCATTAGGCTAGACAGAGTTGGCAAAACAGGGGGTGAACTTGCATGTATTCACAGTAGCAATCAACCTTGCAGTCAATAGAGCCAGTACACCTTTATCCTCCTCCTGTGAACACCTTTGTCTTGATATCATCAGCGAAGCTAACCCTGTTTGCTCCCTACATATTCTCTACCACCCTCCAGGAGACAACCTCACCTTTACTGAGCACCTCATGGATCTGGTCACAACGAACACTGGACGTCCACATACACAGATTTTCCTTGGGGATTTCAACCTTCATTGGAACGACCACAACGACTCTCTAGTCATTAGTCTCAAAAACGTCCCCATCGACCTAGACCTCACACAAATTTGCAACTGCCTCACCCACGACAAAGGCTCTATCTTGAATCTTATCATCTCCAAAGCTGACTCTATCCAACTCGAGTCAATCCAACCCTGTGACTGGTCTGACCACTTCATTATCACTTTCTCCATTATCGGAAAAATGAAGCTTATTCCGGCTCAATCCACCAGACCTAAGATCTGGAAGAGAAATCTGAAGAAACTCAACCCCAACTCAATACCCTCCCTCAACCACAATCTTCTCTTACCTCCCATTGGCGTTGTTGACGTACAGGTCCTTACCGACCACTACCTCAATTCGATGTCCTCAATTATCAACGCAGCTGCCCCCCTTCAATTAAAGAATGTTTCTTCAAAAATCTCTAAACCATGGTATGACGGGTTTCTTAATGATGATAGACGAGCGATGAGACAGGCAGAACGTAACTGGAGATCTGTCCCGTCAGCTTTGCACCTCATAGCACTTAAGAAAAAAAGAAATGCTTACTTCAGGAAAATCAAACGCTTGAAAACTGCTTTCTTTAACCTCTAGCTTGATTAAGCAAGAAACTGACCAAAAAAACGGTTCGAGTTAATAAAAACTCAATCCAGAGGTGTCCCTCAAACTCTCTCAAACACCTCTAATGCACTGCCGTCCTGTGAAGAATTCTCTTCCTTCTTTAACTTAAAGACAGACAACATCAGGAATGACCTCCTTACTGATCTAAATCTCTACTCTAACCCTCACAGTAAAACGCCCATTGAGTTAAAAAACAATGCTTCGTGGTCATCCTTTGAAATGTACTCGGAAGAAAATATTGCCAAGATTCTTAGCACACTGAAGCCCTCCAATCACCTCACTGACCCTCTAACCTCAAACGCCGTAAAGGACTTTATCCCACTACTTCTCCCGCTTTGGACCAAAATCATTAACAGCTCACTTCAGCAAGGATGCATCCCGGATTCCCTCAAAGTTGGACAGGTTTCGCCCATTTTAAAGAAACCCACAGCAGACCCCTCCGAACTTAACAACTATCGCCCTATCACCAATATCCCTACCCTAGCCAAACTATTAGAAAAATGCGTACACCTTCAACTGACTAAACACATTGAGCACTTTCACCTCCTCAACCCATACCAATCAGGCTTCTGAGCTGGCCACAGCACTGAATCTGCCATGACCCACATTATTGATGATGCACTTCAAATACTTGATCAGAATGGCTCCTGCCTCCTCATACTACTCGATCTCTCTTCTGCCTTCGATACGGTCAAACATGAGAATTTACTTGATCTGTTGAATCTCAGAATGGGTATCTCAGGGAAAGTTCTCAAGTGGTTCACCTCCTTTCTGCACAACAGGATCCAAAAACTCAAAATCAATAACACTATGTCCACCCCAGTTCCTGTAACTTTGGGTGTCCCTCAAGGATCCTCCCTCTCCCCTACTCTGTTTGATCTAGTAATGGAACCACTTACCACACTACTCCAAGCATCCAATGTTCAATTCCACATGTACGCTGATGACACCCAACTCTACCTCAAAATACACACCCTCGATGACATCAAAATACTGAACACAACGCTTAGGAACACAGAGACCTGGCTAGCAGAGAATCACCTCAAACTTAACTCGCTAAAAACAGAATTCCTCCTAATAGCACCTCCCACCAAAGTCCCCATCATTCAGCCCTGGCTTAATCATCTCACTGCTCTCAACGTTCAACCCACTATTGTGGACTCCGCGAAATCTTTAGGCATAACCCTCGACGGTAATCTCAACATGCATCTTCACATCAGCAATGCAACGAAGGGAGCTAATTTCCACATCAACACATTGTGTAAATTGAAACCTTTCCTCCCCCCCAAGGATGTCAAAACTGCAGTCCAAGCCTTGGTCATCCCAAGAGTGGAATATGGCAGGGCGGCCCTCTGTGGTCTCCCCCTATCAACTATAGCACCATTAAAAGCCTCTATTAATGCTGCAGCCAGACTCATCACAGGTTCGAAAAAAAGGTCACCCATCACTCCTGATCTAAAAGCTTTAAACTGGCTGCCCTACGAAGCCAGAATACATCTGAAAATCGCCTGTATGACCCACAAAGCTCTACACCACAATTCCCCCAGTTATCTCGCTCAGAAACTGACAATCTCTGGTGGATCAAGAGCGACAAGAAGCGCAGACAATCTTCTTTTGAAACCTATGAGATTATACAAGAAAAAAACCTATAAACGTTCCTTCTCAGGAATCGCGCCCAGGATATGGAATGCCCTCCCTCCAGAAAACAGATTTATCTCATCCACAGCATCCTTCAAAAAAGAAGTAAAAGCTCTCCTCTTAGCCAAATTTCCATGAACTCTGACTATTGTATTCTGATAACTCAATACCTTTCCTCCTGAGACTATTTATATTGTACTTTTGTATGTAATCTAGTAACTCAATACTTTTCAGCTTGAGACTATTTATATTGTATTCTGTATGTATATTGACCTCCTTGCATCGTTACCTCCTTACATTGTTTGTCTTTATGTTGTAACCATTTTCAGCTATTTTCTCAAACGTTTTTGCTTAATCATTAGTCATTTGCATGCTTATTCACACTCTGTCTGTATAGCGCTCTCATATCCGTAAGGATCTTGTTCGCGCTCTATAAAACTTTCAAAATAAAAATAGACAACACTTCTTAGACAGGAAAGTGGTTTTAACCCAAACCATGTCAGATTTGGTCATGGTAGTCGGCATAGAAAACAGAGTCGGACTCCCCAAGTTGTCAGTTCAGTCTTAATATAATTAAGCCAAGGGATTCTCAGGCCTCTCTCACATGAGAGACAATCATTGATGATCTCCCTCATAAACAAGGCAGGTTGGTTCTTCCAAAGTGAGTACCACAAAAGCAAAGAGGACAACTTGATGATGTCATCCACATAATTCACCTTAAGCTCCTGGTGCGTAATGAAGGTTGAACATGCAGGTGGGAAGCCCAAGAGTGGCCTGAGCATCCAATTTTGTTCGCCCAGGAGAGAATTAATATCAGAGTATTCCCAAATTCTCAGCCCGTAGGTGAGGATTAGGAGACACTTTCTTCTATATACCTCCAAAAGGGGAGTCACCGTATTTTTCCCAACGAGATTAGCAAGATAAAAAATACAACCTATGGTAGAAACGGGGCCTCTAATTGGCAGAGATATACACCTTGCCCTAGTAGCGACCACCACTCTAGTCAGTGTAAGCTAGAAACATAGCAAAAGATAACCTGTGCTCTCCCTCTGGTAGTTTGGCTCAGAGCAGTCAGGCTTATCTAAAGCAGCAATATGTAAGTATTTGTGCAACACACATACATACACACAAACACACAGAGTAAAACAATTAAAACATCACAAAAAGACTCCAAACAGATTTAGAAAAATAGACAATAATTTTAATAATAAATCAAGACCAAAATGTCAAAAATCCAATGAGTAGAAGTCCAGTAATGAAGATTAAAAAGACTTTTAGCGACTAGAATCAATTAGCAACAATGGGGGCTATCTGGTCACTCTGGGCCTTCATTCAAACAATTTTAAAAGAATTAGACTACAAAAAAAGTGAAATTTGCCATCAAAATTGGACAGTACATTTGAGCGACCCCTCTTTGTACTTAAGAAAATTTCAAGTATTGCCAAACACCTTTACGGGCATATACTCCTTCAATGCCAGCAAAAAGCAATTTGAGGCAACATTTGAAGTTACCTCCCCTTTAAAGGCACCATAAATGTGGGACATGCGTCACAAGTCACCAAAAAATTGATGGCTCAGAGTTTCAATTGGAAAATATCAAATGGAAACATGTTGCATTTTCAAATTGCAAGACAAAAAATGTTGTTTATGACATTATCTGCCCATGTCAGAAACGTTATATCACCAAAACAAATCAGGATCTTTCAACACAAATCAAGAATTCACCGTAAACTAACTTCAGCACTGTTGGTTAACTATTTTAAAGAAAAAAAGCACTTGGAGAATGATTGGAGTGCGGTGATTTAATGTGACCCTAGAAGCGGTGACTTTGAAAGACCTCTAACTCAAAGGGAAGCTTATCTAATTTTGCAATTTAATACGGCCATACGTGAATTGAATGAGATGTAAGAATTGCAAAATCTTTAAATTTGCTCTTCATATGACTCGTTGAGGTGCTGCCTAAATTTGAACAAACAAATAAAGATATGTTTGGGATTAAAGAGTGCAAAGTTATCACATATTAAAGAAAAGTATGTGAGAAAGATCCTACTGAAGGAATTACATCAACCAGGATCCTCCACCCAGAAAAAGAACAGGCCTAATAACAATGTATCTGGGACCGCTTTAACCAATAGGAAGCCAACTGCACTATTAAAGCACAGGAGAGTATAAAAGAAGTTACATCTTCTTATAACTGTGGTATTCTTGTTATGCAGTACTATGCCATGTCCTGTCATTATGTTGTCCTGAGATACAGTTTCTATGTTATGATGCAGCCAGGCGCTGGACTTTGTTCTGCAATGCAACTGGGGGGAGCCAGAGAGAGAATCCAGGGCATGGCTGGCAGCGGAGTTGGTGAGCTCCCAGGGGCTGTTCCAGGTACCTTGAATAAAAAAATAAATCATCACTGAGGGTGTATTGTCTTCTTAAAAATGGCAATGAGAGTGGAATTCCCTCAAAAACTTCAAAACCAGCTGATGGGATGTTACATTTGATCCAGCGCCCCTATAGAAAATATGCCATAAGCAACACTACCCAACTCCACAATACTCACCATTAATCATAAATCATTCTCAAGGCCCATAAACTGACATGACATATTTTGAGCAACTGAATCATGTGACCTAATTAATAAAACCTATTCACAAAATATATACACAATCTACATACAACTGCAGTATAATGTTCTTACCATGGTTATATAAAATGTTGCACTTAATTAAGCCACTTTAGGTGAATGAATCTGCTAATGGTAACCTAAAACTCATAAAATAACAAGGCCAGCTTGTATTTTAGAAATCTTATTTATTAACTATTATTCAATGAAAGTGCATTTTTATTAGAATCTTTTTATTCAAGTATCATCATTTTTAGAGGATTAGCAAAAAATATTGACAGTCATAAGAAAAATCGATTAGCATATTTCAAGAATGAATAAACAGTTTCCATTACCTAAACCCTAACATCCCTGTCTAAAACTCACTTCACCTAGAGGAATAAAGTAAAAGTCATTAGCCCTATTAATGCTTACGTATTCCAGGAAAGTTCATCAGCACGTCACCATCACAGGAGAAGATGAGCAGCAAGCGCGCTCTCCCTCCCAGGGGAACAGTTTTTATACCTTTCTAACTAACTAAAGTAACAGAAGCGTATGTTTTTTCTATTAATCCAGATATCTCATTGGTCAAGCCACGACAGTCCACAATGAGGTCACACGCTCATGACCAAGTCCGGGGCTTCATCTTTGCCCTTATTGTTCTTAGTCTCACAATCCTTTTTGCTTCCTCAAAATGATACTTTTGACGGAGGAAACTTTTTGCTTCCTGAACTTGGCAGAACCACATCCGTCCCATCCTTGACAATGCCACCAAGGAACACATTTGATACGACCAGGATTTCTTCTGCATAGAAATTATCAGCTCAGCAGAAATGTACCGCTCATGAAAAGAACTGCTCTGGTCAAGTCTCGAAGACTGCAGTACCGGCAGCCATCTTCTTTAGGCCCATTTTCAAAACTAATTTATAAACAAACACAAAACATCGATTAATGTAAGAAATAAAGTTCGTTCTGTTACCCACACACCTTTGCTAATTATTACCCATTAATCTATGTTACCTAGCAGAAGCAAATGAAGCAACAAACAAATTTGTGCAACATTTAAAACCGAAAAACAAAACATAAGCACACAGAAATAAGCACATGCCATTAATAAAACAGCCGCATTTAGTACTGACAGAAACGATAAACAAAATTAGTTTATTTATTATACACACACATGCATTTGCAACATAAAGCACATATATGAGCGCATATATTAGTAACCCGCGTGTAGTGAACTGCAATTTTAAACTACATTGGTTAATATCTTCACTGCACACTTTATTAGTAATATTATCTGTTATAGGAAATTAACTTTGCGAGCAGAAATTAATTTATTTCTAAATCTCGCTCCATCACATTTAACATCGAACAGATTTGGAGATATTTGGTGAGGAAGATTGGCCTCTGGAACGCAGATTTTAGTACCAATGAAAGTGGCATCCCTGAGGTGTTGGCGATAGCTTTGGCGAGGGCACAGTGAGGAACAGGAATTTACCTTTGGCAAGGTTATTTTTCGAAAAAGAGAATTGTCTCACCGCCTGCAACGAGGATGGGTGACGTGTCACGAACGCCATTGTGAGCAGGCAAGGTAACGTACCCTGGTGTCGGTTGGAGATTGCTCCGGTTTCCAAGCGATTGCAAGGTCAGAGCTGTGCTGGCGAAATGAGGAGCGCACTATGTGGACATGTCGTCATTCCGTTGACGTGCCACGACGTGCCGCCATCTTGAAGAAGGGTGGCGTTTCAGCATTGCGCTTGATGAAGAGAACTGTACTCGCTAGGGCATTTGGGTACGTGTCATCATTCCGTTGATGTGCTGCCATTTTTTTTAAAGAGGTGCAGTGTTTTGGCAGTGCTTTTGACAGTGAACTGCATTGCCATAGTTGGTTAGTACAATTACTTTTCATGAAGACCATCACAGTTCTGCTGTTTTTTTTTTCCTTTTACGACATCATTGGTAAGAACGTAGGTCTGCCTAAAAGTAAGTATGGGGAAAGCTGATAAAGGAAGCAGTTTGGGGCATTGCTGTGCTAGCACAAGATTATTTCACCTATGAAGTTACTGTTCTTTGAGTAAGGCATCGGGGTGAGTGAGGATACAAGGAAAACAGTTATATATACTATCAGTCCTAGGAAAGAAAATGGCAATGCAGAATATTCCTCCACTACCTTGTTTCTTACAGGAACCAGGATCACCCATCATGCATTGGGATGACTGGAAATAATGTTACACAACATATATCGAAGCTATTGGGAGTGATGTGTATATTGGAAAAAGGAAATTGGCTATTTTAAAGAATTGTTTAGTTGTTGAGGGGAGAAAGGTATTAAAGACGTTACTTAAACCTGTGCATGGAGAAACTGATGGCTCAGGTGATGAAGTGGATGTTTATGAGGATACTTTGTCAGCTCTGGAAGAGAGCCATGGCAAAAAACTCAGCAATATGGTGGAGAGACATACAATTTTCTCATGCATACAAGAGCCAGCAGATTCGGTTGCACAATATGGTGCCATACTGGGAAGCCTAGCTGTGACATGTAAACTAGATCTCAGAGATGAGATCATAAGGGACCAGATGAGAAATAGATTGTCTAACCTCAAAATCCAAGAAAAATTACTTGATTTAAAAGATCCTAAGTTGGAGAAAACATGTGAAGTGGCTAAACGTATAGAAAACACTCCTCTTGTATGTGAAGGAATTCGGGGGTGGTGCAGTCAAACACAATTCTGATGTAGAAAATGTGTGTGCAATTGGTGCAGTTAACAGCCAAACCTATAAAGCAAAGCTTGGGGGATATTGTTCTGAAGCAACAAAATCTTTAGAAGAAATTGTGTTTTAGATTTGGCAGTGAGAAACACACTGCAGAAGCTAGGAATTGTCCAGCAGAGGCATGCAAATGTTTTAAATATAACAAAGTGGGGTATTTTGCAAGGATGTGCAAAATGAGGAAATAGGAAATAGGAAAGAAATCTGTGAATTTAATCAAAAATATAGATGGTGATTTTCATACAGGGAAATCGAATAATTCAGTGGAGGAAGAAATTGAAGTGTTAATGGTTGATGATGGCATAATTGATTGTACATGTACCATGTCTGTTGTATTTGCGGAAAATTACCATCCCCCAAAATGTCCGATTGAATGGTATATTGACACAGTTTTGTGCGGATTCATGTTCACCTTTTACCATTATTGACAAAATTACATGGGAGAAACTGAATAGTCTGTTATTAGTCCCCAAAGATGTAGAACTGGAAGGTTACTGTGGGGATAAGTTAACTGTGATGGTTAAATCATGGCAGATCTTATGTTTCATGGTAATCTTGCAAAGAGTAAGGTGTACGTAGTTGAGAAAGGGAAATCGCTATTAGGTTGGAGAGAACAACGTGCACTGAGTATGATTTTAAACCCAAGTCATCCCCAAAAAGTATTATTGACTCAAGATAAAAGTGAATGGATTACCCAGTTTCCTGCACTGTTTAGTGGTAAATTGGGCTGTCTAAAAATTGTTTAGCACAATATTGTGCTTAAAAATGATGCTGTGCCAGGTCATATTGGACACCAGCAAAGTTACACAAACTTAACTTTACTCAAACTCCCCAGTGCTGGAATTGCAATTCGCATGAAGGAGACTTACCATACATGTTATTCTACTAACCTCTCTTGCAATCCTTCTGGGATAAGATCTTTGAATTCATTACGCATAACTTACATATTAAACCAGCCAGAGACTTCCCATATGTAATCCTAGGTTCCCTAGACCCCCCAATATAAAACGACATTGACCGTGACCTCCTAGACCTAATGTTCACTCTAGCGTGCAAAATAATATTGAGAAACTGGAAAAACTTCAAACAGATTGCCTACAAATCCTGGCAAGAAGAACTAATCTTCCTAAGGGGTGGCGACAATATAGCACTAAAACTAACTACCTGGCGCTCTCCTTGTAGGAAAATGTGGGGCAGTTTGGACGCTTTCTTCCTTACCTTCAAACCACCATGAAGGCTCTCTAAGGCTCCTATCTAATCACACCCAATTTCAGTACACCTGACATCAATCTTCTTGAGTAATAACTCAATTCCACTCTATACGTATCCTATACCCATTGGAGCGACCCTTGGGAATGAATCTCTTCTTTTTCGTTTTAAAATACAGGGGTTTATCACTCACCTTGGAAGTTTTATATTTCAGGTATAACAGGTTTATGTCAACATGCAATGAGTATTCAGTAGACAATCGATACTAGAAGCTATACTTATGTATTTCTTAAACCTTTGTGACATCCCTTCCACCAATGATAGAACAGAGAAACATACAATTAACTATGTCTACTTGTTTTATTTGTCAATATATATGTTAATGGTTATACCTATTTACACTCATAGTGGGCCCGATTCACAGAACTAACTTAAGACAAAATCCTAAACGTACTACTTTTGGTATTCACAGAAGGCATTTAGTAGTAGTAAAGTTAGGATTTTGTCTTAATTTTGACTTGAGACAAACTTAAGACAGACTTAAGACAGACTTAAGACAAACTTAAGACAGACTTAAGACAGACTTAAGTTAGGATTTTGTCTTAAGTCTGTCTTAAGTTTGCCTTAAGTCAAACTTAAGACAAAATCCTAACTTTACTACTACTAAATGCCTTCTGTGACTACCAAAAGTAGTAAGTTGAGGATTTTGTCTTAAGTTAGTTCTGTGAATCGGCCCCAGTGAGTTAAAAATGCATAATGCCGACCTGTATTTTTCTTCTTTTTACTTCTCCTTTTTGTTTTGTACACCCTATTATGCCAACCAATAAAACTGATTTGAAATAAAACAAAATGATGCTGAACCAATTGTACATAAAGTACGAAATGTACAATTAACAATGAGGGATGCTTTAAGAAAGGAATTACACAGGTTATGTGATAATTGGGTCTTTAGCCAATCGAAGCATCGGAATGGCTTAATCCCATTGTGATCACAATGAAACCCAATGGCAATATCTGCATGTGTGTGGACTTGAGAGCTTTAAACATATGGGTAGATATGGGTGGATTGTCATCCCTCCCTGAATTAATGAAATGGTGTCGAGTATCTCTGGGGGTAGGTACTTTACCACTTTGGATCTACCTAACGCCTACCATCAGGTAAAGCTACATGAAAAGTTAAAACATCTAGGGCCAGATGTAGGTGGCCATTTACCGACCGGTAATGGCCGATTTCGGCCGTTACCGACCGGTAAATGGGTATTTGGGATGTAGGGGGCCAATTTTACCGATTCGGTAAATTTACCGAATCGGTAAATTTACCGAATCCGTAAAATACAGAATCGGTATTTTTACCGATTCAGTAACTTCGAGATGTAGGTGGGACTCTTCTGAGTCCAAAGGCCTTTCAGATTCGGTATTTTACCACCCAATCCAATTGGGTGGTAAAATACCGAATCCAGGTGTGCATGCACATGTGTGCATGCACACCTATGCCATGTGACAGACAGACATGCCCTTAGGGCATGTCTGTGTGCCACATGGCACACATGCCTGTATTTGGGGTGCTAGAGGGTGTCAAAGTGACACCCCCTGCACCCTTGCTGGAATCGGTATTTACCGAATCTGTAAATACCGATTCGGTAATGCCCATTGGTTCCTATGGACTTCAATGCCCATAGGAATCAATGGGCATTACCGAATCGGTATTTACCGATTCGGTAAATACCGATTTTTACAGATTCGGTAATTCAATTACCGAATTTTCCTAAATCTCCCTCCTTCTATTTTACTGATTCATAAATACCGAATCAGAAAAATTCGGTATTTATGAGTCGGTAAAAATGAATTACCTACATCTGGCCCCTAATATCATTCACTACACCAGATGGGGCTTATCATTTTGTCCGCATGCCATTTGGTCTGGCATCTGCATTTGCGGTATTTCAGAGAGTGATGCAGAGAATTGTGGGTAACATGACGAACGTGCTAATATTTCAAGATGACGTCTTAGTATGAGGGAAAGACATGACCAAACACAATGATATTCTCGGAGAGGTACTAACTAGGCTAGAGAAAGCAGGCATAACAATAGGATTAGAACATTTTTAATTTGGGACATACGTTGTCATTCAGTGGGGTCAAGACTAAACATAATTTGGTGGAGGCTATGGAGAGTGCTCCTGCCCCTCAAGATAAAGGGCAGCTTTGGTCATTTTTGGGATTAGCTCAATATTATGCCAAATTTGTGCAGCATTTTGTAGACAAAGTACATGTGCTGTGCCATCTCATGAAAAAAGGGGTAACGTACTTATGGAAAGAAGAATGTCAAACGGAATTTGACACAATAAAGAAAGAAATTGCTATGGCTGTGGAATTAAAACCTTTTGATCCGACTGACCAAACCAACATTATAACTGATGACAGTGGCTATGGTCTTGGAGCAATTCTAATGCAAAAATACCTAGGAAAGGAAAGGGTAGTTGCGTTTGCATCGAGAACTCTAAAAGGAGTAGAGAAATCTTAATCTGTCATTGAAAAAGAAGCTCTGGCATGTTGGTGAGGGGGTGCAAAGTTTTTTCTGATTTTTATCTTGGGCACTAGGTTTGAATTACGTACTGATCACAAACCTTTGATAGACTTGTTCTCCACTGCTGGTGCAGCGAAAGCTACACCACGCATTGCCAAATGGTTACATTGGTTACAAGAATATTTTTCTGTGACATATATCCTAGGTGTAGAGAACATTAATGCAGATTGCAAGTCCAGGTTACCCTTGGACATTGGTGTCAGTGAGGAAGATGATGATTGGATGGTGGCAGACATTTCGGAGGTGTGCGGGAGATTGAAGAAAATTAATGGAAGGATGCAATTAAGGAGACTCCATGTTGGTGATAGTGATAAACAAACTACCTTTAATGTATGGATGGAAACTAGATGAAGACTTAGGTATGTATAAGAAAGTGTGGTAAGAACTGTCAGATATGGATGGAGTCGTCAGAAGAGGTGTCAAGTTGGTAGTGCCGGAAGGATTATGTTGTAGGCTGATTGGCATAATGCATGAAGGGCATGGTGGTATGTCTACCATGAAAATAAAAATCAGGATGGATTTTTGGTGGCCAGGAATGGACAGACAGATCAAAGGTTATGTGAGAGATTGTATTTTGCGTATGTGCAGCGACAAATCGCATGTTGCCCAAGAAACCACTATCAATCCTATGGAATGGCCTCAGAAAGCCTGGGAGAAAGTGACCATAGATATTTGTGGTCCGTTTGAGTGCTTGGGAATTAATGATAGCTTTGCTGGCGTGATGATGGATTACCACTCAAAATGGCCTGAGGTGGCATTTATGCACGAGGTCAAGGCATGGAGCACCTTACCACTCCACCTCAGACAGACGCCAACACTCTCCAAGTTCACAAAGGATCTCAGGACCTGGCGCTTTGACGGATTACTGTGAACATCCGGGATCTGCACCTTGAGACCCTCCCAGGTGAGTAGCTACGCTTAACAAGTTCTAAGACAATGGTCCCCTATTTGTATCAGTTGAGTTTCAGAGCTTTCTTAAAAGATGGGGCATTAGGCACACTAGAACCCCTGCATATCATCCAAGGGGAAACGGTCTTGTTGAGCTCTTCAACCATGTGTTGGGTGAAAGCGTGCAACAATTGGCCATCTCTAATGACATTTGCTGGAAGAAACAAGTTAAAGACATGTTATGGAATTACAGGACGACTCCCAAATCTGTGATGGGGAGACTCATTTTAGTTCCTGCATGGATGGTGAGGCACGGAAAGTAAAAGCTCCAAGAGGATGTGTTACGTGAAAGAGAGATTACCAACAGAAGTACATGCAGAGGTATAATGAGAAAATAATGACACAGAGGAAAATATTTATGGTGGACATGTGGATGAGAGTGCATACAGGAAATATGGTGTTGAAAGGTGCTTCCAAATGATCAGAGCCAAGAAGAGGGATGGAGGTTCTAGGAAATTGGGTGCTGCTGTCGGATAGCAAATGGTGGAATACCAGAAGAGTGGTAGAATGCTTTGTCTTGGATATGCAGGAGTGGAAGAGAAGGAAAGAGGTCTGGAATGGAGGTGGGAAGGAGATTCTGAGTGGGAAAAGGTTTAGTGGAAGAGTGAAACAAAAAACTGTGTGGCACAAAGACTTCATTTGTACGTGAACGTTTCTGGTCTATCCATCATGTCGATTAACAATTGAACTAACACATTTTTATATATATTTGTTATATTTAAACTTAAAATTTTCATTTCATTATCATTAATTGTACTTACAAAGCACTACAGGTATTGTTCAGGCAAATTTAATTTTCATTTGTTAAAAGAAGGGAGATATGTTGTTTTCTAGTTATGCAGTATTATGCCATGTCCTGGCATTATTTTGCCGTGGGATAGAGTTGTTATGTTATGATGCAGTCAGGCGCTGGACTCTGTTCTGGAATGCAACTGCGGGGAGACAGGGAGAGAGTCCAGGGCATGGCTAGCAGTGGAGTTGGTGACCCACCAGGGACTGTTCCAGGTATCTTGAATAAAAGGATAAACAATCACTGAGGGTGAGTCGTCCTCCTAAAAATAACGCTGTGAGGTCCTGCCTCAAATCAATAAAAAGATTGTGAAGGTATCACATATGAAAGAGAAGTCTGAGAGGATGATCCTAATGAAGGAACTACACCAATCAGGATCCTCCACTCAGTAAAATAACATGTCCAATGACAATTCATCAGGAACCATGTTAACCGACAGGAAGTTAACCGTGTTAATCACGTGTGGAGAGTATGTTACGTTATATTATATAAACAAAATGTGTATAGGGCAGAATATACCCGAGGGTGTCTTGCTGCTGATAGCTACACAGAGTAAATGGGAGACCGCTATGGAAAAAACAGTTAACAATTGAAAAGCCAAGTTTTAAGACATTTTCTAAAGGGTATGTGGCTTTGGTGCCACCTAAGATGGCCGCCTCACAGGGAGGCTCTGACGCACCATGGAGTTGCTGCTGTCCCTTTGATGGAGCAAGGATTCAAGAGAACAAAACTTGCTTGGAGCAATCCTTCATTAACTTTTATTAACCGTTAAAACTGTAGATGAGACAAAATGAATACGCACCAGACACTGGCATATGGGGAGAAAGCTTTACTCATGCCTAATTAATGTAGAATAAAATGCACCGTGACTAAAACCCGATTAAATACAGAAAAACGCTTTGCGCATGTGCAAACCAGAATTACTAACCCGCTTTGAGAGGGAAAAACTCTCACGCATGTGCAAGGACTAACGTGGTCGTGAGGCACCACATGCCCGGCATATGCTTGCTTGAATTTAAAGGAAAGTTGCTGTTGTTAATGCGTTTGCCCAGAGAAATAATACTAATATGGGATAGAGTGGAAGTGGGTGGTGAACAGTGAGAATTATAAGTTTAAGAAAATATCATCTGTTTATGATTATTTTATTAATAGTGTGAATTTGGGCCTGTTATGTCCATGACAAAGAGGGAAAATGGCACTGGATGAAACGAGTCGCGCATGCTCAGTGAATTTGTGAAATGACCCGATGACCGAAGAGCTGAATAGCTGCCAAACACCAAGGACAGAAGACGTGAGAAAAAGAAGACGTGTATCACTCGTCTATGAAGTCTGTATTGAATGAAATTATTAAAATGACAACAATATATGTATGGGAAGGGAAACTCAATCAATGAACTAAAGGGGAAAGGTTTGCAAGACAATACTACTTTATTAAAAATGAATATGTCAGCATAGTGTGAGGAAGACTCCCCTAGCTTTGTCCAATCACATTTCACATTTTACGAATATTTGCAACTATTGAGGGTGGGACATGTTGAAATGAGGACTATAACTAGAGTAACTTAGAGAGCAAGAGGCAAGCATCAAGAGAGAAAGAGAAAGAGAGAGAGAGGCGAGAGCTGCTGATGTTGGGTCGAGAAGAGAAAAGAAAGCATCTGGGAAGATTAGGAATCTATGAGACAGCCTGATTACATTTGAAGTTTGTGGAAGAACATCATGGAGGGAGGGAGTGTAAGAGAGGGAAGGCGTCCTGGTGCGGCAGGTTTGTAGAGAAGTCTAGTAAGTACCTGCCCTGATCTTGTCATATAATCTTTATCTCTTGATTCTAATTCAGGGGACCCCACCAGTCCTTTGGCGAGACGGGTGGTGTTCAGTATTCCTATTAGGTAAATATTATAATATCTAAGATGTGCTTATTCTTTTTCAAAAGTATTTTGATTTGTATCTTTTGTCTCTGCATCTATCCCCATTAATGCATTGATTTGTTGAATGAGATTTGTGTTTATGAATGTATTTGCTAAATGAATTATTTCTCCCCCATATGAAGAATGATGGAGTTTGCACTGTGAATTTGTATTAATGACTGTTTAATTTATGACTGAAAATCTTCAGATTAAATTCATGAATCTTAGCCAGAGTCTTTGGTTATTTCACTGAGATCTGTGAATTAGTTAGTTAACTGTAGATATCACCATCAACTAACTCAACTAATGGTCCATCGACCAGAGTGAAGCGTGTTGATCTGTGAAAGATTAGTTAGGCATTGAATATTATTACAAATTGTTTGTGGTTGCAGGGAATTAACTTATCAGAATTTAGGCAACTTATAAAACTTGATCCCAAGCGGATTTGCCAGGTAGAGTGGACGAGCATTTAGGTAAATGTGTATGGGCCCCATTAAGACATTTGTTTTATGAAGTGTTCATCCCTGGGCTTCCGCTGGAACAGTTTTTCTTGTAGAAGAGTTATGGTTATTATTAATTAGTTTGGTGATTATTAGTTATTGATTATTGATTATTAACAATGTGTTTAACACCAAGAATTAGTGTTGTGTTCTATGTTGTCTGGAAGTACAGGTACAGAGATACCTGGGAATCCCGGGAATGGAATTTAGAAGAGTGTGGTAAGGAAATCACACTGCAGAAGGGTACTCATCTGTTGTCATAATACCTAAAAGCTACAGAGGGCTGTAGGTGTTATATTAGGGAATATATTGTATAAAAGTAGAGTGTGAGTGATAGCGAAGGGTCCACCTGGGAAACTTTGGCCTTACCCACAGAGGAGTATCCCTAGAGGAGTAATAGGTCCACCCCGAACTTAAGTGAAGGGTAAACAGTGGTCTTTGCTCATAGTAAAAGGAAATATTTGTCTTTTTTTAAGTAAGTGAAGAAACTATCCTTCATTTAGTGGAGCAGAGAGAGTAGTACTGTTTTTACGTTGTTACTAAGAGAAATTTATAAAGACAAGTTTGAAAATACATTCCTGTCAGTAGCAGGAGTCATACTGATGTCACAGAGAGCTGCGCTGGTATTGGTTTAAACAGCGGGCGTGTAACAAGTGCAGATTATAAAGGGAGGGTCACTAGTAGGAGTAATACTGATGTCACAAAAAGCCACGCTGGAATTGGTCAGACAAGTGGGTGTGTTGTAAGCTCTGATGGCCAGTAGACGAGAACCACACTGGTATTGGTTGTGGAAGAGAATACGTAGTGACCTCTGATTGGACTGTTGGTGTGAGTCACGCTGGTATAGGACGAGCGTTAACAAATAGAATACGTGAGATTGCTGAAGAGTTTTCTGGATTTTACCTGCTGAATTAGTAAGTGACAGAAATTGGGAGAATGAGGTTGATTAATAAAATCAAAAATTTCTGTAAGAAGGATAAGCGTGTAATCTCCATATGAACCTAATCTGTCTGAATTTATTGTGCCAATATTCATTTCTTCCAAATCCACTTACAACTTGCTTACATCTATATTTTGTGGTTGGGTTTTTTCTTTTCTATTCCTTTTGCCCACTCCTCTAGGTCTTCTGATGAAACCCAGTATAATTTCCTGCCACTGGAGTAACAGTTGGTACTTTTCTTCTTGTATCTATGAGTGAAATTCTCTTCCGGACTTCAGTCACTGTTTTAAGATTTGGGAGGTCTAATTACGAGACATTCAAATCACTCTCACTACTTTGATCTTCTAACATCACTGTCTCTTTTCTACCACTATTCTGTGGGACTGTCACTGTTTGTAATTTCGGGGTGTTTCGTTTATCACCATACAATGTAATAACAGGACAAATTGTTACTTGTACTGTCAATGCTTCGGCATTCAAACCCAACTTATTTATTTTCTGAATTATTTCCGCTTTTGTCTTATTCAATGCATTTCTTGCCTTTTTTGTTTTACTCGGGTAACTATTGGATCATATAGAACCTGTGGAATTCATGGAGTTCCCATCATTGGCGCACTAGGAGTTGTATCTCTAGCATTCTCTTGTTAAGGTGGAGGTCTTTTAACTAAAATGTCTTCTAATAACTCATCATCCGATTCATCACATCCTGTTCTTGTCATACCTATGTGTTTCATTTTTTCTTTACACTTCCTCCCTACTTGTTCCTCAGCCATCAACACTGGATACAAACTCTCGGTTACTACAGCTCTCCTCCATCTTTTCAACTGATCCCGAGTATCAAATGGGTATCTGAGTAAAAATCCTCTATTAATTCTTCTACCTCTGTATTTCTCTCGTTCACATGCCTCAACTTCCCATTCCGCCAAAGTTTCATACTGTGTTAACCTACGATTTGGTTCTAATGAATTCATTCGATTTCTCAAATTCTGAAGAATCCTTACATTAAACGTACCATGCTCTGGAAAAACTAGAACACTGTTGTATATTCTACCCAATTCTCCAACCAAAACACAAGTATGATATCCTCGGTCCATCATCATAAAGGAAGCAGGCGTATTAAGATGTGGCATAAGAATTCTCTCCCTAGTTAAGATGAATTGTTGTTTTTGTGCAAAATTATAACCTGGAGAGCAAAGAATCTTCACAAGAAAATAGTAGAAGTGGCTGCAGAATTTGGAATAGATGTAGAAAAGTCAGAAATATTGCAGAAACCATATAGATCAGAATTTACGGAGAAGGATTTGGAAAGTTTAAATGTGTCAGGAAGGAGATTACAGATAAAAGAATTAATGTATATTTTGAAGAAATGGAAAAATGTAGACCGGTGGAGAGGTCGATAGACAAGAAAGAGAGATGAAGTAGCTACAAAGGAAACATCTACTTTCCCATTAAGGGAGACAGAAAAGGTTGAAAGAATGTGTCCAATGAGGGAAGCTCCTGGTGGTGGATATGGTCATGATTCTTGGACTAGATAGGATGTTTTGTCTTTTACAAATGATTTTCCTAGATTAAGGGAGAAACCGGTTGAATGGTACAAGCAGGTAGAAAGATTTGTGAAAGCTTCCAAGGTTCTGTTGAAATATTTGTATGGTCTGTTTGACATAGTGGTACCAACTGATTTGTGTACGGAATGTAAAATTACTGTTGATTGGCCGACTGAAGAGTATCCCAGAGACGTAAAGACAGGGTTGCCTTCAGAGGACGTGATGAAAAAGTATCAACAGGTGATTACTTATTGAAAGGCAAGTTTCCTCCAAAAGAGACAGATTGGGTTAAAAAAAGATAGAACAACTCAAGAACCAAAGGAGTCAGTGCATGCGTATTATGAGAGGTTATTACAAGTATTTAACCAGAATAGTGGATTTGAAAATATTGGTGATAAGGATATGGGACATTTCATGTATGATTTGTGTATGGATTGAAATCAGAAATTAGTCAGATGATTCAGCAACATATGCTTTGCTGGCAAAGTAAGCCCATAGGCGATATCCTAAAGTATGCAAAGTATTGTAGTGACGATATTGATGCAAAGCACAAGAAGCTGAAAGAGAAAATGATGTGGGCACAAGTGAAGTTGGCAGAACACCAAGAGGCGAATACTGGTTCTCAAACTGATAAACAGTCGAATAATCAGAATCAGAATAGTCAATTATGAAATGGAAATAAAGGAAAAGGACGAATGAGTAGAGAAGCAGCGAGAAAGAAATATCGTTGTCCACATGCGGAAATCATGGATATTGGAAGAATGAGTGTAGAAATGTTCAACAGAGTAATGGGGTAAGTCAAATGTTAAATCCACAGATGCAGATTGAGGTGGTTGTGAACCAGCAGCAACAGCAACAGGTAGTTACTCCTCAAATACAGGTGCCACAAGCCCCTATGCCAAATCATGTGAACGCTCAGATGCAGAGATAGAGTGTGAACACCAGATTTCATGGAGAGAGTGGTAAAAATACACAAACGGTTCAACAATTTTGGATGCAGAGTAATGAGAATGATTAGGACACGTCTCAATGACGGTGCCTGAGGGGGGGAGGAAGATTGCGTGCTTGGCGCATCTTTGGCAGTAGAGCAGTAGGTCCATTTGTTGATGGAAAGTGGAAGGTAATGACATCACTTTCCTAATGGATACTGGTGATATCCATTCTACTGTGAGAGCAGCAGAAATTCCAAACCGACCCCTCTCAGTAGAAACTATCCAAGTTGTAGGAGTCTCAAATTAGCAGATAAAGACCCCAATCACCAAACCAAGAGAAGTGAATACTGGAAATTTCAAAGACATGCATCGGTTTGTGGTATGTGATTCGAGTCCAGTCAACCTGTTCGGGAGAGATTTGTTGTGCAAAATAAACTGCACCATCTACTGTACGCCTGATGGTATTGCTTTTCAAACACCTGATGAAGATGTTGCATTTAAAATTATGCTAGCAAAACAAGGAACAGAAGTGGATGAGATGTTTTCACTTCTTACTGAAAGCAGTTTGCCTGATGAGCTGAGAAACACCGTGAGATCAGATGTGTGGGATTTTTCAGGAAAAGAAATTGACCTGATGGCAAATGTAGATCCAATTAAAATAATGGTGAAGGAGGGTGCAATTTATCCGAACACACCCCGGTACAGAATCCGGATAGCCAATATCTTTTTGCATTCCCGTATAGAGACTGTGTTTTGGCATAGTACCGAGTTCCTCAAGGGTACACAGAGAGCCCTTCGATTTTCAATCAGATTCTGAAAAAGTGTTTGGAGACATTGGTTATGCCACGAAATTCAGTTTTGGTTTAGTACATTGATGACCTATTGGTGGCATCAAAGACACGAGAAGCCTGTGTCACTGACACAATTGCTTTACTGATCCATTTGGCAGAAGGAGGATACAAGGTGTCACCAGAAAAATTACAGTTTTGTCAACAAGAAGTTCAATATTTAGGACACAAAATTGAAAGAGGAGACAGGAAAGTGATGCCAGAAAGAATAAAAGTGATTCGACAAATGACTTTGCCTAAAACTAAGAAAGAAGTGTGAATGTTTTGGGGAGTGATTGGATACTGTTGTCAGTGGATCAGTGGATTCTCATTGCTTGCAAAGCATTTAATAAGGTTGACACGCAAGGATGTGACAGATCCGATTGAATGGGATGATGAAAGTGAAGAAGCATTCGTAAAACTGAGATATTGTTTGTGTCAAGCACCAGCATTGGGAATGCCAGACTATACGAAACAATTTGCATTGTTCTGTTGTGAAAGAGAAGGATGTGCACTTTCAGTATTAACACAGAGACATGGATTGTCACGATGTCCAGTGGCATATTTTTTGGCCACTCTGGATTCAGTGGCCGCGGCATTGCCAGGCTACTTAAAAGCAGTAGCTGCTACTTATGTGAGTCTGGAACAGAGTGAATTGATTGTAATGGGACATCCCCTAAAAGTATATGTGCCGCATTCAGTCTGGATCCTTTTAACAAGGACTTGTACTCAGCACTTGGCCCCTAGTCGGCTGACTAAGTATGAAAGAGTAATTCTGGGTGCTGAGAATGTGAGTGTGATAAGGTATACTACACTAAACCCTGCAACCTTGTTGCCTGATCCATCCTGTGAGGAAGTAAAAGAGGATGTTGATCATGATTGTTTGGATGTGCCAGAAATGTGTACAAAGCTCTGACCTGACATATGTGATGTCCATTAGAAGAATTAGATTCTGTATTGTTTGTTGATGTGTCATGCTTGAGGATGGCAAATGGAGAATTGAGTTCTGCCTATGCTGTATGTACCATATCTGCTATCCTGGAAGCATCCTGTCTAAGAGGAGTCAAGTCTGCATAAATAGCCGAATTGGTCGCTTTCACAAAGGCACGCAAAATTGGGAAGAAATTGAGAGTAACCATATTTACGGATAGTCAATATGGTTTTGGGGTTGTGCATGACTTTGGCCAATTATGGATGCAAAAGGGGTTTCTGACTTCCTCAGGTTTCCCTATCAGGAATAGTAAAAATATCAAAGAATTATTGGAAGCACTACAATTGCAAAAGAAATTGCAGTGGTCAAATGTGCCGCACATAAGTCAGAAAATGACTATGTGACACAGGGCAAAAGATTTGCTGACAAAGTTGCACAATTCTGTGCTCGAAATACAATGTCTTTGAACAAAGGGTTGGAAAAAGAAGTTACCAATTGCCAACTAATGTTCTTTTCTGCTTTTGAAACATAGGGCGAAGTAAGGCAGTTGCAGGATGAGGCAGATGGAAAAGAAAAAGAACTCTGGATTAAATCAGGTTGCAATATCGGTGTGTCCAGATGTCAGACCAATAATGCCAGATAGTTTGTTATCACAAATGGCTAGGGTATATCATGGAGCTACACATATTGGGAGGGATGGCATGATTGGACACTTCAGACAGACACGGTACAATCACAAGTTTAGGGTAATTGCAGAAAGTCTCTGTCAAAGGTCTTTGACCTGTCGACAGCAAAACCCAGGTAGAAAGACATTTGTTAGTTAGGGAAAAATTGGAAAGGCAGAAGGACCATTTACAAGACTGCAGCTTGACTTCATAGAGTTGCCATTGTGCAATGGTTTGAAGTACGTCCTTGTCATTGTGTGTCTGTTTTTTTGATGGGTAGAAGCTGATCCCACGAGAAGCAATGAGTGTCTCACCATTGCCAAGCTACTGTTGAGAGAACTCATACCTACATTTGGATTTCCAGTCACTTTGGAATCAGATAGAGGACCTCATTTTAACAATGAGATAATTCAATTAATTGGTACAGCTTTCAAGATTGAGCAGAAACTACATTGTGCCTATTGACTAGAAGCCTCTGGAGTGGTTAAGCAGTTAAATTGCACAATAAAATATATAGGTTAGGGAAGGTGTGTGCGTCCACATCAATGAAGTGGCCTGATGCTGCGCCCCTTGTTTTCATGAGTCTTAGAAGCATTCCTGACAGAAGAACAGGATTGAGTCCACATGAGATTCTCATGGGAAGAGAATTGACACAAGCATTTGTACCTGGAAATAAACTGATTAATATAACTGATGATCTGGTATTGGACTATTGTAAAGGACTAGCTGATCTGGTAGTTCTGTGTCTCACCAGGTTGGAGAAGATGCAACCACAGCACAGCGGAATCAAGCTCATGATTTGTGTCCAGGAGACTGGGTCATGGTAAAGAAACACACAAGGAAATCGTGTTTAGAACCCAGGTGGTAAGGAACCCATCAAGTTATCTTGGTTACGACAACAGCAGTGAAGTGTGCTGGCTTGCCGAATTGGATCCATGCCAGTCATACCCAAAGAGTCCCAAGTCCACCTGAACGACAAGAGCAGCAACTGGTAGAACAAAGATAAGAACCAGAAGCTGAAAGTTGTGAAGTCGAAAAAATCAGAGCCACAGACTCTGGAGAGCGCATCGACGATGAACAACCAAATACAAGTAGAGTGGGCACCAGATACTGGGTCTCAGGAGACTGCTGTAGAGTTGGGGTGGGCGGACATTTCCGTTCCTCCCACAGAATGTGCGGAAATTTTCACCTTCCACAAAGAAGGCGGAAAAACGGGGCAAATTTCCGCACATTCGCGGGCGGAACGGAAGTTGGCCGCCCGCCCGCCTCCCGCCAACCTTATTAAATTATATTTAAAGGCTAAAATACAACTTAAATAAAACGTACCTTATTGCGCCACAAACGTCCTCATCGTGGCTTCATCTTGGAAACTGCGCATGCTCGGGAGCCTGCGCATGCGCAGTCCTGGCGAGCAATGCGCATGCGCAGGATCCCGCGCATCCACAGCTTCCCAGATGAAGCCGCGATGGGGACGATTGCGGTGCAATAAGGTAATTTTATTTAAGTTGTATTTTAGCCTTTAAATATAATTTAATAAGGCGAGCGGGCGGGCCGGCGGGAGGCAGGAAGCGGGCGGCGGGCAGGTGGGCTCGCGTAACGGAAATATCGCGGAGAGGCACAGAGATTGTTTCAATCTCCGTGCCTCTCTGCGATAGTCCCTTCCGCGACTTCCGCCCGCCCCTACTGTAAAGGTTGAGGAGGAGCAAGAAATTGAAAGACCAGAACTAATTGAGAAAAGAATAGAAGAATCTACGCAAATCCAGATCGAGCTCAGTCAAAAGAAGAAAAAGAAAGACTGAAAGATCCAGAACAAATTCAGTCAACAGAAGAAGAAAGATCAGAAAATTCAGATCAAGCTCAGTCAAAAGAAAAGGAAGAAGGACTAAAAGATCCGAACAAATTCAGTCAACATTGAAAGAGAGATCAGAAAGTCCAGAACAAGCTCAGTTAAAAGAAATAGAAAATAAAAGAACACTTGAAATAGGTGAAGAAGGTCAGAAAAGGTGATCACTGGCCGAGTGGAGTGAAAAGACTGAGATACTTTCTAACAAGCAAAACAGGGAAAGAACTAGAGCAAGTAAATGAAGTATCAGGTCAAGTTGAGCAAGAACAATCAAGAAGTAAAACACTAAGGAAATCGAGAAGAATAAGAGTTCCGAGCAGAAAATATAAGGCTCCTGAATGGACTTTGAGAATCTTGATCTGAATGAAGAACAACAAAATGTCACCAACGAAAGGACTGATGAAAGCAATTTGAGACCACCATAAAAGGAAAAGACTTTGATATAAAAGGTAGAAACTGTCAAATAAAAGAAACCAAAGAAGAAAAGAAATACAGAAAAAGGGGGCCAAAGTGGAGTTCTGGACTTTTTGGTTCCGTCCAGAGGTGTCAGGGATAACACCCGAAGACCCCGGAGTTCTACCTGCCTCGGTGCACAAACAAACAGAAACACGGGCTTCTCGATGGTGGCGTCAAAGACCAAAGGTTTATTACTGCAGGGACACAGAAGTCACAGAAACTACACACGGGCAGTGTCTAGGAGCCTGTTCAATTTGTACAAAATGGGTTGCTCCTTAAATACTAAATTTTCTGCTTGGGGCAAATTCTTTACATGCTAGTACAGTTCTAAACATTCGTGTCCTAAACAATAAATATTTGGCATTTACACAAGAATCGTCCACAGTGTCTGATGTCAAAATGTTAAGAACGAGGGGTTCCCACTATTCCATCATAATCTCATGTCAGCTTTTCATTCAAGAGCCGGACCGCCTCATCGTAAATTTCGTTACCTCCCCCTAATAAAGGCCCAGAAGGAAAGGAGCAGAGCCAGGTGCAGAAGATAGAACAGTAGGATAAGAGATGTTTGTGGGTCGTAAATGGGCAAGGTTACCAGCTTCGGCCGCCTAATCATGATCAGGCCAACGGACACGAGAACCAGTATAGCAGGACTGGCCTCAGGCTGGGGAGGCAGCTCTTGCTGAGTCATGCTGCCACAGCGTTGCTTGCCTAAGGTGCACGTGTCACTAGCAAGGTGAATTGCCTGCTAAAGCCTACGTGTCCTTAATTGAAAGAGGTCATTGCGTGTTCATTGACTATGTGAGGGCAAAGAATACAAAATGGCTTCCGTGATCTAAGATGGATGCCATGGGTAGATCAGAAATGTGTTCATAACAGGAGTGCTCTTGCTCGTAGCATAGCGAAAACACCAGGATATACTAAATGGATCATTTGCGGTTCACTGATACCAAAATTATGTATTTGCGACAATGTTAAAAACACGGGTTCAAATCGTCACGGAACCTCAGACCCTCCTTTTGCCCTTACATAGGCAATTACTCAGTCTATGTCAGAGTCTAACTCTATGCTCATTAGGTCAGTGACGTGTTGTTGCATCATCATCTTGTCTCGTACCTTCTCTCCAAATGTAGGTGGTTTTCTGAAACAGGTTGCAGCACAGAGACTACACAAAGCGGGACCACATTGGATAATCAGGCAGCATGAAAACAGAAATACTAGGATGACACCAATGACCATCACAACCTTCCATCCCCACGCTGTTACCAGAGTCCAAAACCACTCCATGAAGGACCAGTTTCCCTTGTCTACGTGTATAGAGTCGGAAATCTTGTGTAGCTTAGAGATCGCTTCATAGATGGTTGGAGCATTATTGGGAATAAAAACACAGCAGCTCGATTGGATCATTCTGCATACCCCACCTCGATCTGCAAGTATTACGTCTAGAACCATACGGTTCTGCAACGTCATGAGACGATCCGCCTGAAGCTCAGCTGCTAAGTTACTAAGGGCACCAGCAGTTTCTGTAATAGTAGATTCAACTACCCGTGTTAGTTGACGTAGATTTCTACTATTGGCCATAGGCCCCCAAAACGGAAGGAAACCTTTGAAGAAGTCTCCAGCTTCCTGACCAGCGGTATCTTCCTTGCTGAAGACACCTCTTGCTACTCTGGTCTTGTGATAATCTGAAGAAGCAGTGTATGTCGGAGGTAACAATCGAGCAATATAACATGAACCTGAGAAGTCAGCAGGCAGCCATGTATACGCTCTGTCTTGACAGATGAAGTAGGTACCCCTAGCAGTAAGAAAGGCAGGGGAGGAGTTAGACGGAAACACGTAAGTCTCAACGCACTCACTCCTCCCTAGCTGAGCTCTCAGATTTCTCCCATTTCCTTGCAAACAGACCTGACCTCGGAGAGGCACGACCCAGACTGAAGTGGAGCTTTTACGCTTGCTTTCTCCCAAACTAAGGCGATACTCTGTAGAGTTCCAACTCAAATACACCCGTAATTCATCTCTAGGGTAAGATGGAGTATTATTGACGTCTTTAATCATGTCAATAATTCCCTGGACTAAAGGTTTGTTGGCTGAGTTGTATTTAGTGGACCGTGGTGGACGCGGAGGATAGGTCTCAAGGGCATAGGAAAAAATGGTCTGAAAGGCCTGAAATGATCCATTATAGCTAAAAGGCAAGACTAGATAGGGAATGCCTTTATCCATAGTGTGAGGTATCAAGCCACACACCCAGCAGTCTCTAGTATTAACTACCAGTTGGTGTTGATGCAAGAGCTGTACAAATGTATTGTTAATAAATTCTGAGCGTCAAGCTTGTTCGTGTTCAGGAAACGAGTGAAAAGAATGCATAGAAGAAACCGTAGAAGTAGTAGGATCAAGGGGAGGTACTGTAGTTACCGGCATAAAAATCAAATGCACACCAAAGATGATTCCACCCACCAACGTTATCAAAACAATTAAAAATGTAACTGCACATTGCATTAGAAAGCATTTGCTGTGAAGTATTCTGTACAGTCTATTTCTGCGAACATAAATTACATTCTTTCGTTGCAGCTCAGGAAGCTCCATCTTCTACAATCCGTTTGTGACCACTGATGATGTGTACGTAGATGAAAATGCCTCTATCAGCCCTGGGAGTTCCCAGAACTAACAGAAAGATCGACCTTGTGTCTGACCCCCGCAGATTCAACTAAGCACACAGCCACGACCCTACGGCTACCCAGACGGCAAGGCAAAATTTAAAACAACAAAATAATAGCAAACTTCCTGGCTGGAGGCAATGTATCAAAAATTCAAATGTGAAAATAGGCAGTTTCCTGCTTTATTTGTCCATATTGCGAGATCGCAAATTGTATCTCAGTTTTGCAGGAGCTGTCTGATCTGGAAACAATGTATTTTCAGCCGACGTTGCAATGTTCACGTTTGCAGATGGCAAATGTTCAGGGTTCAAAAGAGCAGTTTCAGGAGGAGAGCCAGAGTTTGATGTATCAGTGATCAGTTCTGCATCACTGAAAGGGATGAAACTGGGTATTTGTTCTGCTTCAGAGGCACTGATTCCTTTCTTTACCCAGTTGTCGTAAGGAAGTGGCAGAGGCACACGTTTGACGTGTGTCGTGTGGATCCAATTCTTCCGTCCGGCCACACGAATAGCAGTTCTCGTCGCCAATAAGACTTGGAAGGGGCCAACGAATCTGGGCTGAAGATTTTTCGTTCTTGCAAAATTTCTAATGACTACTTGATCCCCAGGTTTCAGCTGATGACCTGGACTCTCCGGTGGCTTTGGCAATGCATCGAAAACCTGTTGGTGAATAAGGCTCAATTTAGCAGTCAAGTCGAAAAGGTAATCAATTAACCTTGGGTATTCCAGCTGCTTAAATTCTTTCGGTCTAGGTACCCCCCAAACATTTGCAGGAGGACCAAAAATTATTTCATATGGACTAAGCCCTACTCTAGAATGTACAGTTGCTCTTGTTGATAACAAAGCCAAAGGCAGTGCATCTGGCCAGGGCAAACCCGTGGACGCTTGTATCTTAGCAAGTTTCAGTTTAAGGGTGCCATTGTAACCCTCAACTAAACCCGCGGACTGGGGATGATTCGCACTGTGAAACTTTTGTTTAATCCCTAGGCCGGCACACACACTCTGCATAACTTTCCCTACGAACTCACTTCCGTTATCTGACCATACAATCCGTGGCATTCCGAATCTGGGGAAGTATTCTTTAAGAAGGATTTTGGCAGTGGACAAAGCAGTATTGTCCTTCAGTGGGTATGCTTCGATCCATCTGGAGAACGCACAAACTACCACTAGGACGTACTTTAGATTGTTGCAACGATCCATATGAATGAAGTCTAACTGAATCACTTCAAAGGGGCAGGAAGGAGGAGCGAAGTGACCTGCAGGTGTGGGGATTCCCTTGCCAGGATTATGCATCAAGCATACCATACAATTTCTCACCACTCTCTCTGCACACTTACTAATCCCATCATTCTTCCAAACTGGAGCCAACATCTTACAAATCCCTTTAGAACTGATGTGCGCTGCTCCATGTGCCATCGTTACTACTGCAAGCACATACGCATCAGGCAACATCCAACGCTGTTGTTCCGACAAGTCAATCCAACACCCACTCGAGTCCAATTTACCCGTGCTCTCTTTCCATGCAAGCTTTTCCTCCTCAGTCGCCTCTTTCTGAATTTCTTTCACACTTTCCACTGTGTCCTCACACATTCCAGACTCAGAAATCCATCTTGCAGACGTTGCAACATACATTCTACTCATCATATTTCTAGCTGTCTGTTTTGCAGTCTCATCAGCAAAAGCATTCCCACGACCAACATCATCCGTGATTGCTTTATGAGCACTGCATTTCACAATCGCAACTTCAGTCGGCAAGGTTAGAGATTCCAACAAGTCATTAACTAGCTGACCATGTTGGATCTTAGTCCCATGCGACGTAATGAAACCTCTCTCTTTCCACAAACGACCAAAACTATGGGCCACGCCGAACGCGTACTGACTATCTGTGAACACATTCACTCTCTTTCCCTTAGCTAAAACGCACGCTCTTGTTAGCGCAATCAATTCTGCAGCCTGGGCAGAATTCTGACTCACTCTTGCAGTCTCCACAATCGTACTCAAAGTCGTTACTGCATAGGCAGCAGTCACGTCACCATTCTCTAATTTGAAGCAAGACCCATCAACATACAACGTGCCATCCGGATCTGACAACGGAGTGTCTTTTAAATCAATTCGTCCTTTTGTCTCTTCCTCAGTTCTGAAACAACAGTCGTGTGGTTCGGAATCACTCGACTCTTGACTAGTCGGCAACAATGTTGCTGGATTCAATACATTGCATCTTTTGATCTGAATATGACTCGCTAGCAATGTCAGTTCATAACCTGATAATCTAGCACTGGTAAGGTGCTGCGTCTTGGTTCGGTTCATGAGTGTATCCACAGCATGAGGAACCATAACCACTAGCATGTTGTTCATTACTAAACCAGCAGATTGTCGAATGGAGGCCGCAGCTGCCGCTGTAGCTCTCAAACAACTAGGCAAGGCTCTAGCTACCGGATCTAACGTTGATGAAAAATACGCACAAGGGCGTTGTTTATCACCAAATTTCTGTGTCAAAACACTCAACGCACAACCTTCTCTCTCATGGACATAGAGCGTGAATGGCTTACTGTAATCGGGTGTACCCAATACAGGAGCTGAACACAGTGCATTTCGTAACTCGGAAAAACTCTCCTGACATTCGGCAGACCATGGCACTGGACTCGGAACATTTTTCCCAGTCAAAGCTACCAACGGTTTTGCCAAAAGAGAAAAATTTGGGATCCATTGCCTACAATATGAGGTAATACCTAAAAAGGCACGTACTTCTCTCTGCGTGCTAGGAACATTCATCTGTGTAATTGCTTTTATTCTCTCTGGGGTCAACTTCCTTCCCTCCTTTGACAAGAGATGACCTAGGTAGGTCACTTCTTGGCAACAGTATTGCATTTTTGAAGGTGACACCTTGTGATTCAAATTTGACAAATGATGCAATAAAGAAATTGTAGCTGTTTTGCAAGTTTCCTTGTCATCGGCAGCCACTAGAAGATCATCGACATATTGTACTAAAGCAGAACCAGGAGGAAGTACAAAGGAGTCTAACTGGCTTTTTAATGCTTGACTGTAAATGGATGGGCTTTCACAATAACCTTGTGCAGCACGTTTAAACCTGAAGCTTCGTCCTCCTAGAGAGAAACCGAAGATATCTCTGCTTTCCTCGGCTATCGGAATGCTGAAAAAGGCATTTTTCAAGTCGATAACCGAAAACCATGTTGCTGTAGCAGGAATCAACGTTAACAATGCAGTAATGTCTGGAACCACAGGAAACTGTGGAATCACAATTTTATTAACCTCTCTAAGATCAATTACAAACCTATATACTGGAGGTTTTGTTGGGTCAGTTCATTTCAAAATAGGCAGTACAGGACTATTACAGACATTACCTCTAGTTTCTTCTACAACGTCTTTCTTGATCAGATCTTGTACTATCAGTAGGAGCGCACGCTCACCTTCACTCGAGATCTTGTATTGTGGTATTCGTGGGAGTTTGGCATTTGCTTTCAAAGTTACTACATAGGGTGGAATTTCTAAAAGACCTACATCATTAGGACCAGTCGCCCAAAGAGTATTAGGGAGAGAACGCAGCTCTGGTGGGAGCGCATCCATCGACAAGTACATCGGAGAAATGATTCTTTTACCCAACGTAAGCTGTACTCCTGCCGGAGAACAGTACAATGTCGCGTACAGGCGTTTTAATAAGTCTAAACCAAGCAGATTTTCATTACAACCTGTCGTCAAAATCAGGGGTGCTTTCAAGTGGCGGGGTCCAACAGAAATAGACAAAGGACCAGAAACAGGGTTGTGAACAGGGGCGCCTGAAAAACCTACTGAAACGTTTGTTGAGCCAGACAAAGGTGCGCCAGGGAGTTTCGCATGTATGATAGAACTTTTTGCTGCACCAGTATCCAACAGAAACGGTTCGACTATACCTGATGTTGCTACTGCGACATAAGGCCCACTCTGATCTACTGGAACTGATACTACTCCCTCTCTTTGTCCATGGCTGTCCTAGTACTCCCTTGGCTGAACTTCCTCTCTAGCTTCATAGTAGTCTTCAACATGATACTGTTGAGACCTATTTTGTTGGGCAGATTGTCCATTTCGCTGATCGAAATGATTAGAAGGGCGATCACTTGTCTGTGGAGGCATAGCACCTCGTCCTCGACCTCTAGAGTTTTGTATAGAACTACCACAACCTCTCTGAGCTGTCGCAGCATTATTTTGCGCTAAGACTGGACACTCAGTCTTATAATGGCCTTCCATTTTGCAATAAGCACACTGATTCCATTGGTACTGTGGCCTCTGAGAATTATACTCCGTCCTTTGATATGACCCTTGCTGTGTATTAGTCTGATTCGTGCGAGGCGGATATGCTTGCTGTAAAAGAACTTTAGTTTTTAAATCTTTCGTCTTTTTATCTGATTTTTCTTTCTCCTCTTTATCCCTCTTTTCATAGTACTGGGCAGTCGCAAGTATTTGCGCAGTCGTAGAGACAGCCCACGCACTTTTAGAATTCTTTAATTTACCACTAAGTTCTGGCAACAGATTGTGCACAAATTTATCAACAAATAATCTCTGGCCTCCTTCTGTGCTCATATCCTGACCACTATGATCCACGAAAGTCTCCTCGAATCTTGTGAAAAAGTCGGAGACGCTTTCGTCTTTCTTCTGTTTGCACGCGGACAATTTGTCCCAGTTAACGCGTAATGCTGGCATCAGGGTTTTCATTAAATCGATTATTCTACCAGGCAAATTAGCAATTAAGGGTTCAGGTTTAGAACCCCCAATCTGTTGACCATCCGCTGCAATTATAGCTGCCCAATCACCACCTAGGGCAACTGGATGATTCTCTTTACGAATTTTAGCCCAAATTGGTTGCGGTACTACATTACCAAATAGCAGATCTATGTCCGCTAGATTCAATACGCAAGCTTCAACTGTCTGAGTCAACTCTTTGTAGTACCCTGCAGGATTTTTACGCGGATCTGGCAAGGCCTGTTTCACTGCTAATACTTCAGCTCGCTTCCATGGAATATGTATCCATACTCTCTGGAATTGGGCTGGAGCGGCTGCAATACCAAGGTTTACATTAGCTTGCACAGCTTCACGCCAAATTGGTGGAACCTCCCTCATTGGGTATTGACGACTTTGTTTCGTACTACGTTTCTCTAACTCCCTCGGTGAACGAAGGGATGGGTCATTCCTATAACTTAAAATCAGTTCCATCGCTTCTTTTATATTTTGACCAACTATCATACCTGCAGCAAACTCTTTCTGAACATTAATTAATTCTTCTAGATTTGATTCAGAGTCATCCTCTTCCAATTCCTCACGTAGAAGGAAGCACATTTCATCGAACACATATCGTTGTGTCGGTTCGTTCCATTGCATAAATGTATCTAATACATCTTGTACATTATATCTTCCAACTTTCGAAACCCATCTAAGAGCAGTGGAATCTAATATTCCTCGTTCTTCAGTACTGGGAAGCTGACTACGTCTCTGCACAGAGTCAGAGGTAGGAGTCTTAATCAGAGTTTTATAGAAGGGAGATAGAATATTAGAGACAGAATCAGTGATTCTCCGACGAACAGAAAGCGGAGTCATAATATTAGCAGAAGCAGTAAATAGAGTAGCAGTTGGAACAGATAGATCAGGAACAGTAGGAGTAGCGGGCAAAATAGCCTGTGAACTAGCAGGTGTGAGCGATACAGGTATAGGTAAAGAAGCCGGCAACCCTGGAAGAGGGGGTGTCGAAGGAACATTAATATTGACCACAGGAGGTACAGGAACTTGATTCAGAGGAGCAGGATCACCAGGTTGTCCAGCAACCGGTAATTGAACATTCGGTATAGGTGGAGCCGTAGCACCCTGTGCATACGGTGGGGGTGATCGTAACAAGTAAGACAACAGGGGATCCTTTTCGGGGTCCTCTACTATCTTAGCTGTACTCGATGGCAAAGCAGGATAGCACTTGTCTATCGCTAAATTACGCTCTCTATTGGCCACCTCCATCGCCTTCTCAGACTCGTTGAGTTGCAGCTGCTTAGCAGACTGTTCTAAAGTCAACTCTTGCTCTTTCTGTTCTTTCTTCAACTTTTTAATTTCTCTCTGTTTAGATTCTTTTCGCCAATAACGGAAAGAATCAAACATTGCCGGCCGGGCTTTCTTCCTGAACAATTTCGTTTCTAAATTATCAAGAACTTGGGGTTCAAAACTACCATGCAGTGGCCAACTAAGGACACCATATTTCTCTGTATAGTGGATCCATACCTCGTTATAAGAGATAGGGCCCACACCAAATTTGCAATATAGATCATAAAGGGGAGTTCCAATCGGAGGAACCGAACACGAGTCCTCCAACTGGGAATCACTGTTGCAACTAAAACAAGACAACATACAATTTTTCCGACTTACCATTTTATAATCCGGAACACAGAACAGACAAAACACAAACAAAAGGTGCGCACTCGAACCAAGAACTTAGGCCTACCAAAGCGAACAAATGTATCGATACCCAAACTAAACCAAATGATTATCTTAACCAGAACAACCAGTGATAATCTTACGAAACCAAACCAAACCAAAAACTAAAAGGATTATCCAAACAGGAGCAACCCTTACGAAGTAACCAACTAGCAACCACTTAATACTTAACTGAGGCACTGAAGACGTCACCAAGGAGAAACCCGTCACGTCTCGCCGTACTAAGGACTGCACCTCGGGTCCAAGACAGGGCGACGGTCAAGGCAACGGACCACTGTAGCCATCCGAACGGGAACCCTCGTGGAAGAGAACGTCGGGCCACTTTTGCGATATGCCGGGATCGATGAAGTGGGGCGCCTCCCTCTGGAATCTTCACACGAAGCTTCTCGAACTCTTCAGGCTTTTGGACCGGTACCGAATGACGTCGCCCCACGTTGGGCGCCAATTGGAGTTCTGGACTTTTTGGTTCCGTCCAGAGGTGTCAGGGATAACACCCGAAGACCCCGGAGTTCTACCTGCCTCGGTGCACAAACAAACAGAAACACGGGCTTCTCGATGGTGGCGTCAAAGACCAAAGGTTTATTACTGCAGGGACACAGAAGTCACAGAAACTACACACGGGCAGTGTCTAGGAGCCTGTTCAATTTGTACAAAATGGGTTGCTCCTTAAATACTAAATTTTCTGCTTGGGGCAAATTCTTTACATGCTAGTACAGTTCTAAACATTCGTGTCCTAAACAATAAATATTTGGCATTTACACAAGAATCGTCCACAGTGTCTGATGTCAAAATATTAAGAACGAGGGGTTCCCACTATTCCATCATAATCTCATGTCAGCTTTTCATTCAAGAGCCGGACCGCCTCATCGTAAATTTCGTTACCTCCCCCTAATAAAGGCCCAGAAGGAAAGGAGCAGAGCCAGGTGCAGAAGATAGAACAGTAGGATAAGAGATGTTTGTGGGTCGTAAATGGGCAAGGTTACCAGCTTCGGCCGCCTAATCATGATCAACCCAACGGACACGAGAACCAGTATAGCAGGACTGGCCTCAGGCTGGGGAGGCAGCTCTTGCTGAGTCATGCTGCCACAGCGTTGCTTGCCTAAGGCGCACGTGTCACTAGCAAGGTGAATTGCCTGCTAAAGCCTACGTGTCCTTAATTGAAAGAGGTCATTGCGTGTTCATTGACTATATGAGGGCAAAGAATACAAAATGGCTTCCGTGATCTAAGATGGATGCCATGGGTAGATCAGAAATGTGTTCATAACAGGAGTGCTCTTGCTCGTAGCATAGCGAAAACATCAGGATATACTAAATGGATCATTTGCGGTTCACTGATACCAAAATTATGTATTTGCGACAATGTTAAAAACACGGGTTCAAATCGTCACGGAACCTCAAAAGATGAAAAGCTTTTGAAGTGTGGGATTACACAAAGATTTTTTTTTTAGAATAAACATTTTGGGCCAGATGTAGGTAGCCTAATACCGGTCGGTAATGGATGAAAAACGGTAATTTCGGCCGTTACCGACCGGTTTTTGGACATAGAGATGTAGGTCGCCTAAAATATACAGAATCGGTAAAAATTCCGATTCGGAAGATTACCGACTCGGAAATATTACCGAACCGGTAAAATTACCGAATCGGAAATTTTACTGAATCGGAAAATATACCGAGTCGGTAAATGTACCGATTCGGTAATATTTCCGATTCGGTAACTATACCGAGTCGGTAAATGTACCGATTCGGTAAAATGACCGAATCGGTAGATTCAATGCATTTCTATGGGCATCTGGGCCCATAGGATTGCATGTGAATTACCGATTCGGTATTTGCCATAGCGGTAAATACCGATTCTGTAAATACCGGCTCGGGGTTTCCGAAATTTACCAAATCAGTATTTTTTACCGATTTATGACCTACATCTCATTTCCCTTTTCTAAAATACCGATTCGGTAAAAATCGGTATTTTAGAGTCGGTAAAAATGAGTTACCTACATCTGGCCCTTAGATTCTATTTTTCTGAAGTATTTTTTTTGTTTACAAAAATAACTTAGATATTTATTAATTTGTAGTACCAAAAATGGTAGAAATGGAAGTGACTGAACATCCGAAATCTAGTCTCAAATGAAGATGTATTAAATGTTGTTTTTTGAGTACTTTAATACTAATGTTGATGTGGTTATTGTTAAGTGTTGTGATACCTGTTCTAATGGTAACTAATAATCATAATACCACAAACACTAGTGGACAAATGGATGCAGTTACTAAAAGAACTACTGCTACAAATTTAGAACAAATGGATGAGAGCATGTATCATCATGACAAATCAAATAGTGATTCATTGTTAAATGTATTTACTAAACTCCTATACGAATATGTAGATACAATGGATGCGATTGATTGTTATATTTGCATGAAATTACCTACGTCTGTCTCGGAGGGGGTGACATATCACCATCTTCCTTTAACATATGGTGTGCCATGTAGTGTTGTATCTAGTCTGTTTATGTAACAGGCAAGTTGCAGTATTACTATTCGAATATGGATTTAGTCTTTTCAGAAATCCCCATTCGAAGAAATATGAATCCAGTGCTTTGTATTAAAGATGCAGTGCTCATGGGTGAGTTCTTTTTCACAACGAACCCAATAGATATAACATCTGCTCACAAGAATAATCTAACATGCATTTTGCGTGATGAAGAAATAGATTTCCTAAATTTAGTAGAGAAGAGATGGCAGGATTTCCAAAAGAAGGCTGTTGAGCAGAAGTCACATGCACCGCCATGGGCTAATCAGGATGGGCACTATAAGAAAGGCAAGACTCATGCTGCAATGTCCCTAGACTTGTCAAAATTGGGGCAATTCTGTCTACATAGACTAAAAACAGATTATACCAGTGCCTTCATTGGTACCAGTGAATGTGAATACACCTTCCTAATCATGGGGGGAAGGGGACTAAAAGGGGGAACTGATCCTGTTTTTCCAGGGATTTATTACGTGTGTGGTAAAAATGCCTATTATAGGTTGCCTGCACAATGGTATGGTAGTTGTTACTTTGGGTTAGTATTTCTAAAGGCTTATCACATAGATAAGAACAATTGAATCAATGAAATAAGCAAGAGGCTTCCTGTTAGTACATGCAAAACTTTGAAATGGGAGAAAATTTTAATGAAGAGTTAGCCATTGAGTTAACTTTTCATTTTTATTTTTTCCCATTCAAAAGTATTAGGAAACATAATTTTGTATAGACGTTTACTTAAGAGTCAAATATTTTATTTCTTCCCCTCTGTGGCCCAGCCTGCCCCATAAATCTGACTGAGCACTGCTTATAATCAGGCTCTGGTATCTTGCTGCCTTATTGTTTCGTTTATATATGTCAATATTAATTGTGTTCATTTTTAGCTGTTTTATAGTTCTCAGAGTGCCTACCCTTTATTCACTGTATATAATTCCGAGTAACAACATGGACTATTAAGGGGTTGCTTAATTCTGTTAAATGACAGAGAATATTACCGCATTTGGGTCAATCCAATCCTGATCTTGTTCTTCTTCAAGAAACCCATTTTATCCAAGTTGAATCATTGAACTTTAAACGAAATTGGGTTGGACAGGTATTTGTTTCTCCTTCAGTTAACAAGAAGAATGGGGTTGTGATACTGTGTAATAAATCTCTTAATCTTACCGTGGTTTCACAAGAAACAGATCATGCAGGGAGATGGATTATTGTCAATATTCTTGTAGAAAATATACCTCTGACTATAATGAATGTATATACTCCGACTCAACCCGATCGTCATTTTTGGCCTTCCATTCCAAGAAATGTACACAGTTTTATGATGCGTACTTTGTCCTAGGTGGGGACTGTAATCAAATTTTAGATCCTTTTTTTGATAGACAGTCGTCAGTTCAGTTTTTGTCGGATAAAATGTCTAAACAATTTCACTCTGCCATTGCAAAAGGTGCATTGGTAGATTCATGGATACTGTCTAACCCTACTGTTAGAGGCTATACCTTTTATTCTGCCACTCATGGTACACTTTCACGATTAGACCACGTTTTTCTCTCCAAATCTCTTTCACAGTGCCTTATACATTCCCATATTACTCCATTGTATTTTCTGATCATGCCATGGTTGTGACTGATTTGGACTTGGTTCCCCCTAGACCTCCATCTCATAGTGGAAATTCAATAATGTTTTGATTCAGGATGATCAATTTTCTAGATCTTTTATCTCTTTTGGTTTGGAATTTTCTCCTTTAATGATAATTCAGGGATCTCTCCTTCTTTATTATTGGGATACTTTTAAAGCATCACCACAGGACTTTATTTTAAACTTTGTCTCTAAGAGAAAGAGGGGTAGATTGAGAGAACATAATGCATTGCTTTCCTCAATTAAGTCCCTAGAACAAAGATATTGTTCTTCAAAATCGTCCAATGATTTGACAGAGCTGTTACAAGCTAAATTGAAGTTAATTACTATTTCTATTGAGGAAGCTAATCACTTACATCTGAGGCAAAATGTGCGGTATTACGGTGGGAAAAATAAGATTGCTGAACTGTTAGCCAATCATTTAAAGGTAAGGAAAGAGAGATGTGTCATTGACTCTATATCCTCTGCACAAGGTCAATCTATTACTAATCACAAGCTATTTTGGAAGAGTTTGTTAAATTTTATCAGTCCTAATACACCCCAGAGGTAATACCCCGATCTTCCAGAATTGCAGAATATCTAAGTCAGACATTCCATACCACTCCCCCTGACCTGGATTTTGATTCTTTATAGCAGGGGGCTCCATCCTTTTCTGTAGTGAGAGCTACTTCTCATCAGGGAAAATCATTGTGAGCTACTGAAGGCTAAGCAACTTGCGCATTGTTACAAGACGCCCCCACAGGCAGCTTAATTGGCTCTAATCTCCATAGAGCCAGATGCTATAGTTTCAACAAAATACTTTGACTATGAGCACTATGATAGGGCTCCCATGTGTGTCAGTAGGAGTGTGGTCTTTGGGGATGTATGAATCTGTGTTCATATAAATGGGATGTGATTACAGGTGACTGATAGACCGTGTCATATGTAAATGAGTCACAAGACATACCTTTCACCATATGTGGCACCGTTGCATGTACAGCACATATGGGATAAATTTAAGCTTCAAATAAGGTTGTATTTTTCACTTATAAATATGGAACTGTATTGAGAAAATTAAACTGTAGAGTTAACTTTGATTATGTAGATTCCATACGACTCATCATTTAAATGTTCTCCCATTTCCAAGTGTCACATATACAAACATTAAGCATCTTGCTCCCCGTTGCCTGTAGACATACCATTTTTATGACAGAAAAATACATTTGTTTAAATGGGAGGACTTTTAAGTGAATAAACATGCTTCAGAAAACATTCATCTTAATCTTAATTGAAAGTGGAGGAATACATTAATACTTAATGTTTCATAGAAAAAGTTTTCTTCATTTAGAATTTCTCCTTTTTGAAAAACAATGACCATTTTTCAGAACTAAAAATGGCACAGTGTCTATTGGCCACTGAGAGCAAGAGACCTCCTGTTAGTACATGCAACACTTTGAAATGGGAGAAAATTCCAATGAAGAGCTAATCATTAAGTTAACTTTTCAATTTTATTGTTTCCCATTCAAAAGTATTAGGAAACATAATTTTGTTCAGACGTTTACTTAAGAGTTAAATACCTTATTTCTTCACCTGTGTGGCACCGCCTGCCCCATAAATTTGACTGAGCACTGCTCATTATCAGGCTCTGGTATCTTGCTGCCTTATGATAATAATGTAAAGTAAACACAGCCTTCCCTTAACATTTAAAATAAAAATCTGACCCAGGGCTTATTTAAAAATGAACTCGAAGCTACAAGCTACTTTGAAGGTGTCTTGGAGCTACTGGTAGCTCACGATCGACTGGTTGTAGACACCTGCTTTAGAGGGTAATCTTACTTCTTTTGAACTATCTGGAGCACTAAATTCTTTAAAGTTAGGGAAAACAACAGGTCCTGATGGTTGCACTGTGAAATATTGCCTTCATACGCAAAGAAGGCAAGGATCCCCAGCATTGTAGAATTTATAGACCGATCTCCTTATTAAACAAGGACTATAAAATATTTCCTAAACTGTTAGCTCGTCCTCTGGAGTCCTTTCTTCCTAACCTAATTGGGAAAGAGCAATCTGGTTTTATTAAAGGGAGACTTAAATCAGATAACGCTTGATTGTTTCTTAATGTTCTCAGTAAAGCCTCTGCATTTAAAGCCTCTCTTGCAGCCAGAACAATTGATGCTGAAAAAGCATTTGATTGAATAAGTTGAGAATTTATGCTCCAATCTTTGCAATGGCAAGGTTTTTGGTCCTAAATTCTGTTATATTGTGCACCCCGTGCATCAGTACTGGTCAATAGTAGAGTTACTTCCTATTTCAATTTTCATAGAGAAGTCCATCAGGGGTGTCCACTTTTTCCTTTGCTATTTGTCTTAGCGCTGGAACCTTTTCTCTGTCGAATTTGTAATAATTATTCTATCACCTTACGGCATTTAAAATTTGCTGCTTATGCAGATTATATTTTTTTTTATTTCTTCTCCTGATAGTTCCTTGCTCCTGCTTTTACAGGAAATGTCTTCATTTTCACAGGTGTCTGGATATAAAGTAAACAAAGAGAAAATGGTAGTCCCTCTGCTTAACAAATATACTATTTGTCACTCATATCACCTCACCATATATTAATAGTCTAGTTCTGCCAAGATTAAGTATTTAGGGCTTTGGTTTACCAGTTCTACTCCTGAGACCATCAAAATTAACTTTAAAGAATTACATACTTAAATAGAGAATAATATATCTTCCGGGAATCCTTTATTTTTATCTTGGTGGGAGAGTTTAGAATCTATTAAAATGAGGATCTCTCCTCTTTTGTTATATCTTCTTTCTATGGTAACAGTTCACATTCCGGGGGCGTGGTCAGGTGCCAGCGAAGATGGCCGCCTAGAAGGGGAGCTCCGCCGGAGCTAAGTCTGTCCACTACGATATCCGCTCTTAATCCGCACCGAGGCGCACTCCAGTGCAATCCTGCCAAAGTTGTTGCGGATCGCTGAAGGCGGCAGAAACTCCGAGGTGAAACGCGCCTCCGGCGTGGAGAAACAGCTCCCGTATCGCGGGGCCCGGTCGGCCGGCGGAGTGCTGGAACTGCACGGCCGGGCGTACTGATTACGTGAGCCCCCAACTTGAGGCCTGCCCGCGGGGAGACGGTGCGTGCCTAGACCTGCTCAGTGGCGTCGCCCCGGAGACGATAGCAGCGGGGGGTCCACGAAGGTGAGTGGACCCCTTGGAACTTCCTGGATCTCTGTGTGGGTCGGGCCTCGGCCCGAGTGGCGGCAGAACCGCCCTGGTGGCGGGCGCGGCCTGCGCAGCAATACCCCCGGTTTGGACTGGGGGGCCCGAGTTGCCAGGAAAAGAGGCAGGATCCTGGAGTTTGCGGGGCAAGACATTGTGAGAGGAGTGCATACCGCCGCGACGACGGACCCCCAGACCCGGGGAAAGTACTGATGGATCTGAGAAGGACCCCTCGGGGCCAGAGGTGTGAGAGTAGGCAACGGACGGTGAAATAGATCCAGTGGGCAGAGCGCCGGGGCCGGCAGGACTGCGTTGGCCGTCTCGAGTCTATTGAGCACTGCCCCTGCAGTGTGGCTGCACTGTCCTGCAGGAGAATAGCAGAAGGTGAAGCGGATCGTGGGGACGCGGGCCAGGGTCTGGAGGCCGGAAGAACGCCGGGGTGCGGCAGAAGTGGTAGAGGACGCCTGATTACAGACAGGGCTGTCCGGGGCTGAACTGGACGCGGCGAAAGCCTAGAGGAGGTCGTGACTCCATCACCAGGCGCCTGAAGGACAGGGCTGGGACCAACGAGGCATATCCCCGGACACCGGAGAGGGCGACCGCCCTGGCAGTGAGATCCAACCGTCCTGCTGCACCGAAACTGACCTGGAGAAAGGTGGGGCCCACGGCGCGACGCTCGGTGCACACGAGTCGCCGTTAGGCCTAAAACCAATATGGCCACCCAGACCAACAAGTTGGATAAGTACGCAGTCCCCGTGGGGCAGGCAGAGGCCGGCAAAACATCTGAAGATCAAGCAGGCCCAAAAGAGCCGTCCTTGTCCTCCATTATGTCGGGGATACAAGTTCTGGGCACTAACCTGGAGACGAAAATGGATAAAATTTGATTGAGGTCAACCTGCTCCGAGCGGACCTCGGCAAGACCACGGAAAAGGCCAAGGCGAACGAGTCCGACATACGAGAGTTGTAAACCTCCTCGAAGACTTTGGAAAAACGCGTGAACAAGCTGGTACACCAGCAAAAGCAGATGGCATTCAAGCTGGAGGATCAGGAAGGGAGAGCCCGCAGGAACAACATACGTGTGGTGGGAGTGCCGGAAGGAATGGAGGGGCCTAGCTTTGAACTTTTTCTGGAGGACCTTATCCTCGCCCACCTCAAGCCTAAGCGCCTGTCTGCTATATTTACAATAGAGCACGTCCACCGTGCACCGGTCCTGAGACCCAATCCGGGCGCGCCGCCGAGGACAATCATCGCAAACCTCCTGAATACAGGGATAGGGATGCTATCCTCCAGGCGGCTAGACAGATGGGGGACTTGCAACATGAGAACGCCACGATTCGCTTCTTCCCGGATTTCACGCTTCAGGTCCAATGGGAGAGGCGTTCCTTTGCGGGCGTGAAGGCAGCACTCCGAGAAAGGGGATTCAAATATATGATGTTCTTTCCTGCCAAACTGAAGGTCATCGCAGGGGGTAAGTCCCTGTTCTTCACCGCGCCATCGGAAGTGCAGGACTGGCTTGAGAGGGAGTCGTCGCGGCCGCGAGATCGGACAGAGGCTGGAGGTTGGAGAGACAATCAGGCAGCATCGCCGGGATCTACAGCAGGGAGATCGGAGGCGGATGCCCAGTGTCAGCGCTCCTGGCGATCAAAGTTGGCCAGCCCAAAGTGGGGGTCTCTCCGAGACACGGATGGATGCTAGTGGCTGCAGGCACGCGTAGTAGAACCCGACGAACATTAATGTCTAACGTTGTGAGATGTTAGACCTAAGGGCCTGTCTTAACTGGGCTGTTACGGAACTCCGGGGGGGGTTGACGCCATGAACTGCTGGTTGCAGGACACGAACTGCTGTGACTGCGATCTAACTCTTTAGGAGTGTGTACTTGGGTGGAGGAAGGCCGTGCACTGGGGGGCAGGCGTGGATGGCGGCTGGAGCTGGGGCTGGTGCACTCTTTCCCCCTTAAGGAGTTCTTCGGGAGGGGGAGGTCTCCTCCCTCCCGGGTTGAGTCTGGGCGAAAGGCGCTCTGCTAATTGGGGATGTGGGTAGTTCGAAACCTACGGAGCAGGGAAGCAGGGAGGGGGATATGGGGGGTGAACACCTTTTTGGCGATGGGGGAGTTGGGGGAGGCAGTTGTGGCCCGGGGGGGTGGGGAAGCAGTTTGGGGAGGTCACACCGTGGTATGCTAGCAAGGTTGAGACACGAGTTCGAGGATCACGGGGACGGCATGGAGCACTCACACCTAACTGGAGATGAAATGGGAGAAAAGTTTGAAGTGGGTCAGCTGGAACGTCAACGGGTTGGGGGACAAACTTAAAAGGAGTATAGTGTTACAGTTCATTAAGCGGCACCTCCCTGATGTTGTTCTCTTGCAGGAGACCCGCCTGATGGGTAACACATGTTATTCTCTCAATAGATGGGGGTACACTTTGACGGCACACGCAGGCTTTACATCTGGGTCCAACAGAGGGGTGGGTGTCGTACTAAGACGCAATTTTCCATTCACAATAGAACACACGGAGGTGGATCCCCTGGCCCACTTTGTGGCTATCTCAGGGAAGTGGGAGGGTCGCAGGCTCAACCTGGCGACGGTCTACATTCCGCCAGGCCTCCAGACACAGTCCTACCTTGACCTGGGGAGATTGCTGCTTTCCCTTCCGGAGGGGCAACTCCTTGTAGGGGCGACTTCAACGCTGTGGTGTCAGGAGAAATGGACAGGAGCCCAGCTAGAGATATTGGTACAGGGCAACGATGGCTCCCGAATCTCATGGAAGCGTTTGGTCTGGTGGACCTCTGGCGTCTCAAACACCCCACTCAAGAGCAATACACCTTTTTTTCAGGCCCGCATCACACTTTCTCGCGAATAGATTACTTACTAGCACCAATGTACCGGGATGTCACAGTCCGGGAGGTCGCCCATTTGGCACGCAGAATCTCGGACCACTCCCCACTGTGGGCACACATAACTGTAGGTGGCCAAAGGGTGGGATGTGTGGCACCGATTAATGACTGGTATATTAAGGATGAAGAAGCGCAAAAGAAACTGTCACAAGTTATTGATAAATATTTTGGGGAAAACGAGGGCTCAGTCGACTCGGCTTTGGTACTGTGGGAGGCCTTCAAAACAGTGCTGAGGGGTGAGGCCCTTTTGACTATCACGGGCAGTCGGAAGGAACGGGAGGCCCAGATCGTAGCAGTAGAAACAGATCTGTTGGAGCTTGAAAGCTCCGCGCAGGGGGTGAGGACCGAGAGGCGATACACCGACTCCAAATTAAAACAGCAGAGTATAAGGCCCTGGCCACGGATGCGGCTAAGACTAGCGTGAGACAGAGAGGGCAGGCTCTATGATCAAGTGGACAAGGCGGGCAAGCTCATAGCCTGGCTAGACAAGAAGCAGCAAGCACAGAAAGTGGTAGAGGAACTGAAGACAGATTTAGTGGCCGCTATTACGGAACCACGCGAGATTGTTAATGAGTTCGCGGCTCATTATCAACGGGTCTACGGGAGGAAGTCCGCGCGGTCGGAAGAGGAGTCGATGGCTTTCCTGAGTGACATAGCACTCCCCGTTTTAACCACCGAACAGAGGGAGTCGCTCTAGGCACCTATTAGGGTAGACGAATTAATGAAGGACTTGCATGATCTCCGTTCTGGGAAGGCCCTCGGATCAAATGGCATACCGGTGGAGCTTTATAAGCTTAAACCTGACAGTATCGGAGCACCCCTCCTCCGGATGTTTAACGAGAGTAAGGAGCAGGGGAGCGCTACCGAAAGATCAGCGCGTGGCCACGATTGTCGCTATCCCCAAGGAGGGAAAACCTAAGGAGCTTTGTGCCTCTTATAGGCCGATCTCATTGCTCAATGCAGAGCTGAAGATCCTAGCCAAACTTTTGGCTAATATGCTTAAACCCGTCCCCCATACACTGGTACACCCCGATCAATCGTCTTCATGCCCCACTGTAATACAGCGATTAACCTGTGTCGGCTCTACGGAGTGTGGGGTAGCTGTCATCGGCTCAATGAAGACGCGGTGGTGGTATCGTTGGACGCGGCAATGGCGTTCGATACCCTGGAATGGCCACACATGTTGGCTGTCCTGAGGACGCTGGGTTTTGGCCCGGAATTTGTGGGCTGGGTGCGTCTTCTCTACGCAGAATTGCTAGCGCAGGTGGTAGTGAACAATAAGGTTTCAGACGTCTTCGTGCTCGAGAGAGGGACACGACAGGGGTGCCCTCTCTCACCTCTACTCTTCGCTCTCGCCCTGGAACCACTTGCGGCTTGGATTCAGCAGGCTGCCTCCTTGACCGGGATACGATGGGCGGAGGGCTGGGAGGATAGGATTTTGCTTTTTCGCGGACGACATCCTCCTCATCCTCACGAAGCCGGGTGACTCCTTAGTGAGGGCGCTGAAAATGTTTACTAAATTTGGCGAATACTCCGGGTACAGTATCAACTGGGTAAATTCCTCCTCTACGTGCTACGTGGAGAACCCCCCCTTGATTCCGAGCAAATGCCCGATCCAAATAGCTGTTGTGGGCTTCAAGTACCTCTGGGTTTTTATCACCAAGGACCGGAATGTCCGCTATGAGAGGAACCTTTTGCCGTCATTACACCGGCTTCAAAGAGACACGGCCACATGGAAACCCCCCCCTCTGTCCCTCCTGGGGCGGGCAGCGCTGTTTAACATGATGGTGCTGCCACGGTTCCTATACACTCTCCAGAACTACCCGGACCTGGTGCCTCAGAAGTACTTCAACACATTCGAGGCCACCTAGAGGGATCTGCTGTGGTCCGGCCTGCCCTGCATATCCCTCCAAAAACTCACGTTGGGTTGATTTGATGGGGGAATAGCGCTCCCTGACATCCGGAAGTATTATTGGGCGGCGCATCTCTCGGCGATAAATCAGGGCACGTACTGCGCGGGGAACGACCCTGGGTACGAAATGGATAAGTGGCTCCTTCCGGGGGGAAATTATGAGGTGGCCCTTTGCTCGCGCCTAGGTAGACACCGCCTAACGGGACCTACAAAACATTCAGTCCAGCTGTGGCACATCGTGCAGAAAAAACTGGGGTGGGCGGGGAAACTTACACTCGCAACCCCGCTCTGGGCTTCTGAGCGGCTCGGCTCTCTCAGGCGAACTAAATGGTTTAGGAACTGGGATCTGATCGGGATATCGCAAGTTAAAGACTTATGGGGCCCGATCGGGGTGGTATCATTCGACACACTGCAACAAACATACGACCTGGCCCAAACGGAGCACTTCCGATACTTACAGGTCAGGCAAGCACTCCAGACCAACATCCCCCAGGACACAACTCCCAGAGTCCTCACCACTGGAGTAAAGGCTGTTGGACGGCCACATCCCGTTGAGGGCAATCTCATTAAAATACAAAAAACGTATAAATCATACCCCAGACCTGCTGACGGCCCTTAGTGGGAAATGGGAAGCAGATGGACTTAAAATCGAGGATGAGGAATGGCGAGAGGCGCTAGCATCCCCTAAGGAGGTAGCAATCTCTGAAAAACTGCGCCTTATCCAACTGAAAATCCTGCACTGAGTCTATCTGTCGGGCACTAGGATGGTTCTTATGGGTCGCAGACAGAATGGCCTATGCCGAAGGGGGTATGGGGAGGCAGGTACCTTCTTCCACATCCTATGGGAATGTCGAGAGATACAGGATTACTGGTCCCGGGTGCTACACTGTATGCACGATGTGTGGGGAGTGGAATTGAGACTTGAAGCAAAGAGATGCCTCCTTAATGTGTGGGAGCCCTCTGACCTTTCATCTAAGGGTAAACTGTGGGTCACACTTGGACTAGCGATTGTGAAGAGGAATATAGCAAGACTGTGGGGGGCGGCAGCGCCACCAACTCGTAACTCCTGGAAAAAAGATATGGACTGGAGCATGGTACAAGAGAAGACAGTGTACGTAGCTCGGGGGTGCCCACGGAAGTGGGTGGCGATATGGTCTAACTGGAATGAGTATAGGGTACATATTTGTGAACCTCCATGTATTACCCGTGACAAAGAGCTAGCCATCATTTGACTCGGGAAATCCAGCAATCATCCTGAACTTGATTATGTAACCTCGGTAGTGCCAACCTAAGTTTGTGTTTACTTATGCAAATAAAAAGATTTATTTAAAAAAAAAAAAAACAGTTCACATTCCAAATTATTTCTTTAAGAAATTGCTCTTCCTATTAGATTTTTATGGCATAACAAAAAAACAAGAGTAACTTTAGTTATTTTACAAAGATCCAAATTAGAGGATGAAGTGTATTTTCCGAATTTGTGTGATTATCATAAAGCTTTTGCCCTCCGTCAGGCAGCATTTTGGACTTTTGAGCTGACTTTCTCTTGTTTTTCACTGTGCCTTGAGCTTGAAAAAGCTTTTTTATGTACTTTTACATTTAATGAGATTTCTTTTTCTTCTACAAAGTCGCTTCTCCAATCTTCTATTTTGGAAAAAATTGTTTCAATGATTAAATTCCCGCATCTTCCATTTACTTTGACTTCCTCTAGATTTTTACAAATGTCGATATGGTATAATTTTCTGATTAAGCTAAATAACAGACCTCTATTTTGGTGTACTTGGAAAGACAGAGGTTTTATGTGGAAATCACAACTTTTCTATAGCAATGTTTTTATCTCTTTCCCTCTATGTTGTGTTCTTTATCATTGTCCCAAATCTTGTTATACTTATTTTATATCTCTAATGAATGTGGTTCTTGACGTCTATCAATTCAGCAGTCCACTTATTCATTTTCCTTTTCTTCTGGATTTACTGACTTTTTGAAAAGTGATCCTAAATCTTCACTTATTTATAAAACTAGCTCTCTCCTAAATCCTCTCGAACTAAGTTCAGGTTAGAACTTCTATGGGAACAGGATCTTGATGTTACTTGAAAGGTTACTTTTTGGAATAAGATATGGGCACGAAGTTTCTAGATCAGCGAGTATTACTCAATCCTTATTTTTTTAATTGATCACATACTATATTTTACCCCTCTCCTCTGTTCTAGATTTTCCTCAGACGCCTCTGATAGCTGTTGGTCTTGTGATTTTCCTAAGTCAGATCTTATGCATATTTGTTCAGTTGTCCCAATACGGTTTCTTTTTGGTGTAAGGTCTTGTCCTGGATTAGAAAGAATTTTGGTTTTAAATATTCCTTTAATTTTCTATATATTTTTCTAGGTTCTTTAACTAATTACCTTGTATAGTCTTTCCCTAAGCATAAGTTATTAGACATTTTATTAGCAATTGTTTTTTTCAGCAAATTACTTTTAATTGGAAATCATTATCTAAATTATCCTATGAGATGTGGTAGGATTTGGTGTGCTCACATGTTGTGTATACTGCTCAATGTTTATCTTCTCTCAATGTTTACTTGTTATGGTTACCCCTCACTACATTTCTTAATCAGGTTGAAAAAGATGTATACATCACCAACTCTGTATTATTTGAGAATTTTCATCCCCCATGAATATTCTCTCTCTCTCCATATATTTGTTTCAAGTATTTATTCTAAGATATAGGTTAGCACGTTTTTTTTTAGATCGTTATATTTAGGATTCTGATTATTTCCTTTTTGTTTTTGTTACTTTCCTCCCCTCCTTCTTTACCCCCCTTACAAAATTAGAAAGACTTTAGTATTTCTCTCACGTACTTAATGTTATATGTAAGTTGCTAACTATTTATCAGAGTTCTCTATGCTGTATTATAATATTTATTGAAATGAAATAAAGTCTTTTAAACACAAAAGAAGTTTTCTGAAAACCTGTAGCGAACATGTGGATCTAATTTGTAGAGGCAGCAGATTCCAATGTCTAGTGGCTCCAGCAAGGAAAATGCTAACACCCATTTTAGTTTTCTTGAATCTAAAGCTCATAACTTTATAAGTTCCCAAAGATCTGAGGTTCCTGCTAGGGGCATACCAGGAGATAGCTTGCCTCAGGAAGTCGGGACCCATACCATGCAAGGGGGGAACATCCTTTTCAACGCGGATGTTACCCCGAAGTGCTTTTATGACGCGTCCTTTACAACGCAAGTCGTAACCACGACTTGCGCTGGAGGACGCAAAAGGATAAAGAATAGTATATTTACTATTCCAACACCTTCCCTACTATCCACGGGGACTGGTGTTAGAATAGTAAATTATACTATTCACTATCCGCGCCCCCCCAACGCAAGTCGTGCTAACGACTTGCGTTGTTAAAGACGTGTTGTAAAAGCACGCGTTGAAACGGTACGCGTTGTACCGTCATACATCCCATGCAGGACTTAAAAGTAAGACAGATGGTTTTGAATTTGATCCCATTGCTGATAGTGGGCCAGTGCAGTTCCTGGATTCCAAGGGATACTGAGTGATGTTTAAGGAGGTCAAGGAGCACTCTGGCAGCGGAGCTGTGGAGAACCTGCATTTTGTTAATGTTTTGTTTCCGTAGATTGATGTATAAACTATTGTAATAGTCAATTTTAGACAGGGTGAGGGAGGATATGACTGTTTTCCTAGAGTTAATAGGTATATAAGGAAGAAATCTTTTGATAGTTCTTAACGTATTGTAAGACGAGGATATGGTAGCTTTAACTTGTTTGCTGAGATTACTTTTATCATCACGAATCAAACCCAAACTATTGACTTTGGGAGTCAGCATTGGGAATGGACCCATTTCTAATGGCCAGCTATCAGGAGTCCCAACGTGAGGGTTATTTCTGAAGAGAATAACCTCTGTCTTATCCGAATTTAACTTTAGGCAGTGCCTGTCCATTCGGGTGCTGATTACTCTCATGCAATTATAAAGCTGAGAGCTGGTGTGTTTAGCATCATTTACAGCAGCTAGCACAATTTGTGTACCATCTACGTTGAGGTAAGTGATTGACCGAAGGATCGAATCAGCGGGGCAAGATCAGCTACATATAAGTTAAAAAGAATGGGACTGAACGAGGACCCCTGCGGAACCCAACATGGTAGCAAGAAGGTGTTGGAGCTGAAACTGTCTAGCATCACCATATTTTCCCTATCCTTTATAAATGATCTGAGTAGCTCTAAGACTGTTCCCTTTATGCTAATCGTCTTTAAACAACAGCATAGTATTTAGTGAGCTACGTGTCAAAGGGCACGGGTAAGTCCAGCAATATCAAAGCTGCATTGCCACCTTCATCTAGGATGGTTTTAAGTTCATTTGTGGCTTTGATTAGTGCTGTCTCAGTGCTGTGCTCTCATCTGAAGGCAAACTGAGTTGAGTCTAACAGATTGTGCTCTTTAATAAACTGTGTAAGTTACGTATTCATGATTTTTTCTATGATCTTAGCTGGGAAAGGTCTGGAGATAGGTCAGTAGCTGGGGGGGTATATTTATCAAGGTTGGGTTTTTCTAAAAGAGGACAAATAGACACTTTCTTCTATTAAGAAGGGAAAATGTCTGAACAGAACATAGAGTTAAAAATGTTTGTTAAAACCTTTGCAGTTAGTTCAGAGATTTGTTTGCGCACCGAGAGGGGACAGGGATCATTTGGAGATCCCGATTTAATGGTCCAAATAAGATGCTCAGCCTGAGTTGTAGAGACTGGACTGAAACTGGCCATATCGACCAAAAAAAACTTATTTTGACTCTTGTCATTATCGGTGGTGCCCTCTGCTTGTGGCATGGGGTACTTGTTCCCGGCGTCACTGAAAAGATTGTAGATTTGGTGAACCTTGTTCCTGAAGTATTGAGGAATATGTTGCAAAAGGCTTGACTGCTATGAGTTCCTTTGATTTCAGGTAGTTTGGTAAGTTTGTTAATAAAAGAGTTTTATATTTTGACAGAAAATGTCTGTACGGTTCCTTCTCATGGGCTTCATAATTGCATGTCCATTCTTTCTCTTGTCGTCTGCATTTTTGTTTTTCTAAGCGAAGGACCTCTGAATACCAAGGTGCTGAAGGTTTGCTCCTATTTTGTTTAATAATTTTAGTAGGGGCTAGTTGGGAAAAGGCAATATCTAGTCAATTTGAATAATACTGAGCAGCCTTTTCTGTACGGGTGGATCTTCTGTAAGCTGAAGTTGACAGTAATCTAAGTAATTCCATGTTAGTTGGGAGATCAAGCCAGTGTGCTTCTTAGAGTCTAGAGTGTCTTTGGGGCATCTAAGTTAAAAAATAATGGCAAAGTGGTCGGACTATAAGAGGGGAAGGACATCCAGTACCCATAAGTGCTTGGTTATTGGTAAAACTGGCATCCAGTGTATGGCCTGCAATGTGAGTAGGATTTTGTATCAGCTGAGTGAGGCAGAAGTCATTCATGGTTTCCAAGAGGGCCATTGTGTCTCACTTCAGTTGAGTCTAGATTAAAGTTTAGATCTCCAAGACTTGTAAAATCGGAGTTAAAGATGTCTCCTTCCAGGAAGGAGCAGATGGAGTTGAGAAATCTACTTTTGTGGCCGGATGTGCAATAGATAATCAGCCCTCTAAAAGAATTGGTTTTGTTCAATTTGATCCATAAAGATAGGGCTTCGCAGTCTTCATTTGTCATGGTTGCAAACCTGGCTCTAATCTGGACCCTATAGATAATTCCAAGCCCACCTCCTCTTTTCAAGGATTGATCTAATCTGAAAATAGTGTACCCCGGGTGAACTTCAGCGATAAGAACCCGGGTGGAGGAACAATTGGCCCATGTTTCTGTAATAAACATGATGTCAAGTTGATGGGTTTCGATTAGGATAGCCATTTCCATGGCATGTTTAATCAGAGACCGATTATTAGCAGGTACACAGCGGTACAAGGAGGGGGGAAGACTTGAAGTAACCTCTTAATTAAATGAGGGGAAGCCCAGTGGTGGGGAGGGTGCATCAAAAGATAACCTGCATTACTTACAGCTAGCTGTGTTTCCTGACTAGAGGGAGAGCATGTTAAAACAGGGACATTTGTTAGTACACCTCCTAAAGGAAAGTAACTCCTTACTGTGTATCTGATATTCATATTGGGATCTGAGTAGAAACCAGCAGGGGTTCTGGCGCTGTTCATGATCCAGGCGCAGATGGGCACAGACGGGCTTGCCTTGACGTGCCAGCAGTGCAACATCTATGCACATCCTCTGCGCATCAGCGCCAGACTGCCTTTAAATCCCTAAAGGCCTCGAAATGCTACTTCCGCTGCACCCTAAGTTGTCCAAGATAGCAGCCATCAGAGCACACCGGAATTGTAAGTGTGTTCCAGCTCCCTCTGCACAAAGGGAAAACCCCCGACAGACTGGTGATCTGGAAATGCTAATCATGGAGTGCCAGGAGAGGTATGTAAGCTGGAGACAAAGTTCAATGAGCATAAATAGCACGTATTATAAGCAGTGCAAGCTTCAAGTTGCTCTAGCACTGGCGATAACAACCCCTCCCCCCCCTCACCAGTTGCCGAATTGCTCATACAGGAGCCGTAAGCAAAGAATTTAAAAAAGCATAAAAAGTTAAAGAGCCTTTAAAACCATATAAGAGAGGTGCATCCAGATTTTAAAAGCAGAGAAATTCCCCAGACCTTGGTTGTATCTGATCTGCTGTGTCCGCTGCGCGTCAGCTCCAGACTGCCTTTAAATCCCTCAAGGCGGCAAAATGCTAGCTCTGCCGCACCGCAAGCCATCCAAGACTTTGGCCGTCAGAATGCATCGGAAGAGCAAGGCACGTTCCAGATCCTATTGCACAAATGGAAAATCCGCGGCAGACCGGGGATCTGGAGATGCTAATGATGGAGTGCCAGGGGAGGTATGTGAGCTGGAGACAAAGTGCGATAAGCATAAATCACTTGTATTATAAGCAGTGCAAGCTCCTAGTTGCTCTAACACTGGCGATATCACCCCTTCCCACAGTTACCCAATTGCCCACACAGAATCCGGAAGAATTTTTTTAAAAAAAGTATAAAAAGTTAAGGAGCATTTAAAACTATATGACCACGTTAATGAGTGAAATAACCCCCTGTTAGCTCCTGTAAGAGAGGTGTGTGATAGTCTTGATGAAAGAAGGATCCGACCAGGCAGAGTAGAGATGAAACATTCAAGTTTATTCATTAGGAAAGAAGATCTCATCTAACAAGGACAGCAGCTATACACCAACTGCCAAATCTGCCCCAAACTAATTCCAAGGCATGACATACTGATATTCCATTGACATACACAGCATTCCAAAAGGCTTAGGGAAAGAGATGACATCATTATATCACTGAGCACGGGCAAAACAAATGAAGATAGAAGTACTGCCAAAGCCACCCACCACCCTTCCTTCATAAAGAAAACTATTTACTATAAAAATGCAGGCTGAAGAAACAAATCCACCAGAGACACAAAACGACAGAAGGAATGTGCTAAGATCATAAGAAAATGGCCTAAGCATAGTCCCTCAGATATGCAGGAAATCTCACAACCATGCTGGATCGTCTACTATCAGCCAAACCACTCTGTTTTCCATCATTCTCAGATCTAACACTGTCAGGGGAAGTAGGATCATTACTCGACCCTGCACAAAGATCATTCACAGACTTGGACACTCCTGAGTCCTGTTTAAAAATCGCAACTCTGTTGAGATGCCAAATTCGATGATCCTGCGTTCTTACCACATTACAAAAAATTGTAATTACTTGCTAAGTTTTCAAAAACTTAAAAGGATTCCCAGACAATCCTGGATGTTTTACCATCACCCAATCTCCCACTTTAACCTCCGTTTTGTTTACCGCTTTTCTATTACCGAACATTTTTTTCTGTTAGCAGCCCTCAAATCTTCTCTCTCCTGCACCCCACTCTCATCTGATCCCTTTCCCCTAGATACTTCATACTTGTTTACCCAAGGCAGTACAAGGAAAGTTTTGGGAAGCCTTCCATGAAACAGTTGAGATGGGGTCTTTAAGTTGTGCTGTGAGGTGTCAACCTGTACTCCTCCACTTTTTTTAGGACTTCCTTTCTCCAGTCTAAAGAGTTTGATTTGGCTAATGCAATGGTTTATTTAAACACCCTGTTGAATCTTTCAACCTTCCGATTAGATTTGGGATGATAAAGTGCACAGGTCTTGTGAATTAATCCTCTTGAGGACAAGAACTCTTCCATTTACTTGGAAGCAACATCACCTCATTTATAATAGGGGCAGTAGACAACCTCAGTAATGACACAATTTTCCAACACACATACCCATTCACACTCCTCATCCACCTCATCTTCATCTATCACCAGAAGGGGCTAATTAGGAGTGAGGCGCAATAACGCATCAGCTACACCGTTGTCTACACCTGGAATTTATTTCACAGCAAAACTGTATTCCTGTAACGCAATCATCCACTTAGTGATTCTGCTGGAAATTAAATCGAGACCTTTCTTGTTGAAGATTTCAAGCAAAGGTTTATGATCTGTTTGAATCTCAAAATTCCCACCCCACAAACAGTTTTTCAACTTTCTAATAGCCCAGTAAATGGCGAGGGCTACACTCTCCACAACAGAACACCTGGATTCCCCATCTCTCAAGCTCTATGACAAAAACATTATGGGCAGCATTCAATCAAGACCATGCTGATGCAATACTCCACTCAGACCTCTTTCACTAGCATCAGTTGTTAGAATGGACTTGGTCTTCAGGTCAAAACTTTTAAGACAAGGAGCAGCATTCATACACTCTTTAATGGTGGGAAATTCTTTCTCACACTGCTCTGACCAAAAGAAGTCCACACCTCTCCCTAAAAGTTTCCTCATGCAAGCGGTCAATTCTGCAACGTTTGTAACAAACTTAGCATAATATTCTACCATGCCTAGAAATTTCATTAATTCATCCTTATTAGAAGGGTAACTCATATTCTGAATGGTGGAAACCAAATCACTCTTGGGTTTGATGCCTTCTCCAGTAATATTATGACCAAGATAATTAATAGAACCTGTGCAAAATTTGCACTTTTCAACCTTAATGGTTAGATTACATGCACACAGCTTTCCAAGAACCTCTTTCAAACGTACATCATGTACAAATTCATCTTTCCCCAAAATCAGGATGTAATCCTGATATATGCTGACATCATCAATGTTCTTAAGTACCTTCTCCATGACACGCTGAAAAACTGACGAGGCAGACACCAATCCAAATGGGCAACCTGATGATTCTAAATGATCCAAATGGAGTAATGCACGCTGTCTGATCCCTACAGGACTCCTCTAACTCAACCTGATGGTACATAGAGGTGAGGAAAATTGTACTAAATATTTTAGCCCCACCTAACAAAACCAACAACTCAGTAATATTCGGAAGAGGGCCCCTATCTACGATAACGTTCTTGTTCAATTGTCTCAAATCAATGCAAAGGCATAGCTCTCCATTAGATTTCTTGGCAGCAACCACAGGAGCAAGCCATTCCTTGCCCTCCACCTTTTCAATGATTCCATTACGTTTCAACTTAAGAATCTCATTCCCAAGTCCAATAGCAAATGGTACATTTTGAAGCTTACAACAGACTGGTTGAGTATTTTGCTTCAATCTGATTCTATGTTTATATCCTTTCTAACATCCCAAATCTTCCTTAAAAGCTTAGGAAATTCTCTCCTCAAAGCTGTGCTCAGCAGTCATATCCATTGCACATGCTCTTTCCTTGATTTGAATAGGAGGATCACTATTAGGGTCAAACATAGCTTCCAAATAACCCTGATGGACCAACTGATGATGCTATCACCTTTCTTAGATAAATATGTTTTTCCAGATACCAGTCTGTTCTTCTATTCAATCAAACCAATTAAGTATCAATGCAACTTTATGGGTTCACCTCCATACGCAAATGGATTGATGTCAGGTATAGTTAGCACATTTATGTTTTTCAATTTGGTACAAAAAAAATCATTTAAAATGATGGTGATCTTAGAATCGAACAGAACGCAGGTAGTTTCACCTTCCACCACAATAGTGTCAAATGGACAACACCTGTTGCTACCCAGACTTTCTATTTCCATACCAATTTGGCCACATTCAAAATCCTCTTTGCTAACGTCAGCACAATCATCATCATCCACATCAATCTTTTTGATTCTTAGTTCATATTTACTCCTACTCACTATTCAAAGTGCCGTTTCTTTTTGCACTTGCTACACATCTGACTAAATGCAGGACATTTTTTATCATTTGCAATGTGACCTCCATTTTCACATCCATAACATTTACGTTCAACGACTTTTCCTTTTTGCAATTCTTTATCCTTTTGATTCTTTACCAGCAACTTTTTAAACCTCGATTTTACTACTTGTACCTTTATGTCTTTATTACACTCCTTTTTAATGACCGCAACACACTTCATTGAATGCTCAATCCTTTTTGCTACCCACAGGACTTCTTCAAGAGTTGGTTCATCTCGTATTCACAGTTCCTTCCTTACTTTTTCCATATTACACCCAAACATGAATTGGTCACGAATAAGTTCTACTACTAAATTATCATATTTGCATGATGATGCAAGTTTCCTTAAGTCCATTACATATCCTTCAACAGTTTCTTCAATCCATATAAATTGTCCCAAAGTTATAATGTAGTAGAACGATACACACCAAAAGTGAAGACAATCATTCACAATGTGTGAGGCACTGAATAAACAAAAAACCCTTGAGTGATAACATAACACAGAATGCTTCCCTTAGAACACAAATTAAAATAAGCCCATGCTAAATGTGGGCAACACTGAAGAAACAAGAGTGCAGGGTAAAAAAAAAATCCACTTTGTATTTTAAATTGTGCGTATCATTGAAAGAACACACCCGGTAAAAGCGATGTGCCTCACGAACAAATGTGCGTGTCACTGAGATGGCACGCGCAGGCACAGACAACCAGAATTATGCAAAAGGATTAGCTGTAAATAGTGTGCACGTCAATGAAATGACGAGCACATCGGTAAAAACAATGAGAGTTACCTACTCCAAACAAGTGTGCGTGTCACTGCGATGACATGCACAGGGGCAGACACCCAGGTTTGGGATTAGCAGGAAATAGTGTGTGTGACACTGAGATGACACGCGCAGGTGTAGATACCCATGTCTGAGATTAGCAGGAAATAGTGTGTGCGTCACTGAAACGATACGCACCGGCAAATAACTGAATGCCCCTCCCTATGTTCGTCTTAGGTGACCAATTGGAAATGCCAGCATAACATACAATGAAACACGAACACAGAGACTGATTCAACCATACAGAGCGAGTGATGCCATGACAAGTAAACCACTTGCTAAACGTGCCCGCTCAGAACCCTTGGTAAGAGGATATTTTTAAATTCACACAGGATATATTAGCACGCTCCTTAGTCATATGGATGTTTATACCAAGGGAGACACACTTGAGCGGCCTGCTGTTAGTTCAAACATGCGAGGCTGTTCCTCTTCGCTCGTGCTCCAGACAGCTGCTCACGCTCCGCTCCAGATCAGAGTCAACAGTACGCGCTCGAGCACCCTTCTTAAACTAGGTTCATTCACACTGATTTCAATCTTTTAATGGTCTCTATACATCCAAGCTTGTTAATTTTTGTACAATAAAGTCAAAAGGTATTCAGTCAAACAGCCCCTTGAAACAATTGCCCATATGTGGTCGGCACTCCTAACGTAATTTTAAAGTACAATTGAAACCACAGAGGTACGGACTTTTAATTATGGAGCACTAATGAACTGCCTCATCACACCGTTAAACTTCCTTAATTGGTTGTATTTCACCAGAAGGCTGCTTCCAAACAGCCAGAGTAATGTCCCAAACTCCATGTGTTGAGATCTTCCTCTAGACACTTTATGCCTGCTGAGTATGCCAGTGTGGTATTCTGGATGAAAGAAGGATTCAACCAGGTGGAGTAGAGATTAAACATTCAAGTTTATTCATTAGGGAAGAAGATCTCATCCAACAAGGACAGTAGCTGGACACTAACTGCCAAATCTGCCCCAGACTAATTTCAAGGCATGGCTTACCTATATTCCATCGACATACACAGCATTCCAAAAGGTTTAGGGAAAGGGAGGATGTCATTATATCACTGAGCACAGGCAGAACCAATGAAGATAGAAGTACTGCCAATGCCACAGTGTGCTTCTGGATTTAAAAAGCAGAGAAATTCCCCAGACCTTTGTTGTAACTGAGTTGCTGTGTCCGCTGCACGTTGGCGCCAGATTGCCTTTAAATCCCTAAAGGCGCTGAAATGCTACTTCCACCGCAACGCAAGATTTCCAAGTTGGCGGCCATCAGGGCACATCAGAAGAGCAAGGCGCATTCCAGCTCCATCCGCACAAGCAGAAAACTAGCTGCAAGCTGGGGATCTGGAGATGCTAATCGTGCAGTGCCTGGAGAGGTATGTGATCTGGAGACAAAGTGCAATGAGCATAAATAGCTTGGATTATATGCAGTGCAAACTCCTAGTTGCTCTAGCCCTGGCGATATCATCCCCCTTCCCCCATTTGCCCACACAGGAGCAGGAGGCAAAGAATTATTAAAAAGCATAAAAACTTAACAAGCCTTTAAAACTATATGACTGAAGGATCCGACCAGGCAGAGTAGAGATGAAACATTCAAGTTTATTCATTAGGAAAGAAGATCTTATCTAACAAGGACAGCAGCTATACACCAACTGCCAAATCTGCCCCAAACTAATTCCAAGGCATGACATACTGATATTCCATTGACATACACAGCATTCCAAAAGGCTTAGGGAAAGAGATGACATCATTATACCACTGAGCACGGGCAGAACAAATGAAGATAGAAGTACTGCCAAAGCCACCCACCACCCTTCCTTCATAAAGAAAACTATTTACTATAAAAATGCAGGCTGAAGAAACAAATCCACCAGAGACACAAAACGACAGAAGGAATGTGCTAAGATCATAAGAAAATGGCCTAAGCATAGTCCCTCAGATATGCAGGAAATCTCACAACCATGCTGGATCGTCTACTATCAGCCAAACCACTCTGTTTTCCATCATTCTCAGATCTAACACTGTCAGGGGAAGTAGGATCATTACTCGACCCTGCACAAAGATCATTCACAGACTTGGACACTCCTGAGTCCTGTTTAAAAATCGCAACTCTGTTGAGATGCCAAATTCGATGATCCTGCGTTCTTACCACATTACAAAAAATTGTAATTACTTGCTAAGTTTTCAAAAACAAAAGGATTCCCAGACAATCCTGGATGTTTTACCATCACCCAATCTCCCACTTTTACCTCCGTTTTTTTTACCGCTTTTCTATTACCAAATTTTTTTTTCTGTTAGCAGCCCTCAAATCTTCTCTCTCCTGCACCCCACTCTCATCTGATCCCTTCCCCTTAGATACTTCATACTTGTTTACCCAAGGCAGCTCAAGGAAAGTGTTGGGAAGCCTTCCATGAAACAGTTGAGATGGGGTCTTTAAGTTGTGCTGTGAGGTGTCAACCTGTACTCCTCCACTTTTTTTAGGACTTCCTTTCTCCAGTCTAAAGAGTTTGATTTGGCTAATGCAATGGTTTATTTAAATACCCTGTTGAATCTTTCAACCTTCCGATTAGATTTGGGATGATAAAGTGCACAGGTCTTGTGAATTAATCCTCTTGAGGACAAGAACTCTTCCATTTACTTGGAAGCAACATCACCTCATTTATAATAGGGGCAGTAGACAACCTCAGAAATGACACCATTTTCCAACACACATACCCATTCACACTCCTCATCCACCTCATCTTCATCTATCACCAGAAGGGGCTAATTAGGAGTGAGGTGCAATAACGCATCAGCTACACCGTTGTCTACACCTGGAATTTATTTCACAGCAAAACTGTATTCCTGTAACGCAATCATCCACTTAGTGATTCTGCTGGAAATTAAATCGAGACCTTTCTTGTTGAAGATTTCAAGCAAAGGTTTATGATCTGTTTGAATCTCAAAATTCCCACCCCACAAACAATTTTTCAACTTTCTAATAGCCCAGTAAATGGCAAGGGCTACACTCTCCACAACAGAACACCTGGATTCCCCATCTCTCAAGCTCTGTGACAAAAACATTATGGGCAGCATTCCATCAAGACCATGCTGATGCAATACTCCGCTCAGACCTCTTTCACTAGCATCAGTTGTTAGAATGGACTTGGTCTTCAGATCAAAACTTTTAAGACAAGGAGCAGCATTCATACACTCTTTAATGGTGGGAAATTCTTTCTCACACTGCTCTGACCAAACGAAGTCCACACCTCTCCCTAAAAGGTTCCTCATGCAAGCGGTCAATTCTGCAACGTTTGTAACAAACGTTTGTAACAAACTTAGCATAATATTCTACCATGCCTAGAAATTTCATTAATTCATCCTTATTAGAAGGGTAACTCATATTCTGAATGGTGGAAAGCAAATCACTCTTGGGTTTGATGCCTTCTCCAGTAATATTATGACCAAGATAATTAATAGAACCTGTGCAAAATTTGCACTTTTCAACCTTAATGGTTAGATTACATGCACACAGCTTTCCAAGCACCTCTTTCAAACGTACATCATGAACAAATTCATCTTTCCCCAAAATCAGGATGTCATCCTGATATATGCTGACATCATCAATGCCCTTAAGTACCTTCTCCATGACACGCTGAAAAACTGACGAGGCAGACACCAATCCAAATGGGCAACCTGATGAATCTAAATGATCCAAATGGAGTAATGAACGCTGTCTGATCCCTACAGGACTCCTCTAACTCAACCTGATGGTACATAGAGGTGAGGAAAATTGTACTAAATATTTTAGCCCCACCTAACAAAACCAACAACTCAGTAATATTCGGAAGAGGGCCCCTATCTACGATAACGTTCTTGTTCAATTGCCTCAAATCAATGCAAAGGCATAAGTCTCCATTAGATTTCTTGGCAGCAACCACAGGAGCAAGCCATTCCGTGCCCTCCACCTTTTCAATGATTCCATTACGTTTCAACTTAAGAATCTCATTCCCAAGTCCAATAGCAAATGGTACATTTTGAAGCTTACAACAGACTGGTTGAGTATCTTGCTTCAATCTGATTCTATGTTTATATCCTTTCTAACATCCCAAATCTTCCTTAAAAGCTTAGGAAATTCTCTCCTCAAAGCTGTGCTCAGCAGTCATATCCATTGCACATGCTCTTTCCTTGATTTGAATAGGAGGATCACTATTAGGGTCAAACATAGCTTCCAAATCACCCTGATGGACCAACTGATGATGCTATCACCTTTCTTAGATACATATGTTTTTCCAGATACCAGTCTGTTCTTCTATTCAATCAAACCAATTAAGTATCCATGCAACTTTATGGGTTCACCTCCATACGCAAATGGATTGATGTCAGGTTTAGTTAGCACATTTACGTTTTTCAATTTGGTACAAAAAAAATCATTTGAAATGATGGTGATCTTAGAATCGAACAGAACGCAGGTAGTTTCACCTTCCACCACAATAGTGTCAAACGGACAACACCTGTTGCTACCCAGACTTTCTATTTCCATAACAATTTGGCCACATTCAAAATCCTCTTTGCTAACGTCAGCACAATCATCATCATCCACATCAATCTTTTTGATTCTTGGTTCATATTTACTCCTACTCACTAATCAAAGTGCCGTTTCTTTTTGCACTTGCTACACATCTGACTTAATGCTGGAAATTTTTTATCATTTGCAATGTGACCTCCATTTTCACATCCATAACATTTACGTTCAACTACTTTTCCTTTTTGCAATTCTTTATCCTTTTGATTCTTTACCAGCAACTTTTTAAACCTCGATTTTACTACTTGTACCTTTATGTCTTTATTACACTCCTTTTTAATGAGCGCAAAACACTTCATTGAATGCTCAATCCTTTTTGCTACCCACAGGACTTCTTCAAGAGTTGGTTCATCTCGTATTCACAGTTCCTCCCTTACTTTTTCCATATTACACCCAAACATGAATTGGTCACGAATAAGTTCTTCTACTAAATTATCATATTTGCATGATGATGCAAGTTTCCTTAAGTACATTACATATCCTTCAACAGTTTCTTCAATCCATATAAATTGTCCCAAAGTTATAATGTAGTAGAACGATACACACCAAAAGTGAAGACAATCATTCACAATGTGTGAGGCACTGAATAAACAAAAAACCCTTGAGTGATAACATCACACAGTATGCTTCCCTTAGAACACAAATTAAAATAAGCCCATGCTAAATGTGGGCAACACTGAAGAAACAAGAGTGCAGGGTAAAAAAAAAATCCACTTTGTATTTTAAATTGTGCGTATCACTGACAGAACACACCCGGTAAAAGCGATGTGCCTCACGAACAAATGTGCGTGTCACTAAGATGGCACGCGCAGGCACAGACAACCAGAATTATGCAAAAGGATTAGCTGTAAATAGTGTGCACGTCAATGAAATGACGAGCACATCGGTACAAACAATGAGAGTCACCTACTCCAAACAAGTGTGTGTGTCACTGAGATGACATGCACAGGGGCAGACACCCAGGTTTGGGATTAGCAGGAAATAGTGTGTGTGACACTGAGATGACACGCGCAGGTGCAGATACCCATGTCTGAGATTAGCAGGAAATAGTGTGTGTGTCACTGAAACGATACGCACCGGCAAATAACTGAATGCCCCTCCCTATGTTCGTCTTAGGTGACCAATTGGAAATGCCGGCATAACATCCAATGAAACACGAAAACAGAGACTGATTCAACCATACAGAGCGAGTGATGCCATGACAAGTAAACCACTTGCTAAACGTGCCTGCTCAGAACCCTTGGTAAGAGGATATTTTTAAATTCACACAGGATATATTAGCACGCTCCTTAGTCGTATGGATGTTTATACCAAGGGAGACACACTTGAGCGGCCTGCTGTTAGTTCAAACATGCGAGGCTGTTCCTCTTCGCTCGTGCTCCAGACAGCTGCTCGCGCTCCGCTAAAGATCAGAGTCAACAGTACGCGCTCGAGCACCCTTCTTAAACTAGGTTCCTCCACACTGATTTCAATCTTTTAATGGTCTCTATACATCCAAGCTTGTTAATTTTTGTACAATAAAGTCAAAAGGTATTCAGTCAAACAGCCCCTTGAAACAATTGCCCATATGCGGTCGGCACTCCTAACGTAATTTTAAAGTACAATTGAAACCACAGAGGTAAGGACTTTTAATTATGGAGCACTAATGAACTGCCTAATCACACCGTTAAACTTCCTTAATTGGTTGTATTTCACCAGAAGGCTGCTTCCAAACTCAGCCTGAGTAATGTCCCAAACTCCATGTGTTGAGATCTTCCTCTAGACACTTTACGCCTGCTGAGTATGCCAGGTGGTATTCTGGATGAAAGAAGGATTCAACCAGGTGGAGTAGAGATTAAACATTCAAGTTTATTCATTAGGGAAGAAGATCTCATCCAACAAGGACAGTAGCTGGACACTAACTGCCAAATCTGCCCCAGACTAATTTCAAGGCATGGCTTACCTATATTCTATCGACATACACAGCATTCCAAAAGGTTTAGGGTAAGGGAGGATGTCATTATATCACTGAGCACAGGCAGAACCAATAAAGATAGAAGTACTGCCAATGCCACAATGTGCTTCTGGATTTAAAAAGCAGAGAAATTCCCCAGACCTTTGTTGTAACTGAGCTGCTGTGTCCGCTGCACGTTGGCGCCAGATTTCCTTTAAATCCCTAAAGGCGCTGAAATGCTACTTCCACCGCAACGCAAGATTTCCAAGTTGGCGGCCATCAGGGCACATCAGAAGAGCAAGGCGCATTCCAGCTCCATCCGCACAAGCAGAAAACTAGCTGCAAGCTGGGGATCTGGAGATGCTAATCGTGCAGTGCCTGGAGAGGTATGTGATCTGGAGACAAAGTGCGATGAGCATAAATAGCTTGTATTATATGCAGTGCAAACTCCTAGTTGCTCTAGCCCTGGCGATATCACCCCCCCCCCCTTCCCCCATTTGCCCACACAGGAGCAGGAGGCAAAGAATTTAAAAAAGCATAAAAACTTAACAAGCCTTTAAAGCTATATGACTAAGTTGATGAGTGAAGCAACCCCCTGTAAGCTCCTGTAAGATGGGTGCATCTGGATTTAAAAAGCAGAGATATTGCGCATGTCAGGCATGCGTTGAACGCGGCTCTGCCGGCTGCAGAAGACCTACCCGAGGCGTCACCTCTTGAGGACAGAATTTTAGATGGTCATTTCCCTGATTTATAAGAAGCTGATTAATCATAGGGCGGATCTCCTGGTGGAATTGAGGGATAAATGGTTGCAAGATGGTGTTGAATTAGATGATGTGTCCTCACCGAAGGAAGTTGCAATCCCAGCACGATTGAGACTTGTTCAGTTAAAAATACTGCACAGGGTTTATGTCACAGGGCCCGCTTGGTTCGGATGGGGCTGTCTGATACAGGTTTGTGCAAACGGGGGTGTGATCTTGTGGGTACATTCCTCCATATCCTGTGGGAATGTCGGTATATAACCGAGTATTGGAGTGGAATACATGATAATATGCAGGAGGTTTTGGGGGTGGCGATATTGCCAGAGGCGTTAAGATGCCTCCTTAATATTTGGGAACCTACTGATCTCAACTCAGCACAGACTAAATGGGCACCACTGGGTGATATGATAGCGAAATCAATATAGCTCAGCGGTGGGGATTTGAGAGGCCACCCACCCTTGGAGAATGGAAAGAGGACATGGATTGGTGTATGTTTCGTGAAAAGACTGTTTATTTGGCGAGGGGCCGCCCTCATAAGTGGGCATCAGTGTGGGGTCTGTGGAACCGCTACGGGGGGAAATTTGTGTTCCACTTGTAAATTCTCCCGTTGATGTTCCCGCCTCCCCGTGATTGTTGCATATTTTTGTACCCTGTGCCTTGTTCCCCCCCTCCCTCTCCTTCTCTCTCCGATGTGATGTGGTGCTATATTGGAGAGCGTCTCCTCTGTATTATGCCTCTATTTTTGATGCCTTGTTTTAAATAAAAAGCAATATATAAAAAAAAAGCAGAGATATTCTCCATTTCTTGGTTGTAACTGATCTGCTGTGTCCGCTGCGCGTTGGATGTCAGACTGCCTTCACATTCCAAAAGGCACCGAAAAGCTACTTCCGCTGCACTGCAAGCCGTCCAAGAGCAAGGCGCTTTCCAGCCCCCTCTGCACAAAAGGAAAACCAGCGGCAGACCAGGGATCTAGAGTTGCTAATCGTGGAGTGTCAGGAGAGGTATGGGGTCTGGAGACAAAGTGCAATGAGCATAAATAGCCTGTATTGTAAGCAGTGCAAGCTCCTAGTTGCCCTAGCGCTGGGGATATCACCCCCCCTTCCCCCAACTGCCCACACAGGAGTCGGAAGCAAAGAATTAAAAAAAGCATTAAAAGTTAAGGAGTCTTTAAAACCATATGACTATGTTGATGAGTGAAACGACCCCCTGTAAGCTCCTGTAAGTGAGGTGCATCCAGATTTAAAAAGCAAAGAAATTCCCTAGATCTTGTGGGCATAATATCAATAACGGCATTAAAATTATTGCTGCTTTAGCGGCAGGAAACTGCCGCTAAAGCAGCGATAATGGGCTTCATAATATGCCCTTGAGAATTTCCATAGAAGCCCATGTTCACACCAGAACATGGGCTTCTATGGGAATTCTCAAGGGCATATTATCAAGCCCATTATCGCCGCTTCGATCATTTTAACGCCGTACTTGATAATATGCCTCTTGGTTGTAACTGACCAGCCATGTTTAGACGCTTTCTGGCCCAGCTGTCGCATGACCGCTGCTCCAAAGATGCATGCTGTTAGAAGTCTAGCTGACGGACTAATACACTTAAGATCCCACTAGTTCAAAGGATAAGTAATAGTCAAGCATAGCAAGTTGTTACAGATGCATTGTTTAAGTGACTAAAATGCAACATCTCTGAAATTTTAGATGGTGTGAGACGCGAATGCCACATCAAAAATAACAACCTGCTCATAAAAAGGCTTTAAATTCAAACCAGAAGCAAGCATACAAATTGGATCACTTCAAATGAATACGTAATGGTGGCCTTTTAAATGTTCACTTGTGCGATTAAAATGTAATTTGTATGCTTTAAAAAAAAAGCAATTAAAATGGCAACATTGTTACAGGAAAGAAACTGTCAGCCGACAAAAGTTGATACATGACACAATCACTTTAAATACACACCGCAGCCTTGGCTTGCTTCAATATGTCGACGGACAAGAGCAAGTAACTTTCAATTTGTAACAAGTTACAAAGTATAACTTAAGAAGAAAATTTCGAATGACATTGTGCTTTTTCCTGAAAGTTAGGGACTGCAAAATGAAAGCCTGCCGATACAACAACCGGAAGAAATCAAAGGCCATTGCGCTTTCTACACGCTTCAGTGAAGAATAGGAAAACGGTGCCCATGTTAAGACAAAGCACCAATAAATCATGTAAGTCGCATTTCCACAAAGGAATAAATGTCAAAAAGTTTCAATCCGACTGAAGCTGGACTGTAACCGTTAGTTTTTCTTTTTCTTTGTTTTTGGCTTAACAGTCTTGTTAAAAAAACTGACACATTTGGAACAAACATTTAAAAAGGTAAAACTCAGAGTGACTCAGAGGGCGGTAGTTATATCAAATTTCCCCACATAACTGATGAAAAATGTATTTAATTAATTTATTTTTTAACAGTTATACCCAGTCCTTGGTCCTGAGGAGACCCCAAAACTACTGGGCTCGAAGAATGTCGACATCACTTATTAGGGAGTTGTCTGATTTTCCTTTTTGTGCAGGCAACCTTTTAGAAAATAGGTGCCTTGTTTTGGTTTAACTAATAAAGTGTTACAGCCCCTGTTGATGCTTCATTGTAGGAGTATGGACAATTGAGATTAATAAGAAACTCCTAATGTTCAGAAAGTTTTTAACTGGTACATTTTATATTTGTCACAAATTGTTTGTAATTTATCATTTACACTTGTTGATGCAATATTGAAATAAGATGTGGGTTGTTGAAGTTTCTTATATTGAGTGATGGTTATATTTTCCAATGCATATGATTAGATATGCAAAATGTGTAAAGAAACAATGTTGAAGATAAACATCGGAAAGAGAATGTGGTCATGGTAATTACATTTCTTGATCACAAAATAATAATCTTTTGTGTTTGTGAAATTGTTTCTAACAAGGTAGATTGTTGTATTTTGTTGATTTAAATGTATTCTAACTTTGCTGAATAGACAGACCCAACCCCTTGGTGTATATACTTTCTAAAAGTGGCCTTCCTAAAATACTAATAGTAAATCTATCTTTACTAGCAACGAGGATTTATCATCACTATTCCAAATATATAAAACCTGACAAAGTTACACCTTTCTAATCAAGAATTACAGCTTAATGGAGTATTAAGGAATTCCCAATGTTAACTTATGAGCGGAGTAGGGCTCACATTATGTAGTAATGTAGTTCAGGTAGCTGAGGTGTAGTTTGTAGATTAATTATTACGTTTTAGTTGCAGGTTGGTAATCCATGTGCAGCAGCCACAACAGGAGTAGCTTGCCTGCTGCTCAACCCATACATCAACTGTTACACTTCCCCTCACAAGCACCCAAACATTCCATTCATTATCACCACTCCAACATTCCATGCAGCACATTACACAGGCTGAGCAGCAAGAGCCAAAGCAACTGGGGAGAAGCATAAATACATTTACAAGATACTTCACAGTACTTTGTCACTATCAGGACATACACAACTCAAAAGTACATGTCCTACTTTATACATACACAGCACTCTGCCATATGGGCTTCCTAAGGCCTACCGTAAGGTTGATGTATGTGTAATAACTAGGGAGTTTCAGGATTGGCAAGGGGTTTCAAATGCCAAGCCGAAGTGGCATTGAACTGCACACGCAAGTCCTGCAGTGGCATGTCTGAGACAGGTTTGAAAGGCTACTTGTGTGGGTGGCAGAAACAGTGCTGCAGCCCTACTGTTAGCATTTAATTCACAGGCCCTGCAAATATGGTATGCCACTTTACAAGGGACTTACAAGTAATTAAAATATGCCAATTGTGTATACACCAATGTTACCATGTTGAGGGGAGAAGCATATGCACTTTAGCACTGGTCAGCAGTGGTAAAGTTCTCAGAGTTCTAAGGCTAACAAAAAGATACAGCAAAAAGGATATAAGCAGACAAAAAGGTCTGGGGGAACACAACCCTAAGGATGACAGGTCTAACAGCCTACCGATTTTACAAATTTCTTACGCACGTGGGCAGTACAGGTTCCCAATTATCACTTACATCAAAGACTACACCCAAGTAAGAGAATCCCTGGGTCAGAGCAACAGGATGGCCTCATAAAGATATACCCTGCATCTTATGTTGCTTGGGATTACAAGCATTATAAAGGTTTTCATTTGTTTGCTGACCAGGCCAAGTGACCCCATACACATAACAAATTCTTGAAATGAAACATTAAGACCATTGGGGGGGGGGGTAAAACAGGGTCATTTGCATAAAGTAAAATTAGGATCTTTTTCCTTCCAATTAAGGGGGCATCTGAGACTTAGACAGGGCTGTGCCTAAACCATTATTATATAGAAGAAACAAATACTGTATAGTTTCTGACCTGTGTTATTTATTCCAGGTTTTAACTGTGCACTTCTGGAAGGCTTGAAAACCATTAAACAATAGAGGAAAATAAAGGATCTTACAATGGTTTTATCCTCATTGTTAGGTATACATCTCTATATTGCCCCTACTTCAACACCTGAAGACTACGCCACTTCCACCACATCAAGAAGCATCACATTGTTTAATGTAAATTATTTAAAGTTAGGGTAATTTAATTAGAAAAACAGGGTACAGGGAAATTGATCAAATAAATAAATATAGAGGTTTGGGGGTAATGAAATCTCCCACATCTGAAATTGTGTAATACCCTGTGATATAATGAAGGTGAAGTTTGGGTCAGGAGATTTAGTGTCAGGTGATAATGTAACACACAACCCACAGTTCAATAGCCAGCTTGTAGACATTACAAGATCAATGGTTTTACAACTTAAATGTTTCTTTGGAAGATCTGACATTGGTGTGTATTGTTTTACCTAAACAGCGATAAAGACCTTTCGATTTATTTAATTGCTTTTGAATTATCACCAATAAATAGTCTACATTATATCATTTAGACTTAAAGGGAACTCAATTGACATTATGGTATTTTCTTGCAACTGTACTGCAGAGATCTCTGGTAGAAGGACAGCACCCTGTAATAAGCATTCCCCTGGGGGTGAGCACGGTTTTCATTCAAAGCTTGTGAAATATATACCATCTGAACCTAGTACAGCGCACATTAAGAGGACGCCTGTTGCCATAAAGCTGATCAATCATCTTGCCCTTCGGTAAAGCAGTCAGGGCAATGGGAGGAAAGATGAATCTCTTCTTACGGAGGATGCACAGCATTTACGCTACAATTTCTCAGCAATGATTGGACATTTGGAGTTTATAGCTCTTTCAGAAAGCCAAGGCAGATCATTTCTTTTCGAATATGTAGTTCTGTGTCTACACGTAGACCTTCTCATCTGATACATATGAAGTGAAATTAGGCCAGCAGCAGGAAACCTCTTCTGCGAAATACTGCTGGTTTGGTGAGGGAATTGGTGCACATCTAAATAGCCTTGTTACTACTACACCTGCGTGTATTCAAGACATTTGGTAAAAGGCACGAAAGACCATGTCACTTCCAGCTCTCATTGGGTGGAAGGAATAATACAGAGATGCAGAAATATCCATCTGCAAAATAAAATGGTTTGAAGGAAGTGGAAAAGAGTGAACACAGAGAAAGGCAGGAATCAGAGGCCATATGTACCGATTCTAAAATACCGAATTTTACCGATTTGTTATTTCAGAACCGGTAAATGGTATGTAGCTAAAAATTCAGTAAATATTACGATTCTGTAATATTGGGTATTACCGAATCGGTATTTACCAATTCGGTAATTGGAGGCCCATAGGAATGAATCGGAAGCCATTCACTATTACCGATTCGGTAAATACTGAATCGGTAACAGGGGGATCACATTCAAGGGTGGCAGGGTGTTATGTTATGTTATGTTATGTTATGCACATTTGTATTGCGCACAGCTGCCCCAGTTAAGGGGCGTCCTGGCGCATGGCAGGAAATTTGCAACAGTTACCAGAAACACAACACAGATAAAAAGGGCATTTATTTAAAAAGGAAAGTTTTCAACGCTTTGCGGAAAGCCAAAAGATCATCTAAAAGCCGCCAGTCCGCTGGGAGGGAATCCCAAAGCTCAGCCGCCTTGACCCGGAAAGAACAGCCACCAACCCGACACAACCTGTATCGGGGGACCACGGCAAGAGCTTGACCTCCGGATCTCAGAGAGCGGGAGGGAACATACCACGACAGAAGATCAGCAAGAATTGGCGGACCTACTCCCCTTAAGATCTTAAACGCCAAACACAGCACCTTAAACTGGATGCGTGATTTGATGGGGAGCCAGTGCAGTGATCTCAGAACACCCGAGACAGAGCTCGTTCGGGGTAGGCCAACAATGGCTCTCGCCGCGGCGTTCTGCACGCGTTGGAGGCGGGTAGTCTCAGCCACGTTGGTCCCTACCAGGAGAGAGCTCGCATAGTCCAGGCAAGATAATACCGTGGCCTGGACTATCAGCTGCCTGGTGCCACGGTCAAAGAACTTCAAAATGGGCCACAGCGACCGCAAGATGCCAAAACAGCAGGCCGCGATTTTCTTCGAATGGCCCTCAAAACTAAGAGCAGGGTCCATCCAAACTCCCAAATTCTTTAGTTCAGTGACCGGGAGAGGGGCTGGCCCCAGTTCAACGGGCCACCACTTGTCCCCCCACAGTTCGGCCCTCCTACCGACGATCATGATCTCTGTTTTCTTAGCGTTGAGCTGGAGACAGTTGTTCTTCATCCAGCTTGCCACCTCCCTAAGTCCACTCTGAAACCTGGGGGCATCCCGGTCCGCATCCCCGCTGATCGTAACCGCTAGCTGAGTATCGTCAGCATACGAGACCATGGTCATGTCCCATTGCTTGACGATCTCAGCCAGCGGTCTCACGTAAAGATTGAACAACGTGGGACTCAGCGAGGAGCCTTGCGGGACCCCCTGTCTCAGAGGATGGAATTGGGACTGGAACGGAGGCAAGGCAACGCTAAAGAAACGATCGTTCAGGAAGGAGCGAAACCACTGGAGGGCAGAACCACCCAGCCCGATCTCCTCCAGGCGATGCAACAGGATAGGATGGGACACAGTGTCGAACGCGGCGCTCAGGTCTAATAAAACGAGCGCCGCTGTCTGCCCCGCATCCATCACTGTGCGAAGGTGTTCAGCCATGGAGAGAAGGGCGGTCTCCGTGCTGTGGCCAGCATGGAAGCCGTTTTGGGTGGGGTCCAAGATATTAACCTGGGTGAGGTGGGCCGAAAGAACTTTGTTGACATGGGCCTCCATTACTTTGGCGGGCCAGGGAAGCAAAGAGATAGGCCGATAATTTTCGGGCTTACCTGGGTCTAATGAGGGTTTCTTTAGAATGGGAGAAACCACCGCCCGCTTCCAACTAAGGGGAACCGTGCCCGACTCCAGCGAGATGTTGATCACGGAGTGTACCACGGTCCGACCCAAGAACGACTCATCTCTAAAGAGAGCTGAACTAAGAGGGTCAGCGGGGGACCCAGATTTCACCTGCTTTGCCAAGATGTCAAACCCTTCAGATGTCAACAAGGGAAGCGCGTGCAAGGCAGTATCTCCATAGATGATAATTGGAGACTCCACTGGGGGCCCTGTAGATGGAAAGGTCTTGTAGATATTTTGGACCTTATCCTGAAAAAACTCCACGAGGGCCTCACAGTGCGCGGTAGAGCCAATCGTCGGGGCACCGGGGCGTTTAGCTAGAAGATCCTTCATCAGTTTGAAAATAGTTTTCGAGGGATTAGAGCTGTTGCCAACTTCGGCGGCGTAGAAGGTTGCCCGAGCACGGCACACAGCCCGATGGTACAATTTGACAGAGGCGAGATAGATAGCTTTTTTCCCCATATCATACGCCTTCCGCCAAGCCCTCTCTGCACGCCTACAGTTACCCTTGAGTGCACGTAGGGCGCCATCGTACCACGGGCTAGATTCTCTAGCACTGGTCTTACAGGCGGTAAGAGGAATAAGCGCATCTTCTAGCGCCTTAGAGATCCAAGCGCAGAACCCATCGTAGCCTGAATCAACAGTTACAAACGGATCCAATGGCTCTGCAGCGAGGACACGGTGCAGATCCTCCAACCGTAATTTACCCCAATGCCGCCTTACGACCAGTTTAGCAGGAGGAATAATAATCCTACCTGGAAGGGGGGTACTGATGGCAACCAAAGAATGGTCAGTCCAGCCAAGGGGCGAGACGGCAGTGACAGAAGCATCTGCCAAGTTGGTGAAAAAGGGATCTAGCGTGTGGCCACCGGTGTGAGTGGGCAGTTGAACAAGTTGCATCAACTGTAAGGCCTCCAAATCCGCGAGGATGCCACTAACCACGGGTAAGTTGGGTCTATCGAAGTGGAGGTTAAGGTCCCCCAAGATAGAAAAATTGGGACAACCTACCACCAAGGAGCTGACCATGTCAGGAAAAGCAGCGCGAAACGCCGCCTGGCTCCCTGGGGGGCGATAGACCACCATCCCCGAGAGTGAAAAATGTGGGGTGACAAGAATCTTAAACACCTCACTTTCACATCCCGCAATAGTCAGTGCAGACCAGCTGCAAGTAAGCAGGTTCTGATGTGATTTTTACTTTTAGCGCGCTGCATCTCAGCGCTGTATTTTAACTCTTGCTTGCATTTACTAGCGGGTAATTTTTCCTTTGGACTGCTGCTTTGCCTGGGGAAGGGATTCCCATTTTACCTCTTACCTGCATTTAAAAAGTATATCGCACCGCCGCTTTGGCGGGTCCGGGTCCCGAGGGTGGCATATCCTTTCAGCTTTGGCCGCCATTTTGGATTGGGTCATCGGCGCTTTTGGCGGGCGCCATCTTTGAGCGTACTGACGCTCGCTTTGGTCCAGGGGACGCCTATTTAAGGCAGACTCATTGTCTCTGACGGCGGTCAGGTTCTGATGTGATTTTTACTTTTAGCGCGCTGCATCTCAGCGCTGTATTTTAACTCTTGCTTGCATTTACTAGCGGGTAATTTTTCCTTTGGACTGCTGCTTTGCCTGGGGAAGGGATTCCCATTTTACCTCTTACCTGCATTTAAAAAGTATATCGCACCGCCGCTTTGGCGGGTCCGGGTCCCGAGGGTGGCATATCCTTTCAGCTTTGGCCGCCATTTTGGATTGGGTCATCGGCGCTTTTGGCGGGCGCCATCTTTGAGCGTACTGACGCTCGCTTTTGTCCAGGGGACGCCTATTTAAAGTCGTCCTCTCCGTGCAGCGGAAACGCGCAGTGGGACGCCGTCGCTTAGCCGGAGTCGTGCCTGAGTCCTGCCCGTCTGCGCCCGTCCGCGCCAAGGATGCGCAGGACTCGGGCCAGGCCCTGCTGGTGCGGCGTGCGGGCGGTCTTTTTCAGTCATGTTGATATATTCCAGTGACACTCTGCGAGACTTGGGACGACGGACTGCTAGGTGTAGTATACCCCTTTCACATCTGTTAGTTGGTCCTTACCATTGTGCCGGCTGTCTGTGGTCTTTAGAGCGAGCTACTTCCATCGCATCCACGCATTCGGTGGCTGCCGCCCGCAGTAACCGTCCTGAGAATGCCCTCCGCATTTTTAGTCTCAACGCCAGGTCTCTGGTGTCGCACTATCAGGCCGTATTCGACCTGTTGCAGGACGAAGGCCCGGACATCGTGGCCATCACTGAGACATGGCTGAAAGACGAGGACGCGGCCATTATTAATCTGGCATTCCCCTCGGACTATACAGTCTTCACCCTTAATCGATCCACCAGGGGTGGGGGAATTGCCTTGGCTACTCGTTCTAGTTTTACATTGACACAATGTTGCACCCCTGAATTGGGCATGTGTGCACATGTGGCACACATACATGCCCTAGGGGATGTATATCTGCCACATGGCACTGTTGAAAAAGCACAAAATAGCTTTTTCAAAGGTTTTCGATATTTACTACCAACTTGTAGTTGGTGGTAAATAGCGAGTCCTTAATGCACATAAGCACTCTTAAATGTGCTTCCTACATACCCGATTCGGTAAATAATGATTAGGTAAATACAGATTCGTAAATACCGATTCTGTATTTACAGAATCATCACCTACATTGAAAATGGCTCAATACCGGTCAGTAAGCCTGAAATTTAACGAATTTCGGGTTTACCGACCAGTAATGAGCCACATACATCGGGCCCCATGTAAGGAGGAAACCGACCTTGCAGACAAGGGATCTCCTATTTCAGTAGATGTCTCCCTGAACTCATATCCTCAAATCGCAAATCGTTTTGGGCCTCACCTCTCTGACAAGTACGCTGATAAGCAGTGTCTTCTTAAGGATTTGGGGGGGGGGGAACTGGGCAAGACACCTTATGGGGCCCCTGTAAAGAAAAAACGGTGAATTTCACTGTCCTGCTAAGACACCACGAGTCCAAACAATTCTAAATATGTAAACTAATCAGGGCACACATAAAATATTTGAAATATGTCTTGCTCGGTACTCCCAAAATGTCTAAGATTGACACTGGTGAGAGGGGGATCGAGCTATAGGTAGAGGTAGTCATAGATGAAGAGGGGTTTAGATGGAGAAATGCCCCGGTTACTTACCGGTAATCTTCATTACTCCGAGTATAGTCTTCCTCGCCACATGACTAACATAGTGAGCTTCAGCTCCACGACAGAACCCTCCAAAGTAAAAAAAGCCTCCCATCCCCTCCCAACATGGCCGACCAGTCACCCTTGACCTCTATAAGAGGCGGGCCGGCCCAACCAACAGCCTGAACCACCAAGCAAACAATGAAGCCGATAGCCAGACAGGGAGGGGGGGAGGGAACTCATGTGGCGAGGAAGACTATACTCGGAGTAATGAAGATTACCGGTAAGTAACCGGGGCATTACCTCCTCGTTAGTCTTCCTCGCCACATGACTAACATAGTGAGCAAATACCCAAGCCAAAAGGCTTCATTGACCACAAGAAAAACAACACCACACGGTGAAGTAGAAAACCAACACAAGGTTTATTCAGTACAAAAGAAAGAAAACAGGAATAACAGCAAACCTGAATCCAGAAACAAAAAAGGACCATCAAGGAGCCACCGCCCCAGCACTCAGAAAGGCCCCAGCAAATACCCCAGGAACAGAACCACCCAGGACAACACGATAATGTTCCATGAACATGTGGGGGGATGACCACGTCGCCGCCCGACAAATCTCCTCAGTGGAGACACCCTTGAAGGAGGCCCAGGACACAGACACACTCCGAGTGGAACGACCCTGGACCCCCACCGGAACAACCGAACCCAGAGAAGCATAGGCAAGGAGGATAGCCTGCTTAAGCCAGCGACTCAAGGTGGAAAGAGAGGGCTTGTGGCCAGAATGAACGGGACCGAAATTCACGAACAGGCTATCACACCGGGAAAGGGAAGACGTGCGCTCAAGGTAAACCAAAACAGCACGCCGGACATCCAGCAAGGACAGGGAAGGATCCGCGTCGGGAGGGAAAGAGGGCAACGACACCTCCCGAGACCGGTTCACCAAGGAAGGAACCTTGGGAAGAAAACGGGGGTCATGACGGAGAACCAGCCGGTCAGGCAAAACCCGCAAGAAGGGAGGAGAGCGGAGGAACGAACCCAGCTCGCCCATCCGACCGGCAGACACAATGGCAACCAGGAAAATCACCTTAAAGGTGAGAAACCTCAGAGCCACCGAAGATAGGGGTTCAAAGGGGGGACCCTGAAGGGCCTGCAGAACAAGGGGAAGATCCCAAGGAGGAGACAGGCAGAGCGCCCGAGGGCAACGGAGAAAACAACTCCGGAGCAAACGAGCCACCAGGGAATCCAGCCCATCGAAATCCGGACTGCGGAAGGCCCGTGAGGCCGCCCACTGTGCCCTCAGGGACGAAGGGGCCAAACCCAAGGAAAACCCTTCAGCAAGAAAATCCAAGACCCGCAAGGGATCCACGGAGGCGGGATCAGCACCCTGCAGACCGCACCAACGCGAGAAGGAAGACCAATGTCGGGCATAGGAGGACAAAGTGGAAGACCTGCGAGAGCCCTGCAGCAAATCCACCACCCCCGAAGAGCAACCACGGGAAAGCAACGTCACCCGCTCAAGAGCCAGGCCTGCAGATGGAGCCGGCGCAACACCGACCCCGGTAGCGGGGGGCCCATCAAAGGAAAAGGAAGATCCGGGATCGGCCAGCAGGCCTGAACCGCCAGTTCGCAAAGAAGAGGGTACCAGGGGCGGCGAACCCAGCCGGGAACCACCAGAAGCACCCTGGCCCTGTCCAATCGAATCTTGCAGAGGACCCGAGGGACCAGGGGGAAGGGGGGAAATGCGTACAGGAGACCGGAGGGCCAAGGGAACGACAGGGCATCCACACGCCATACCCCCGGAACCGGAAGGAGAGAGCAGAACCTGGGCAGGAGGGCCGACTCCCCGTCCGCGAACAGATCCACCAGAGGCAGACCGAAGCGAGACACCAGGCGGCGAAACACCACCGGAGACAGGGAGAGACAGGACAAAGACGGAAAGACTCAGACGATCCGCCTCCACGTTGTCGGACCCCGGGAGATAGACAGCCCGAAGGGACAGGACCGACGACTCCGCCCAAGACAACAACTCCTGAGTCAGCAACCAAAGGGAGCGAACCTTGCACCCCCCCTGGTGGTTGACATAGCTCCTTACAACCTGGTTGTCCGTCCGGACCAAGACATGGTGACCCTGGAGAGAAGGAGCAAAATGAAGGCAGGCCAGGAGGACCACCTTCAACTCCCGATAGTTCGAGGAGCAGCGTGACTGGAGGAGATCCCAACGACCCTGAACCGGCCCCGAGCCCAAGGTCGCCCCCCAGCCGAGGAGACTGGCATCGGTCGTGACCACCCGGGAAGGGGAAATCAAGAAGGGAAGACCCTCGGAGAGGTGAGACTCCACCAACCACCAACCCAACTCCGAACGAAGCTGAGGGGAGACCGGGACCAGGAAATCGTAATCCTCCGAGCGGGGATCCCAGAGGGAAAGCAGATGGTTGACCAAGGGATAAAGGTGGAGGCGAGCCCAGGGGAGAACATTGATGGTCGCCGACATCAGGCCCTGAACCCTCAGCCAAAGACGAACAGGAGCGGATCCCCGAGCCAGAAGGGACCCCAGATCTCGCCACAAAGTGTCCCGGCGACCCAGAGGCAAGAACACTTTCCCCAGCACCATGTCCAGCCGACCCCCAATGAAGGTCAAGTCCTGAGTGGGGGACAGATGGGACTTCCGCTCGTTGATCAGGAATCCGTGGGTGGAGAGGACTTCGCAGACCCGTCCGACGTGCAGCATCCCCTTGGAAAAAGAAGAGGCAGAGATTAACCAATCGTCCAGGTAAGGAAAAACCCGGATCCCCTCCTGGTGAAGAATACCCACCAGGGGAGCCAGGACTTTAGTAAACACCCTTTGGGGCAGATGACAAGCCAAATGGAAGTACCTGGAACTGATAGTGGGAACCCCCAACGCAGAACCGGAGGAAGGACTGGGAAACCGGATGGACCGGGACATGGAGGTAGGCGTCGAGGAGATCCAGAGAAGCCACCACCTCTCCCTGAACCAGAAGAGGCAGAATTTCCTGCAGAGAGATCATCTTGAATTTAGTATGCGGAATGTAAGAATTCAACCACTTCAAATCCAAAACTGGCCGGAAATCCCCAGAAACCTTCCTTACCAGAAAAAGGATGGAGTAGACGCCCGAACCCCTCTGAGAAGGCGGGACCGGGCGGATGGCCCGTTTGGCAAGCAAGTCCTGAACTCCGGTCAGCAAGGCCCGTCTCTTGACCAGGGAGGAAGGCAGGGGAGTAGCGAGGAAAAAATCCGGAGGAGGGGAAGAGAAGACGATGGAAAAACCCTCCTTCACAATCCGAAGAGCCCAAAGATCTGAGACAGACTCCTCCCAGGCCGGGATGAAATGGCGGAGACGGCCCCCCACGGGGAACACCCCGGAGGGAGACGGCCGAAAGTCAGGATTTAGGGGTGGAAGAGGAAGCGGCAGCTGCAGGCTGAGACCGGGATTTGTTGAAGAACGGGGCGCCCCGGCCGCGACCCTTCCCTCGAAAGGGCGCGCTGCCCTTACCCCTGGATGAAGAGGAGAAAACACGGCAGCGACCAGGGAAGCGGGCCCCAGATGTCTTGATGGGAGCCAGCAACTTGCGGTCCTCAGCAGATTTCTTAATCATAACCTCCAGAGGAGGGCCAAACAACTTAGCCCCAGAAAACGGAATCTTCATGAGCAAAGCCTTCTGGGCCGCCTCTGACTTCCAATGCCGAAGCCAGATCTGACGCCGAGCCTGTATCGCAGCACCCCCAGCGGCAGCCGCCGCACCCAGAGTGTCAAAGGAGATGTCCGACAGGAGGCGCGTCTGCTGTTCCATTAAGGCAAGGGTCGGGACAACATCAGCCCCCCGATCCAGGAGCTCACCCAGCGATTGGAAGTCCTTCAACAAAGACTGCACCGTGCAAGACAAATAGGCCGAGGCCCTGATGGAGAAATTAGCCGCAGCATAAGAACGCTTAGCAGCAGCTTCTACACGCTTGTCCACAGGGTCAGAAGGGGAGGCGTCCTCCGAAATGATCGAACCCTGGGAAGACAGCCCAACCACCAGAGAGTCCACCTTCACCGCCGGAGGGAAGTCCTTAGAGAACTCATCAATAGCGTAACGCTTAGCCAGATACCGGGGGAAGGACTGCTTATCCACATCCAACCACTCCCCCTCGATGACCTTCTTGATGGACGCATGCAGAGGAAGGGAATCCGGAGCCTTGCGCCGATACTGGACAAAGAAATCCTCGGAAACATCCTCCGCCGCAGGAGGAGGGAAGGCTAAGTTATCCTTGATGTGGGAAAGAACATCACGAAGCTCTTGACCCTGGATGTAACGGCCATGGAGATCTTCCTCCTCCCCCTCCGCATCAGAGACAGGAGTGGGGTCCCTGCGAGGACGCTTCGGCGAGGAAGGGCCCTGGGCATCACGCTGCGCAAGGGCATCAGCCACCGCCGACTGAATCATCAATTGCAGGGACTGCGCAGAAAAAGGCAAAGCAGACAAGGAGTCAGCAACCGACTCCGCCGTGACAGAATCCTGATCCATAATGCGTGAGCAAACACCACCAGCAGAAGAAAGCGGAGAAACTCAAGGGCACCCAGGCGCAGGAAGAAAATATATATAGCCAGAAGGGGAGGCGTCCAAAGACACAGCTGACGGCAGTAAACCCCACACGCAGCACCTGGAGCGAAACCCCGCCCCCAAAAGGTGGGCCGCGCCTCGGGCCAATCACAGCGCGGCACAGAGCCGTGGGCCGAAGGCTTGAAAACCCCCTGAAAGGCGGCAGCGTCCAGCACCGCAAAACGCAACCCCCGGAGCGGCCAAGCGACCAGGACGGCCGGCAAAGGTAAGCGCGCAAGCCCCCCTTCACCCGGCACGCATAGGCGCGAGGCCGGGAGTAGCGGTGAAAAAGAATGCAAAAAATGCACCAAGAAGCGCCCTGAAGCCCTGAGCGGGGCAGCGGCCACGGGGATTACCGGGGAAAAATCAAAACAGCAGGGCGCCTGATGCGTCCCCGAACCCAGGGACGCGCAGGCATGAAGCGGCACACAGTGGACAACACAGCCGGTCCCGCGGCCCACCGTTTGAAAAGAAAAACGGCGGCCGCCAAAGTGCAAGTGACCGGAGCCCTACTAGGAGCCTGCGCCGGTCCACAGAGCCCGAAAAACGGGCGAGGACCACAAAAAAAAAAAAAACGACCGGGAAAAAGGAAGGAGTGAACACCCAACATCCCCGGCCGCCCCTCCCCCCCCCCCTAGACCCCTGGCACGCTAAAGCAGCACCTAACCGGCCCCACAGGACCGGGGGAAGGAAGAGGGGGGGGGGGAATGAAGTCCTAGGTCCCAGGGTCCGCTAAGGCAGGACCTCCAACCCAAAACCCATGGACCAGCTAGAGCAGGTCCAACTTACCTGTACAGCGCCTCTGGAGAGAATCGCGCAGAACCAAAAAAACAGGCTGTTGGTTGGGCCGGCCCGCCTCTTATAGAGGTCAAGGGTGACTGGTCGGCCATGTTGGGAGGGGATGGGAGGCTTTTTTTACTTTGGAGGGTTCTGTCGTGGAGCTGAAGCTCACTATGTTAGTCATGTGGCGAGGAAGACTAACGAGGAGGTAATGGAATAGACAGAGGTCAAGTTGGGGGCCCTGGGCTATTGCCCACTTTGTGCATGCGTTAAAACGTCTTGATACAGGTATGTCGATGATGGGAACATATTTTCTGCTCTAGCATCGTGCTGTCTGGATGTGTGATTAATGTTATGCCATAAAGCGTGCACCATTTTAAGCAGAACAAAGAATCTGTCTTTTTTTCTATCAGTATTTCTTTTTGACACACCCGGATGTGGCCGCAGTTATATTTGCTAACAAATCAGAATCCACGAGCACCTACCAGTGGCCTGCAACATCAAGGGGGCTACTAGTGTCTTTGTCATCACTGCCTACACTGCACACAGCCTCTTTGTTCAAGCTCAACAAATAGAAACAAGATGGCATAAAGATTTTATCTGGAATAGATCCTTTCTTTGAGCCACGCTAGGTTGCAGAAGGGTCATGGAAATAGCAGCCACTTTGTCTACACGATACTGCCAGAATTATTCATCTCAAACTGCAGCATTTGAAGAAGCCCCCCCCCCCCCCCCACACTCTGACCCACATCGGGACACAGATCTATACTCATCCTTCGTTTCTAAGGACTGTCAATATACCAGATGTTACTATTACCCAATTTGTTGTGCTCAATTGTCCCATTTTGAGGGATTCAAGGTTGGAAAACTGTCTTAAGGAAAGTGACAAAACAAAAAGTGACAGCGAGAAAACATTGAATTCTGAAAACGGGTGAAAGAAAGTATATTCATTCAACTTAATTTATGTAGTCTCTATATGTATCTAAATTGTTATATGTACATGGGTATATGTGCTAGCATTGTGCCTTCTAAAGTTTCCTGCAATTTGAAGGAAACCAGATGTAATCCTTGCAAGGGCATCTCCACATGTAATCTTCCTAAGACTGGATTGATAAAAATGAGTACCACCGAGGCACCTAATGGGAACACCTGTCAATTACAGTAGTACAAAGCAGTAAAATATACTGTAGTAAGTGCTACATAAACACAAATTATAATATATTTGCTTAATGATATGACAACACAGGCATCATTGTTAAAGTTACAATGGGATGGATGCTACATCACATAAAGCAAGTCTCAAATGTATTGAAATAAATCAGTTAAGGTGCTTTTTAAGAAGAAAACACATCAGAGCACTATACAAATATCTTAACTATTCTTAAATGATCTAGTGGGCACTGTCATGGAATATTGGTGATTATTCAGATTTAGTAGAGGATTTTCTTTAGCAATATAGGTGTGTTTGGATTAAAAGCACATTAACTGTTTTATTTTAGTACTTTTAAGAATAAGGGCCATATTGATGGCTAAGTCACGCATTGCAACGCAGCAAATCACCTTGCTGCATTGCACCGAGTGACAGGGAAAGGGCAGGAATGCACTGTATCTAAGTCAATACGGTGCATTCCTACCTTTTCCCTTGTGCTGGCGCCCTCTTGGCTGGCTAGCGCCAACATGGGCACCCTTGCACTATGGTCATGGGTGTGTTGTAAGAAGGATTGTTTTTGTGCACAAAAACAATCCCTGAAGGGTTTTTCCTCTTTATATGCATGCTGCAGTATGCAGCACAATAAGAAAGACGAAAAAACTAGGAGTAATAAAGATATTTCTTCTTGTTACGCCTCACCTGGGGGGGTGTAGGTTTTTGACACATTCCTAGGTCTACCACTTCTGGTAAATCTAGGAACGCGTCAAAATGGGAACACCCACGCAACACCCATTGAAATGCCTTCTTGGCGCGGAGTAATGCAGTTCATCAATTTGTGGTGCATCACATTACTCGAGATTTATGAAGCCACTCAGGGCCACCCATGTTGGCCTTTAGTAGCTTAATAAATGTAATGTTTAAGTTGCGTCACTCTTGCACCATGTTGTATGGTGCAGGAACGACAAAAAGGGACTTATAAATATGCCCCAAATTTTTTAGGCATTGTAGACGCCACTCACTGTACCCTTAACTGATATTTAGTTAAATCTGTGACAGTGTTTAAGCTGAACTATGTTCCTATTTATTAATTAATTAATACGGCCTGTTTTATTATATTGCAAACAAACTCCCACCGACCTAAATTCCTTTTCCATAGGCTTAAATAAGCTCTATAGACCACCCACTGCCATACGCATACCATTTTTTGTTAGGTTTTAGTTAGGTTCTAGTTCATTTTATACTTTTTATTAGTTAATTTTTTCTTTTTGACAATTAGAAACATTACATTAAAAATATATCCTCTCATTGTACAAATATTAAAAATATGAGATCACCAGACATTTTTGAAAAGACAGAGATTCAATTATACAAATCCAATGTATACGTTGTCTGCTTCTTCTGTATCAGTTACTATTTACATGTACATAGAAATCATTGCCATTTCACTCACTCACTCACTCACATATCCTGACCTATTACACTGATGCTCACTACCACACATAACTCACATACATACACTACCCAGCTTCCAACAGCATACACTGACGAAATCACAAAGGTGACATATCATGACCATCCATGGTGGTAATGCCAACTGGAGTACCAGTCAATCTGGTCGACGTACGTTTCGGTGGAACTTTCAACTTTTGTCTAGTTCATTTTATACTTTTTATTAGTTATTTTTTTCTTTTTGACAATTAGAAACATTACATTAAAAATATATCCTCTCATTGTACAAATATTAAAAATATGAGATCACCAGACATTTTTGAAAAGACAGAGATTCAATTATACAAATCTAATGTATATGTTGTCTGCTTCTTCTGTATCGGTTACTATTTACATGTACATAGAAATCATTGCCATTTCACTCACTCACTCACTCACATATCCTGACCTATTACACTGATGCTCACTACCACACATAACTCACATACATACACTACCCAGCCTCCAACAGCATACACTGACGAAATCACAAAGGTGACATATCATGACCATCCATGGTGGTGTTGCCAACTGGAGTACCAGTCAATCTGGTCGACGTACGTTTCGGTGGAACTTTCAACTTTTGTCTACCTCCATCAGGACCACTCTTATTTAATTTTTACAGGTGAGTGGTTGGGTATCTAAGAACAAAGCATTTATGTGGCATCAATATAGGTGGACCAAAGATTTTTATCATTGCATTATCATTTATGTTAAGATGGTGAATACCACTCCATCATTATTAAGACAGAGAAGAAAAATAACAGAAAGAAAAGATAAGAAAAATGTACAAAGGGAAAGAAAGAACAATCCCCAATGTGCCCTTAAGGTGTGTGCATCTCCATGCAGTTAGACCAACGGCTCCTTTGAATTGAATGTTGGAGTATAGTGATCGTGACACATGTCAGAGAAGTGCCAAATATGATATCCTTATATCCCTCTCTGTGGTTCCATAAACACCAAGCCCTGTGACAAAAGGTAAGAGGTAAAAACTGTCATCACCTATGAGCTACCCGCTTTATCGTAAGTGTCTCGGAGAATCATGAGACAGACAGCATTGTTGATTTATAGAGGGTTTGGTGATGACCTTTGAAGGTTGTTCAGGTGTTATGATGTATCCATGGGTCAATATCCTGTCCTGATACGAAGGACTCTAAGAGGAGATTTATAGATTTGAACCCGTGGGTGAGTCTTCCAATGGGGACACTATGATGGTATACTAAAGCATACTATATTTACCATAAACCACCAAGGAGAGGCTTTCAATCTAGTGGTTGTGTGTGGATGGTGGGCCAACGAGGATTGTCTAGATGTACCACTTCATCAGTATGTGGTATTTAGGGTACAATTGTTCCTAACTGTAAATTCTTGTGTATTGGAATCATTCCATCCTGGAGATACTCAAAAGGTAAATCATTTATTTTTATATAATATGAAATTGAATAAAGGTGTGCCCGTAACAATACTATTCTTTCATGTAATGGACAAAAGGATTGAGTATACATGCCCATGCGTGCAGTTACCAGGTGCATCTTGGACAGTTTAATGTCCTCTTGTATAGATGGTCTATAATCGCCTAACTAGCCAAGTATATGGCAGAGCTCTATGTTGATACAAAGATTTTCCTAAATGGTGTTATTGGTCTATGATGGGCCGCATCACAGTTAGATATGTAGTATTTTTAGAATTATGCTCTGGTTACGTGGGTATATATCTTAAGTGCTGTCCACGTGCCAGGGGCAGCTCCTCCATTAGGGCGGAGGAGCATTGCCCCACTGCTGTCTCGCAGTGCGAGAAGCAGAAACATAAAATGGTATTTAAATACCATTTTATGTTTCTGCTTCTCGCTCTGCGAGAAAGCAGAAGGGTATACCTGGTTGGGGGTGGGCGGGCTGGTGGGCAGGCTGGGGAAAAGTGGCTTGCCTAATGCTGTGGGCCCTCACTGTTCGGTTAGCCCTCTCGGCTGACCTAACCAGTCATGCACACTCAGGGTTTTTTCTATGTAGGCTGCATGCAGCCTACATAGAGAAAATAGCCTCCCCATAGGTACCCGGCTGGGCGCTGTCCTCACCAATCACAACACTGCCATTGCAGCATTGTGATTGGCTTAGGGGAGGAGAGGGAGGCTGCCTTCTTCCTGTTCCTGGCAGGAAAAAGCGGAACCCGGCCAGGAGCGGAGGCGGCGCAGGACCCGGTAAGATAAGTTTTTATTTTTAAATTCCCCCGTGTGTACCCCCAGGTGACCCGACCCGCAAGCCATGCCGACCGTGACTGCCACATGTGTTACATACTGCTTATGTGTTAACTATACTCTACCTTACAATTGTTTCTATCCTAAAATATGTCTGTAAGGCATGTAATCACAGGACACCTGAATATAGCGCTATGCTCCCCAACCGGATTCTGTGTCTGTACCAAATATATACTAGATTAACACTCTAGTTTGCAGATCCACGCGGTCCTCTCACTAATAGATCTCATCTGAGAGTTGCCTTCCCCAAGCTGAATGATCATAGCCCATCCAAGAGTATACTGAAATGACCCCACTGGCTACGGGTCTGAACATCCCCTGATTTAAACTGATTCTTTTAACATGGGAGAACCCTGCCATGAAGGATCATTCTTACCTTGGATAGACTCACTTGGGGGCACCTTCCACACTTCAACACGCCAACTGCTTTGCTGTTAGCGGAATGTGTTTGAGCTTTCCGGCTTATAAATGCACTTCCAGTTAGTTGGCCTCACGATTCCAGCTATCAAAAGCTATTACTGATGCAGGAGTCAATCAATCAATCAATCATAGACATTTATAGAGCGCACTACTTACCCGGAGGGTCTCAAGGCGCTTGGGGGTGGGGGTGCTGCTACTGCTCGAACAGCCAGGTCTTGAGCTTCTTCCTGAAGGAGAGGTGGTCTTGGGTCAGGCGCAGGTCGGTCGGGAGGGAGTTCCAGGTCTTGGCGGCCAAGTAGGAGAAGGACCTTCCTCCTGTTGTCGTTCTTCGGATGCGGGGGACGGCGGCGAGGGCGTGACTGGTTGATCGGAGATGGCGTTTGGGAGCGTAGAAGTTGATGCGGTTGTTGAGGTAGCTCGGGCCTTGATCGTGTAGGGCTTTGTGTGCGTGGGTGAGGAGACGGAAGGTGATTCTCTTGTTGATGGGGAGCCAATGCAGGTCTCTCAGATGTCCGGAGATGTGGCAGTGTCGTGGGATGTCGAGGATGAGTCTGGCTGAGGTGTTCTGGATCCGCTGGAGTCTCTTCTGGAGCTTGGCGGTGGTTCCGGCGTAGAGGGCGTTGCCGTAGTCCAGTCGGCTGGTGACGAGGGCCTGGGTGACCGTCTTCCTGGTCTCGGTGGGGATCCACCGGAAGATCTTCCGTAGCATGCGCAGGATGTTGAAGCACGACGAGGAGACGGCGTTGACTTGTCTGGTCATGGAGAGGGAGGAGTCCAGGATGAAGCCCAGGTTGCGTGCGTGGTCTGTTGGTTTGGGAGCGGTGCCCAGGGCGGGGGGCCACCAGGAGTCGTCCCAGGCGGAGGGCGAGGAGCCCAGGATGAGGACTTCCGTCTTGTCCGAGTTCAGTTTCAGGCGGCTGGTCGTCATCCACTCGGCTACGTCTTTCATCCCTTCGTGAAGGTTGGCTCTGGCGGCGGCGGGGTCGTTGGTCAGGGAGAGGATCAGCTGGGTGTCGTCAGCGTAGGAGATTATGTTGAGGTTGTGTTGGTGTGCGATGGCCGCGAGGGGGCTCATGTAGACGTTGAAGAGGGTGGGGCTCAGCGAGGATCCTTGAGGGACGCCGCAGATGACTTCGGTGGCCTCTGACTTGTACGGTGGTAGGCGGACTCTCTGTGTTCTTCCGTCGAGGAAGGAGATGATCCATTCCAGTGCCTTCTCCTGGATTCCGACGTTGCTGAGGCGCTGCACAAGGGTGCGGTGGCAGACAGTGTCGAATGCCGCGGAGAGGTCTAGGGGGATGAGGGCCGCTGTTTCTCCGTTGTCCATCAGGGCTCGGATGTCATCGGTGGCAGCGATGAGGGCGGTCTCGGTGCTGTGGTTGGCTCGCAAGCCAGACTGTGAGGGGTCGAGGGATCCATTCGTCTCGAGGAAGGCGGCCAGCTGTTTGTTGACGGTCTTCTCGATGACTTTGGCTGGAAACGGGAGGAGCGAGATGGGGCGGTAATTCTTGAGTTCGGTGGGGTCCGCTGTAGGTTTCTTTAGTAGAGCGCTGAGTTCGGCGTGCTTCCAGCTCTCCGGGAAGGTGGCGGTGTCGAAGGAGGTGTTGATGATGTCCCGCAGGTGGGGTGCGATGACAGCGTCGGCCTTGTTGAAGACGTGGTGAGGGCAGGGGTCGGCCGGAGATCCGGAGTGGATGGAGTTCATCGTGCGGACGGTGTCTTCGGTGCTGATCGGAGTCCAGGCGCGGAGGGTGGTGGTGGGGGGCGGTGGTTCGGTCATGGCGTGCGTCGGTTGAGTGCTGAAGCTGTTGTGTATGTCCGCGATCTTGTTGTGGAAGTAGGAGGCGAGGGAGTTGCAGAGGTCTTGCGATGGGGTGATGTCGTTGCTTCCGGCGTTGGGGTTGGAGAGCTCTTTCACGATGTTGAAGAGTTCCTTGCAGTTGTGTGCGTTGTTGTCCAGCCAGTCCTTGAATGCAGTTTTCTTGGTGGCGCGGATCAGTTGGTGGTGTTTCCGGGTGGCGAGCTTGAGGGTGGTCATGTTGTCCGGTGTTGGCTCCCTTCTCCAGGCTTTCTCGAGGGCTCGGCAGTTCTTCTTGGAGCTCGTGAGTTCGTCGGTGAACCATGGGGCCTTCTTGCTGCCGGGTCTGCTGGGCGGGGTCCTCAGTGGGGCGAGTTCGTCCGCGCAGTTGCTGATCCACTTCGTGAGGTTGTCGGCGGCCCGGCTGGGGTTCGCTGAGCTGGTGGGAGGGTGCTGGCTCAGGGAAGCGGCGAGCTGGTCGGCTGTGATCTTGTTCCAGCTTCTTCGAGCAACCTGTTGCTGGTGGTGGTGGATCGTCGTTCTTCTGAAGGTGAAGTGGACGCAGCTGTGGTCCGTCCAGTGGAGTCCAGTGGCATGGCTGAAGGCGATGTCTTTGCTGGATGAGAAGACGGCGTCGAGTGTGTGTCCGGCGAGGTGGGTGGGGTGGACACCAGCTGCTTGAGTCCGAGGTTGGCGAGGTTGTCGAGCAGGGTGGTGGTGTTGCGGTCGTTGTTGTTCTCCAGGTGGAAGTTGATGTCCCCCAGGAGGATGTAGTCAGCGGAGGGGAGGGCATGCGGGCTGACGAAGTCGGCGATGTCCTCGCTGAATTGTGTGCGTGGTCCCGGGGGTCGGTAGATCAGGGTGCCTCTGAGGGTGGTCTTCGGGTCGGTGTGGATCTGGAAGTGTAGGTGTTCGGCGGTAGTCAGGGTGTCACTGATGCAGGAGTCAATGAGTGCCATCTTGTAGTGGCTAAAGACAGTGATAGGGATATGCCCATCGGGTCTGCTATGTGATTATCTGAGTGTGACACATTGCTGAATTATTGCTAGATCTCACTCCATCTGCAGTATTTAAATGCCCTATGGGTACTCAAAGATTTTCATGAGCTATCCTATGGTGTGTAATGGATTACCAATGATACTCGTTATGAGTTTAAATAAAGGCACATGGTTATGCCTCGATCTACTTTATAGGTCTTTTTATTGCAAGAATGTCCTCTACACCAACTCGTGGCCTGTTTTGCTTATCTCTCTTAAGGATGGACTGATAACAGAAAAAACACTCATAAATCCCAAGACATAGATGTACATTTATGACTAGACAGTGGTATTTCTCATATCATCTATGTAGTACACTGCTATGATGCCCAATTCATGTGTGTTATATGAGAGACAGGAGGTTATTGTTCCAATCTAGCGGCCTGATTTAAGAGGTCAGCAGTGTAATAAGCAGTGAAATTGGCATAATCGGTATGTAATAACCAATCATTGAAGATCTAGTCAAGGAAAATCCAAAAGTCATTGTACTCTGACATGGTGAACTGATGTAGGATCTTATTAGAATGTGTGACTAGATAAACTGGGTAGCTTTACTGGCAAAAGTGATTAAATGAGCCAGTCTTACATGACTACATATTCAACTTAATTCCATGACAGCTACATTGGGTCATGTTTAGCACCATATCTATATGAACTGGTACCCATTATAACATATTATCAACGGAGGCTTTAGCGATCTAACTGTTATATGGTATTGCTTTATACAGTCTTCAGTCACGTTTTTCCTCGTTCAGACCTTGTTTAACTGTGTTAAGTGTAAATATCCAAAAGGTCTCCCTTTGTTTGCGGGTCTCTAACACTGAGTGTCCTGCTTTAGGTATCAAACTTTTCTTAGATTAACTATCTAAGTTCATTCTCTCTGTGTTGATGGTCACAACAATGTTGCACCATAGGAGAATTGTATTTTCCTTGTCAGTTTCACCAATGTATCCCAATTTGCTTAGTCAACTTATAAGGTACACTATGTTGTGACTTCTACAGGTTGTCCTTTAAGGTGCCCCCCTGTATTCCCATCGATCTGTAACCAGGGCTGTCTCACACGCAGAGCTCATGCCACATTTGTGGTTGCCTTTGATTGATGGCAGGCCAGTGATGGATCACTGTACCTGTCGCTATTGTGTACCAACTTATCCTTAAGGTCTGCATTTCTACGATTTGCGACTATTGGTTTAGGTAGGATGTCCTGATCCTCATTGGTGTTCAGTACATTCCAATTTTTGTCGATGATTTTTTTCACTTTAAAATTCAGGGTCGAATGGTTGATGACGCATATCTGCTTGTCTTGTGTCTTGTGTTGCGTACCCAAAAGAAGGGCATCTCATCTGTAATATCTGGCTCTTTTAAAGGCTGTTCTGACTAGACGTTTGGCATACCCTCTCTCCAATAGTCTTTTTTTTAGTTTGGCCCCATGGGCATCATATTCTTTGATGTTTTAACAATTATGCTTGATTCTTAGAAATTCGCCAAAAGGTATGTACTCCATTTGGCTATACGGATGATAACTGTCATGTTGTAAAATTGTGTTTTTCGCTGTAAAAACGTACTTGCAATTTTCCTGTGTATCCTGAGATGAAGATGTCAAGGATTTCTACTTTTTCATTGCTAAACTGTGCTGTGAATGTAAGGGTGGTATCACTCAAGTTAAGCCATGAGATTAAATCTTGTAGGGCACTCTCTTCTCCTTCCCACACATAGAAGATGTCATCTATAAATCTGTGCCATGTTTTCACATTCTCAAAAAATGGAGCTACTTCATTGTATATGTGTGTTCGCTCGTATTCGCCCATGTATATGTTGGCAATACTTGGGGCACAGGAAGCTCCCATGCTGGTCTCCTTTATTTGTTGGCAAGTGGCACCCTTAAATTCAAAGTAGTTGTTCCGGAGTGCTATCTCAAGGCACTCTAAAAGGAGTCTGGTCTTGCCCCGGTGGTTCTGCTCAGCAGCGCTGCTACTGATTCTATTGTTTGTTGTTCCAGGATGTTCGTATAAAGCGCTTCTATGTCTTATGTGCCCAAAAATTCACGCTCGGGATTAAATGGCCGATTTTCTATTTTGGTTATTGTATCCCCCGTATCTCGATTGCATGACTTGCATTTACATGTTAAGGGGCATAGAAACGCATCAACATATTTGGATAGAGGCTCTGTGCTGGAGTTGATAGATGAAATTATCATGCGTAATGGTGGATTGTCAACATTTTTGTGGGTCTTGGGAACTCCACACAGTGCTGGTGTACAAAGGTTAGTTTATTAAGGAACTCATATTATTTCTGGCAGATAGTACCGTCTTCTAAAGCTTTCCTGGTGATGGTGTCGATTTATGTATTCAGTTTGGTCAACACTAGTGAGCTACCTGGTTTATAATGTTCAGGTACTGATAACATACTATGAATCTTGGTGTTATAATCGTCTGTGTCCATAATCACTATCTCTACTTCCTTATCACAGGGTTTGATGGTTATCTCAGGCTGCTCTGTAGTTTCTTTAGGGCCCATTTCTCTTGTTGTGTCACATTAAAGTACCCACTATAGATGTGTTTGGTTATTTTTTGTAAGTCACTTAGCACTCTTTTCTCAAATATGGCAAACTCGGGAACTACCATTTTTAGAGTAGGGGTAAATGTAGATTTAGGCTTACAACCTGACAGGTTCGGTACACTATCAGCATGTTGGGCAAAAAACTTTTTTTGTCTGATTTTCCTGAAAAATGAAAAAATGTCTTGATTGAGTTGGAACAAATCACAAGGAATACTAGGTACAAAGGATAAACCTTTGCTTAGTATTGCTAGTTCTTCTTGTCTCAAGCAATGTTGGGACAAAAGAAAGATGGGAATAGTATCATTGGGAGAACCTAATGAATTTTTTAGGTTCTCCAGTATTGTTGATTCTTCGTTCTCATATATGGTTGTGGAGGTTGATAGTCCTGGTGGTAACTGCCCCAGGCTTGCCTCTTGTACCTGTTTCTGCCCCTGCTCCTGCCTCTAGCTAAAATTGGTATTGTGCCTGGTAATACTGCTGTTGATCACCTTGCCAACCTCTTTCTGATCTATGGTTAAGATTTGCTCTATCTATTGGAGCTCTCTTCATCTGAATCTGTTGAATATGTGTCAGAAACTGTCACTATCATCTTTCTACAGCTGTTCCTCTGGGTTTGTGGTTCTGACTCTTGTTGCTAATCTTGATGGAAATTCGTGCTGAAATAAGGGAAAGCCTTTTCTTGTGAGTACCATCTAATGTCCTTCTTCAATTTGTCTGTTTTCTTTTTATCAGATAGTCCTCAAAATCAAGTAATTCACTGGTAAGGATTTCTAGTTTGGTTTTTGTCTATTCTAATGCTGTTGTGTTTTTCAATTTGTCTTCCAGTTCTAAGATTTCCTGATTTAGGATGATCACTACTTCTCTGGCTGTCTCTTCAATCAAGATCATCCAGTCTCGTGAACATCTATTAGTTATGTGTGACCATTTCTCCAAGAACTTGCGTATCTCAACTAACCAGGCAGGAATATTACGTACTCTGAGGCCAGAAGGGATCACACCTGCGCAAAGATACTCTAGCATAAATTGTATGTGTGATTCCATTCTTTTTTTTTTTTTTTAGGATTGATAAATGTAGTCCATTCAATATCATGTAGATTGGATAATACTATTCTTTTATTGGCTGTTGGTATTTCACCTATAAGGGCAGAGAAGTCTTCGGCAGACAAAACAAGAATTTACATTTATGAAGCATTGTACCCTATATACCACATACTGATGAACTGGTACAGCTAGACAATCCTCGCTGTCTCACCATCTACACACAACTACTAGATTGAAAGCCTCTCCTCGTGGTTTACAGTCAAAATAGTATGCTTTAGTATGCCATCGCAGTATCCCCATTGGAAGACTCAACCACTGGTTCAAACCTATAATTCTCCTCTTAAAGAGTCCTTTGTATCAGGACAAGATACTGACCCATGGATACACCATACCACCTGAACAACCTTCAAAGGTCATCACCGAACCCTCTATAAATCAACAATACTGGCTGTCTCATGATTCTCCCAGACACCTATGATAAAGCGGGTGGCCTATGGGTGATGACAGTGTATACCTTTTACCTTTTGTCACAGGGCTTGGTGTTTGTGGTAGCACAGAAGGGATGTAAGGATATAATAATTGTCACGACTCTGACATATGTCACAATCACTACACTACAACATTCGATTCTAAGGAGCCATGGGTCTAAATGCATGGAGATGCATACTCCTTAAAGGAACATTGGGGTTGGTTCTTTCTTTCTCTTTGTACTTAATTCTTATCTTTTCTTTCTGTCATACTTCTTCTCCGTCCTAATAACGATGGCGTGGTATTCACCATCTTAACATACATTGTAATGCAATGATAAAAAGCTTTGGCTCACCTATATTGATGGCACATATATGTTTTGTTCTTAGATCCCCAACCACTCACCTGTAAAAATTAAATAACAGTGGTCCTGATGAAGGTGGACAAAAGTTGAAAGTTCCACCGAAACGTAAGTCGGCCAGATTGACTGGTACCCCAGTTGGCAACACCACCACGGATGGTCATGAAATGTCATCTTTGTGATTTCATCAGTGCATGCTGTTGGAAGCTGGGTAGAGTATCTATGTGAGCTATGTGTGGTAGTGAGCATCAGTGTGATGGGTTAGGATATGCGTGTGATTTAATCATGGGGAAAGGGCAATGATTTCTATGTACATGTGAATAGTAACGAAAACCGAAGAAGCAGACGACATATACATTGGATTTGTATAATTGAATCTTTGACTTTTCAAAAATGACTGGTGATCTCATGTTTTTAATATTTAAAAAATGAACTAATAAAAATTATAAAATGTACTAGAACCTAACTAAAAATTGAAATTGTGTATATGGCAGTGAGTGGCCTATGGAGCTTATTTAAGTCTATGGAAAAGGAATTTAAGTTGGGTGGGTACAGCACAGTTTGTTTCCCCCTCACTCCCAGACCTATGAACTATACATAGAGGGTGAGGGTAACCTTCAAAATATTTGAAACACCTAAGGTCTGTTTTATTGACAGTTCACTAGGGATATGTTAAGTTGATCCCTATAAATGTAATGTTGTGTACATGAATATATATTTGATTTTATGAATGTACTTTCATTAATCTAAACATACATTCTTTGTTGTGCCAGTACAACCATAGATTCAGATGTACTTCGTTGGTTAAAATGTACATTTATTACTTTGAATGAGTACTGGTGTTTGTGAACATGCATTCATTACATCGATTGTACTTGATAAGGCTTAGTTAATGTGATAGGACAAGTTTATGTTTTTATGTACAGAGTTCTCCATCCTAACTGCAGAGTCTCCGTAGTTGTACACTTACTGTTAACTCGTAGTTTCTTGAATACCAAATAAAAACTAAACTTACACAAAATTGTCGGTTTCTGTTTGTTAATCAGACCCACACTCTTAAGAAGTTCATAACTACCCCAAATTACAAACATGGGTCACTTATTTGGATATCTGTTGACCTTGGCCTTCTCCACAGGGTCAGCCCCAAATGTTCTCCTGTTTTGCTGAATTCGTTTTTGCTGCTGTGAGGACTCAGTGCACTTTACCGCTGTTAACCAGTGCTTAAGTGCTTGTATACACTCCCTAAAACACAGTACAATTGGCTTACACCTGAATGGCATACTTAATTTACTTATTAGTTCCTAGTAAAGTGGTATAACATATACCCAGGGTTGAGACATAAAGTGGTACTTGTGGTCCTGCAGCACTTATTGTGCCACTCACTTATGTAGCTCCTTAAAACGTGTGCCAGGCCTGCCATTGTAACCTGTGAACCATTTTTAAACTGCCAATTTGACTTGTAAAAAGAAACCCCTTATGAGGCCTAAAACAACCTTTTTATTACATATACGTCACCTCTGAAGAAGGCCCTGAGCAACCCAGGATGCAATGTATTTAAAATGTTAGACTTCTACTGTTACATTTTATATGAGCTGGTACTGAACAACTCACAAATGTGTGCTTCGGTACTATAAAGCCCACCTCTCCCATAGAATAACATTGGGTTACCTTATTACATTTAATAAATGATAACTTTTGCTTGGGAGCAGGTGGATATGTTGTGTTTGCTGTCTAAGGAATTGTAATTTAAAATCCTCTTCAATGGTAAAGTCATATTTAAGGTCGCAATTTTGAAATTGACACTTTTAGAAAAGTTTGCATTTTTTTTGTCCTAACCATTTGGTGCCTGCATCCTGTTTCCTGTGTTGCATGATTTGGTGTAGTTTGCCAGAAAGCCACACGATAGAGGGACTGGTGTTGGCGGGATGGGCTGTCCAATCAGGATGGAGGGAGTGAAGCTGTGGACAGCCCTAATTGAACTTCAAAGACACTGCTTCAGCTCACTCACAAACAATTCACACTAACCCATTGTGATTCCAGACAGCCTGGGACCAGGGAAGGGAAGCAGGAAATTACAGCAACTTCTGTGGAGGGAAAACTCTGGAAGTTTCTTCCACTCCAAAGCTGGCAGCAGATATAAAACTAAGACCCTCAGACCCACTCTTCAGTTCACTTCTGGACCCGCAGAATGGCTCTCAGAGGACTGCCCTGCTGCCTGTGGCCTGCTATGTACTTCAGCCAATTTCACTGCTGCACCAGGAGGACTGCCCTTCTGCACCAGAAGGACTTCCCTGCTGCACCAGGAGGACTGCTCTGCTGCCTGAAGCCTGCACTGTTCCATCAGAGGACTACTCTGCTGCTTGAGACTTGCTTTCCTGCTTGACCCCAGGACTTCCAGAGTGACTCCAAGAGGTTCGTGAGTTTAGCTGAATTCATGAATAGAGGCTCAGAGACAGAAAAGCCTCTAACCATCTTGAACCCACACCTGACTAAAGCCGGAGTAAATCCTGACCCTACAAATGGTGTCTGTCCAGTCCTGGACCCTTGGACATTGTGCTGAAGGTGCCCAGACAGCCCTAAACCAAAAGGTGGGACTTAGAAAAATATTCAGCCAAAAAGTGCTCTGAGAACCAAGAGGAGACAAGGACGAACCTGCTTGTCGATCCACCCACGGTGCAACGCCGGTTGGCCTGACTTCACAGTCAGTTCTTTTCCACAGCAGCTGGTCCTGTGCAGCTGTTCCTCACAGAAGGAGCATCTGGCCTCGTGGAGCCAATGTCTGCTACGGCCTGCAGCTTCATCCTGCTGCACATTTTTGAGTTCCATATAAGAGACTTGAGCCCAGATTCTCGTCAGTTTTTTTAAAGCGCACCCGATGCTAAACATGTTTTGGGATTAACAAACCAAAGCAAATTGGTATTTGTTGTGGTTTGTATGGAAAAGTAACACAAAGCAGAGCGAAACACTGCTTTTCAATACCTTGCATCACAGGGCATTACATGGGTGGTACATGGGCATTCCCATGCAACCAACTATGCTTTTTGACGCAAATCCCTATCTACTAACTTTAGCAGACAGGATTTAGTGCCAAGAATTAACACTGCTGGAAATCAGGCGTTAAAAAGAGAAATGCTGTAATTTCTCCTTGCTCTTGCAACTTTGAATGTGTGCTGCACTGTGCAGCACAAATACAAAGTAGGAAAAGCTTGGAAGTGTGTCCATGCATTGTATTTTGCACAGTAAGGGTACCCTTCCAGTAAAAAACCTATGAGAGACACAAGCACGCGCCCTAGCGTTAAGGTGTGTGCATGGCGCACTGCAGCTAAAATCAGCGCTAGGGAGAAGGGAGGAGGGTGTCATATCTATGTGAATATGGTGCTCTCCTGCTCTCTCCCTGGCACACAACGCAGCACAACCTTTTTGGGTGATGCGCTGCATTACCTGATAGCTAAGAGTATCTGGGCCTAAGCCCAAATGTAGAATTCTTCTTGGCGACTTCATCCAGCAGATCCTCGATGACGCCTCTTCCTCAGACACCACCAGCTGTCTTGGCCCAAATTTACCTTCCCGGACATTTTTCTTCAAAATGTTTCCTCTAAGTGAAAAGGTAAGCAAAGATCGGGCCAATCCGCTTTGTGTATCCAAACTATTGTGGTTAACCATAACTTTTGATTTTGCCCCAGTCTCATGCTACTAGATGTTTGCTGTCAGGGCTTTGATCTTTTAGGTGCTGTTTTTCACTTTAAATTTCTCAAAATGTATAACTATGGTCCTACTGATTGATTTTTTGTAGTTTTGGTGTCCAATAATTTATTAAAGTTCTCTATTTTTTAAAATTTGTATGGGATTTTTCTTGGGCTTTGTTTTCACTTTATAACTATTACAGTTTAAGTGTTGCATAAATACTTTACACATTGCCTCTAACGTAAGCCTGATTGATTTGTACCAATCTACCAGAAGTTTAAGCACATGTGAATTTAGTCACTTTTTGTGGTTCACCCTGACAAGGATTGTTTGTGGCTTTTGCTTTAGTACGGTTTCACCCTCTCAACCAACAATACATTTCTCACACTATCTAATACACACTGTCTGGTCGGATTCCCATTGTTCAACCGGCCGTAACACAAGCACCTACGGGGAAGTGGGGGTGTGTGTGTAAAACCCTGCACCCTGTCACAAGCACTCCATGGTGTCTGTTAAACAGTGTAGGCTTTACAGGGGGGTACCTTTAGGCACCCCTCTGCCACCAACTGCAGGCCACGGGGGATGGGGGCCATGCCAGAGCCCCCCAAAGTCACTATCCAATAGCCTTTCCATGTCGGAAAGGCCGACACAGGAAGGCTGTTGGGATCCGACATCATGATCCCAATGGCAGAAACGCCATCCATAGGGGGTTACGGTGTGGTTCCGACCGACAGGAATACTCCAACAGCCAGTAAACAATGAGTAGCGCTGTAAAAAAGTGAAATATTGGTCAAAAAGGTGCTATGGAGAGATGAGGTGTATTGTTGGTGAGTGGTAGTGAGGGAATTCATGGAGAAGGAGGATATGGGGGAGGGGGCCCCAAAAAAGATGTTTGCACCATGTGCGACCTATGTTAGGGCCAGCCCTGGCTGGGAGTCTTAGCCCCCTATCCCCCGAAGTTCAGGTCTTGTTACGCCCCTGGTGAGGGTCCATGCTGCCGCCACTATCTTGAGGGAAGAACAAACACTTCTTCCATTTCCGAGCTTGTCAGTGGGTTGATAAACCTGTTGGGCAAAAGAGAGTATGCAAATGTAAAAGAGTGTCTGTGTTTGAGTGAGGGAGTGAGCAACCTCGTGGTAATTTGTATTTTATGTTTGGTATTAGATATTGTATGATACAAACTTCATGTACCAGGTAAGTGTATTATATACAACATTTTTATTTTAGCTGAAGCTTCTCATACTATGTTTAGAATCAGATTTCAAAAACAGAACATGATGAGGATGTTGAGAATAGCAATATCTTTGTAGGATATTACTAAAGAGTATGATATACAAAACCTGGGCACACATATGATTATTAACAATACATAAAGTAGTAAGTAAATGTAGTCGACACCGGATTTATATTTTGCACATTTTATACGTGTAGATGATCTTTAATATAGACAAACGCCAGCCGACACGTGTTTCGTCAAAGGACAGTGCCTATGACTCTTCAGGGCTCAAAAGCGTCATAATGGTATCGGAGGTCCGGTGATAATTCCAACCCGGAAGCGGGTAACAAATATGAGGAAAGCAAGGTATTAGGAAGTGGTCAAACGGGCGGGTGCGTCCGGGACCACAGAGGAATCTGTGAAAGCAGAACTCCTCCTGTCAACGTCTCTTCGGTAAGAGTGCTCGGTTTTTACTCTTACCGAAGAGACGTTGACAGGCTTTTGAGCCCTGAAAAGTCATAGGCATTGTCCTTTGACGAAACACGTGTCGGCTGGCGTTTGTCTATCTTAAAGATCATCTACACGTATAAAATGTGCAAAATATAAATCCGGTGTCGACTACATTTACTTACTACTTTATGTATTGTTAATAATCATATGTGTGCCCAGGTTTTGTATCTCATTATATAGGTCAGGGCCTTGCTCCTGATTTTCTTAGGGGTTCTGGGTGTTTCCCCTTTCCTGGCAGCACCATACTTCTAAACGACATCCTTTTACGTAGTCACCCTCAATAGCCACCTGTTTGAGCGCCAATAGCCTGTTACACCAAACCCTGCACAGTAACCATTACTAAAGAGTATACCGATGAATAATTCGTTTTTATGTTGCACATTTTTGTATCACAAATTTACAATTGAAGATAAATGTAGGGACATCATTTTGATCACAAGCAGAAATGCTGAGCCTGAGATTTTAACCAAGATATGCAGGTTCCTAGAAAACAATGAGTATATTAAAATGTGATAATAATAAAAGCTGATCACAGTAAGAGGTAGAGTGTAAGAGCCTAGGTACAATTAACATTTTATCTGTTCCTTTGGGACACTCTCCAACTGTAGAAAAAAGTGCATTCCAATATCAGTAAATTGGATTTTAATAAAAAAAGACATACAATAACCACGATTGCCAAGTGTAGGCTAAGATTGCCTCATTGAAGACATATAGCTAGAAAGCATGAAAATCTGCATTGAAGATTTTATTCATATTCCCTAGTTTACTCATTAAAACTGTGCAAAAGCTTATGTACTTTTGTCTCAGTTTCATGCTCCTCTTGTCAGGTCATTACTGAGCAATCAGGCTTCAAAGATTTTAATCACTGCTCTGTCTGGTGAAGGGAGGGGGACCAGCTGCTTTAATAGAATGCTTCAAAAGATCAGAGCCTGGAGTGCTGCTGATGCAGAGTGAAACCCAACCCAAACATTTGCAATCCAAATATGAACCTTTAGACCCAACTTATACTATTTTTGATGGGTGTGACACCCCATACAAGCCTCCTGTGATGGTACCCTCCTCCCACTACCCATTGGGCATAGTTTCCAGCTGTGCACAGTAAGTAAGGGCACAGAGCATGGTGTGCACCCATGATCAGTACCCCTCCCTGTAGTACAAATTCGGCACCAGACACAGGCATGGTTAATAGTCCTCTCCATTAGACCCAAAATTAGTGAGATATGTAACTTCTTCAGCATGTCAAAATTAGATAGATGTCAGAGCCTAAAAAAAGTGTCAGAACTCCAGACGCCCCCTCCCTCCCGTTTCCCATTTGCCATGCATCTTCAAGGCCCACCATACTTCCTCATTGTCCTCCCAGATCCAGGGTTCTAAAGTAGAACCTTGTAAGACAGCTGAGAATGTGTCAAGTCACCAGAGCTGGACCTTGTGCAGAGAGCAGCCTGGGCCAAATCAAATTTGGCTTCCCCTTCAATTCGTCCTCTTTAGCTGAATGTGTAGAAAAAAAGAGGAGCGGTAGGGGGAAAGCGGGGGACGCATGAAAAAGGAGAGTCATGAGTCAAAAACCAGTCAAAGTGCAGACACAAGCACCAGCAGTCTAGGAAACAGTGTTTAAATGCACTTTTCTTTGGATCCATGTCAGAAGAAGCACGCTGCAGGCAGGTCCTTCGCACTTCTAAAATTCTACGCCATAAGCGTGGGCCCAAATTGAGCATGCTAGAGGCCAGCCTGCAAGTCACGACTCGAGTTGGGGGTACACGCAGGTTCACGGCGTCCCCCCACTCTTTTCACAGGGTGGACGCCTTCCCCCCTGCCAAGAAGCTGGGCCCCACAGAAATATGCTGAACGTGTACCAGGACGCGTTCAGCACGTGACGTCATGTGGTCATTTGCTTATTGTCAGTCCCCCCACTTCCTTTTTTATAGGACTTGCCCACTGCTGCAAGTTCCCCTTCTTCCCGGAGTGTCACGCCTCTGCACCTGTCCTGCTCTCTCCCTTCCTTCATCCCTTGTTTCAGGACCATTCAAAAATATGAATCTACAAATCTTCATGAATTATTGTGAATTATTTCATAAAATAGCCTACTAGAGATACTAACCCCTGACCCCACTTCAACCTCGATTCTCGCCCTCATCCCCTGCAGCTATATTTGCCCCTTTTTGTCTCGTCCTTGGAATATTAGATACTACCGCTCAGGGCTTTAAGTGGGCCGGGTCTCAAGGGGTCTGAGCACCGGCAGTTTTTTTCAGGGGGCCTCGAAACGGGTCTCTATCGGGCTCTGTTTTGAGCCCTGGCGCAGGCGGTCCGTTTTTTCCCCCAGATTGCAGTGACTGCAGTCCAGGAAAAAAATGCCAGGATGCAAAACAAAGCCCGATAGAGACCTGTTTCGAGGCAGCAAGCACATCAATGTGCGCTGCTCACACTGCTCACACTCCTCGCTAGTGGAGAAGTCATTTCATGATGTCATGCCAGGTGAGCGTTGTGGAGGAAGGGAAATCCTTTAAAGAGTCATTTTCTTTCTGGATTTCCCTTCTCTTTCTGAAACGCAAGAGCAGCAACATTGTGGTGGGGTCACCAGGGCTTTAATTGGAAGCTTTGTCAATATTATATACAAGCCATAGTTGCAGCTCATTTATCTTCTGCAACTAATAACCATTGACAAAGCCAAAAGTCCTGAGTTGTTGTAGTGATGATGTTACCTGTTGTATCACAAATCTGGATGCCATGACCGAAACAGCAAAAAACAAGTCGAGCGGCACACTATGCTAACCACAGATTTTAAGTGTGTGTTTTAAAGCCACGCCCCTAATTACACTGGCCACGCCCCTTTGAGAGACCCCCCAGTTTTTTCATCCCACTTAAAGCCCTGCTACCGCTGATTGCAAAGCATATGCCTTCTAGCTCTGCAGGCCCGCGGCCGCGTGGACTGCGGCGGGAAGCGCTGACGCGGGACGCATGCTAATTAGCCACTGTTCAACTGGCTAATTGAATGTTAATTTGTGGCGCCGGCGTGTCCCAGTGTGACAGGTAATATGTTATCATTTGGAGGCGCTCATCATTTGGAATGTATTCCGGCGGCTGCGCTGAGAACAGGCCCCTGCATTTGCATTTTGATATCACTTTTCTTGTCTTTTCAATTTTTTTTTCAATTTTTTTTTTTTTTGTGTCTGATGTCAATCCTGCCAAGATCTGAGTGGGCCAGATTCGGAGGGGGTGAACCTGGTGCACATGCAGGCTGTGACCTTCCAATTCAGGAGTCCTTGAATCTTTAAGCAACCGACGGATACTTGGCATTATACAAGGAAGGGCCGAATAATCTCTTGAGTTTGGGCCAGAAAGAACGGATCGAGGGTGGTCAGATAATACAACTACAACAGAAAAAAACAAACAGCGTGGACAAGCCACGGGGAAGAGCAATAGTGCAAGCTTCTATTATACACAAAATTGTAGTTTCAGAGCAAGCTTCATATACAAACTGGACAAGTGAGTCACCAGTAGAATCGCTAGAGCCCCTCACGTTGAGAAAACAGCAGTAGGGTAGCAACAGTGCAGTGTTATTTGCGCGTCTTTTACGCCGCTGCTGCGTCACTTTTGTGACGCAGCAGCGGCGCAAAAGATGCGCCATGTTGCGTGGTATTTACAACGTGACGCATCTCCAAGATGCGTCACGTTGTAAAGCCCTGCGCCAGAAGAGGCGTCCCATCTCAGGGGGAGGCGTTCCGGCACAGGAACGCCTCCCAAAAGTGGCTGAGTGAAATCTACAAGATTTCACTCAGTCACTTTTGGCCCATGCTTTTGTATTCTTGCATATTGCAATGATTTTAAATAATTGTGCAATAAAACCAAACTTTGCTTAAACTTTGGCCCATGCTGCGTCAAAACCCTGAGCCTGCTTGAAGCAGGCGTAAGGATTGACGCAGCATTGTGCACATAGGGCCCCCCTGATCATTGCTGGAGCTGCGTCACGCTTGCGACGCAACTCCAGCAATGCGCCGCTTTTACGGCACAGATGCGTGACGCATCTGTGCCATTTTTGCCCCATGGTGCGCCGCATTGTAAATGCGGCGCATCAAGGGTGGCGGAGCTGCGGCGCACAATTACTGGCGCATCCCGGACCGATATGCAGGGATGCGCCAGTAATTGTAAATCTGCCCCCATGTACAGAAGGTGCGCTGAGCATGCATTGTTTGTGCACACAGAAAAGATGCACCACAGAAACAGCAGCACGTATCCTCTATCACACAAACCGTAAAGGTGGAGCTCTGGCACCATCTGTGTCCGCTTCCCTGGATCACAAGTGCAGTAACTGTGCAAGCTTTAGCATCAAAGAGCAGGTATTGTGTAAACAGAGGCAAACACGCCTCACAACAGTAACAACAGTAACATCAGAGGTAGCACAATGCAAGCATCTCTCACACAAAGAATGATAAAGCACAACCATTCACACTGCAACCTTCCCCACACACATAGAAGAGATATGAAACAGGCAGCCGCAAGTTAAATAAACTTCACTCACACACAAGGCAGCCACAGCACTGGAAGGAGCATTAGCAGCGTCAATAACACCTCAAACGAAGTACAGGATAAGCACCAGAAGACCATTCAGAGTCTGACAGGCTGTAGCGGGCACTGGGCGTTTGCCCGGTGGACCGCCAGGGTGGGGCCGGTTTTGGACCCCTGTGGGGCCGTTTTTGTTACCATGGGTGGTTTTGCAGCAAAGCTGGAAAATCGTCCCCCTCTAAAAAAAGTGGCACTGGTGAGATGGGAGTGGTGCTTACAACTAACCTCCCACTCCCCCGGGGGCCAGCCAAGCTATTTGCCAGGACCAGTTTTGGTTCCCAGTCCGGCTGTCAGGCCAGTCTTCTAATACCAGTGGTCAAAGTGGGCGGGATCTGAAAGGCATGATGTGCCCATAGTTTTTTGATTCATGAAAAAACATTCCCCTAGTTTTTGTAAAGAGGCAACCGCCAGAAACAGTTAATTCCGATAATTTAAATGCTTTAGCTGAAGTGTCATTTAGTGCATCTCCTGTGCTATGAAACTGAGCTAGGTGCAAACAGCTAAACAAGCCTTACAAGGGTGCCTGCCTGCCTTAAAGAAATGCAAATTTGCGCTACCAGTTAATCTGCAAATGTAAAGGGTAATCTGCAAATGTAAAGGATGCTTGGGAGCCGGTACTTGCTTTAATTGATCAAATCACTCCAAGCTTTGTGATGGCAAAGATTAATTCTTTTTGAGTAGTAGTGCAAAGAGTTAACATCTAAGCTGTGAAGTGCTGCACGCTTTTAATTGTAATTGTATTTATATATCACTTACTAACCCTGACAAGGTCTTGACAGGCCAGTTAAAATCTATATTTTGGAAGCACCATTTTTTCTTAAACCTTTTTGCACATTTTATAGTAGTCTATCTTATACTGTGTGTAATGCAATTTAAAATAATGACTTACATATCACAGTGCTTTCTGCCACAGGCTGTGACCTTGTAGCACTAAAAATACACAAGTCATTATTCTTCACTGAACCAACCAATATTAATTCTGTGGCTCTCTGGTTACACACAGACCACTGCCGTGCATTAACTAATAGAGGTTTCATAATGTACTACAGGGCATTTCTCACTGAGAAGCATCTTTTGACATGTATTTTTCATTTCAGCTGTGCATTATTTTATATGTAGCTACCTGATGGTGAAAGACCAAAAAAAGTACAGCATATTTTGTCTTTAGTCACACCTTTGATCCTGCCCCCACAATCACTGACTCCACCCCTATTGCATGCAGTATCACAGTTCCCATACTTTTTTAATTCACTTCGACCACTGTCTAATACTCACTAAATATGTACCCAGCCAGAAGAAGCCGCTGCACAAGCTTTTTACAAACGTAGAAAGCAGGTCAATGTGAATGTGTCATTCATGTGAAGAATGGATACCGTGAAAGCAAAAGCCGTGAAGTGACGCAAATGGTTCTGTCAAAAAAGTTTGTGTGCCTGCTAATAAATTACAGCAAGGTACGGCACAGTTCACTGAGGCTGGCCAGGATCCGGCTCAATAATAGTTACTGGATCTTGAATGCCTCTGGATCCCCCTCTATTTCAGCGCTGATCTACAAAGCAGACTTCATCCTGACATGCATAGAACAGGGATAGCACAGGGAGCAGCAGTAAAATATACCCTGCCACTCACAACAAGACGCAGCATAACAAGACCATGATCACACTAATTAAATACAGATTCAAGAATTCGAGGGGGATGAGGGCACAAAGAGAGATGGTAGAGAAGGGTAGTTTGAGGGAAAGAAAAGGAAGGAAGAAGAGCACGCTTTTAATATCTAACATGATTAGTCTGAACCTAATGATGATGCTATGCATCCATTGACGTAGCTGGCTGTAAGTACCATCTTGGTGTAACCTCCTTTCAGAATATCAGGGGGAGGGTTCTGCATTTCCTCTTTACAGTGCCTTATCATACTATTCTTCACCAAATTGTTGATGCCATATACAACTGCTTCTTAATTCAAAGGAAAATTATATAGCCTTACACCTTCAATCTCAATGTAAAAATCGTATCTAGACTCGATGATCTCCCCATAATCTGAGAATAGAGAGGAAGCAGGATTGGAATGGTTTATAGGGCAATCTAAACCTTCCAAAAGGTCTCCTCGTCGTACAGACAGTGTGTGTTTTTTTTTAATTTGCTGTATGTTGGCTGATATATTGGGGGGTCTCTAGTTGGCACAGGTAGGTACTTGTGACAAATAGGGACCCTCTCCTCGGATGTATGTCATTGTGGCGCAGTGTTTACACCGCGCTATCATTACAACGCAGTTATCGAAACGCAAGTTTTTACAACGACTTGCTTTGGAGGGCGCTGGATTGTGGATTATTTTAATTTTCTATTCCAACTCCAGCCCACGTAACAGTAGGGAAGGTGTTGGAATAGAAAATTAAACTATTCTTTGAGCAAGAGCACCATCCAGCGCAAGTAGACGTAATGACTTGCGTTGTGATGGCTGCGTCGTTAAGGCCCCGCGGTGTAAACACCGCGTTGTAAAGGATGTTTCCCCACTCCTCTAGTCAGGATAAGGGGATTACACTCCTTAAATAACCCCTGCTCACCCTCTAGGTAGCCTGGCGCGAGCAGTCTGTGGTAAATAAATAAATAATACCTCTCTTTTTGAATGCATAAATGAATAACAGATAGCTCAATAAATAAGAGTCAAGATTCGAGGTAGTAGGAGTTTTGCAGGTTTAATACAGCATAAGGACAGGAACAGGACAACCTGCACAGGAATAGGATGGCAGCGCTGCCGGGGGCAGAATCGGGACAAGGACCAGGATAACTTTTTAATAACAGTACATGAGCATATATACATAACGCAAACACATAGCATTACATTGCAATAGGCGTAGCAGTGGGTGGGGTAATAGGCGTGACGCGTAGCAGTCGCGAAAGATAAGGGTGAAAGTAGGTGTAACAGAGGCGTATACATAGACATGTGATGCAAACGTAGCAGAATATGTCATGAATGGGGCGGAAACATGGAGGGGGCTACCTAAGGAGCCGGGACCTTTGACCTAATGGTGCGCGCAAACTTGGCAATGACGTGTTACTAAGAGAAGCTGGGGGCTACGAACTCTGTGCTAGGAGCAGAGACTGAAGTCTGGAGAGTCAGGGCGACATGTACCTAAGCAGTATCTAGTATCTGATGTTTTGAGAACATGTTGATAGAATCCAAAAGTTATCGGAGTAAAGGCTAACAGACTCTAAGACTGGTGCATGCATTATTCTACATGTAGTGCGTGATGAAGAATATCAAATGACCATTAATACAGTATTTCTCTAACGTGGAGACGTAAAGGCTAGACAATGACGGAAACTATTGATGCAGTTCAGTAGCTTTAGGAATGCAGAGAAGGAGGACTGAACTGATAACTGGAATCATAACATACTCTTGGCAGACTCAGAGGCAGAGCCAGGCTGAGCCGGGCACTGCGAGGCAGGAAGTAAGTGAAGGGTCGAGGATACAGGTGGGGGCTGTATCGCTCCTCAGCGAGGCTTCAGGAGACAGGAGCTGAATCTGGTATCCAGGCCCTTTTGAGGCCTAGAAACGGGGACTTTACAATGAAATAACGTGCACACTGAGAAACGTGGCAACGTAACTTTACATAGGCCTGATATTCGTAGTATTCACGAGGACTGGAAATTGACATACTAGAGGTGGATACAACTGTAATTGCGTCATTATCGAACATAGGGAATACATAGGCATATTAATCATGCACAGATAACATATGATGGATGACACGTAGGGACACAGAACATGGCAAAATTTACTTTTCCACATTCCCTCCTTGTCACTACGTTTCCATCAGGAAACATCAATATTCATGATACCATCTATCATTTCATACAGTATCATTTGCTCGTATTGAATTTTCTTGGAACGGGATTTAGAACGGGACTTGGGACTAGGAATACAAGAGGTAGCACAAATGCCGCAAATCGCAGGGCCACATTGTATACAGAGGCAGCAGCTAAATATGATCGCTACTGCAATACCTAGAAAGGACAAGACTTTCCATCCCCAAGCGGAAATTATATTCCAGAACCAACCGGACCATGTCCAGGTGCCTGGATCTTGGTGTAACAGATGGGCAATTTTATGGAGTCTGGTTATAGCTGAATAAACAGACGGCGCGTTATTTGGAATGAAAATGCAGCAACTAGATCCGATGACTCTACAGGCCCCGCCCCTATCGGCCAGTATGACGTCAAGGACGAGACGATTCTGTAAAACGACAAATCTCATAGCAGATTGCTCTTCGGTTAAGTTACCTAGAGCAGAGGCAGTCTCATTAACTACTACTTCAAGGGTTCTGGTTAATCTACGAATTAGCTTACTATTCTGGATAGGTCCTATAAAGAAGAAGAAACCTCTATTGAAATCTGTATACTGTTCTAGAGCAGTTTCAGTATAATCGACAATGGGGGACTCGATCTCCCTTCTATGTCTAATGTGTACTAGATGTGTGTTTCTATGATAATCAGATGGGGCTAGGAAAACAGGTGGCAGTAGGAAGGCAATGTAACAGGTTCCCTCCCAATCGAGGGGCAGACGAACATATGCGGTCTGACCACAAATAAAATAAGAATGACGTGAAGCTTTGAAAATAGATTTCCCACTGTCACTATATTTGACAATAGTAGTACAATCGCTATGTCCTACATGTACGGAACCATTATTTCTAACACATAATTCGCCTTTGACTGGTAGTACTGATATAGCAGGTAAGTCTGGAGTGGAATCAGACTGAACATTCAGGACCATGAAGTTCGAAGAATAATTACCTAGATTGTAAACTTCGTTTTCTAGATCTAACCCTGTTCTGTGGGGAAGATCTTGCTTGTCTGGGAAACATGTACTGTTAAGAAAAGACATATCTGTTGAGGATGACGTTAACGTGGACCATGCTCCACACGAACCATTATGTGAAAATGGATAAGGAAAGAGTGGCAGAACTCCCTTCGGTGTCTGGAAAGGGGGGAGTCGACCACACACCCAACAATTAGTGGCATTGCTGGTCTGGTGTGAATAATGTAACATGCGGATGAAAGAATTATTACGCATAGCGAGGCGGTAAGAGAGTTCATGAGGGGGCAGATCACTAAACGTGTGCTCTACTGTAGCATTGGCAGACTTATTTACATGAGAAACTGGAAAATACAGATAAAATGCATAACTGGTGCAGGAAATCATAATACTGAGAAATAATATGAAACATAGAAAAACGATACATCGGATTGAGTTTTGACTAACTCTCTCACTATGGGGGTCTATTTTATACATGTCAGAAACCGGTCTAACCGTTTCACCTAGGGGAGGACTTAGACAATCAAACTGGCTGACTTATTTTACTAGACCTTAACTTGAGTTTATACTCCTGTTGCGGAGTTTTCTCTAACAGGGAGGGTGCAGTATCATTGTCTTTTGCGGGACAGTCCTTAAGAATAGTACTTTGGCAGTCCTTTGAATCCTGGGAAATGTTCTTTGAGACTGGCTTCAATCCATGAAATTTTTTAATATGCGAAAGATGCACCCAGCCTTTGCGTCCCTCCAACTTCACGGCTGTACGGGTGGCCAGGAGGACCTGTCGGGGCTCCTTCCAGCGAGGCTCCAGCGGACTTGAGCGATCGAAATTACGCACTAGGACCATGGATCCTGGAACGATTTCATGCGGTGCCACCTCGGTATTGTCTGGAAATGCGGCAGCAACCTGTGAACGACAAGAGTTGAGGGCAGACATCAAGGAAGCTAGGTAATCTGTCAGCATATTACTTGAAACATCGGTAATACTTCGGGGTCTAGGAGTACCCCACATGTTAGGGGGCGGCCGAAAACGACCTCGTACGGGGACAGACCTGATCTGGAATGTGCGACCATGCGCATATAGAACAGAGCGACTGGCAGAGCTATGAGCCAGTCCACACCTTTCTCTTGACAAACTTTTGCAATTCGAATTTTCAGGGTCTGATTATGTCTCTCTACTAGACCGGCTGCTTCAGGATGGCGTACACAATGGAACTTCCACTGGTACCCTAACAAAAGGGAAACGTGCTTCATGAGTTCAGATGAGAATGGCTGGCCGTTGTCAGAATATACGACTCTAGGGAGTCCATAACGGGGGAAGAATTCACGAACCAACTGCTTGGCAGTGGTCGCGGCTGTGTAATCTGGAACTGGATATGCCTCTGTCCACCTGGACAAAGCGCATACAACTACAAGGACATACTTGAAACCTCGACATCGCTCCATCTGAATGTAATCCATCTGGAGGACTTCAAAAGGGTGGTCAGGGGGCTGGAAACCACCTTGTTCCACCGGGACACTTTTACCTGGATTAAACTGGCAACATATCATACAGGTACGGACTTTCTGCTTGGCTGCAGCTCGTAAATGCTTGTTAAACCAAATATTCTGGATACTGTCTAACATAGCTTTTTCTCCTAAATGTGCTGGACTATGTGCTGTATTAATAATGACTTGAACCATAGAATCGGGGAGAAACCATGTGGTTCTACCCTTCGTTAACCATCCTTGATCTGTCTGGACCCCTCCTTGTTCGGACCATTTCTTGATTTCATCGGGAGTAGCATGTAACTGGATATCTATGACATCTTGAGTAGGGTCCTTAACTGTCATACATGTAGTCGGATCTGGAGTGTATGTCGGTGTCTTATTTACTGGAATGTCTGGAGTCTGAGCTGTAAGCTTGGCTGTGCGATCTGCTAGATCATTACCTTGGGAAATAGTGTCAGTAACTTTCGTATGTGCTTTGCACTTCATGATAGCAATGGATGTCGGTAAATGTATTGCATCTAACAAAGCTTGAATAAGGAGACCATGCTGAATCTTGGTTCCATGAGAAGTCATGAAACCTCTCTCTTGCCAGAGCACTCCAAAGTCGTGTACAACTCCAAATCCGTAACGTGAATCTGTGTAAACATTAACTTTCAGGTTCTTGGCGTGAATGCAGGCTTGTGTCAGAGCAACTAGCTCTGCTGCTTGAGCAGACAGGGTGTCAATACGGTGTGTTTCAATAACTTCAGTGTCGGTAGTCACTGCATACGCAGCGACTAGTTCTCCTGTACTTGTTCTCATACATGAACCATCCACATAAAGTGTCAGGTCTGGATCTGGTAATGGAATATCTGTCAGATCTTGTCTTGGCTTTGTCATGATGTTAACTACTTCCACACAGTCGTGTGTGGCAGGATTCAAAGTAACTGATGGTAACAATGTAGCAGGATTTAAAACGTTGCAGCGTCTGATTTCTATGTGTGGCTGGAACAGTGTCAATTCATAACCTGTTAAACGTGCAATTGTCAAGTGCTGAGTTTGTGTTCGGTTTAAAAGAACTTCCACGGAGTGTGGAACTTGTACTGTCAGGGAGTGTCCTAATACTATGGAATCACTTTGTCTGATAGCTAGTGCTGTGGCTGCAACTGACTTAAGGCACGCAGGCAGAGCCTGGGCTACAGGATCTAATGTGCTTGAAAAATGAGCACAAGGCTTGTATTGTCCTGCTTGATCTTGTGTGAGGACAGATAATGCTGTACCTTCACGTTCAGTGACGAAAAGTGTAAAAGACTTACTGTAGTTCGGTGTTGCTAGAACTGGGGCTTGACATAGGGCTTTCTTTAACTCATTGAAACTAAGTGTATGTTCAGATGTCCAAGGGAGGACAGTCGATACGGCTGCCTCCTGTGTCGTTAACTGTATCAGTGGTTTGGCTAGGAATGCATACTGAGGAATCCATTGTCTGCAATAAGAAGTAAGGCCAATAAAAGCACGTACCTCCTTCTGGGTCTTGGGCTGAGGAAGACTCGCTATTAACTGGATACGGTCTGGTGTCAACTGCCTACCCCTCTTGGACAGTAAGTGTCCTAAGTAGACCACTTGCTGGACACAGAATTGAAGCTTAGAAGGGGACACCTTGTGTCCCATCTCGGCTAGGAAATACAAGACTGTAAGTGATGCTCGCTCGCAAGCACGTTCAGAACGGGCTGTGATCAGGAGATCATCGACATACTGGAGCAGGGCAGTGTCAGTTGGCATGTGAATGTTATCTAGTTGCCTCTTGAGTGCTTGACTGTAAATACTAGGACTTTCTGTGAAACCTTGAGGAGCTCGTGTAAACATATAGCTCCTTCCATTTAAACAAAATCCGAAAAGAAACTGGCTGTCTGGATGAATGGGGACACTAAAAAACGCGTTCTTGAGGTCTATGACAGTGAAAAATGAGGCTTCGGAATCAATGGCTGTCAACAGGGAAGAGATATCTGGGACAACTGGGTACTGGGGAATAATACATTTATTAAGTTCTCGTAGATCAATCACTAATCGATATACTGGAGGTGCATTTGGATCAGTACATTTCATGACTGGAATGATCGGAGAATTGCATACATTGGAGTCAGTTTCTACAACTACTCCTTGAGCCATGAGCTCGTCAATAATTTTGGATAAGGCTGCTACAGCCTCTGGTGGCAATCTGTACTGTCTGATTCGTGGCAGGACTACACCTGGCTTGAGAGTCACACGATGGGGTGTGATTTGCATAAAGCCAACATCAGTTGGACCTTGCGCCCATAGATGCTGCGGAACATTAGACAATCTCGGATCAAAATCTCGTAATACATAGGGACCCTTGAAGTCACGTAGGAACAATCGTATTCCCTCTGGGGAACAGCATATAACTACACCTAACTCTTTCAGTGTCTTAATGCCTAATAGATTTTCTGGACATGACTTAGTAAGTAACAGATCAGTAGTGCGGGACAATGGACCTACTTCTAGAGTAACTGGCTTTGATATTTCATTTACAATAGGTTTTCCTGAAAATCCAAGGGAAACATTTCTTGAGCCTGAGAGCGGAGCCCCTGGAACTTCGGCGTGACTTATAGTGGTCCTACTTGCCCCTGTATCAATCAAAAACTTTCTGTCTTTCCCTAATACTTGACTATGAACATAGGGACCTTCTTGATCTACAGGTATCTCGATGAGAGGCAAGCCTACCTCCCTCTCTAGGCTGTTTCATGAATATGGCTGATACTCTGGATACTCAGACTGTGCATACTGGTACATCTGCTGTGTAACATGCTGTGTTGCAGCGATAGGCTGCGGTGCTGTAACTGTCTGTGGTGCATTCTGTGACTGAGGAGTCTGTGTAACTTGTTCTTGTCTCGGCGGACGTGGTCTTTCTTTAGTCTTACCGGTAGCTATGTTGTGTTTCAGAACTGCACACTCGTTTATAAAATGACCTGGCTGTTTACAATAATTGCAGTTCCCTTTAACGGGAGCTGCAGGATGACTGGCTTGATTCGGTCCCCTCTTCTGACTGTCTTGAGGAACAGATTGTGCAACTAGTACTTTCATTTTCGTGTCTTTCATACGTTTTCTCTCGTGATCTTGTTCTTCTCTGATTCTATTCTGGTGATATTGAAGCATCTGTAACATCTGGGACGGGGTATTAGCTTGCCAGGTACTTTCGACTTTCAAAACTCGGTTTTTAATTTGTGGACTTGAATTCTCGACTAATTTAGTAACAAAAAGATGAGGGTATGACTCACTACTTGTCTTGAGGCCACTGTTAATGCTAAAACATTTCTCAAATCTAGAATAATAATCACTAATATCTTCGTCTTGTTTCTGTTTACAGGCCGAGATTGCATCCCAGTCTTCCTTTCTAGTTGTCAATAACCTGGGTAAAACTTGTATTAATAATTCTGGTAATTCTTTACATTTATCTCCAAGACCGGTACCTGGTACTCGTGCCTTGTCTTCAGCTTCTAGGACTGCCCAATCGATCTTTTTCTCTCCCACCTCCCATTCTTTTTCTTTGAGTTTCTCATATACCCCTGCGGGCAACAGGACCTTTAACATTTTAATAATATCTGGATACGTGTATTCTCCCATACGGAGCATGTCTTTTAATTCTCGGTGGAACCCTGCTGGATCTTTATCATGACAGGGAATTAACTTTTTCATCTCTAAGAGTTCCATCTTTGTGATCGGGGTGTAAACAAACACTCGTTGCATTTCACCACCGTCTGTCTTAATTGGATGTACTTCTCGTAACGGATTCTGTCTATCTATGTAAAAGGGTTTACTTTCTGGGGGTGAGACATGAACAAAATGCGGGTTCAAAAACGTTCTGTATTTGTGGCGCTGTTCTAGAATGACACTAATCAAATCAGTACCTAAACCTTTCCATTTATACTGGAGTAACTCGTTCAGGACATCATGTAACGGACCTGGATCAGAATGTTGACCCTCATACAATGTAATGAGGTGCTGGATCATATACATACCCGCCAGTCGCTGCTCGGCTGGGGGCATTTTCAGAAACATTTGTGCCACTATTTCGTCTGGAAAAGTGGTAGAATCAGTAATCCATCGGACTGCTGATCGGACTAGTTCTTGTTCATGCATAGTACTTAACTCGCTATAACCGATTTGTGATTTCAGAATGTGATCGGTAGCTTGAAATACTTGTTCCAGAGAACCTTGTTCTGGTGCTGGATGATGAAAAATTGACTTGTGTTCTAGACGTAAATGGCGATCTGGAAATCTAGATTTTCCTACATACGCTATTCTGTCGGGATTCTCGTCCTCTACCTCTTCTGTAGAAGAGTCGTTTTCTTTCTCGCTTACTTGTGCTGCTTTGCGTTGTTCGTGTATCCTTATTATTTCTTTACGGATTTTCTTGTACATACTCTCTATACTACTGATGGTTCTGTGCTTACCCTCGGCTATATTATCACTCCACCTTGTCAGGGTTCTCATTTCGACTTGATCTTTGGTCGGATAATCTTGTTCTCGTATTAAACAATTAATCAGAAACTTTAATAGCATGAGCTGGACTTCAGCTTTTCTTTGGCACATGACATCACTAATACTTTCTGGATCATTCCCTGTACGGATGAAACGATATATTCTGTCTAGATCTTCTTTCATATCTGGTAGGGTGACTAGATACTCGGTCACCTTTCTTACGCGTAATGAATATAAAACCATACTATCCTCGCCTGGGACTGGATCATAGCCACATTCGGTAAGGGCTTTTCTTATTTCTGCAACAGACTGATACCTGGGCGTACGCTGTGACGCTTGTGCATGTAATTCGGCTAACGTTAAACGCTTGTGTGGCGGCGGGGTTTGAGGAGGACCTCCCCCTGCGGCCCCTAAACTAGAGTCGTCTACTGATGCTCTTCGTCCTGGCAGAGTGGGAAATGGAAATGTAGGCTGGACTTGTATGGCGGGCTGGACCGGGGGTACCGTAACAGGTACTCCGGTGTCTGGAGGAGCGGGAAGTGCCTGATTTACAGGGACTGGCGGAGCAGGAACAGGATTTGCATATTCTGGGACTGTGTCGTCCAAATAGGACGAAATGAAAATATCAGCTGCGGTCGGTTTGTGACGTAGCTTGGTCGGAACTAGTGGTGGCGGGAAATTACTGGATGCCTCCGGGGTCGCTTTTGGCAAGCCCTCGGCAAGAAGAGGATACATACCCTTAATAAGAGCATGCCTCTGTCTGTCTGACTGTTCGGTTTTAACTCGTTCACCTATCTCGATTAATTCCCTTTCTTGGGCTCGTTCTAAGGATTCTCTACTTAGTTCTGACTTTCTGATTTCTTTTTCGGTTCTTTTATGAGATTCTTTGCGCCATAACTCGATGGCATCTTTCTGTGACTGTCTGGCTTTCTTTTTCCATAATGCTTCTTCTACTCGCATGATGCACTCGGCATCCCATGTACCCGATACGGGCCATCTATACTTTTCTTCTAACTGTTTGGTATACTCTACCCATAAATCTAGATACAATATGGCGCTTATGCCATGCTTCTGATACATAAAATGACCTGGACTGTCCCTAGGCGGGACAGGAACTGCTTCTTCTAGCAGACCCTTTCTAGTTTTTAACTGACGTAATCTTGAAAAGAGGGACATTGCAAACTTGAATCTGAACACAATACAATACACGAGAAACAATAACAATTGAGAAAACAATTCAGGCATACCACGACATTGAAAATACATTGAATAACATTATGGAGCAACAGTTCGGACAGAATACTACCTGGAACACTGAGAACAGAAACACATGAATTTCTCGAGAACGGAACAGACTAGAATTACTGGATGCGCTGCTGAAACAGCACGGAACATACCGGTCCCATAAAAGGGACGTATCAAGACCCGTATCCACCTAGGTGAACACTTCGTTTCAGATCTGCGTACCCAGACCCATCGGACCAGAGACAATTTAGATTGACCCTGTCTAGATACTACCCCAGCAACGGTACTCACCGGGCAGCAAGAACGGAAGGCCTCAGACGGGACTAGACTGCTTCGACGCCGGACGGACGAACTTCGGACTTCTGTTACGGGTGGGCCTCCGGATACCTCGGACCTTGGACTCTCGGCTTGGGCTCTGGTCGGGACTCGCCGCGTTCCTCCACCGTCTCGTCTGGATGCTGGACCGCCTCCTCCGTCTCCTCCGTGGGCCTGAGGGATACTTGAAGCAGAAATATCTGCCGGTGCGCAGAAGAGTTCCGTCACGACTGCAGAGGGTCAGGGGGTCGGCGTGGCTTCACCGACGCGTGGGGAAAGGGCAAGTTCCTGTTCGGGCGCCATTATGTGGTAAATAAATAAATAATACCTCTCTTTTTGAATGCATAAATGAATAACAGATAGCTCAATAAATAAGAGTCAAGATTCGAGGTAGTAGGAGTTTTGCAGGTTTAATACAGCATAAGGACAGGAACAGGACAACCTGCACAGGAATAGGATGGCAGCGCTGCCGGGGGCAGAATCGGGACAAGGACCAGGATAACTTTTTAATAACAGTACATGAGCATATATACATAACGCAAACACATAGCATTACATTGCAATAGGCGTAGCAGTGGGTGGGGTAATAGGCGTGACGCGTAGCAGTCGCGAAAGATAAGGGTGAAAGTAGGTGTAACAGAGGCGTATACATAGACATGTGATGCAAACGTAGCAGAATATGTCATGAATGGGGCGGAAACATGGAGGGGGCTACCTAAGGAGCCGGGACCTTTGACCTAATGGTGCGCGCAAACTTGGCAATGACGTGTTACTAGGAGAAGCTGGGGGCTACGAACTCTGTGCTAGGAGCAGAGACTGAAGTCTGGAGAGTCAGGGCGACATGTACCTAAGCAGTATCTAGTATCTGATGTTTTGAGAACATGTTGATAGAATCCAAAAGTTATCGGAGTAAAGGCTAACAGACTCTAAGACTGGTGCATGCATTATTCTACATGTAGTGCGTGATGAAGAATATCAAATGACCATTAATACAGTATTTCTCTAACGTGGAGACGTAAAGGCTAGACAATGACGGAAACTATTGATGCAGTTCAGTAGCTTTAGGAATGCAGAGAAGGAGGACTGAACTGATAACTGGAATCATAACATACTCTTGGCAGACTCAGAGGCAGAGCCAGGCTGAGCCGGGCACTGCGAGGCAGGAAGTAAGTGAAGGGTCGAGGATACAGGTGGGGGCTGTATCGATCCTCAGCGAGGCTTCAGGAGACAGGAGCTGAATCTGGTATCCAGGCCCTTTTGAGGCCTAGAAACGGGGACTTTACAATGAAATAACGTGCACACTGAGAAACGTGGCAACGTAACTTTACATAGGCCTGATATTCGTAGTATTCACGAGGACTGGAAATTGACATACTAGAGGTGGATACAACTGTAATTGCGTCATTATCGAACATAGGGAATACATAGGCATATTAATCATGCACAGATAACATATGATGGATGACACGTAGGGACACAGAACATGGCAAAATTTACTTTTCCAGAAGTCAATGCTTATTTCAGAGGCGTTGTAAGTTAAGCAGTTGTGACCACATACAGTAACCCAGTGACAACACTACAAATGGACACCACACAGATTTTATATAAAAAATAAGTAGACTTTATATAGAGTTATCACAAGACCATAAATGACAAAAATACACACTATGATTACTTTAAGATGGTAGACTTAAGCTTAGTTCAGTTCAGTTCTTAGATGCGACACTCTGCGTCAATGTACCTTAGGTTGCGTTGCGCTTCCACGACAAGCAATATCGCAGCAATGGGAAATGCGGCAAAGTTCAGATACAAAGAAATAAAGACGTGAAGATCTTCCAGATGCGCCACGCTTCTCGGGGATGCAAGAAGTTCTCTGTTCGATACGTGGACTGCAGCGGCGAAACTCTTACGATGCGTGAAGCTTCCGCTCAATGCGACAACTACAGCGGTGACAACCAAGATGCGACGGCAGCAGCTCCGATGGCGGCACGCTTTTCGAGGATGCGAGGTGCTCTTGGTCGATGCGGTGCAATGCGACAGTTCCAGCGGCGACACCCTCCTTCGGAATTGCGACGGCAGGCACAGCGACGGTGACACGCTCCGACCTCGTTGCGAGATTCTTCTCCTGATGCGGTGCAGTGCGACAACTCCAGCGGCGACACCCTCCTTCGGAGTTGCGACGGCAGCGACAGCGACGCGCTTCCTCTTCGTTGCGGCACGCTTCTCTCCGATGCGGTGCAGTGCGACAGTTTCAGCATCGACACCCTCCTTTGGAGTTGCGACGGCGACACGCTTCAGCTCCTTGCCACACGCAGTTCGTCAGAAGGCCTAAAACAGCAGCAGGCACTTCCACAAGAACTCTGGTAAGCTGGATGGTGAATTCTGTTGTCCCTGAGACTTCAGCAGGAGGCAAGCTCTTTTCCAAGCCCTTGGAGATCCTTCACAAGTTGAAAGCAAAGTGCGCAAAGTTCCTTTCTCCTTCCTTTGGCAGTAAGGCAACCACTGCAGGCCATTCCCCCAAGCAGCACTTCAGCTTGGGAATAGTCTCTCCTCAGTTTCTTCAGGTTCCTCTCCTCAGTAAAGGTTTCTTCTTGTAGTCCAAAGTGATTTAATTTCATGGGATTAGGGTCACAATATTTATACCCCAAAATCCTTTGTTCTCTGAAGGGAGAGGGGCCTTTGCCCAGTCCAAACAGTTCTGAAGCACTCTGTTTACCAGACTTCTCCTTTCCTTTCACAGTGCAGGGCAGGCACATCAGATGCCCCACAGGAGGTGGAGCCAGCATTGTGGAAGGCAAGTACAGTCCTGGAGTACTTTGTTTACAGGACTCCTTCTCTTCTTTCAGTGTGCAGGGCAGAGACATCAGTCGCTCCCCAGGGGGTGGAGCCAGCATTGTGGAAGGTAGGCACAGCCCTATTCAAGGTTCAGGTTCAACTCCTCCCTCCCATCCAGAAGCAGATCTCTCTATTCACCACTGGGTGACTCAGCCTGTCTCCTGGATTTCCCCAGCCCTGCCACTCACAAAACCAGACATAGGAATACACAACCTAGCAGAGGCAGGTTTGAATGGTTAGACAAGCAAATGCCTACTTTCTAAAAGTGGTATTTGCAAACACAGAATATTAAAATAAAATTTACTGAAAGATGTATTTTATTATTATGAGTTCAGGCATACTAAACTCGAATTTCTACCATGTTCTCTGAGACAGGTCGGATTATAAAATGTAATAACTCTAACAGCCCATTCTGGCCTATGGAGAGCAGATAGCTTTGCAATAGTGAAAAACGAAAATGGCTGTAATTCACTATTAGGACATGCCACACACATCAGGGCTTGTCCTACCTTATACTTACAATGCACCCTGCCCTTGGGCCTAACATAGGGGTGACTGATATGAAGGAAAGGGAAGGCTTAGGGACTGGGAAGTGGGTGCACTTGCCCAGTCAGCATGACAGTACCAGACTGCACGCAGGCTCTGCAATGGAGGACCTTAGACGCATTTTACAAGGCTGCTTCTGTGGGTGGCACAACCAGTGCTGCAGGCCCACCAGCAGCATTTGGATTTACACGCCCTTGGCACACTCAGTGCACTAAACTAGGGTCTGACAAGTAAACCAAATAGCCAAACATGGAACCACTGATTAATACATCAATTTACAATAGGGAGCACTTGCACTGTGGCACTGAATAGCAGTGGCACAGTGCCCAAAGCATCTAACACCAGCAAAAACAGCAAAAATGGAAGGGAGACCCACGCCAATGGTGCCAGGTCTAACATTGGCCTGTTGTATACTCTGGTGGGCTAATTTTTACTGTTAAAGTTACCTAGTATGACAAACATTGCGTGCAGCAAGCACAAATGCATGAAGTTCCCCTCAACTTCCGAAACACCTATATAGTATGTCTATACAAGTTCAAAACTACCCCAGTTTCCAAATGTGGGCCTCTTTTATATCTATCTGATGCGCTAATGTGTCCACTTATATTTTAGTGCCCGGCCTATTTTCTGTCCTAGTCCTACCCTGAGAAGAAGAGGCCCATCTAAATCTAAGATTTTGGCCTCTTAGATATTTTTCTCCCATGTGGAGGTGGAGTGGAAGAGACTCCCAATGTGGGTGAGAGGGATAGTTCAGAAAGAGCATCTGCAGTCAGATCTCCAAGCCCAAAGACATTTTGAGTCCCAAAGGACAGAAAGGGAGAAAAAAATGGCACTAGAAAAATGATGCTACAAGAAGAGCACAGGGAAATACCCAGAACCACCCAACGTTGTACCAGGGCTTTAGGGGGCAGGTCCTGTCAGTACTCAGGCCAAGCAGTAATTAAAAACTGACTTTGAAAGAGGTCCATACTAGACCCTCTCTCGATTTATGTTGTTAACTTTATAGCCAAAACGAAAATCGATTAATTATCAATGATTGCATGCGTCTTGAAGGTAATCCTTGTCAGTGATGCAGTCCCTTTTACAATCCACTTATTGTACTTAACCTTGCATTCCCTGAGATTATTTTTCTTTCTTGATGTTGCATTTCTGTATGCAACATGTTACCCCTCCATAAGTGTGAACTGAGAGTTCTTTAGATAGCTGGGTGAGTTCACCTTGTGGTTGGAATATGTGCGTGTGTTCTGTTTGTGTGTGTGTGAGTGAGAGAGAGAGAGAGAGAGAGAGAGAGAGAGAGAGAGAGAGAGGAAGCACACATAATAAAGGGGGAGGTGATGGAAGGAAGTATATGTAGGAGGACATAGCGGAAAAACAGTGTAAGAAATGGAGAAAACGGTTTTCAGAAAGATGTTGGTAGAAGAGTGCATGCCTAACAGGGAAATGGTGAATAGAGTTGAACAGGGGTGACTGAGACACTTCGAAGTCCACTATCTTTTTCACACATTTTGGTACTGTAGAATTTGCAGTCTCATGTTAACAAAATTGAAACATTTTCAATTCTAATTATTCACAACAATGGCATTGTTAATCATTTATCAGAGAAAGCTAACATGCATTGGAAAAAACAATAGGTTTCGATAGATCATAGGGCATGTTTTAGGCTTCTGGCGCCCTTTTGATTCCAGTGTCTCTTTACAGGGTAACGGTGCCTAATTGTGATTTGTATAAATATGTAAGTGCCAGTGCTTTTCTTCACTGCAGCTCACACCACCAATTGCCCCTGCCAGTGCTGCCAAATACTGTACAAACACAATTACCAATCATCACACTCCTACAAGTGTGACCATTCCAGGCCACCAAAGCTATAATAATGGCATGAGAGACAGGTATTATTCTTTGTTAATGAATATTGACTTATTAAACACTGTTGTTGTCCTCATCTCAATAATGGATAGATAGCACCACCATGTGGTGGAATATCACTAGAGCCGGTACTGACAATTAGGTGTTGGTGCTGAGCACTGGAAACCACTGGCTCTAATTAAGCACTGGAGTAGTATGTCTTTGGTGCAGTGCCATGTGCTCCTATGTTTCATATGTTAGTTTTTCAGTCAGATTCAGTATGTTTTTCTGTTCAGAGAGACTTGTGTCACAATTTTACTGAAATGTGCACCATATGTGTCACGCCACGGTCATGCACTCTGCTACTGTTGCCCTTAAGTGGTTCTTGACGCCCTGACCCTATTGGAGTCGGGTTATGTTGATTGATCATCACTCCCAGTCCTCAGTAAAAAGGCATCCACTCGGGACAATGGATCTTTCTAGAAGGCTGCCCCCCCCCCCCTCGGAACTCTTCCATGACTCCAGGAGGTGCAGCCATCTTGGGCGTGAAACTATAAATACTGAGCGCACACACCCAAACCCTGCTTGGCTTTAACTACTTTCCCCCAAGAAAGAGATCACGCTTCAGTGCTCCTTACCTGATTCACTTCCTGCATCTTGCTTTCGTGCCTTAACAAAGTTTCTTCCACGCTTGTCAACTGCTCCTTGGATCCTACAACCTTCTCCTTCAAAAAAGAAAAGAAAGACACAATAAAAAAATCGAGCCACATAGTAAGGGGCATTACCCCTTCCTCCGACAAGGAAAATAAGAATGCAAAAAAGAAAGTTAGGGCACTTATCGGTAGTGAGCCACCCGGCTGCAATATGTACTACGTGCGTCACACTCATCCTGAGGGCTGGGCAGAGCCCATGGGATTAAATAAAGGGCATCTGGCCGCTCGAGGTCAGAGTGCAGAAGACACGAATGCAAGCAGAGGGCTCTGTTGTGGGTTGCAGCCAGGGGTTGGAATGGGCCTAGAAAAATGGGCCAGGGGAGATCTTACAATGAGGCAGGTAACACCTTTCGGGTGGGCTTAGTGACCTTGTCGCTGCTGCTCGCCCAGTCCATCGCCCCTGCTTCCTGGTGGTTAAGGCAAGGCTGTGCCGTCACGCTGTTCAGCACCGACAACAGGCGCGTTGCGTCCATTGGGGCGTAGGGGCGTAGCCCCACTAAGCCCCATGGACCCACCACGTCGTCGGGTCGTGACTAAAATAAAAATAAAAATATTGAATGATCGCGCTACCCGCCGGCCTGGAATCCGGGAGACACCCGACTTTTCCTGAGTGTGCAGGGGGGGCTGGGCCTGCTGCAGCTTGAGTGACAGTCCACTCAGCTGCAGCAGTACCGCGCAAGTGAATTTTTGGGCAGAAACTAGCCCGAGCATGCGCAGATAGTTTCCCTGCTGAAGTTCCCCTTAGAGAGAGGGCCAGGGGGCGGGCCGCAGCCCACGGGTTTGCAAAGGGCGACTGGGCGAGCAGGCATGGTGCCCCCCTAGCCAATCCTGGCGCTGCATGCAGCGCCAGGATTGGCTGGTCCAGTGGTCCACGTGCAGGCCAATCACTGTGTGACTTCGGGACGCCCGCCGCTGTGACGTTGTGACTTCGACTCTTAAATTAATCTCTAGCCTGCAGCTCGCCTCGTGCGCAGGCAGCAGACCGTGTGTGACTCCCGCCTCACCGTCACCGTCACGGTACAGGTAAGGCCACAGTGCATTATCTGCGTTATGTAAGGCAATGTTTCCCGTTTTCCTTGCCCTCTTTTCGTCCGTTTTTCTTGCCCTCTTTTCATTCGTTTTTCTTGCCCTCTTGTCTTCCGTTTTTCTTGCCCTCTTTTCATCCGTTTTTCTTGCCCTCTTTTCATTCGTTTTTCTTGCCCTCTTTTCTTCCATTTTTCTTGCCCTCTTTTCATCCATTTTTCTTGCCCTCTTTTCATTAGTTTTTCTTGCCATCTTTTCTTCCGTTTTTCTTGCCCTCTTTTCATCCGTTTTTCTAGCCCTCTTTTCATTCGTTTTTCTTGCCCTCTTTTCTTCAATTTTCCTTGCCGTCTGTTCTTCCGTTTGCCTTGCACCCTGTTCTCCCGATTTCCTTGCCCTCTGTTCCGGTGTGTGGGGGGGGGCTCTGTGTGTGTGTGTGGGGGGGACTCAGTGTGTGTGTGGGGGGCTCTGTGTGTGTGTGGGGGGCTGTGTGTGTGGGGGGGGGCTCTGTGTGTGTGGGGGGGCTCTGTGTGTGTGGGGGGGCTCTCTGTGTGTGTGTGTGTGGCTCTGTGTGTGTGTGGGGGGGGTCTGTGTGTGTGTGAGTGTGTGTGTGGGGCTCTGTGTCTGTGTGTGTGTGGGGCTCTGTGTGTGTGGGGCTCTGGTTGTGTGTGGGGGGCTCTGTGTGTGTGTGGGGCTCTGTGGTTATAAAAAACCTCTCAGTTCATTCGGTTTATTGTGTCAGATTACACATCTCTTAAATGCGTTCAATTCGATCTTTTCAGGATTGGCGACTCTAAATTGGGCATTTGTGCATGCATGCAATGATGAGTATTAATCTCAGTCAGACCTATTCATACCATATACTTGTGCCTTTATCTAAGGGTCACAAGGATACTGTTCTGAGTCTATGCAGTTTCTGTCAATTAGTTGGGATCACAGAGGCCAATTAACGGAAATGTCCGACTTCTTGCCCTTATTCGCTCATTGCACATGCATAACGTTTGGAAGGTGGAAGAGGGAAAGCTGCATCTTTATTGACAGGCCCTTATTCGCTCATTGCACATGCATAACGTTTGGAAGGTGGAAGAGGGAAAGCTGCATCTTTATTGACAGATTTGTCTCTCCTCGTGTTCACCTTCGCATCTACATTGAAGGTTAAATCTGGTAGCTGTACATTTCCGATAGTCTTGCTGTATTCATTCTGCTGGGTTGCACTTCCTTTTTGTATATTCCATCTATTCATTTACTTCCGGGTGGACATCCACTTTAAGGTCTCTGTATCCTGTATCCATACACTGCCTTCATGGTGAACGTTCACTCATGGATACTCCTTCAGCAGTTTCCAGTTTAAAATTCACTTCTGGAATTTGTAATTTCAGTTAGGGAGACCCAAATAACAAAGGACCTAGCCAAACACCCTAAATGAGAAACAAATGGTACAGCTTACACCACAGAAGAGTGTTGACAACCATAGCAAATGCTGACCTGAAGACATGTGAAGAAGCCTCACATCACACCTTTTGCATTGAGCACCCATATGTTAAGAGCCCAAGCAAGCATAATCCAGTGTTTCATTGCAGATTACCCTTTCTGAGTGTCGGTTTGGCATCATGGGGATTATGAAGCAGTTTTGCAGAGGCCTCCTCTGTGTAGTCGGTAACCAATTTCCCTTGTCAAGGAGTGGGGTGACATATTAGCAGTTGTCTTTGCTAGAAGCCCCTTTGGGCCTTTGTTTTGGTATGTAATTATGTGGCACTCTTACTAGATAGGTACGTACCCTCCAGTTTTGGCACCGCAGGCGTGCTGCATGAATCTATTTACACTCAATACTGAAGAATAGTTTCTATCATGGCTACAGGCATTTTGTCAGAGCTAGGAGTGCTGCTCAGACTTACTGAGTGTTAGACTGAGGAAGTTTCCAATATGATTTCCCTGGTCCATGCAATGTCTCTTCCACACTAGGGGATCCATAATGTGCTTCAAAATGTGCCTCTCAAACCAGTATGATGCACATTGAGGGGCCAGGAGGGGTAGCCGCTGATATGTCACCATGTTCAGCCATCTTGGGCCGGAGAGGCATCGTAGCTAAATTGGGAGATTCACTCTGCGTCTCATGTTGAAACTGCACACTGCCACAGAGGCGAATGGGATCAAGGTAGTTCATAAGTGTGTATTTCAGTGTCTACATGGGACAAATCACTTGATGATTGCTTTCCAAAAAGAGTGACCTCATTTACCACCTTGAGACCCCCCCCCCCGCCCTGACAATGGTCAGCCCATTCTTCTCGTAACTCCACTATCATACTTTGTGTCAATTGGCACATTTGTGGATACTATTCCATAAAGGTTTGAGGGGCAACCTCTGAAGCAAGCTAATCTTACTTTTCCAATATCACCCGGTTTACTCATACAGGACATCAGTCATAAGCAGGTTTTTCGTTGTTCAAAGACGCATCCCTTAAAAGCCACACTAAAACTTCAAGGTTGTGTTGAATGTTTATATTAAATTATTTTCTAACAAGCTACTTTGCTATTGGTGAAGCCCGTGAAGGCATGGAACAACTACCACAGGTCATTTTCAGTTCGATTGTCCACGGTGGTGTAGAAAGGCCTAAAGTAAGCTAGGAAAATCTGTAACCCTCTACTTTGTTTTTTACTCACCGTGTGTTATCGTGGTGCGCTGGTGCCCCTTTGTATTGCCACTCTCTGCAGCTTCTATGTCGGACCCCCTTGGTCATTACGTTATTATTATTTTTGTTTGTTTCCTTTTAGTTTTTTATTTCGATCTTCCGCAGTTTGCATTACTTCTGACTGCGCAGCAGTTGGGGGTTCATCGATGGATTGTTATGTTAACTTGTATGGGAAGTTCTTCACGTGGCCATAACTTTACACAGCAGCAATGTGCGTCATTCTTCTGTATGTGTGATTGTGTTCTTTACAAAATGGAGGCTGAGTCTGCTGATGCCCGCAGCCCTGTGTGTCAATATGTTGGGGGCAAAACTGATTACAAAGGTGAATTTTACTGCAGCATACTGTGAATCACGGAAATCTCTGCATTTCAGTGTAACGCATACAGCAACAGCACAGCGTGTGTGCAGTATTTCCACCTAGACTTAGCCCCACAGAAATGCAAGTATAGAATGCTTTGAACAATTAAGGTCTCAGTAAAAAAATGGATTATTGGTGAACAATATGTTCTGCCAGCAGTTGCTCTTTACAGTACTGTTGCCAGTTTCAGCCCTTTCTTTGCTCAAAAGAGAACTAGGCCGAAAGCAAACATACGAGTTTCCCTCATACTAAGCAAACATCTAGCGATACAGGTGCCTTACTGCTGCTGACAATACCCATGCGTTGTACTCTGTCTTGTTGTACTGTGCTATTCATCCTAACTATTTTCCACTGATAACTTCAATGCATGCTATGTTTGGCGATACAAGTGCCATGCTTCTCAGTGTCTGCAGATGACATATGGGCATTGTCTGCTGATGTGACCATTTATCATTAATTCACCGACAGGAAGGGACCTAGTGGCCACAGCTGCCACCAATGCAGCTCTACTTTATCATTTATCTACTGTCTATATCCTCACTCCTCTGTGACAGGTCTCTTTCCTTTGTGCTCCCAGGTCTGTCACCTCCCCCCACTATTTCTAATTTGCTTTGTCCCTATTCAGCATTCTGTCCGTTCCTGGTCCCTTCTAACCCTGCCCTTCTCACTCTCCCCTCCACCATAGCTCTTGTCTGTCTATTCTTCAGCCCTTATCAGCTCTGTCTCCACTTTACCTATACACTTTTCTTTATCAGCTGTTTTTTTCTCTCCTCTCCATACAAAGTCCCAGCTCTGTCTAGTCATAAACAAAAAGCAGAGGCCCACAGACACCTTGTGGATGATTTTCTGGCTTGGTTCCATATACCCATCACAGGTACTAGGTTTGTCTTATGACATTGACCGGGGTGACACACTGCTCATGAAGGATAAAGAGACTGAGGCTTAATGACAATGCTCATGTCTGTGCTATGTCCCTCAATAGAATAAATAAATACAAATAGTTTTTTTTAACCTATTTTTAAGCGCGTTACTAAACTAAGATGTGATCTGGTACAGGGCAAATATCCGAAACCAAATCAGCGCTGGCTATTTTGCCAACCTGGGCATAGTGTGACAAGAAAATGTATGTATTAATGGATGAATTTCAAATACAGTTTTTGAGTAGGTTGCAGTGATGCGTGGGCAAGCCGTCACGCATTGAATGGTCCAAACTACAAACCTACTCTTATTTTGTCTTAGTTTGGGATGGCGATGTTAGCAGCAACGAAGCAGAGTGACTAACATGGATAACTAGGTGGCTGTTTTTGTTATATAAATGCTAGTTTGAAATGCCAGTGCCTTCACAACAGTCCCTGATGCTCCACCACTTTTTATTGTGCTGGTTTTATGTGCCCGAACCAGTGGCTGTGCGCACTCTGCAACAGATCTATTGGTATGTTTGCAATTGTACTTTAAGAGGGAGTTGGCAGGTTTTGGAGGTTTTTTCAGCAGCATACATAAAATATTTGCTTTGACTTTGGTGCCAGACTGCTGAGCAATGTTACATTAATGCTTGGACTTAGAGGTTCACTTTCCTCTGTCATCTGCCTCTATCTTGCCCCCAGCATGTGCTTTTGATAACTGTGCCATTGAATGTCTTGCCTGCTTTTATCTGATTTCTGGGAATCTGGCTAGCAGCTGATGAGAAGCGAATGATCCCGGAAGAAGAAAGGGGGGAATATATGTTTGCGTGAGACCGTCTGAGGGGCGAGTTCTGCAGGCTTCCCTATGCAACACTGTGTGCTTTATGTCCCAGGGATGTGTGGATGTGTGTGTGAGCGTGTGTGTGTGTGGGGGGGTGTCTGTGTGAGTGTGTGTGAGTCTGTATGTGTGTGCATGTCTCTGTGTGTGGGCGTGTGTTTGTGTAGCTCTGCCAAACTTTCTCTATGTCTCTCCCAGGGCTGGTCTCTCCTTCTTTCCCCTATATGACAATGACGTTCAACTGATCCTCATGTTTGTCTGATCCCTTCATAGAGAGCTTTGTGTAACTAAAACGACCTCATTTTCTCAGGAACTGCTCTTAGATGAATCACCGGTTCCAGGCGTGCTAGCTAGCTCGAAATGAATTACCGGGAGAACGTGCAATTTTTCATTTATAACAAACACGTAGGTCGCATTCATGCAGCAGAAGTTGTGGAACAATGTAATCACAGCTGTTTTTTATAAGGTGGGAAACATTGAAAAAGCAGGTCCTTCAGGGGTTTTGTCATAACTCCAAATAAGCCAGCATTTTCATACCTTCCTGTTCTGACTTTGCATCAATATTGACCAACCGGCAGAAATGTTGTTTTTGCACTGGTCGGTCTATGGAAATGTTGTTTTTCACGTCCCTGACAATGTTGGGGCAAATTACCCCGGCATGGATTTTAAGCTTTATTCTAAGGTTTGGGCATTAATGGGAATGTAACGAAACTGGTGCTCATGTAAAGTGCTCTGATACCCGATGTCTCGGGTCTAGTTCGCGTTATATAAAACAAAAAATAGAAAAATCTGTTGTTTGCCTATATATGGAGGTGCGTTGGAAGTCTGGCAGAGCTAGCCAATGTTTGTGGTCCGAGTAGTGAAATAGCAGCTGGTGGCAGCGCAGAAGGTTAATGTGCCTGCTGCAAAGAACATGTACCTGATGCAGATCACAAACTCCATATGATGTAAATAGGTCAGTGAGTCACAGCTTTTGTCAGAGAGATCCTTTTGTTACTTGCAGTTTCTAAGTTAAAATCGTAACATACAACAGTGAGCTAATAACTGTCACCTAAGAGCTGCATGCAAACTGCAAGGAAAAAATTGGAGCATTATGTTTTTTTCCCCACAGACTTTGTTTGATTACCCTAGTGTTTCAAAAATAAATTGTTATCTTTTCACTATGGCACAGAGAGGCAGTAAGGCTGTAGTTTTAGCAGTCATTTTATGGAAAGGGGAGCTGTTGGAGATGTATTACATTACTGCACAAGATATGTGTATTTATACTGAAATTTGATATTTTTGCACTGCACCTTACACGTTGTACTTTGATTATTGGCAGGTTTCTTTGATATATATATTGGTAAGGCCATCAACACCATCATGAATACAGTACAGGAGCTGATTACAAGGTCATTCCAGGGACGGCCACTTGAAGAAAAACTACATTTAAAGCAATTAGGACCTCATCAGCCTGACATAAACCTAGAGAAAACTTCCCAGGACAGAGGAAAAATATCAAAACGTACATTCTCAAATGCCTGGTACACAAAAGCTGATTGTCTTACAGGGTGTGCTATAAGAAATTTGCTGTTCTGCTTCCCCTGCTTGCTGTTTGGTGGTGACTTTTCTTGGACACGTCAAGGAATCACAGACTTGAAGCATTTGTCGGAAAAAATAAAGAAGCATGCATACACAAGAAAGCATATGGAAAACCTGACGAGGCTGGAAATGTTGGGGGAAGACGCACCAATTGAGCAGCAGATAAATGAGGCATACCGAAAAACCATACAGAAACACAATGAAGCAGTTGATAGAAACAGACAAATTCTATTCAAGATAATTGATTGCATTCGTTTCTGTGGTGCTTTTGAACTGGCATTGCGAGGCCATGATGAATCGGAAAGTTCCTCAAAACCTGGGATCTTCAGAGGCCCAGTGGATTTAATAGCAAGCATAGAAAAGGATTTGGAAACACATTTAGAGAGTGATTGTCTTGATTCTCCAAACAGTGCTTAATGTAGGAGTGACCTAAGATCTGGAATTAGGAAAATCCCACCCCTTTCCCGTGCACCTGCACCACCGGTGAGTACTGTGTTCAATGTAACTGTAAGTTCATGTCAAGTGCTAATTACGATGTTTTAACCAGGCTTGGTTTGCTTAATTATGTTTGTATTTGTTCCCAAGTCCGATCTCAGGAGTCGTTGGGACATTTGTTTATTTTCGTTTAGCATCTTAAAGGTAACATTTGCTTAGGAGCTTAAATTCGGAAGGTCCGGGCGATCTCTAAACTCAGGGAGGCCTCCGACAGTTCTGGGACCCTTCACGTTTAAGCCGCTTAGAGTGCTTCTGCTCGCAGCGGCTTAAACGTGACGTGCGCACGTTATCTCCTGGGTGCGGTCGGCTATTTAAACCGCACCCAGGCTTCTAGAAGGCGCTTTGCCTTCAGCTTCAGCAACGTGAAGGATCGCGTCTGAAGGCTTTCTCAGCCGTCTTACCTGATAGAAGAACTTCAGTTCCTGGAATCTCCTCCTGGGCTCAGTCTTCGATCCGGAACTCTGTAAAGACAAAGAATAACTGATATAAGTACAATTTGATCTTTTACAGACAGGCGCCCTACGCAAGAAAGCCTTTTTGGATAATTTTTGGAACATTTAAGTTTTCTTCAAGAAGGGGAAAACGACAGGAACCAGAGTTTCTTTGGCTAAAGGAACCTTAGAACATTGTAAAAGAAAATAGATGCATTGCAAGAATTCATTGTAATGTAGATTTAGAGTTAAGATATTATATTGATGTCAAGTGATTTCAGGTTTGGTGTTGTATAGGGTATGTTTTCCTTCTTTTGTGTTACAACAGGTTTTGGGCACAAGAGACTTTACTGATTCCCACATACTAACATCTTTAGAAAACATTTGCAAGTAAGTTAAGAATCTGAGGGGGAAAACCAAAAATAGTAAATTTAAAAGAGCATTTGATAAACGATTGTTTCCTTTTTATAGAACATTATGCAAGAACCCATTTCCTATTCCAAGAAAAGACACCTGACAAGAACATCAGACGACATCACGACATCACGACATCACAAGACAAGACAAAGAAATACTGGACGAAGGACTAAACAACTCTGAACGCAGGTAGGAGTCATTTTAGTGTTTAACTGCACAATTCTTGAGAAGGGGTAGCGAACTTAGACTAGAGTGTAGTTAAGAAAACTTGACTTAAGGGATAGGTCTTTTAGTAAAATCATCCTACTTGTTGTCTCGCAGGTCGTCAGCAAGGTCCATCCTCGCAACAACGTCCAGTACCGGCCCTCCTCCCAAATTTCTATTTTTATCCTTAGCTGTAATTTTGAGTCAGCCAAGTTTATAGTTAGATAATTGGGAAGTTGGTCCCTTGCGTCTCTGCGAAATCTACCGCGTCATCCTCGAGATTCCAGAGCAGTTTAAGGTAAGGGACGACGTAGTGTGAATCTGACAGAAGACAAAGCTCACGATTATTATTTCGCCCAGACGCAATGAACCAGGTTACCTTACCGGAGATAGCAGCTGTACTGAAAGATCTAAAAGATGAAAATACGTCAATACGCAGGGACATGTCAGCCTTACAATCTGCTTTTCAACATAAACCAATTCTGAAACCTGCAACCTTTCAAGTTCATCTTCTGAGTCAGGAGCGCAATCTCAAATTCAAGTTATTACTCCGATACCCACTCCTTTAGCACAGCCAGAAAGATTTTATGGAGATTGTAACAAGTTTTCCATATTCATGCAACAGTGCCATTTACACTTCTTAGCCAAAAAGTCAGCTTTCCCTGATGACTCCTCCAAGGTGGCTTTTATGTTATCATATTTTAGAGGAGACGCAGCTCTTTGGTCAGTTCCTTTGGTGGAAAAGGATGATCCTATTTTATACAATTTCAAGAACTTTGAACGTGCCTTAAAAAAGATTTTTGCTAAACATGTGTTTGTACAATCCGCTGATAATGAGCTGCTTGATTTAAAACAGGATCTTCTGATTTGCTTCATTACATTTCTCAATTTAATCGCTTGGTTTTAGAAGCTAAATGGCCATATGAAAAAAGGGTCTCAATTTTTTATAGAGGTCTAAAGAATGATTTAAAAGATATGGTAACACAAATCCTGGAACCTCCTGAAGACATAAATGACTTTATAGACTTAGTTGTTAAACTAAATCATCGCTTAGGCGAACGGAAAGGAGAACGTGGAAAGAGTGATCACAAATTTCTTTTTGTTAAGGAAAGAACAGCATCTATCCGAGAAACTACTCCCAAGCTAGACACGGTAGAACCTATGCAAATTGGTTCTATCCGGGGTCCTTTATCTAAATATGAAAAAGACAAAAGACGTAAGATGAATCAATGTCTTTATTGTGGAAAGACAGGTCATTTTGTGAAGGACTGTCCTGCGCGACCCAATAAAGGTAAGCCTAAAACCGCAGATGTTGCTTTAATCCAAGAGCATTCGGAAAACTAGAATACTCGATGAAGGATGAGGTCAGTTCATCGAGTGCTATTTCCAGTTTGGCATCTACTGTTCCACCTATTGGATGTAAACATTTCAGTATCATTGTGGAATTAAGGAGTTTGCTTCCTTCGTCACAATCTAAGAAAGTAGAAGCAGTAATAGATTCTGGAGCTTCGGGGAATTTTATTGATACACACTTTTTTCTCAATTAGGATTCAAATTAATACTAAAAGATCATCCTGAAATAGTAAGAGCAGTAGATGGTAAAGAACTGACTTCAGAACCTATCAACAGACAATCAGAGTTATTAGAAATGGACTGTTCACCCATTCACAGAGAAAAGATTCATTTTTATTTAATAGATGCCCCTCAGTTCAAACTAATTCTGGGAATTCCTTGGTTAATTCAACACAATCCGATTATAGATTGGGTATCTAAGACTGTTACATTTAATTCCATTCATTGTGTAAATCAATGTTTTCTTTTGAAAAAGACAAGAGGTTATCCAGGGTTTTGACTTTAGTGCAGACTCAACCAGGGTTTTGGCTTTAGAGGGAGTTCCTTCCATATACTCAGATCTTTTCGATGTTTTTGATAAGAAAAAAGCAAATACTCTTCCACCTCACAGGGACTTTGACTGTCGAATAGATCTGGTCCCAGGAGCTACTCTACCCTGTAGCAGAATATACGCCTTAACCGAAAACGAAAACGTACATCTCAGAGAATATCTTGACGAATATCTTGCAAATGGTTTCATTAGACATTCAAAATCACCTGTGTCTTCTTCTCTTTTTTTTTATATTCCGAAAAAAGGAGGTGAGTTGCGTACGTGCATAGATTATAGAGCTTTGAATAATGTAACCATTAAAAACAGGTACCCATTGCCTTTGATCCCTACCTTATTAGATCAGGTAAAAAAGCCAACCATTTATACTAAATTGGATCTCCGAGGAGCTTACCATCGAGTCCGAAAAGGCGACGAATGGAAGACAGCATTCCGTACTAAATTCGGCCTCTTCGAATATCAAGTTATGCCCTTCAGACTATGCAATGCTCCAGCTACATTCCAATTTTTTATAAATGAAGTATTGCACAAATTCATTGACGTATGCTGCGTTGTCTATATAGATGACATTTTGATTTTTTCCAACTCAGAAGAAGAACATGTACAGCAAGTTTGTGCCATTCTTAAAAAACTACTTTCAAACTCTCTTTTTGTAAAATTGGAAAAGAGTTTATGTCATGTCTCTACAGTTGAGTTCCTAGGATATGTCATCAGTCCTATGGGAATTGAGATGGACCCAAAGAAGGTAGAGGCAGTTGATTCCTGGCCCAGTCCCAGTACAGTAAAGCAGGTACAAAGCTTTTTAGGCTTTGCGAATTTTTATCGCCGCTTTATTCTAAACTTTTCTCAGATTATAACTCCCATTACTAGATTACTGCGAAAAGGGGTAAAATTTGTCTGGTCGGATCAAGCAGAAACAGCCTTCCAGGAGTTAAAAAAATGTTTTACTTCTGCTCCAATTTTATGTCATCCTGATCCCAGTCAGCCCTTTATTGTTGAAGCCGATGCTTCGCAGTTTGCTCTTGGAGGCATCCTATCTCAAAGGAACATTGAAACTGGTCGAATGCATCCAATTGCTTTTTATTCCAGGAAATTGTCTGAAGCAGAATTGAATTATGCAATTGCAGACAAAGAGCTTTTGGCCATAAAAGCAGTTTTTGAAGAATGGCGTCACTACTTGCTAGGTGCTCGTCACCCTGTAACAATTTATACTGATCATAGAAATCTTCAAGCTTTGAGATCTGTTAAGGCATTAACTGCCAGACAATTGAGATGGTCAATGTTTTTTAATGACTACAATTTTGTAATCACATATCGTCCAGGAAAAGAAAATTTAAAAGCTGATGCTTTATCTAGGATAGGTGACAATGTTTTAGAACCATCCTTAGAAGTTTTTCCTGTAATACCAACGTCTCGATTTCAAGCCAGTCTATCCACTTGTGATGTAATAGCCGAGATTAAAAAGGAATTGGAAAAGAAAGGTTTATGTGAATGGAAAAAAGAACTCCCTTATTTACAAGAAAGAGAAACTTTGATTTTTATGCATGATCTAATTTTTGTACCAACTGATTCTATTAGAAAGGATATTCTTCATTTCCATCATGACACCTCTTTATCAGCTCATCCTAGCATTGTGAAAACCTATGAATTAATCAAAAGAACGTTTTGGTGGCCTTCCATGTATAAGGGCGTACAGCATTTTGTAGAAACCTGTAGTGTTTGTATTCAAAACAAATCATCCCATCAGGCCCCAAGTGGTTTACTTACTCCACTTCCTATTCCACCTCATCCATGGCACACAATCTCCTTAGATTTTATTGTCGAAATTCCTGTCACCAAGAAAGGCAACACTACCATACTAACTATTGTGGACCAGTTCTCTCGTATGGCTCATTTCGTTCCACTAGAAAAGTTACCAACAGCTATGGAATTAGCAAATCTTTTAATGGTAATTATCATACGTTTGCATGGAATTCCTTCAGTAGTCATCTCTGATAGAGGTTCTCAATTTATTTCTCGTGTTTGGCAAAATTTGAGTTCTCTGTTAAATATGGAGGTTCGATTATCATCAAGTTATCATCCTCAAACGGATGGTTTAACTGAACGTACAAACCAGACAATTGAACAGTTTATCAGTTGTATGTTAACTAATGCAGAGGGGGATTGGTTTGATCTGTTAAGTCAATTGGAATTTGCTTACAACAATGTGGACCATACCTCCTTAGGAATGTCCCCATTCTTTTGTAACTTTGGTTTTCATCCTAAAAGTTTTCCGAAAGAAATTAAAGAAGTCAATTCCGTACCTATAATCTCAGATTATGTTTCCAAATTATCTTCCATTCAGGAACAAGCTACATACAATTTGGCAAAAGCAAAAGAAAATCTGAAAAAATCTGCAGACAAGCATAGATCTCAGCAACCTACCTATTCACCAGGGGAGAAGGTCTGGTTGAGTACAAAAAATTTAAGAATTGAAGGCCATCACAAATTCAACCCAAAATTTATCGGTCCTTTTTCTATTGAGAAGATTATTAATCCTGTCTGTGTCAAATTGATTCTACCCCATCAATACCAAATTCATCCTGTCTTCCATGTGTCATTAGTTAAACCCTTTCACCCTCCAACTCGTTTCATCCAGCCTCCTTCATCCATTATCATAGAGGGAAAGCCAGAATACGAGGTGAAAAACAATCTTGGATTCAAAAAGAGTTCGAGGAAGACTTTTCTATCTAGTAGATTGGAAGGGTTATGGTCCAGAAGAAAGATCTTGGGAACCTTTAGATCATTTAAAGCATGCCCCTAGACTAGTAAGAATCTTTCATGAGCGACATCCGGACAAACCAAAACCTATCTTACCGGTCTTAGGGGGGATCTTGAGGAGGGCGTACTGTCATGATTCTCCAAACAGTGCTTAATGTAGGAGTGATTTAAGATCTGGAATTAGGAAAATCCCACCCCTTTCCCGTGCACCTGCACCACCTGTGAGTAATGTGTTCAATGTAACTGTAAGTTCATGTCAAGTGCTAATTACGATGTTTTAACCAGGCTTGGTTTGCTTAATTATGTTTGTATTTGTTCCCAAGTCCGATCTCAGGAGTCGTTGGAACATTTGTTTATTTTCGTTTAGCATCTTAAAGGTAACATTTGCTTAGGAGCTTACATTCGGAAGGTCCGGGCAATCTCTAAACTCAGGGAGGCCTCTGACAGTTCTGGGACCCTTCACGTTTAAGCCGCTTAGAGTGTTTCTGCTCGCAGCGGCTTAAACGTGACGTGCGCACGTTATCTCCTGGGTGCGGTCGGTTATTTAAACCGCACCCAGGCTTCTAGAAGGCGCTTTGCCTTCAGCTTCAACAACATGAAGGATCGCGTCTGAAGGCTTTCTCAGCCATCTTACCTGATAGAAGAACTTCAGTTCCTGGAATCTCCTCCTGGGCTCAGTCTTCGATCCGGAACTCTGTAAAGACAAAGAATAACTGAGATAAGTACAATTTGATCTTTTAAAGACAGGCGCCCTACGCAAGAAAGCCTTTTTGGATAATTTTTGAAACATTTAAGTTTTCTTCAAGAAAGGGAAAACGACAGGAACCAGAGTTTCTTTGGCTAAAGGAACCTTAGAACATTGTAAAAGAAAATAGATGCATTGCAAGAATTCATTGTAATGTAGATTTAGAGTTAAGATATTATATTGATGTCGAGTGATTTCAGGTTTGGTGTTGTATAGGGTATGTTTTCCTTCTTTTGTGTTACAACAGGTTTTGGGCACAAGAGACTTTACTGAATCCCACATACTAACATCTTTAGAAAACATTTGCAAGTAAGTTACGAATCTGAGGGGGAAAACCAAAACTAGTAAATTTAAAAGAGCATTTGATAAACGATTGTTTCCTTTTTATAGAACATTATGCAAGAACCCATTTCCTAATCCAAGAAAAGATACCTGACAAGAACATCAGACGACATCACGACATCACAAGACAAGACAAAGAAATACTGGACAAAGGACTAAACAACTCTGAACGCAGGTAGGAGTCATTTTAGTGTTTAACTGCACAATTCTTGAGAAGGGGAAGAGAACTTAGACTAGAGTGTAGTTAAGAAAACTTGACTTAAGGGATAGGTCTTTTAGTAAAATCATCCTACTTGTTGTTTCGCAGGTCGTCAGCAAGGTCCATCCTCACAACAACGTCCAGTACCGGCCCTCCTCCCAAATTTCTAGTTTCAACCTTAGCTGTAATTTTTAGTCAGCCAAGTTTATAGTTAGATAATTGGGAAGTTGGTCCCTTGCGTCTCTGCGAAATCTACTGCGTCATCCTCGAGATTCCAGAGCAGTTTAAGGTAAGGGACGACGTAGTGTGAATCTGACAGCGATACAGTCTTTAAGGGCACCTCTAAAACAATACAAAATGAACTCCTTGAGTGTATGCTCGAAATTATAAGAAGCCATATTGTGCAAGAGTTGCAAAACACAGACTTTGGGCAAATGTATCAACATACCCTTTTGCAATTTCTTAATAGCGATTTTTAAGGAATCGCTATTTAGAAATCGCAAAATGGTATGTATGTAGAATTTCGCTATTTTTTAGCGATTTCTTAAAATTCCTTAACTGCGATTAGCAAATTGCTAATCGCAATTAAGGAATAATTTCCCATTCATTTCTATGGGCCAGGAGGCCCATAGGAATGAATGTGAAATTATTCTCAATTTGCGATTCGCAATTTGCTAATCGCAAATTGAGAATAATTTCAAGGGTGCAGGGGTGTCCAAAGGACACCCTGTTGCACCCCTGAAATAAGCATGGGTGCACATGTGGTGCACATACATGCCCTAAATGTGGTGCATCACATGGCACTTTGAAGAATGCAAAAATTGGCATTTTTAAGAAATTCGCAAATTACCACCAATTTGAAGTTGGTGGTAATTTGAGATTCCTCAGGGACAATTAGCAATTTTTTTTTGCACCATACATTGCATTTAAGGAATCGCAAATTTTGCGATTCCTTGAATGCAATCGCAAAATAAGGAATCGCAAATATTGTGATTTCTTATTTTGCACCACATTTTGCTTAATACATTCCGTTTAGCAAAGTCGCATTCGCAAAGGCCAAAATTCTGTGAATTTCGGCCTTTGCGAATGCGAATTTGCTTGATAAATATGGCCCTAAGTGGATATTGAGGCTGATGACACCACTGATGTGGCCACTAAGACACAGTCCGTGTTAGTGTTTCAGTACCTTGACAGTGACAGAAACGTTGTGGAGAGGTTCTATGGTTTCACACATTTAAGAGACTCTAGTGCAGCAACTATTACTGAATCTATACTGTGTCAACTGAACTTAATGTTTACGGACCTGCCTCAAAAACAAAAACTTATAGCACAAAGCTATGATGGTGCGTCTGTAATGAGTGGAAGCCTTAGTGGAGTACAGAAACGAATTCGAGATGTGTACCCTAATGCTCATTATGTGCACTGTTACGCCCACCAACTCAATCTTATTATGCAACAGGCAGTATCAAAGATCAGAGAGACACGAATTTTCTTTCAGGATGTAGGAGGCATAGCAGCATGCTTCTCACGTTCCCCCAAAAGAACAGACGCCCTTCATGAGATTGTGGACAAAAGCATTCCAAGGGGATCCTCAACTCGTTGGAACTTTAACATTCGTACAGTCAACCTAATCTTTGAAAATAGGGAGGGCATTGAGAAATGTTTTGTCGCCATAGAAGCCAATGAAGAGTTTGATCACACAAGTCAGAATGAAGCCCGTGGCTTTATTAGAACATTACAAGACAGAGAGTTTCAGTTCTTACAGTTTTTATTTCATGAAATAATGCGTGCTGTCGACGTGTTATACAATCAGTTACAAGGAAAAGACGTAGATACTGTCTTTGTGAAAGAATCTACCACTACATTTGTACAAAGCATAGGGAAAGTGAGAGATAGGGTTGACAATTTAGAGAGCAAACTGCCGGAGCATTCTGCTTTTGCAAACCGCAGGCAAAACATCACCACTCTGGTTCGAATTGCAAAGGAGATATGTGACATTGTAATTGTGCAGGCACAAGAACGTTTTTCATTCACTAAACATTTGGTGAGTGCCACATTATTGAAAATTAAAGAGTTTGCAAAATATGATGAATCCTTCCCGGAGCGTACTCTTAATGAGGCTGTGGAAGCATATCCTATGCTCAAAAAAGAGCAGCTGAGAACTGAGTTGACTGTACTGTACGCAATGCCTGTGTACCGGAAGGCCACAAGTGCCTTTGCTTTGCTGACATTAATACATAAACTGAATATGGAAAAGTCACTTACAGAGACAGTGACTTTACTAAAAATTGTCATTACCACTCCAATGACAACAGCCAAAGCTGAACGATGTTTTTCAGCCTTAAGACATTCCTCAGGAACACCATGCTAGAGGAAAGACTCAATGCTTTGGCGATGCCCTCTGTAGAGAGCAAGCTAGTCCAAAAAATACCGGACTTCAACAATAAAGTTATTGACAAGTTCGCTACACTGAAAGAGAGACGTGCTGATTTACTTTACAAAAAGTGAATGCTGCTACTTGTTTGTTAAATAAAAAAATACTGTGAGTGAGGTACTCAGAAATGCATTGTTATCTCTGTTTTTAAAGGTTTTCTAGTGTTTGTTCTACTTGGGGACTAAACAGATTTTACTGATCAGATGGCATATTAAGTACATTCTGTAGCACCTAAACACTATAAACTGTGTGGAAAGACATGCGTGATAAAGTCACATGCGTTCTAATGGAAACGTGGTAAAGGTAATGCGTGGTTCCCAATGCTTTGTAAAGGCTGTTTTCCAACTGCTGTGCAACTTCTTCTACTCTTAGAGCTGAGATTTCCATGAAAGTCTTATAGTCTGAATTCAGCAGCGTAATAGGACGGAATGTATGAAGCTCTGTGGTTATACTGAATAAGCAGGTACCTATGTTAGGACAACTATTAATGTAATAACTGCACTTTCACAATTGCTTTATTAACCTTCCTGCTTTCTCAAATGTGCTTGGAAATGCACGATTTTTCTTCTCTTTTTTCAAAATTTTCTCGGGGGGAGAACCCCCCCAAACCCCCGCCTTAAGGTGGTACGGGCTCGCACGCTGGGCTCGCTCGCTGCAGTGCAATATGCAAATTAGTTTACGCCCCACCACTTTCAAATGTCACCAGCAGTCCCTGACCGACAATGATGCAGGAGCGCCCCGGTCTCCTTGGTGGTGAGGGGAGCCGGCTCATCGGCATGCGAAGGCAGCACGCCAGCAGACATTAACCCAAAAGGCTCGAGTGAACTGCTGAAGGTCTAACGTTTGGCCCACCACGCAGGAGGTGAGGCGTGTGGGAGAGATATCAGCAGCACGCCATCATGTTTTCCCACATATGCAGAGACCAGCGGTTGGGAAAACGAAACTGAAACTAGAAGTGCCAGGGTGCCTATTTCCTGGTGAAACCAAAACTGAAGCGGAAACTGAAACCGAAAAAAGAGAGAGAAGCAGCGACAATAATACGAATACCGGCATAGTGGGCAGCAAGGCAGCAACCAGCCACGCAGAGTGAAAGAGACCTGCTGACGGAAGGACATCCTGGTCAGCATTGGAACTCCGGAGCAAGAGCAGTACACAAAGGTGTGGTAGTTGAATAGTCATTTCCACACAGGAAGAGGTGCTGTGGTGGAGGAACCGGAATCGCCAACACAGCATAGGAGTGGGCAGGCACCTGTGGCGGCGCTCCCACCTTTCAGCCAACACTGAGGGCACAGCGACCGCAGCCTAGAGGTGGCATCACTGGGTTGGAAGACTCAACAAGTTCTTTAGGGCCAAGCACAAGACGGATGGCACCGTGAAGCACGCACTCATGCTCCACATGGGCAGTGATGAACTATATGACCTATTTGTGAACTTAATACTTACCCAATGCAGGAGATGACAATGACATTGAGGTGGCTGTGAACAGGCTTAATAGACACTTTGCACACAATTGAATCCCGACTCAGAATGATTCACTACAAGATCAAAACCCACAATGACATCCTTCACCTCAACGATACCCTGATTAGAATCCAAGCTTGGTTCCATCTTAATCATCTCAAAGTGAATCCTAAAAAAACTGAAATCATCCTTTTCACTCCCAAAAACAATTCACTTCCCATTCAACTCTGGATCAATGATATCAAAGCACTTAATTGCTCCCTTTCCACCTCTAATTCTGTCAAATCCCTAGGCATCAGCATCGATCAGAATCTTACTCTCATCCCCCACATTAAAAATGCAGCCAAAAGTGCTCTTTTCACCCTTCACCACCTCAAAAAAATTAAACCTTTTATTCCAGCTGATGACTTCAAAATCGTTGTCTAATCACTAGTCCTTTCCAGGACTGACTATGGTAACGCCACACTTGCTGGCACCCCTAAAATCCATCTTGCTCCAATTAAATCTGTTCTCAACCTAGCTGACAGACTTATTTCTGACTGTAAAAGATTTGACCACATATCTCCTGTCCTTAAAAATCTCAATTGGCTCCCAATAGAAGGACGATCCACCTACAAGATTGCATGCATTACTTACAAAGCTCTTCACCAAAACACCCCCTCTTACCTTTCAATCAAACTTCAAAAAGCAGGGTGCTCCAGGTCCCTGAGTAGCACTAACTCACTTGTCCTGATCCCTCCTAAACTCAAATATAAAAAGACCCAATCCCGTACATTCTCTGGTAATGCTCCTTCCATCTGGAACTCTCTCCCCAAGGATCTTCACTGCAACCCCTCTTACGCTCTCTTCAAAAAAAGACTCAAAGTACTTCTTCTCAACAAATATTGGGGTACCTAATGTTACTGACTCCGACCCTGCTCACTCTTTTTTACTTTCTTGTTCACTCCTCTACCCACCCCCTCTCCCTCTTTTCATATTCTCCCTCCCCCTCTCTACACCCCCATCTCTCTCTTAAATTTCAACATTCATCGTCCCCTTAATGATCTCTCTGTTTCTTTGCCCTCATCGCTCCTTTGAATGCTATGTTTTATCCCATGTGGGGATTCTGCACATTGTTAATCTTATCTTGATATGTCGACCTACTTTGTAAAGCGCTCTGATACTCTTGGGTCCAGCAGCGCTATATAAAACCTTTTAAATAAATAAATAAAATAAGATTAGAGCACAATTAATCCAGGAGTATAAAACCTCCACCCTATCATTCACTAGGCACACTGGGTGCCGTTATCAGCTCTCATCGACACTGTAACCTCAGTTAATGTTATTGACTCTGAACAATCCCTGAAGCTTAGCCCACGACCTATGTTTCTCCCGACAAAGGCCAGGATATAATCTTATGCGGGCAATATACTTGCTGAATTACCACAACTGTTTCAAGGGCTAGGGTGCCTTAAAGGGGTACAAGTGAAACTTCACATCAATGCCCAATAAGCCCAGTAGCCCTGCGTCATCAATGAGTGTCATGTCATCTAAGGCCACAAGTGGCGAGGAAATTAGACCAGCTAGAAAGGGAGAGTGTAATTGAGAAGGTAACACGTCAGACAACCGTGGTAGCACCAATGGTAATTGCCCCACAACCCAAACAACCAGGGGCCATAAGACTTTAACACCTACCATTGAAGAGATCGTATCTGATTTAAACAGCACTAAATGTTTTTCTAAATTGGACTTGAACTCTGGATATTACCAACTTTCACTGGAGGAGTTGAGCCGGTACATAACAACTTTTCTCACACACATGGGGCTGCGCCGGTTCATGCGACTCAGCTTCAGAGTGTCTTCAGGAGCTGAGGTCTTTCAGGGCACGATCAGAGAAACACTGTCTGGTTTGGTGGGTGTGATCAATGTCGGTGACGACATTCTCATCTTTTCCAGCACCCTAGAAGATCATCACACATGGCTCAGGGCCACTTTGCGTCATCTGGCAGACTGTGAATTGAACCTCCACAGGGACAAATGCTTGTTTTACACTAATGACATTGAATTATTTGGCTATAGATTCTCAGCAGAAAGACTCCAAGTAGATCCCAGGAAAATCGAGGCCATCAAGACCGCTGCTGTCCCATGCAGCCCTTTCGGAAGTGCGCAGTTTTTGGGATGACCAATTATAGCAGCCGCTTCATTCCCTAGCTTGCCACGCTCTTGAAGCCTCTGAGGGCACTCACAAAAAAAGATGTCCAATGGGCATGGAATAGCTTAGCTGCCTTTGCCTTTGTTGATGTTGAAGAAGCCCTACTACACGTTTCCACTATGGCATTCTCTGATCCAGCCAGAAGAACTGAACTGATTGTGGATGCGAGCTCCATAGAACTAGTAGCTCTCCTACTATTGAGGGAAAAGGAAAGCAAGTGAGGCCCCATAGCATACGTGAGCAGGGCCCTGACAGATGTGGAAACTCGCTATCCACAAATTGAGAGAGAAGCTCTAGCATTCGATGGGCCTGCAAACATTTCCATCTCTACCTCTGCTGGCAGAAGTTTCAAGAAGTGACTGATCACAAGCCCCCAGTACCGCTGTTTGTGGAAACCACCCACAGCGGTCCTGAGACTAGAGAGATGGGCTGGTCAATTACAGCAGCACTCTTTGAGGTGATCTACTGCCCTCGAGTCAACAGCCCAGCAGTCTACCTGTCAAGACATCCAGTAATGGCAAAGACAGCATCAGACCAGCAGATGGCCTGGAGACCTAGGATTTAGTGAAGATAGTTACGAAGATCACTTGTCCGCGCGCACTCACATTGTCTAAAATAACCGAACATACCCAGGCCGAAAGGTGGTTACAGAAGGTGAAAGCTGCATTAAATGGACATTGTTGGAGGAATTTTCTTGATGGGACAGGGGGGCTGACACCCAGGGAACAAGAGACACAAACCCACCTGTGGCTATGTCGAGAGGAGCTCAGTGAGAGTGAGGAAGGATTTGTGCTGCGGGGACATCAAATTGTCATTTCCCACAAGCTATGCGACAAGACCATTGAGCTTCACAAAGTGGCACCAAGGCTTGGCCAAAATGAAAGCAAGGCTAAGAAGCAAAGTGTGGTTCTCTAGCATTGACCAATTGGTCGAAGTGAGAGTCAGGATTTGCCCCTCATGTGTCATACAGGGGAGGACCTCACGTCACCCCAGTTATCACAGAGGAGGCCTGTACCCAGCCATGGTCATCGCTCAGTATGGACTTTGGCAGTTTTTCCGACAACAGGATGACGTTAGTCATAAGGGACAGTTACTCCGAATTTCCCGCCATAGAGGTGGTCAGCTCGACAACATTCAATTGTGTCCGACCCACTCTGGAGAAAATATTTGCATTACTAGGGGTGCCAGAAGAGATCAAGACCGACAACGGCCCTCCTTTCGAAGGTCAAGCATTTTGTGATTACCTTCACCAGCTTAACATCAAGCATTGCATTGGACAACGGACAGTCAGTCATGCTCATCTTGCTGGATCCGTCAGCCGCCTTTGACACCATCTCCCACAGATGTATGGCTTTAAATTGGCTTTGTAATTACCTGACGGACCTGAACACTACTGTTCAGTTCAGAAATATGGTCTCTCACAGCCGACCAGTAAAGATGGGAGTCCCGCAGGGCTCTATTTTGAGCACTCTGCTCTTTAATCTTTATGTGGCACCGTTGGCTAAGGTGGTCAGATCCAACGGCTTTGATGTAGCGTCTTACGCTGACGACACTCAGCTTCTGATCACCCTAGGTCCTGATCCCATCGATACAAAATCCCCCTTCAAAAACTGTATGATCCATATAGATGACTGTATGAGTGCCAATCATCTACAACTGACCAGGAGCAAGACAGAGGCCATCCTTTTTGGCAGGACACAGGAAGTTTGGTTAGAGGACTGGTTGCCTCTCAATATAGGTCCCTGTCCATCATCAAAAACAGTGGTACGAAATCTGGGTGGGTTGATTGATAACCAACTATCAAGGAAAAGTCATGTAGACCACATAATTGGTACTTGCTCTGGAATTATGCGTAGGCTAAGAAAAATCTTCCAGTGGATCCCAATTGAATCAAGGAAGCCACTGATTCAAAGCTTGATCATAGGTCGTATTGACTATGGTAATGCCTTGTCGGGCTCTATCAATGAAGAACTCTTTTCTAGGCTACAGGTCCTGCAGAACACAGCGGCCAGACTTGTACTGAACCTCCCTTCCAGGTCTCCATCAGCCCCTAGCCTGAAACACCTCCATTGGCTTCCCATAAGCAAATGTACTTGTTTCAAAATCCTGTGTCTAGTACATAAAACTATGCACAGAAGAGGACCCAGCTATTGGCAAAAAAACTTAGCTGGTACAGGCCAGCGAGGATGCTTAGATCTAGCACTAAATCCTTTACTTTATCTAGAGTAAGTAGATGGCCAAACTGTGGAACAGCCTACCATTGTGCCTATGGCTGACCACATCTGAACCTTTGTTCCGACGCAATCTGAAATCCTGGTTGTTTTTCAACCTCTAGCCGCGTTAGATATTTCTGCTGCCGCTAGTCCGTAGTGCCAGGACACCCCCGTTGGGTGTAGCCTTGCGCTTTATAAGCTCCTAAATAAATAAATAAATAATGACTTGACTCACTCCAGTCTGGCTGCAGTCAAATGGAGAGATTGAGCATTTCATGAGGACCCTACAAAAGGTTTTGTGAATAGGAATAGACCGGGGTAAAAATCATGAGTGTCGTCTACACCAATTCCCATGTGCCTATCGAGAAACAACCTCACAGCACTTCAGGGTGTGCTCCTAGAGACCTACTGGTGAAGAGACCAATGCAAGATGTCTTTCCTGCTGGGCCCCACTGACAACCCACGGTTCTTGATTAACAAGTAACTCAAGAGCGAAGGAAGGCCAACAATGAGAGCACGAGCCGTGATCGGAGTGCAGGGAGCTCTTCCCTACAAATTGGTGATTGTGTGGTAATAATGGATCCACCACCCAGGGTGAAGTTTGCGGACCCCATTTGAGAGAGAAGCATGGGAAGTGGTGCGAATAAAAGGGAACATGCCTACAGCAAAAAGGGGCAGTGCCAAAGTGTCAAGGAACGTGTCCTAGTGCCGGAAATTGCACAGCAATGGATCAGATGAAAGTGTCCAAGGTAAACCCGATTGGAAAGCCTACAGAAGCATAAACACTGCCAATCAAGAGGAAGCTCCGTGTCCAGAGAGGGAGGGCCCAAACTTCAGTGACGGAGGAGCACTGAACAATAGAGGACAGGCTTCAGGGAAAGTGGATGGTCGCTCTGGCCACGCGAGACTAAATTAAAGGGCAAACACCAGGGGCTACTCCTACCTTCTACGGGAAAACCCTCGTCCTAGTCAAAAGCTCTAGTACTTTGTGTGCCAGACGTTGGTGCTGAGAGTAACAGTGCTGACCCACCTACCTCTGACGCTGAACATTGCATGAGGACCACAATGTGTTTCCATTGCCAATATTATTCATGTTGTTTTTCTTTTCGTTTTTTAATCAGAAAGGTTACAAGGAATGTAGTGAGCCACCCAGCCGCAATACGCACTACGTGCATCACACACATTAAGGGGCTCATTAGGATGGCGGACGGAAGGACGTCTGCCGTCCTGGAGTAGGCGGAAAAAGCCCTTTTCCGTCCGCCTGCCGCGGACAGTCCGACCGCCATATTAGGATGGGAAAAACTGTGAAAACTCCGTACGCGGCGTAAGTGAACGCACCGCCGCGGAACTACACCCGACCCCGCGGCGGACGTAACCAATCCTGAGACACCGCCGTACGGAATGAAGTCTCCGACCGTGCCCCAAATCACGATGGCGGAAAACACACATAAAACCGCTGCGGAAAAACAACCTGCCTGAACACTGCGGATTCCCCACAGCGAAGATACAACACATTGCAGAGATACCCACCACAAGCAGCGCGCCCACATGGACCCAGCGCTACACGCATTTCCGATACTCTTCGCGATCCTCCACCAGCAACTCATGGACCATCATCGACGACGACGCAGGTACGCTACACACCATTCACTGTCGGAAGGGGATTACCTGGCAGAGCTGTGACGTTGGGAGGGGGAGTGTCATGTCACAGGAAATACATTGACGAACGCACCAAAATATACACAATTGAAGTACACAACCAGGAATGACAGCGACAAACCACAAAACATGATTTATTCGCTTTATTCAACATAATAGTTGCATATCAGAAAATCCAAGAGCATGGGCATTGTGCCCAACAGAGCAGGTACATCAGAGGCAGTAAACGAGAGGGCAGAATGCAGTATCATAACAGCACCAGGGCATTGTGGACAACAGAGCAGGTACATCAGAGGCAGTAAACGAGAGGCCAGAATGCAGTATCAGAACCGCAACAGAACATTGTGCCCAACAGAGCAGGTACATCATTGGCAGCACGTGAGAGGGCAGAATGCAGTATCAGAACAGCAACAGGGCATTGTGCCCAACAGAGCAGGTACATCAGAGTCAGCACGTGAGAGGGGCTAAGTGCATCAACAGTCCATTGCACTGGACAGGTCCATCAGAGGCAGCACGTGAGAGGGGCTAAGTGCAGCAACAGTCCATTGCACTGGACAGGTCCATCAGAGGCAGCACGTGAGAGGGGCTAAGTGCATCAACAGTCCATTGCACTGGACAGGTCCATCAGAGGCAGCACGTGAGAGGGCAGAATGCAGTATCAGAACAGCAACAGGGCATTGTGGACAACAGAGCAGGTCCATCAGAGGCAGCACGTGAGAGGGCAGAATGCAGTATCAGAACAGCAACAGGGCATTGTGGACAACAGAGCAGGTACATCAGAGGCAGCACGTGAGAGGGTAGAATGCAGTATCAGAACAGCAACAGGGCATTGTGGACAACAGAGCAGGTCCATCAGAGGCAGCACGTGAGAGGGGCTAAGTGCATCAACAGTCCATTGCACTGGACAGGTCCATCAGAGGCAGCACGTGAGAGGGGCTAAGTGCATCAACAGTCCATTGCACTGGACAGGTCCATCAGAGGCAGCACGTGAGAGGGGCTAAGTACATCAACAGTCCATTGCACTGGACAGGTCCATCAGAGGCAGCACGTGAGAGGGCAGAATGCAGTATCAGAACAGCAACAGGGCATTGTGCGATACAGAGCAGGTCCATCAGAGGCAGCACGTGAGAGGGGCTAAGTGCATCAACAGTCCATTGCACTGGACAGGTCCATCAGAGGCAGCACGTGAGAGGGGCTAAGTGCATCAACAGTCCATTGCACTGGACAGGTCCATCAGAGGCAGAACATGAGAGGGGCTAAGTGCATCAACAGTCCATTGCACTGGACAGGTCCATCAGAGGCAGCACGTGAGAGGGCAGAATGCAGTATCAGAACAGCAACAGGGCATTGTGGACAACAGAGCAGGTCCATCAGAGGCAGCACGTGAAAGGGCAGAATGCAGTATCAGAACAGCAACAGGGCATTGTGGACAACAGAGCAGGTACATCAGAGGCAGCACGTGAGAGGGTAGAATGCAGTATCAGAACAGCAACAGGGCATTGTGGACAACAGAGCAGGTCCATCAGAGGCAGCACGTGAGAGGGGCTAAGTGCATCAACAGTCCATTGCACTGGACAGGTCCATCAAAAGCAGCACGTGAGAGGGGCTAAGTGCATCAACAGTCCATTGCACTGGACAGGTCCATCAGAGGCAGCACGTGAGAGGGCAGAATGCAGTATCAGAACAGCAACAGGGCATTGTGCGATACAGAGCAGGTCCATCAGAGGCAGCACGTGAGAGGGGCTAAGTGCATCAACAGTCCATTGCACTGGACAGGTCCATCAGAGGCAGCACGTGAGAGGGGCTAAGTGCATCAACAGTCCATTGCACCGGACAGGTCCATCAGAGGCAGCACGTGAGAGGGGCTAAGTGCATCAACAGTCCATTGCACTGGACAGGTCCATCAGAGGCAGCACGTGAGAGGGCAGAATGCAGTATCAGAACAGCGACAGGGCATTGTGGACAACAGAGCAGGTACATCATTGGCTAGCCAAGAACGTGTGTCAAGCGACCCTTCACAAGGAGATTAACGAAACATAGGTGGTTACATTCGTCAATCTACACACAAACTTAAATGACATGTGACTGATGGCAACTAGACCTCACACCACAGAATCTGGTGGACTGCTTGAACAACTCGCCTCGGACACACCGCCAGCACCAGCAACAGGAGTGTGAGACACAGCCACCGATCTACTCACTGACACATGTGCCATAGACCCAGACACACCGCCAGCACCAGGACTGTGAGACACAGCCACCGATATACTCACTGACACATGTGCCATAGACCTAGACACACCGCCAGCACCAGCACCAGGAGTGTGAGACACAGCCACGGATCTACTCACTGACACATGTGCCATAGACCCAGACACACCGCCAGCACCAGCACCAGGAGTGTGAGACACAGCCACCGATCTACACACTGACACATGAGCCCTAGACCCAGACACACTTGCCGGACATGTCCCTGTACACTGACCAACAAATACCATGCCTGCACCTGACACATGTGACTGAACAGCAGCTGAGCCACTAGGACCACTGAAATGGTGAGCCACAGGGCTGTATGGGCCAGGAGGCAGGGTGGCTCTGGGAGCTGGGGACAGCTGTACTGGAGCGACATTCACTGGTGTGTGTCTCTGTTTCTTTGTGAAACGTAGGGGTACCCCGGACATGCCTGGACTGGTAAGTGGAGTGGCATCACCAGACATCAAAGGTGAATCATGTGCTTGTGGTGGTCTGCTCTCTGGGGACGTGCTGGACCCTGCCTGCCGTTTGCTGTGGGCCTGCCTTCTGCCCTCTGCATCATGTGTAATGGGAGATGCAACAACAGTGTACTCCTTCCTCTGCTTTAGTGGGCCGTGGATGGGAGTAGAGGTATGGGGGACTCGACCGTTGATACATGTGTTGTACGTTCCTTAAACATCATCCTCAGTGCAGTCAGGGGTGAAATATGCCTGTCCTTGATGGTGCTCGTGTCCATGGGAGAACCCTTGGCCATGGGATGTGCCTTGGACGTCGGAGGTGTCCTGTCCCTGGAATGGCCCTGATCCCTTTCCAGTGCTCTGTCCGTGGTGCAGACATGTCCATTGTAGTGTCCCTCTCCTTTGAAGCTACCCTGCTCTTGGGAGGTGCCCTCACCTTGGTACTGTCCTTGTCCTTGGGAGTGTCCCTACTCTTGGGAGGTGGCCTTTCCTTGGTACTGTCCTTGTCCTTGGGAGTGTCCCTGCTCTTGGGAGGTGGCCTTTCCTTGGTACTGTCCTTGTCCCTGGGAGTCTCCCTGCTCTTGGGAGGTGGCCTTTCCTTGGTACTCTCCTTGTCCCTGGGAGTCTCCCTGCTCTTGGGAGGTGGCCTTTCCTTGGTACTGTCCTTGTCCCTGGGAGTGTCCCTGCTCTTGGGAGGTGGCCTTTCCTTGGTACTGTCCTTGTCCCTGGGAGTCTCCTTGCTCTTGGGAGGTGGCCTTTCCTTGGTACTGTCCTTGTCCCTGGGAGTCTCCCTGCTCTTGGGAGGTGGCCTTTCCTTGGTACTGTCCTTGTCCCTGGGAGTCTCCCTGCTCTTGGGAGGTGGCCTTGGCTTGGGAGTCACGTTGGTGGGGGATGGCTGTGTAGCATGTGAATCCATTTCCATACACACCCCTCCATGATCATGTCTGTCAACTCCAGTGTTGGACACGTAGTCTTCGGATAAAGAGATCACAGGCTTATGGGATGGTGTCTGTGCCCTCTGTGCCCTGCCTTGCTGCCTGTGGCTGCTCCTAGTGTAATAACCAGAATAAGAGGCCTGGTCTGAAGACTCACTCTCCCCTGTAACATCAAGTGGTGTGGATGGTTGTACAGAAGTAGCACCCTGTCTATGCGACTGTACAATGGCTGAGGACACAGTGTTTGCCAATGACTGAACTGTTCTGTGGAGACCAGCAACATCGTCATGCATCCCCTCCATGAAGGCCACCACCTGCCCCAACTTCCTATCGTGGTCTTGGAATGCATTGATCATGTTGGTCTGCCCTACACACAGCTGTCGCAGCAGATCAACAGCCTCTGCACAAAGTGCACTTTGTGTCACTGGGGCAGGGGCGGCGGTTCCTGCACCGAAGGCAACTCTGCTCCCCCTCCTCTGGTGAGCACGAGCAGTACATGTTGCAGTGGGTGGCATTGTGGGCCCTGTGTGCTGTGTCCCGACTGAAGGTGTCGATTGCCCACTCCCTGTCTGTGCCAACAGTGCGGACTCACCAACACTTTCTGAGGATGAGGGCGATGGTGTTTCCATATGCGAGTCCTCAGGGACGGTCCTGTCCCCATCTCCGGGGCTGCCCTCTTCAGTGTCAGTCTGCGTGAGTGCGACCTCTGATTCGGAAGCATTGCCACCACTCATCTCCGTCGTCTGCGGGTCAGTGCCCTCTGCCAAAGCTGAAATAGAGAGAAACGCGGTGTGAGTAAGTGCCACACACACGTACTGAAGGACAACAGATCTAGGATCGAATTACATACATTGTACATGTAGCACACATCCTGCACACGTCCCACCCCTACTATCTGCACACATGTCATGCCATGGGACCACAGACCTCAACGGCATGTCCTGGAACCCTCAACTACCAAGCAAGTGGGCTGTCCACCTGGCGGACATGGATGCCAACGCCTACTCCGCTAATGGCACCAGCATGGTATTTCAGCTAAACATACGCACCACGGAAGCCACTACTGTGTCCGAGCTGCAATATATGCATTGCAGGCCCAAGTAACATACACATACAATCTGCTTACCGCTACTTTGCTGTGATTCCCCACTCAGCTGGGCGGACAGGTCAGGATGCGTCACAGCAATGATACGGTGCATAAGAGGGGTCATGGTGGAGTGGTGTGGCTCACTGGTTAGAGGCGGCAGACCCGTAAGCAGAGAACGGCCCGGGACCAAGGTTCAATTCCTGACGCGGCAGGGTTGTGGACCAGGGTCAAAACGGACTCGATAATTCTCGCCTCGGTGCCTACTCTAACCAGGGAACACACTCGGCAACTCTGGGCATTAAGCTTGCCTCATCTCTACAACGGCCCCCCACAGACGCCGGGGATGCCTGGTTTCACCTTGGAGATACCCAGAAAGGGACCATCTCACAGGGAAAACCAGGACGGGTTCCCCAGCGGTCTTCAGCGCCAGGATACTCCATGGAGTCGCAGTGCGCTTTACAAGTACACCCACATGGTGCGGCGGGCCAGACGTGTAGATCTTGGAATCATCCCCAGTGTCATCTCCGCCACATTCTTGCTAAGCCTGGAGATGTCGTCCCAGCGCTTGTGGCAGTGTGTGTGTCGTCTATTGAACCCCTCCACTACCCGTACATCACGTGCTATCGTCCTCCACACGGCCTTGCGAACGTGCAGCTTTACCTGCCATGATGGGAGACAAGAGGGTAACGTAAGTGGACAGTATGACATGCATAAACATCGCAGGAACACGTATCAACATGCAGCCATGCTCAGCACTACACATGTAAAGGTCCCACAGCACACCGGCAGGCCTGCAGAAGACAGGAGCCACTGAACACCTCATGACCAACAACATGTACACCACTGTACTTACCACCTGTCCGGGTGCACCGTAGAGCCGTTGGTAGTGGCTGAGCACACCGTCCACAAGGACATCCAGCTCCGCAGCGGTGAAAGGACGCGACCGGCTCTCTCGCACTCCCTCCATGGCAAGATCCTGGACTGTGGCCCAACAGCAGCAGCCGTAGGTCAGCTTAGCAGCAGCAGGTCGAGGTGATGGTCACAGGCAGCAGCCGTAGGTCAGCTCAGCAGCAGCAGGTCGAGGTGATGGTCACAGGCAGCAGCCGTAGGTCAGCTCAGCAGCAGCAGGTCGAGGTGATGGTCACAGGCAGCAGCCGTAGGTCAGCTCAGCAGCAGCAGGTCGAGGTGATGGTCACAGGCAGCATCCGTAGGTCAGCTCAGCAGCAGCAGGTCGAGGTGATGGTCTCAGGCAGCAGCCGTAGGTCAGCTCAGCAGCAGCAGGTCGAGGTGATGGTCACAGGCAGCAGCCGTAGGTCATCTCAGCAGCAGCAGGTGGAGGTGATGGTCACAGGCAGCAGCCGTAGGTCAGCTCAGCAGCAGGTCAAGGTGATGGTCTCAGGCAGCAGCCGTAGGTCAGCTCAGCAGCAGCAGGTCGAGGTGATAGTCTCAGGCAGCAGCCGTAGGTCAGCTCAGCAGCAGCAGGTCGAGGTGATGGTCACAGGCAGCAGCCGTAGGTCAGCTCAGCAGCAGCAGGTCGAGGTGATGATCTCAGGCAGCAGCCGTAGGTCAGCTCAGCAGCAGCAGGTCGAGGTGATGGTCACAGGCAGCAGCCGTAGGTCAGCTCAGCAGCAGCAGGTCGAGGTGATGGTCACAGGCAGCACTGGATCGAAGCAGTGAATGTGTGCTTCTGAAAGTCACACATATATAGGGACCAGAGCCCATGTCAGTGGCACACGTGGCCAGCTATTGGTTCCCCCTGGATGCCTCATTCGAAAAGGCCCAATGACAGGCCCTGGTGTGGCGGTGCACTGTTTCCGCCATTGTCGATGGCACATACGTGCCCCGCGTGACCCCTTCCCATTGGCTGCCTGTGCACGTGCCGTCACGGACACACATCGGCAACCGCAAGTGCGCACTTCCACGACGGTTGCATCTTTTGCAACAATGTTCAATCAGTGGCGCCACCATGGCGGTGCACGCCTTCCGCGGGGGAGGTGCAGGCCAACACATCCTTCTGATGTTGTCAATGGAGATGGCAGTTCATGACCCCCCTTACAGTCACGTTGCATCATCCACCGTACACCGTCCCTGCCAGGCATGTCACACACCGCCGGCCTGGCCCGGTCAGCCACCGCCGTGCCGGCCTGGTGTTGTAAATAGCGTTGTCCATTCCGTCTGTTTTCTCTGTTTATTATGTGGAACTTTAGTGTGTTCCTAAAGTCATGATTCTACTTAGGAATTGTTATGCTGGCAGTTGGTGCCTGGCCAGATGGTGATCTGCTTGTTTATTTCTGTGCTGCGAATGAACCTAACATGTACAAGTTCCACCTGCGTGATTCATCTATACAAGTTAACTACACCCGGTCACCCACCGCCGTGCCAGGCCCGGTGCACAACCGGTGACCGGCCTGGCCCGGCGGTGGGTGACCGGCCTGGCCCGGCGGTGGGTGACCGGCCTGGCACGGCGGTGGGTGACCGTCCTGGCATGGCGGTGGGTGACCTGGCCGGCCCGGCGGAGGGTGACCGGCCTGGCCCGGCAGTGGGTGACCGGCCTGGCCCGGCGGTGGGTGACCGAGCCGACCCGGTGGTGGGTGACCAGCCTGGCCCGGCGGTGGGTGACCGGCCTGGCCCGGCGGAGGGTGACCGGCCTGGCCCGGCGGTGGGTGACCGGCCTGGCACAGCGGTGAGTGACCGTCCTGGCACGGCGGTGGGTGACCGGGCTGGCCTGGCGGTGGGTGACCGGCCTGGCCCGGCGGTGGGTGACCGGCCTGGCCCGGCGGTGGGTGACCGGCCTGGCACGGCGGTGGGTGACCGGCCTGGCACGGCGGTGGGTGACCGGGCCGGGCACGGACGGTGTACGGTGGATGATGCTACGTGACTGTAAGGGGGATCATGACCTGCCATTTTGATTTCCATATTTTCAAGTATGTGTTGGCCGGCACCTCCCCCGCGTAAGGCGTGCGCAGCCATGGTGGCGCCACTGATTGAACATTGTTGCAAGAGAAGCATCCCTCCCGGAAGCTTGCACATGCGGTTGACGATGTGTGACCGTGACGGTCCGTGCACAGGCAGCCAATGGGAAGAGTGAACGCGGGGCGCGTATGCCCATTTGGAAATCGCGGAAGCTGTGCACCGCCATGGCGGCGCCAATGTTGTTATTATTTGGACCGCTGCACCGTGCTGTATAGTCCGCTCTTGCGTTATGAGGGTTGTGACCGTGCTGGCAAAACTGCATATGTCATGCACTATGTCATGTGTGTTCATACTATGCCCATTGATGTGCACACAATGTGCTACACATGTGTATGTCGACGTGTTGACGTCTTGTATTTCCCTACACACGTTTCAAATACTTCACATCTACACAGTACATCAGGCCTGTCTCGCCACATTCTGAATCTGTTGTCAGTGTGTAGTTAATGTGTGCTAATAACAATGGTGGGGGTCCACATGCATTCTGTGTATGCGTATGTGTGTTGCCTGTTTGACCATGCATGTAATGAGCGGATGCTCACCATTGTCTGTGTTGTCATTGGTGCATGATGACATGGAGTGTGTGTAGCATTATTGTGTTGTGTTTGCACGTGCATGTGTTGTCTGTGATGTGGCTTCTACAAAATTGGGTCCTAACATGTCTTCTTGGCAGTAATGTTGACATGAGACTAAGTTGCATTGTACAAGTTGACGCACTTCATGTTGCTAGTGGCAGCACATTGTTCATAGGGCACTCCGTATTGTCGTAACTTTCTGACATGTCACACATATGACTATTGTCCACAACATTTATCTTCTTGCTAGTGTTGCCTTACATGTGATGGAGTTGCACAGCCATGCGTTGTTTGTAAGTTGACTTATATCACGTCTACTCCCACACAGGAGGGCTCCAAATGTCCATCGCCCATACACTGTGCTGGAGGATATGGTTGACGAGGAGGTGATCAGGAAATTCCGGCTGGATCGACGTAGATTGATGGAGCTTGTAGCCCAATTGTCTCCTCATCTGCAGCCATGAAGGACGTATCCTGGTTCCATTACACCCACAGCTAAGGTGATGGCGGCACTACACTTTTTTGCTACTGGCACCTTTCAGTACACAGTTGGACATGCCGGCGGGATGTCACAGTCCATGTTCAGCATGGTACTTCGGGATGTTCTAAAAGCCATGATGCTGTACAAGGATGATTACATCCATTTCCCACGGCCGGCAGAGTTGGCAGCAGTCAAAGCAGACTTCTATGCACTGGGCCAGATACCACACGTAGTGGGTTCCATTGATGATTCAAAAAGTGGGGGTGGTGATGGACAGAGTATCTGAATTAAACAGAACACTCGTACCCAGTCAAAAGATCAGGGCTTGATCCATCACCGTTTTTTAGCTCACTGCACCATCCCAGCTCAGAACCTGGCTACATGCAAATTAGTCTGACCCTGGCCCAGTGCATCATGGGAACAGGGCAGACCAAACTACCAAGCCAATTCTTTACTGGAAAGAAAACAAGCTTCCGGGGACCGGTTTCTGGCATTGCAGCCGTCTTCGGCCCAGCTTGCTTGAATCCTGATGGTGCAGTGAGCAAGGGACTCACATCTGAGTATACCCTGCCACACTTGTGGTGGCTAAAACGATTAAAAAAGTGGGGGTGGTGATGGACAGAGTATCTGAATTAAACAGAACACTCGTACCCAGTCAAAAGATCAGGGCTTGATCCATCACCGTTTTTTAGCTCACTGCACCATCCCAGCTCAGAACCTGGCTACATGCAAATTAGTCTGACCCTGGCCCAGTGCATCATGGGAACAGGGCAGACCAAACTACCAAGCCAATTCTTTACTGGAAAGGAAACAAGCTTCCGGGGACCGGTTTCTGGCATTGCAGCCGTCTTCGGCCCGGCCAGGGTCAGACTAATTTGCATATAGCCAGGTTCTGAGCTGGGATGGTGCAGTGAGCTAAAAAACGGTGATGGATCAAGCCCTGATCTTTTGACTGGGTATGAGTGCTCTGTTTAATTCAGATGCTCTGTCGATTACCACCCCCCTTTATGAATCGTTTTGGCCACTATAGGAGTGGCAGGGTATGCTCAGACATGAGTCCCTTGCTCACTGCACCATCAGGATTCAAGCAAGCCGGGCCGAAGACGGCTGCAATGCCAGAAACCGGTCCCCGTAAGCTTGTTTCCTTTCCGGTAAAGAATTGGCTTGGTAGTTTGGTCTGCCCTGTTCCCATGATGCACTGGGCCAGGGTCAGACTAATTTGCATATAGCCAGGTTCTGAGCTGGGATGGTGCAGTGAGCTAAAAAACGGTGATGGATCAAGCCCTGATCTTTTGACTGGGTATGAGTGTTCTGTTTAATTCAGATGCTCTGTCCATCACCACCCCCCTTTATGAATCGGGTTCCATTGATGGCACACATATCGCTCTGATTCCACCTCGGGCACGTGAGCCGGTATATAGGAATAGGTAGCACTTTCATTCGCTGAACGTGCAGGTGGTGTGCCTGGCCGACAACATCATCTCCCATGTGTGTGCAAGATTCCCAGGCTCCGCACATGACTCCCACATCATGCGGAGCAGCATTGTCCCCCAACTGATGGCTAATCTGTGTCCAGGACACGCGTGGCTTGTTGGTGAGTATGCTGTGGGGACATTTGTGATTTCTGTGTGGCATGGGGTACCCACCAATTCTGGTTGTGATATTTGTGTCTGTCATCCCCCTACATAGGCGACTCGGCGTACCCAAACCGGCCCTGGCTCCTGAGTCCCATACGTAATCCTACTACAGCGGGTGAAATGCACTACAATGATGCCCATGGAAGGACACGTAGAGTGGTGGAACGTACTTTTGGACTGCTAAAGTCCAGGTTTCGGTGCCTGGATAAGACCGGAGGGGCCCTGCCTTACTCACCAGGCAAAGTTTGCAGGATCGTGATTGCCTGCTGCATGCTCCACAACCTGGCAGTGCGCAATAACATTGAACTGATCTTGGACCCTGAAGACCAAGAAGTTCCTCGGCCTCCCATCCCACCCATGTCGACTGATGAGGATAGTGCTGAGGAGGAAGGTGTGGACCAGAGGCGTCAGCTCATTGATCGCTATTTCCCTTGAATGTGAGTGAATACCTCATGTGCCGGTTGACAATGCGTTTTGTATGTTTGCTGGTGGTGTGTGGATTTGGTGTTCATCAGCTGCCTGTTCTGGTATGTTATGTTTGCATGTGTGTGTGTTTATTTCTCTGGACATGCAAGTCTCCATGATGTGTGTCCTCTCATCCACTGATTTTGTGATGGGTGTGATTTGTGGAATTTTACACTGCTGTGTGTTGTGATGGTTGTGATTCACTTACCTGACGTGTGTTTGCTGTCTCTGATTTTCCCTAGGTCACTCCCACAGCGGCAGGATTCTGTACGACATGGTTCCCTGCACCTGGTCAGGTCTGTTTCTGAGACAATCATGTGAATAAACATGGAGTCAACACATCATTGAGTGTGTAAGTGAAATTTATTTACAGGTTGTGCATTGGTGCTGGTGGATATATACAAGTAAGTGTTGGGTGGGGGAGTGTGAGTTGAAGGTCATGGTAGATGAAATGTCCGTGCTGACACCACATTGCGTGATGTCCGGCTAGTCCAGCAGACCTGTGCCAATACTTGGCGTGGTGGGACAGGATAGTTTGCGGGTGGATGGCAGCCTCAGGCAGTGTTAGAGTCATTGTCGGCCCCTCTTCGAGCGTGTAGATGGAGCATCCCCACTGCTCTCCCCTCCATCCAGCCTTGGACGGCCCCTCCGTCTTGGAGGCGGTGCGGAGTCAGCTTGTGGGGCAGGTTGCTCAGGGGCCACATCCGTCTCCAGGGGCATAGGTGGCTGTGGCGGTGGTGTTGCTGACCGTGGCGGCTGGACACTTGGTTGAGGGGGGGTGTTGCGTTCTAACCATACCCTCCACAGTGATGTGTGCTGGGCCACGAGGTCCACTAATTGGCCAATGCGGCTGTCAATGGCCCGCAACACATTGGTGTTATCAACCATGTCCTGGTGTGCACGATCAGCATGTCCCTGCCCACGCTCATAGGAAGCCTGGACTCTGCCTAGGGCTTCCAGTGTCTCAGCGGCAGGATGGGGTGGGTGTCCTTCCCCAGCTCGCCGGTGTGAGGTACTCCTGCTTGGGGGATGTTGCCGCGGCTCTCTGCTTTCCCGTCCACTCTCCCTGCTTGCCTGGGATGTTGATGGCCCTGCGTCTAGCGGTGGGTCAGGCAGGGTGGCACAGGCAGGAGTGGTGGTAATGGTGGTAGTGGAGGTGGTGGTGGTGGTTCTACAGCTCACTGTGGCAGGTGTTGCAGGAGTGACACAGGCCACGGTTGTGGGGGCAGGGATTTCCCATGTGCCAGATGTCCCTGGCAGTGTGCTTTGGCCCGCTTCCTCCTCCGCACCGGAGCTGGTTGTGGCATCGTCCCCAGAGAGTCCTGGAGGTGAGTGAGGAGAATGTGGCGGCGGGTTGCTGGTTCCACCAGTCAAATTGCGATCACCTGTGGGGAAAAAGTTTTGATGATCAATACTTTGGACATGACATGTTTTGATTGGCATACATTACTTTTCAGTGACCTCTCTCACACACCCCACACCCCATCACCCTCCCTGTGGACATGGGGGCCTGTTGGGAGTTGTAGTGCTGGTCTCTCACACACCCCACCCACCTCTCTCACACACCCCACACCCCACCACCCTCCCTGTGGACATGGGGGCCTGTTGGGAGTTGTAGTGCTGGTCTCTCACACACCCCACCCACCTCTCACACACACCCTGTGGACATGGGGGCCTGTTGGGAGTTGTAGTGCTGGTCTCTCACACACCCCACCCACCTCTCACACACACCCTGTGGACATGGGGGCCTGTTGGGAGTTGTAGTGCTGGTCTCTCACACACCCCACCCACCTCTCACACACACCCTGTGGACATGGGGGCCTGTTGGGAGTTGTAGTGCTGGTCTCTCACACACCCCACACCCCACCACCCTCCCTGTGGACATGGGGGCCTGTTGGGAGTTGTAGTGCTGGTCTCTCACACACCCCACACACCTCTCACACACACCCCACCCTCCACTACCCTCCCTGTGGACATGGGGGCCTGTTGGGAGTTGTAGTGCTGGTCTCTCACACACCCCACACACCTCTCTCACACACCCCACACCCCACCACCCTCCCTGTGGACATGGGGGCCTGTTGGGAGTTGTAGTGCTGGTCTCTTACACACCCCACCCACCTCTCTCACACACCCCACACCCCACCACCCTCCCTGTGGACATGGGGGCCTGTTGGGAGTTGTAGTGCCGGTCTCTCACACACCCCACCCACCTCTCTCACACACCCCACACCCCACCACCCTCCCTGTGGACATGGGGGCCTGTTGGGAGTTGTAGTGCTGGTCTCTCACACACCCCACCCACCTCTCTCACACACCCCACACCCCACCACCCTCCCTGTGGACATGGGGGCCTGTTGGGAGTTGTAGTGCTGGTCTCTCACACACCCCACCCACCTCTCACACACACCCTGTGGACATGGGGGCCTGTTGGGAGTTGTAGTGCTGGTCTCTTACACACCCCACCCACCTCTCTCACACACCCCACACCCCACCACCCTCCCTGTGGACATGGGGGCCTGTTGGGAGTTGTAGTGCTGGTCTCTCACACACCCCACCCACCTCTCACACACACCCTGTGGACATGGGGGCCTGTTGGGAGTTGTAGTGCTGGTCTCTCATACACCCCACCCACCTCTCTCACACACCCCACACCCCACCACCCTCCCTGTGGACATGGGGGCCTGTTGGGAGTTGTAGTGCTGGTCTCTCACACACCCCACACACCTCTCTCACACACCCCACACCCCACCACCCTCCCTGTGGACATGGGGGCCTGTTGGGAGTTGTAATGCTGGTCTCTTACACACCCCACCCACCTCTCTCACACACCCCACACCCCACCACCCTCCCTGTGGACATGGGGGCCTGTTGGGAGTTGTAGTGCTGGTCTCTCACACACCCCACCCACCTCTCTCACACACCCCACACCCCACCACCCTCCCTCTGGACATGGGGGCCTGTTGGGAGTTGTAGTGCTGGTCTTTTACACACCCCACCCACCTCTCTCACACACCCCACACCCCACCACCCTCCCTGTGGACATGGGGGCCTGTTGGGAGTTGTAGTGCTGGTCTCTCACACACCCCACCCACCTCTCTCACATACCCCACACCCCACCACCCTCCCTGTGGACATGGGGGCCTGTTGGGAGTTGTAGTGCTGGTCTCACACACACCCCACCCACCTCTCACACACACCCTGTGGACATGGGGGCCTGTTGGGAGTTGTAGTGCTGGTCTCTCACACACCCCACCCACCTCTCTCACACACCTCACACCCCACCACCCTCCCTGTGGACATGGGGGCCTGTTGGGAGTTGTAGTGCTGGTCCCTCACACACCCCACACACCTCTCACACACACCGCACCCTCCACCACCCTCCCTGTGGACATGGGGGCCTGTTGGGAGTTGTAGTGCTGGTCTCTCACACACCCCACACACCTTTCACACACACCCCACCCTCCACCACCCTCCCTGTGGACATGGGGGTCTGTTGGGAGTCGTTTACATTTTGGTGAGTATGTAGCCCACATGCATAGGTTAGGGCCTGGGAGCTTTTTCTTCTCAGTTATGTGTGGCAGGCCATGTCTATGTGCTCGTGGTGCTTGGTTTTTACTTACCAGCCTCTTCTCCTTCATCAATTCCTTCCAGGCTCTCTGGGTGCAGTATGCCCAGCACCTTTTCCTCCCAATCAGTGTAGGGTATGGGCCCCGGGGGTGTGCCGCCGGCAGTGTGATTTGCTCGTAGATGGTTTTTGGCACGGATGCCTTTGACCCTGGTTTTTAGGTCATGCCACCGCCTCTGGATTTTGTGCTTTGTCCTTGGCACTGTCCCTGACGCATTCACCCGAGTTACAATCCTGTCCCACATGTGATTTTTCTGAGCCACAGTGGTCTGCTGGACTAGTGTCCCGAATAAGTGGGGTACAACACGGATGATTTCTTCCACCATGACCTTCAACTCTGTCTCCGTGAATTTGTTTTTTTTTTTTGGGTGCTATGGTGTGTGGTGCTCAAGGTGTGGGTTGGTTGTTTTGGGAGGTGCAGGTGTGTGGTGTGTAGGAATGGTGTGGTGAGTGTTTGTATGGTGGGTGTGTTTGGGTGGTGGTTGTATGTGTGCAATTTGTCTCTGCTGTTCGTCGTCTCGGGCCTCTTACTAGCAGCTATGCTGTGATGCAAAGGACTGTGGTAGTGAGTGGGAGTAATTTTATAGTCTGTGTCGTGGTTGTGTCCCAATGGTTGATGGCAGTCAGGTGCTAGGTGGGTGTGTTGACTTGAGTGGATTAGTAGGTGCTTGGGGGGTTGTCATTGTGGCTTGTGATTGGTGTGGGTGTTTCAGGTGGGTGGGTGTCCTGTGTAGTGTGTTTTGTATTTACTTCCGTCAGCCATTTGTGAATTGGTTTGACGGTAGGGATGGTGTCCGTGTAGTCCTTCCGCTGGGATGCTGGATTTCTCGTAGCATTGTTTCCGCAGCGGTCGTGGATGGGGGTGAGTTCCGTGGGACTGGCGGCGTTATCCTAATCGCGAGTACGAAGCATCCGCAGGTATTGCGGTGGCTGTGCCTGTTCCCGCGGTCATGTTCGTCCGCGGCGGACGGAGTTTCTTGGGTTCCGTCCGCTTGCGGCGGTCTCAGGTGTACTCCGTCCGCCGCGGACGGGGTTTGCTGTACTCTGTCCGCCGCGGACGGAGTTTAATGGCATTTTTATCCTAATCGCAACGCGGTCGGGAGTATCTTGGCCGCGTCTGTGGCGGACGGATCCCGTTTCCGTCCGCCATCATAATCGACCCCTAAATAAAGAATGCCTGGTCGCTCGAGGTCAGAGTGCAGATAACACAAATGCAAACAGTCGGCGTTGTCTGTGGGTTGCAGCCCGGGGTTAGAATGGGCCTAGACACATGGGCCAAGAAAGATCTTATATCATCCTAAAAGACTGACACAGGTGGATTTGTCACATAATTAACAGTGTACCTATACCAAGCGCACCATTGGATTTTCCTACCAGCTTTAGTGGAACATTTGTGAACTTGTTGCTTAGGGATCACTGACAATATCGATGACACTAATATAGAACTACTAAATATCGAGTAAAAAATATAGAATACAAAAATATCGACTTCCTATCTCCAAACAGGTAAGTACAAAAATGTCAAATCAAAAATATCGTTGTAAAAAATATAGATAGTCAAAATGCTTTAAAGTAATTAAAAATTTATGAAAATAATAAATATAATTAACTTAAACATACTTAAAATACTTAAATAAGATTAAAATTAATAAAAAAGTAATGTAAGTAAAAAAAACATACAAATTGATTTATTAATACATATATATATATATGAACGTAATATTAATAAAAAATATAAAATATTTTTACCATAGGATAACGGAAAGAGTAAAATTTACTATTACCACTCCAGTGAGTGCAACAGTAGAGAAAGCGTTGGATAGCGTAGGGTTCAAAATTACTATTCCAACTCCAGAGAGTGCAACAGTAGGGAAAGCGTTGGATAGCATAGTGGTAAAAATGACTACTCCCACTCCAGAGAGTGCAACAGTAGAGAAAGCGTAGGATAGCGTTGGGGTAAAAATTACTATTCCCACTCCAGTGAGTGCAACAGTAGGGAAAGTAAATACTTCATATATTTATAAAATTAAATTAAATATTAATACCAATTAAAAATTAATTAAAAATAAGTATAAATGTAATATAATATAATAATTAATCAAATAAAAATACAAATAAAATGTATTTATTAATAATCATTACCTAATAATACAAATTAATTACCAATTTACACTTAATTAATTAGCAAATAAAAATAATTAACAATTATTTAAAACTAAATACCAATAAATGTATACATTCAATAAATAACAATTAAATTACTTCCCACCCTATTCCCCTATAAAACCACAACCCACTACAGTAAATAAAGTAATACAATTAACATAATTATCAATTAATCAATTAAAAAAAAAAATTACCAATTATAATTTAATTAATTACCAATTAAAAATATTTAACAATTAATTCAAGATAAATACCAATAAATTAAAACATTTAATCAATTATAATTAAATTACTTCCCACCCTATTCCCCTATAAACCCACAACCTGCTACAGAAAATAAATTAATAAAATTAACATAATTATTAAATAATCAATTGATAAAAATTAATTACCAATCATAATTTAATTAATTACCAAATAAAAATTAATTAACAATTAATTCAAAATAAATACCAATAAATAAATTAAAACATTTAATCAATTATAATTAAATTACTTCCCACCCTATTCCCATATAAACCCACAACCCGCTACAGAATTAAATTACGCAAAAATTAAATACCATAAAATTCATTACTTAAAATAAATTATAAAATAAATATACACTTTTCACACATATACTAACATAATAAACACTTTAAAAAATTTGATATTATTAAAAAAAATCGATATATTTTACATCTATATTAAATACTTCGATATTTTGACTTTCTATATTTATATAAATCGATATTAACTTACTTACCTCAAATTCAATATTTTTGTTGTCAATTTTCTGTCCATTCGATATTTTGTCCATTTCATTCGATATTTTTGTAGTCTATATTCTGTCCATTCGATATTCTGTCCATTCTATATTTTTAACTCGATATTAAGGTAATTCTATATTTTATACTCGATATTATGACTGTACACCGTTGCTTAGGAATAGACCATTCCTAAGTGCATTTGAAAATATAACAAGGAGACAACAGAAAGGACATGTGTGCATGTGGGTTCATGACGTTGAGGGTTTTGGGTCTAACCAAGGATCACTTAATGATATATGTTTTATTGTTGGACAAAAGCTGAACAAAGGTGAATAAGGATTTGTAGCACAGTGACTGACAAGTCTAGCAAAAGATGTATAGAAGAGCTAACTTTCTGAGCACCATAGTCAGGTAAAGTGAATACCGAAGGGAGGGACCATTTCTGCGGCCTGGAAACTAGAGAGGAGAGCTCAATGCGGAATGCCTCATAATTACAGATTTTTGTGCTTTTCTTAGTGAGGGTCTCAAAAACCCTAAGGTCCCGGAGTGCATGTGTGGAGCAGCTAGACATGGAAACTCCCACTCCCTGGAAGAGTTCTGGCACAGAAAAAAAGAAGGCATTGCATCTCTGCATCTCTCTCTCTCTCTTTCTCTCTCTCTCTCTCTCTCTCTCTCTCTCCCTCTCTCTTCTCTCTCTCTCTCTCCAGCCCCTCCTCCCCTGGGGACTGTTTATATCACACCACAATATTAAGATTCTTTGAGGGACATTACAATAGTGTGAGCGGGCATTGACAGTCTACTCTTCGCTACAGTAGATTCCTGGTTTTCAGGTGAGTGAAATTGGCCTGACAATATGTTTATGGTGTTTCTCCCCAGCAGAGTTCCAGACTTTGATGAAGTAGGAGGTAGACGCAAGTGGTCCTCCATTTGATATGGGGAAGAACTGCCTAGGTGTTCAGACTATGATTAGACTGATAATTGTGGCAGTTGATCATATTGTCAGAATTCCATCTGTCTGCAGGTAGGCAGAGACAGCCACACTTGAAAGCAGTGTTTAAAATTCAGAATTTCTTCACCGGACATGGTCTCCTTGGAACAGGCAACGAACCAGTGGTGTAGCTAGGTTGCTATGGGTCCTAGTTCAAGCAAAGGTAACTGGGCCCCTTCCCCAGGGTTACATCTCATTCTGTCAGCTGCCCCAACACTTCTCAACATCATTTAACAGAGTCTGCTTCAGCCATATCAAAACTTACTACCATTCTCATACACACTATTGTATTTCCATTCCCAGCACTACATTTCGGCAAGTTAAAACCTTAACGCTTAAAACCATTACCAAAGCCAGTAGGCTTGGCTCTTGTAAAGTGCATGTACCCAAACACATAACATGCACTAACCCCACACATTGCTTCCCTCACATATGAACATTCCTCACGCTGCATTCACACAGGCATATGCCTCATTCTGCACACACACACAGGCACAACTTTCAAACTATAAACCACTTTACCTGCACTCACAAAAGACAACTTTAATCATGCATTAACAAAGGCACATCCTTCTCAATGGACTCACAAAACAAGGTGGCTATCCTGCACTCACACAGGCACATTGCTAATTCAGGTGCACCACTCACATTGGTCCACTAGTGTAATTAAAAGCTCATGAAGTAACCTACACTTGGACCTACACTGAAGACTATATGAGTCTGAGCTTTGTGGAACTTTGCAGGGGAGAGTCATGGAATTACAAGAGTCCCACTTGCCTTCTAAAAAACAAGGTGGTAATTTTCTGTTCAGTTCAAGCATAAGCTAAAATACAGAAAGAAAAACAAAAGAAAATATATGCCGACTAAATGTAAGGGGGACATGCTTTAATAAATATATTAAAACAAAAAAGCTTTGCACTGGTCTGCCATTTTGGGACAGTAAACAAAACACAGTAAACAGTACAGTATTTCAAGATGATGGTATGGTTTGAAGTTTGCTGATGCCTGGCACTCTGCACATAAAGGTTGTGGTTGGTAGCAATGGCAGCGGAGCTGATAGTACTTTCATTACTCAATTAGCACTAGTCTGCATTTGCAAGTGAGCTGCTGGGGACTGAACTAAAGGAATTATTGCCTCTGGTTGGACTTCTCTAGGTACAGAGTAAGCAGGTAAAATGCTATTACCTAGAGTATCGGACATCCTAAAGACGAGCAGTTGTCTATTAGGCAGAGCCAAACATTGTCAACAAAACCAATGGCTGAAGAGGGCTGACGTACTGCCCAACTGTGTGTATGCTATTTTGAAGGGCTGAACTAACATGTGAATGACATTAGGCATTGATTCCGATCCGGTAAAATATTCCGCTGTACGATTCGTATTCGTATCCGAATCCGTACGAATGGGAAATTACCGTCCGACCTGCGAATTCCGAACCATTTCCGTACGAATATCAGCGAACCGTACGAACCACAGTCGATGACCCGTACGAATAAGCATCGGGAATCCTACCGTACGATTCGTAACCAGGCCGTACAAACACACTAGTACGATCCTGTACGAGAAGCCTGTCCGCGATTCGTACGGCCCAAACTTTTCGCGCATGAAAAATGATTTGTACGGGAATATTAGCCTCACAACAAGCGGCATCAACACATACCACACGTGTACCCCTCGCTCAAGCCTGCGGGAACCCCCCCACCCGCCAACGGCCCGTACTAGTCAATCGCACGCACAAGTACGACACGCACATCCCCCCGAGCATCCTACGCGAACCCCCTCACCCTCCAACGGCCCGTACCAGTCAATCGCATGCACAAGTACGACACGCACACCCCCCCAAGCAGCCTACACAAACCCCCCCACCCGCCAACGGGCCGTACCAGTCAATCGCACGCACAAGTACGACACGCACCCCCCAAGCAGCCTACGCGAACCCCCCCACCCGCCAACGGCCCGTACTAGTCAATCGCACGCACAAGTACGACACGCACACCCCCCCAAGCAGCCTACGCAAACCCCCCACCCGCCAACGGGCCGTACCAGTCAATCGCACGCACAAGTACGGCACGCACACCCCCCAAGCAGCCTACGCGAACCCCCCCACCCGCCAACGGGCCGTACCAGTCAATCGCATGCACAAGTACGACACGCACCCCCCCCAAGCAGCCAACGCGAACCCCCCCACCCGCCAATGGGCCGTACTAGTCAATCGCACGCACAAGTATGACACGCACACACCCCCAAGCAGCCTACGCGAACCCACCAATGGCCCGTACTAGTCAATCGCACGCACAAGTACGACACGCACCCCCCCCAAGCAGCCTACGCGAACCCCCCCACCTGCCAACGGCCCGTACTAGTCAATCGCACGCACAAGTACGACACTCACAACCCCCCAAGCAGCCTACGCAAACCCCCCCACCCGCCAACAGCCCGTACCAGTCAATCGCACGCACAAGTACGACACGCACACATAACACCAACACCTAAACCACCACAAGGACTTTGCAAACGAGTCGCAAAACAACACTGAACATGTCTACTGTGTACACACCATTGAGAATCAATGTCCTGGTCACAGGCAAACAGGCAAACAGAGGTCAACACTAACACCCACTCCATATAACACACACACCACCAATTCAAATTAAGCCACACCCACTATTTGACCAATAAAAGGGTCCACACATACAACCCATCAACCTTTGCAACATACCCATTCTTGCAAAGACAGACAGCTCACCAACAATTGCAGCCACACACCTTCACACATACACCCTATCTCATCTACACCCACACCACCCCTTCACAATCAGACCCACACACCCTCACCCATACACACCATCACCCCCTCAATCACATACACCCCACACCCTGACCACACCCAAGAATCCAAAGTTCACTAACCCGGAGAATGAGATACTTACAGATGAAGTCATCAGAGGCGAGCCACAGCTGTTTGGCGCATTGATCAGACAGACCAGCATGGCAGAAAAAACACGCTTGTGGGAGAGGATGCTGTTGCACCCATCAGGCGCACCAGGGGGGAATGCCAGTCCAGGTGGTATGATCTGGGGAGGATGGTCAAGAAGAAAATGGACCAGGACTACGCCTCTGCACACTACACTGGAGGTGGTGGTCCCCGCAGACCTCCTGTATACCATCCCTGGGAGGAGAAAGTCATGGCCCTGCTGCCACCGGTGGGAGTACATGGAATTGAAGGAGCCGTTGAGTCTGGTGAGTGTACAAAAAACACATGTTACATGGGTGGACTAACAACAGTGCCCAGCAGCATGGGGTGGGTGGCCATGAGTCCCAGCAGGACACAACAGAATGGGGTTAGTTGCAAGGGGGTGGCACAAAGGGTCGAAGGTGGAGGGTAGGAGGCTGCTCTCATCCCATATGTCCCAGGGACACACCCAAGCACCATGCCCAATGCACAGGGATACGGAAATATCACACAAGATAGTAGACCACAGCTTCTAAACAATTTCATGTCGCAGACACACCTTCCGGAGATGCATCATTTTGTGACACAGTAAGGCAGTGTAGCAAGCAAGCGTGCACAAACAACCTGTCTCCATCCCTGTCTCCCTCTCCCTCTGTCTCCCTCTCCCTATGTCTCCCTCCCTCTGTGTTCCTCCCTCCCTCTGTCTCCCTCCCTCCATCCCTCTGACGCCCTCCATCCCTGTCGCCCTCTCCCTCCCTCTGTCTCCCTCCCTCCCTCCCTCTGTGTCCCTCCCTCCCTCTGTATCCATCCCTCAGTGTTCCTCCCTCTGTCACCTCACCCCAGCTCCCTGGGCACACACACAGTTGCACCCAAGCACTGCACAGGCCTCATGAAGACCATAGAGCAGAGTGTTTAGGGATGTCTCCTAATTACCAGCAGTCATCTACTAAGTGCCTGCAACACAACCACCATTTTCAGGCGACACTGTACTGTGTCAGGACACACATTTTTGAAAGCTCTGTAGTACACAATGGGCACAGGTGTAGGCAGCACAGTCCCTCCTGGGATCATTGCAAACACAAACACCAGGACAAGGTCACACATCCTGTGCAGGAACACACAACCACGATTATGCCAGCATGCTACATGAGGGGACAGCCAAATCATGAAGGATGGACGCTTGCAAATCACACGCAAACTACTAGCATGGCCTGTCATACACCCCCCTTACAGAAACCCATCCCCTGGGGACAGGCAATGGAGTGACACTGTCCCAATTGTCATTTACCACAACTAAACACTCACTCATATGAATACGCATACAACTTTTACATGCACATTTCAGATGTTCCAGTCCATTGTGCCTCTCACACAATGCACGTGCCCCATCTGATGAACGTTGTGGATGCACTTAAGTACCAACATGGACATGGGTATTGACAAGGTGAGGCGTCATAGAGAAGTGCCACGTTCCAAAGCCATGATCTAGAAGTGGGTGTACAGGTCCAGGGGTGTTGGCATTGTTTGGCCATCACGGAACAGCAACACCTATCCAAAGTAGAAGATTTTATGCAATTAAACTAGCAGCCCGTCCCGACGTTGTCCGGGTTAGAAAAGTAAATTGTGTAATCTTGTTGGGGAAAGGTCCCTCTAGTTAATGTTACTCGTGTTTCCTTCTTTGTCCTTGCCCCCCCCGTGAGAATGTTGTTGCTTCTGCCAAGACGATATTTTATGTAGCACTTGGTGATGTTGGCGAGTGAAATATTAGTTTAAGCCCTGTAGTCAAGTTTTCTCCTTAGCGCCGCAATAAGTGGGAGTGTTACAGTGGTAAAACAGATAGCGGTGAGTGAATCCGTAGCTTTGTTCTTAAGTTCAGAACGCAAGTACTGTGGTGAACGCTGACTTGCTTAAGGGCCATGTGAAAGCCTGTTTTCTTTATGTATGATATCTCCGTGCGATAAATATTGCAGCTTCAGAACGGCTAAACGCTTACTCGCCTAAGCCCTGAAACGCCGTGTAACCCGCACCTCTTTTGCTTGAGGTCTTCCCCCTGTGACAAACAGGAGCGTGACCAATGGTGAAATTGTTTGGAAAATATTCCTTGCAAGGCTTGCATGTGTTATGCGAGTTATGTGGCGTGATTGGGCGGCTGTGAATGCAAGCCGCGCCCCGTCCCTGATGTCAGCGTACAACGGTAATGCCCAGGTCAATGAATCTGCCTACCCGAAGATGTGTGTGTGAGTGAATATTTCGTGTTTGCAATATGCTGCACTGTGATGATTGCGCGTTTGAAATACGCTGCATTGTGAGCACGAATGTTTGAAATACTCTGCACTGTGAGCGCGAATGGTGTGTTTGGTTTTGCACCGTGGCATCTCCTCGCATCTCAATGTTCTCCTCGCCATCTAACGCCCACAACTTGCCTCTCTGAATGTTAACGCCCACATCTAACGCACAGAAGGGACTACTTTACCACTGATGGCGACCCCCCTTTTTATTGTATATGGTGTCCATTTATGTAGCCTATGTCCATCTTCTGGACCTCCCCTTTCCAACGCTGTATTGGGTGTTGTGATTGGTGGTGTACATTTCGAGTTTACCTGGCTCAAAGGACACAGTTCTCTCTTTATAATAGTAGTATAGATAATGCTCTGTCTCTTACATGAACATGCTGCATCTAAACTCTGTGCATGCTTGACGCAGACATAAGGATTTATACCGTATCCTGGATGTTGCGTGAACCCGAGCACTGCTGTATATGTGTTGTGCCGGCAAGACAAGACACAGCAATGGCTGTGTCAGTCATTGTCAAGAGAATCGAAGAAGGAAAATACTCCTGAGTACATGTCAATTTACTACCACTACATACACAACTGAACAATGATAGCAATGTAAAGCTTGTGAAACTGTGATGGTGATAATGGATAACTATTTAAGATGTCACTTGATAGTGCGTTAACAGTGTCTGTCTCTCCCACACACAGGCCAACGTGTGGAGCCCCCCCCCAACAAGGGGGGAGAAGGATCCCAGTCCCAGGCTCAGCAGGACCCAGACCCCACCGACAGCGATGCCACTCAACGCACTGTGGATGACCCCAACCAACCTGGCTCCTCTGGATCCCAACCCCCTGCAGCAACTGTACCAGCTACATCTCTGCCAACCACCGGAACCATTCCCACCACATCCCAGCAGACAGGTCAGAGCCCTGCCCATGATCCACCAGAGAGCCTGTCTGAAAATGAGGGGCACCCTTTGTCGGGCGCCCCTGAGGTGGCAGACAACCTCCACCCTGCCAGCACTCGGGGGCCCGTCGATCGGATGGGCCCACAAGCGCAGGCCGTGCTCGTGTGGGTCAGGGTGGTGGGAGTGCCGCAAGGCGGAGGCGAGATTCTAGCCAGTCAGCTGCAGGGCCTGGTATGCCTGAACTGACTAACATCCTGGAGGCATACCGGTGGGACACCAGGGTGGTAAGCCAGCTAGCGGAGGCCCTCAACCAGGTGAAACAACAGCAGGCAGAGCAAATAGCCAGGCAAGACCAACATTATGGACGGGTGGGGGCAAGTCTGGCTCAGCTCTTGGCGGTGCATCGGGAAATGAGCCAATCCCTACGTCAGATAGCTGCCAACATGCAGCACCCTCCCTGTGTCACAAGGACAGCTACATCAAGGCAAAGTGCAACACCAGCCACAGGGAGGGAGGAGGAGGAGGAGGAACTGTATGACGTAGCGTCCCATGCATTGTCCATGCCTGCACGTGAGGGTCCCCCAAGAAAGGTGGGTCGTCCACGGCTAAGACGTTGAGAGGCAGTGGGCCATGCACAACTCCCAGGACACCTGACCTGGCATATTGCCCTTGGGTGCAACAGCATCACCTATGAGACTCTCCCACATGGACTTGCTGGTCACAGTCTGCCCAATGATGCCAAGCACTGTGGCCTTGACTCTGGTGACTCAAATTGTAAGGCATCTCATCTCCAGCAGTGAACTTTGGATTCCACCCCTTTATGTACAGCACCTATTCACGTTTCCGGCACAAGATCACACAATAAATATTCTAAACATCATACGCATTTGGTGAGTTATCTTGTACCCACAGCATAAAATGATATGTGCGTGCAAATGTATGAAATGCAAGGGTATTCAACAAACTGCAGCCATCCACACACTTGGATCTGATTCCGGGTGAGGACACACATCGTTCACAAATTCCTAACAACTAGATACACGGATGGAAAGACACACCTGTGTGGGATAGTAAATGCTGGAGGGGGTTTGGATCACATAACTGCAATTACAGCCAGGGCCAGGAGAGTCACTTTGAGGTGTACATATCAGTGTGACAAAACTAGTTGTCCACGTAGAGAGTACCTACATCTGTGTCCTCAGGTATGTGAACTATCATCAGCATGATGCTGTACTGTGGATGTGATGAATGGCGCACAGGACAAGGGTGGCAGGACAGACTGTGGGCAATGGGCTGTACCACTCCACCCAAGCACACCTGATTAGGTGACCTCCCCCTATGGAGCTACAAGTACTATACTCCTGTGATGGGTGCAACGCATACAGAACAACTACCGACGTCTGACAATTATCTACACCAGAACGGGCAAATCACACCACACCCAAGAGACGTGGTCATGGTGTGTGTCCCCTGTGGCTACTCGACTGACTGTGACGGCTATGTTGAAGTGGTGTGACCAGGTCGTGTACTGCCACGTGACTGTAAGCAAGTGAATTTTTTCTGCTGTGGTGTAGACAAGGTAACACTGTACAATATTGTGCCTATGGAAGGTGTGTGTGTTCTGTACAAGGCACATGACCTGGTGGTACGTAGACCCAATGTCATGTGGCTCAGCATAGTCTTGCCAGTATGTGTTGCACACACAGGCATAGAAGCTGTAATGGCTGAGTTTGAGGCATCGTGATACCAGGAGGAGGATTGTCTGGTGTTCTCTGTGTGTAGGGTGGCTGGAGCATGCTCTACAAATGGGGTATCCTGTAGGCGTGTGTGGTCCTGGATAGTGTGCGCTGCATTGTGGCTGTGTAAGCAGCAGCAGGAATGAGTGAAGACATGACGGCAGGAGGGGTGTGACAACTAGCAAAACAAGCACATATCACAAGGGCATTGGCAAGCCACAAAGTGACATGTGTATGTGAATTTCCGGGTGTTTCTTCTTCACTCAGGGTCACTGCAAATAAAATGGCACAGTGATCACCAAAGATCACGGTCACTGGATCAGGCCCCTTAGGGACAAGTGGGGCACAGGATACACAGCGTCAGCAGGTGTAGACTACAGCTGGTGTGTTCCAAGCTAACCAGCAGCTACACAGCCATCTACCTCACACACAATACAGTATTTTAGCCTTAAACAACACCATGCATGTAGTCACTGTACACGTAAACACATAACAAGCATGAGCTTACTTCATGCCATGTATTATACATGCACATTAGTAGGACATGTGCGTTGACATCAAGGAGGCACAATATTCAGTCGAAATCACACGTCATGCACAACATGATGATTTACCTTGTGAGCCCATGAAGCATTATCAAACATACATGGTCATTGGCATTGGCAAGAAGACAAAAAAAGTCTATGAATGATGTCACCTGTAATGCAGCAGAAATATTAGCTACAAGCTTGCCAGGGACTGGCCGTACCTTTCTTCATCCGAGTGGTGTGATGCTCAAAGGGTTCCACCTCCAAATAGCCCCTTGGTCTGAGTACAAATGACAGACACAAAAGGGTGATCAGGCGAGGGAAGGAGAGGATGGGAACTGCAGGGAGGGAGACCTGAAACAGAGGCAAATAACCATTAGGAGTAGTTTCTCATGTCACTGACACTACAAATACCTCATGAGATACACTGTACCAGTCACACCTGTGAAGTGTAACTACTGTAGCCAATTAGAGATCACTCATCATGCTATCACATGAGATCCGATGCTGTAACACGGACTCATAAAACCTAGGACAGTCTGTCATCTATTTGAGTCTTGTGTAACGCTCCCAAGTCAGCTACCATGCAATGAGATCTATGTGGACAAAAACTAATTCACTGTCTCTGATGATGTGGACCATACAAACAAATTAAAACATATGGCAATGCTACTTACGCAAAGTGTAATATCTGTATTTGATTATGTGTACCCGTAAGGGCCATGTAGGCAAACTTGACATCACCCACAACAGCTGTAAGAATCACATATGATGAGGAAGCTAATGACCTACATGCAATGAAGGCACTCTGTAGCCAGTCTTTTGCTCTATCAACTTTGCATCACTATGCTGAACATGACAAGCAGGTTGAAAATAACTCTACAGCAAGTGATGTTGATCCTAGCCACATAATGATACACTACCATCGCACAGAAATGCTGCACGGGACAAGAGAATCATGTGAATGACCGCACTCCACCGGTGCAACACAATAATTCACATATGCATCATCCCAACATTGTCATGTCTAATGCTAAACATACATGGCATCATGTGAATTAAAACAGAACTGCTACTCACTGTGAAGGCTGGCGTAGCAGTATTCTCAACCTGCACTGAGGTAACGACATGACAGTGACATGACATACTGCAACAAGGGGCAATGCATCCATGCGAACAGAATCACAGGACAGTTGTCTTAACACGTGGAACATACACTGGGACTCACCTACACAACATGGTTTTTGGTAAACAAACGGGACTGGCCCACAAGGTGGAGGTGAGGAACCAGACACATTCTAATGCACACAGTGAGGCTGCAATCCCCCACAGAGTCCGTGGTTGTGACCTCTAACACAATGTCAAACCATGGTATATGCAATGTTGCAGTGTCAATGTCTACACACATTGATGCATTCACCCGAGTCTAAAACTACAACAGATGACTGTCAGATGGGGTGACTATCCTGTCATGAGAGTGGGCATACATGTAATAAGTAACATTATGTTGTTGCATGTATGCATGGTCTCACTACATGCGCATGAACATGTACCACACATTTGAAACCATACCAACGCTAAACAGCCACATATGAGTCCTTACCCAATTTGACTTCTCCACATGTCCATGCATGCTCCGTTGATTCGGCTGACGGTGCAATCATAATGCGCAATAGCAGGCTGACTACGATGACCCCAACGGACAACAGGCAGGGCGACCTGGGGATGAGAGGCACACAAGGGGTCAAGTTCAGTATAATGTCATTCTGACATTGTCCTGTTGAATAGCCTGATGTTGTAGTTCACCTGTACATTCCAAGTACAGACATAGCACGTATGTGTGTTGCATTACATCTGCACCTGTGTGACTCTGCACAACAAACATCTAAGTGACATTGCATACAGTCTGTTGCATACACAGCATGCTACCCATGCAACTCTATAGGACATGTTTTACAAAAAAGCACCTATGACTCACCATTATGAAAAGAAGTTGCGGATGAGGTGACTCCGGATATGATCTTCATCCTCCTCATCACTGGCATCCTGGGCAAGGCCTTCATCCTCAACGGGCGGATGTTCCAGCTCATCAGGATCAAGGTAGAGTGGCACGGCCTTCTCCACTGCCATGTTGTGTAGCATGCAGCACACGGTGAAGATGTCACACACCTTGCGTGGGGTGTATTGGAGGGCTCCGCCTGTCTTGTCCAGGCACCTGAACCGGCTCTTCAGGAGTCCAAATGTTCGCTCGATCACCCGCCTGGTCTTCCCATGAGCATTGTTGTACCGCTGGTCTGCAGCTGTCCTGGGGTTGCGTAGCGGAGTCATTAGCCACGGCATGTTTGGATATCCTGCGTCTCCTGCAAATTGACATCATGGAAATGAGTGTGTCATATGCTGCAGTCCATTAAGTTTTGACATACTGACATACGTAGCTGTCAGAGTTTACCCACCAACAAGACATGCCCGGCGGTTGTGCAGCTGCAGCATTATCTGTGGTACCCTGCTACGCCTCATGATGAAAGCATCGTGGCACGATCCTGGCAAACGTGCAGAAACATGTGAGATAAGCATGTTGGCAAGACACACCACCAGGGCATTTATCGAGTGGTAGTGTTTCCTGTTGCGGTACGCTTGCTCCTGAGCCTGTGGTGGCACCAGAGTAACATGTGTACCATCAATTGCACCAATTACATGTGGCATGCATCCCAGGGCATAGAATTCCCCCTTGACATCTGTCAACTGTTCTGGAGTAGGGAATGTAATGAATTCATCAAGGTGCAGCAACATAGCTGCCAATACATCGGTCAACACACGGCTGAACATTGTCTGAGACATCCCTCCCACATCAGCTATGGTAAATTAGAACGTACCTGTGGCAAAGAAATGTAGGGCTGCCATCACCTTTACCTTGGGTGTCAGCGCAGTTGGATACCTGTGTCGTGGTTGCAGGTGATTTTCCAGCCTGTCCGTCAGGTCCTTGATCAACTGTCTGGTGAAGCGGTAACGCCGTATGCAATTACGTTCCCTCATGGCTTCCAAGTCTGGCAACGGCCTTTCAAGAGGGGGTGCCCTGCAAAACACATTTAGTAGAAAATGTGAACAACTGTCTGACTAAGACAATAACAATGTACATGGCACAAGCAACACTGCTTCAACAAATGTAGACAATTTTGAGTGTGGCGTGGGAATACACACTGAGGAAACAAATGCCAGCTGCCAGCCACTCCTCCGTGAAAAGTAAAAGACCTGTGGTCTGTGGAATGGATATGACATGCATACAAATGATCTGATGGGAAGGTCTGAGTGAGCATGACAATGTATCATGTCAGTGACACACGTCACGTGAATTGCATTAGGAGGTTGTCTGCACATCCAGACAGCTGACAGCAATACACACACCCACATCACATGTGCCATCATTTGCACAGATCTGACATATTCCTATTGCGGTGTGAAATTTCCAATACTATTACATGGACATCATCATACAGCATGAATGTTTGATTTGTGACAAATAGTCTGTCATGCCATCACACATATGAGCGGTTCATTTGCACAAGTGACATGGTGTGCGCACATTAGAAACCCTGTCATCATGGCAAGGACCCAACATAGATGCTCCTACAGCAGATATACTGAACAGTATGAACTAGTTACTTACCTTTTGTAACAAAATATCGGTAAGGAACAGTAGTTAGTAGCATATTCCTAACTTGGAATACATACCAGGCTTTGCAACAAATTGCCTCCGTGGATGCCATCGCTCTGCCCAGTGAGTCGGTGCTATCCAGCCCACACCGGATCAAATACCATGTCGCTGATCGGCATTCTACAAGGGCTTGGCCAAGTATTGCCCGTACCTACAATGCGCACTCTGGCAGTAGTTCCACAACCGTGTCCCACAGAGAGTGTGTGTAGCGGACGAAGAGGCATGTGATGTTGGAAGACCTCAGTCCCAGACTCAGGGAGGATGATACCATCTTTCCGTACTGATCATACCTCTTGGCTACCCTGTCCAGCGGAGCAAACGGGAATGTGGTCTGTGATTTGGAGGCCTGGATGCCCATGCTCTCTGGGGTGGGGTGTCAGGACAGGAAACATGGTTCTTCCGGGGAGGGGTGTGGGCGTCTGGCATCGTGCATATCTACAGCTAAACCTGTAGCGGGCCTGGACATGGTGGCCAATATAGAATCAGTCAATTCATCATGAAACGGCGGCTGAGGATCAGCGGAGCTTGACTGCAGTTTAAGGACCTCAGTGAGGAGGTTGGTCCTCACGGCCGCAACCGGGAGATGAAGGGGCAAGGCTTCGGCCACCCACGTAAACACAACACTGTACGTTGCCCGCTCATCCAAAGACACGTTTGGAGTAGAGACATTACCAGTGTCTGGCGAGGTGTCCAGACCACTCGCATCCCCCAGTCCACCTGTCCTGTCGTCTTGGGACTGACACTCACGTGTCAGTGGGTCTTCAGTACCCTCCCAATACTCCTTATCACCCATTCCCTGATAATCAGGGTTGTCATAAGCTGTGCCCGGCTCGTTGAAGTTTAACTCCCCATGCAGCATTAATAGCGGTGTTCTGACACGCAGTTCCCACGCCGGAGCCGTATAGTGTGTGGTATCAGGGACAGCACCACCCGAGGACGGCGCCAAGGGTGACATCTGGGGGACTGTTGCCGGTGAGGTTGTGAGGTGAACCAGCGAGGACCAGGATCACCAATCGGATCCTGTCTGTCCCAGCGGGCCGGGACGAAGGCGCTGCCTGCATCAGAGCCAAAGCGAGTGACGGCGTCGGAGGCAAAGCACCAGACCCGCCAGTGCCCCCAGACGTGTCCGCAGGGCCCTAAGCCGCCGCGTAGGCCGTCGGTGGAGTGAGGGACATCATGGCCATGAGGAAGCGCACTTAGTCCTCCTGCGTCGCATGCTGGGCAGGGCCCGGAGGTCGTGGTGCTGGCTACGAGGGCTGCAAATCTGACGGAGCCGCGTGGGCGGTGTCACCCGAATCCCATGCTGCATTGCACGTGCATTGTGGTGATTTAGAAGTGCGATGACGTCTCTTTGACTTTTTGGGGTTACCTGACGACTTAGCCCTGGAGGACTGATGTCAAATCCTGGGGCTCTGATGTTCCAACACCCACGCCCAGGCACTCGACCTACGTCCAGACCATGAGCTATTGCGGTGCAGGGCCAACTGCTGGAGTCAGAGCGGCTTGTGGGACCACTCACACCTAGCTTCATATGTCTGGTCCCGGCAGTCGAAGCAGCTCTCGTTGTCGTGCTTGACGTCAAAACAGTGGAGACACCGACGGTGAGGGTCAGTCACCGACATGAGTCGGTCGCAATCCTCACAGGCTTTGAAACGGCCATCCCTATTGGCACCGTCCTGAGTCGGACAATCCAAGTTAAATGGTCTGAAGTGATCGTACTATGATTTGAAAAAGAAAAATGAGTAAGGTTACACTTATACGGGAACAGCGCTGGTGGTGTGAAAATAGAGGACCTGACGTGAGCACGCAGAGGCGACGTATGAGTACTCAGACAACGTCATCACGGCGCACACAATGCCAACTACACACGCGGAGCAGCAGGACATGCCTACCGACACACAAGTGTACTGCTAAGCGGAAATTGCCATATCCAGGATGACACTTGGGGATATTCTAAGGTGAGGAATATAATACTGACCTGTTCATTTCATATGCAAACAGCATGCACATTGTCGCACATGGCACACACATGACGTGGTCACACAGGGTCATGCTGTGCGTCAATTCGACCTCTGTGACAGTGGGCATGTTGCTGTCATCATGTGACAGTTCCCTGTACCTAATGGTGTGCCATTCCAGTGTTGATGTGCATCACAATATGTTGCAGACATTACTCAGGTGCAAAGTGTTGACTGTATGTGATACACATGTGCAAAATGATTAATGACATGTCTCAACAGCTCTTCACACATCAACTGAGCCACAAGGTCACAGTCCCTGTGCTTCTTCAATGTCTGCCACACCTGGGGCATGCTGATGTAAGGATGCCATGCTGATGTATGCATCCACATCGTCAACATGAGTGTAGACTACATCTCTGCAATGTGATTTCCTGGAGTCACTCTCCCAATGGTGACATGAAGGAGGTCAGGAACGCAGCCTACACAAGCGTTCACTTGAGCATGTCTGACGCACTGTACCCCAATGGTACGTGCATGTTTATGCCTCGTTTCCCAATTGCATTTTAGCCATACACGAGCACAGCGTACCCCAATGGTACATGCGTGTGTACGCCTCGTTTCCCAATTGCATTTTAGCCATACGCGAGCACAGCGTACCCCAAGGGTACATGCGTGTGTACGCCTCGTTTCACAATTGCATTTTAGCCATACGCGAGCACAGCGTACCCCAATGGTACGTGCGTGTGTACGCCTCGTTACACCATTGAATGGTTGCATTAGCAACGGCAATGGCACCGTACTTGTGTGGGTATTCTAATAAATACATAGGGGACATCTAGGGGAACAATGGAATGATCAGAATGCAACCAGGTTGTCATGGATACAGAGAGTTTTGAGCCTCCTACAGGTGTTCTAGAAAATTCAGTTGGCCAAAAGTATACAATGTTGCAAAAGTTGTTGTTCAGCTCTGGCTCAGTTTTCAAACCATGCATATGTGTGTCATGGCCTTATGTGTGATGTGATTGAATGTAACATAGGATGCTAACTATGGTGGCCTATCACACACTACTCCTTGGTCTCACAGACCCTCTGCAGCACAGATATAAGGCAGCATGTGGCTGTGGGAGGGCACTTGCCTGCACAACATTGGAGTGGTAACCACAGCTGCTGTCTCTGTATCCTCTGGACCCTGAATAGCTGAGCATGGAGAGGGCACCTGCATTCACTGATGCTGAGAACAAGGCCCTGCTGGATGCCCTCCTGCCGAACTACAGCAAGCTGTATGGGAGACCAGAGGATCAGGTGAGTGATGTGTGCAATACCTTGGAGTGTGCACCTGTTGTGTGTGTGACATTTTAGCCACTGTGTATGTATAGTGGATAGATGCAATGTTGTTGGGAGTGAGTGCCAGGGTGTACAGTGTTGTTTCAAGAGAGTTCTTTGTTGTAGTGGGGTGTGTGACAGCATGTCACGTGCTGCAGTGCACCCAGATGTAGCATATATTGCTCAGTGAGTGCCATGCTCAAAGAGTGTTTTGAACCCCTCATGTCATCTGTAGGCTTTCAATGGCATGTAATACAGTTGTGTTTGCTCACAGGCCACATACTCCTGGACAATGATGCAAATGTGTGGAGCATACGATGCCCTGTTGCCCTCAAGTATTTTGTGCACATATGTGTGTCTTTGGAACATGGACCAGGTGTACTGATGGTCTTTTACTTTACATTCGTGACAGGTATCTGCCTATGAGAAGGGTGAAATCTGTCTGGACATCGCCAGGGCTGTCAGGAGTGAGAGGGGCCTCGCAGGAGACTCAGAAACATCAAGAAGAGGTGGCAGGACATCCGGTGCTGGACCCGCCGCATCGCCAGAGTACAGCTGAAGCTGGAAGCTCCACGCCGGCATGGCGGCACTCGCCACCTCACCCCCCACATGCTCCGGGTCCTGGAAGTGGTGTTCCCAGACCTCCATAGGCAGTTGCAGGAGGGACAGCAGCAAGAAGGGGGTAGGTACATGTCTGTTTGTTGTCATGTGTGTCACATGCTACCTGCAGTGCTCCAAGGCATGGTAACACTCCCATAGTTAGAGTGGTGTGGTCAGACATGCACTTTATGCATTGGCATTAGAATGTCCCAGTTTCAGCTGCTGATTCTTTACATGCCTTGCCCTACTCCACATTTGACCTGCGCTTTGGCTAATGATTGTTTTTCACATGTAATCCTATGGTGCAATGACTCAGTATGCATCTTCCTTTGCACATCATCATGTTGGAGGGGGGTCTGTGACACCTGTTGGTACCTTACATGTAGCACCACATGTGCACTGTGTCTACCCTTCTTCATAGTTTGGCACTGATCTTGAGTCTCAACATGTGTTTTCTGCACGAGTCAGCCTCAGTGGCCTTTGTCCATGGTACACTTTCTAATTATCATGTGTTAGCTACAGGTGCACAATGTACATGTGCAATATTTTGGGCTTATGCATACTCACACTGGGCAGTGCGTGTGTGCATATTCTCAAAATATGTTGCATGTTGTTAGTAAATAATATTGATGGTCAGCCACACAATGTGGCTTTGGGTGTAGACAGCTGTGATGCCAGTGTGAGGTGATGGGACACTTGGTTCAGGTCCCAGGATGGCATCATATGTCAGTTCAGGCAGGACTTTTCCCATGTGGCACAAGCTCAAAGCAAATCAAACATGACCAGGTCTGGGATTGGGTGGCAGGGTGGGAAAATGAACTGTGATGCATCATCAGCTATCCTGTTGTCAGGCAGTGGATCATCATTGTGTCTCTCATACAAGTTTTTGCCTTGCCTGTTACTTGTATCCTACTATACATTGAGCGTTGTGTCTCTCACAATTGCCCAAGACTAGACTTAGCATTGTGCAGAGTTCAGTGTCATGTGACTCATGCCATGTTTAGAAATGTAAAAAACAAATACCAATTGCACACCAAATTACAGTATAGACAGAGATGCCTCAATGGACATGAAGGAGCAAATGAAGTGGTCGAAACAGATGAAGAAATGGATGTTGGATGACTCCTCTTTTATTGTATGGATGGCCAGCCGACACGGAACCGCTGCTTGGGAGCACCCTCCCTTCTGATCAGCATCCTGACTTCGGATTCTACTGCAATCTGAATTTCTATCACTGGCCACAACTTGGAACACATACCTGCATATTCCATGTGAATGCCCGTATCATCTAGTGGCACCACGCACTCCAGGATTTTGGAGCACTGTCTCCGTCATTGAGCATTCCCCTTTCTACAATCCGTCTACTGGATCTGGAGCTACATCTTAGACCCGCAAACCTACAACCTGGTCCTGAGCTAGGGCCGGGTCGGAAGTATCACCGGCCAAGCGACCTGTGGTCCTTCCCCTCCGAGTCACAGCCCTGATGAGTCGTGCAAGTACTGTTACAACTTGACGACGAAACACGTGTCGGCTGGCCATCCATACAATAAAAGAGGAGTCATCCAACATCCATTTCTTCATCTGTTTCGACCACTTCATTTGCTCCTTCATGTCCATTGAGGCATCTCTGTCTATACTGTAATTTGGTGTGCAATTGGTATTTGTTTTTTGCTTATTACTGCGTGTGCCCTGCACACACTTGGAGGGGTTTAGGGTCTTGGTCCCCTCACCTTTTTGCACCCGCACCTACATTCCTGTACACTAACGTGAGCAGTGCGCCTAGTATTTCCCTGTACCCTAAAAAAACCCCTTCTCCTAGGTTTCTCATGTTTAGAAATGTGCCCAAATGATTTGTAGCTGATATGCCAGATGTGTCTAGGTGACTGGTATGTTTTTCTTATTCTCCTTGCCAACAGCATCATCATCAGAATCTGGAGGAGACACAGGCGCGGACCAGGCAGAGGGACCCATCGACAGTGCCACCTGCTTTGAGGAGTCAGAGGGAGGCAGTGGCACGGAGGGTGAGGAGAGTCTGCAGGCCGGACCACATGTGACTGACACATCCTACCATGTGGACGACTCCGAATCAGACTCTCAGGAGGAGGGGGAATATGCAGCAATAGTCACTTCTTCATCTTTGGCTGGCCTCCCCTCCTCCAGTACCATCTCTACCCTCCCAGTTGTTAGTGTCCCTAGGGTCCGTGCTAGCCCCCGTGTCTCCTTTGTTCCCGGCACCGCAGCCCCTGCCCCTGTGTCCCCTGCTGCCCTCAGTGCTGAGTCTGTGGACCTACTCCGGCAGATTGCAGCAGGTCAGACATCCATGTTGACTGTCCTCCATGGACATACACGACTCATTACACAGTTGGTGTCGTTCATGGAGGGCATGTCATCGGCCATGTCTGATCTACGTCGGAGTGTGGCTGCCATAGAGTCAACACTGACGGCAGCTCTGTACACCCGGCAGCATCTGTCCCCCCCATCCTTCAGACCCATCCACCTCTGCCTCTCCCATACCTACACAACATACACTCAGATGCCACAGGTCAGACACACCTAGCACACCCACACGGCAGAAAAAGATCAAAGCTCCACGCACCCAATCTCAAGGGGATGTAGGCACACCCACAGGGAGAGGGGACACACTGCACACACGCATCCCCACACCCAGGAGAACAGACTCACAGCCCTCTACCTCCACCCCCAATGTGTCCCCGGATTCAGGTGCTAGTTTTTCCGCACTGGCTGAGGTGTGCAGCCAGGTTTTTGAAGCTACTTTCTGCGAGGCACCGACCATTGTGTATGAATCCACAACACCTGCACCCACTCCACCTGTCATTCCCTCTCCTGTCCATGCGGTGCCGGAGGATTCCACAGATGGTGCCCCCGTAGTTTCCACTGCGGTTTTAACTCCATGTGCAGGCAAGTTTGGGTGTGAGCACATCCATGGAGGCACACACTGTTAATCTGACTTTTTTGGACTGGCCATTGGCCTTTTATGAGCAAGGACTCTTATTTGCGTTTTCAATTTTGAACCAGCTGAATAAAGCTATTTATTTCATTTTCTGAACTTTAGTTTGTCTGATAATGTCTGTGACTGCTGTGTGCCTGGGAGCTGGTGTGATGTTCAAATTTGGGTATGTTAACATGTGTCTATCGCCTGATGGTAATGAGGTTAACAATGGTATGTTTTTGATTTAACGGCTGGGCACTGGTGTGCACTGGTGGGGGTCTTAGCCACACACACACACTGTAATGCTGGGCACTGGTGGGCACTGCTGGGCACTGGTGGGGGTCTTAGCCACACACACACACTCTGATGCTGGGCACTGGTGGGCACTGCTGGGCACTGGTGGGGGTCTTAGCCACACACACACTCTAATGCTGGGCACTGGTGGGCACTGGTGGGGGTCTTAGCCACACACACTCTAATGCTGGGCACTGGTGGGGGTCTTAGCCACACACACACACACTCTAATGCTGGGCACTGGTGGGCACTGGTGGGGGTCTTAGCCACACACACACTCTAATGCTGGGCACTGGTGGGGGTCTTAGCCACACACACACTCTAATGCTGGACACTGGTGGGCACTGGTGGGGGTCTTAGCCACACACACACTCTAATGCTGGGCACTGGTGGGCACTGGTGGGGGTCTTATCCACATACACACTCTAATGCTGGGCACTGGTGGGCACTGGTGGGGGTCTTAGCCACACACACACTCTAATGCTGGGCACTGGTGGGCACTGGTGGGGATCTTAGCCACACACACTCTAATGCTGGGCACTGGTGGGGGTCTTAGCCACACACACACTCTGATGCTGGGCACTGGTGGGCACTGGTGGGGGTCTTAGCCACACACACACTCTAATGCTGGGCACTGGTGGGGGTCTTAGCCACACACACACTCTAATGCTGGACGCTGGTGGGCACTGGTGGGGGTCTTAGCCACACACACACTCTAATGCTGGGCACTGGTGGGCACTGGTGGGGGTCTTAGCCACATGCACACTCTAATGCTGGGCACTGGTGGGCACTGGTGGGGGTCTTAGCCACACACACACTCTAATGCTGGGCACTGGTGGGGGTCTTAGCCACACACACACTCTAATGCTGGGCACTGGTGGTCACTGGTGGTGGTCTTATCCACACACACACTCTAATGCTGGGCACTGGTGGGCACTGGTTGGGGTCTTAGCCACACACACTCTAATGCTGGGCACTGGTGGGCACTGGTGGGGGTCTTAGCCACACACACACTCTAATGCTGGGCACTGGTGGGCACTGGTGGGGGTCTTAGCCACACACACACTCTAATGCTGGGCACTGGTGGGCACGGGTGGGGGTCTTAGCCACACACACACTCTAATGCTGGGCACTGGTGGGGGTCTTAGCCACACACACACTCTAATGCTGGGCACTAGTGGGCACTGGTGGGGGTCTTAGCCACACACACACTCTAATGCTGGGCACTGGTGGGGGTCTTAGCCACACACACACTCTAATGCTGGGCACTGGTGGGCACTGGTGGGCACTGGTGGGGGTCTTAGCCACACACACACTCTAATGCTGGGCACTGGTGGGCACTGCTGGGCACTGGTGGGGGTCTTACCCACACACACACTCTAATGCTGGGCACTGGTGGGCACTGGTGGTGGTCTTAGCCACACACACTCTAATGCTGGGCACTGGTGGGCACTGCTGGGGGTCTTAGCCACACACACACTCTAATGCTGGGCACTGGTGGGCACTGCTGGGCACTGGTGAGGGTCTTATCCACACACACACTCTAATGCTGGGCACTGGTGGGCACTGGTGGGGTCTTAGCCACACACACACTCTAATGCTGGGCACTGGTGGGCACTGGTGGGGATCTTAGCCACACACACTCTAATGCTGGGCACTGGTGGGCACTGCTGGGGGTCTTAGCCACACACACACTCTAATGCTGGGCACTGGTGGGCACTGCTGGGCACTGGTGGGGGTCTTAGCCACACACACACTCTAATGCTGGGCACTGGTGGGCACTGGTGGGGGTCTTAGCCACACACACACTCTAATGCTGGGCACTGGTGGGCACTGGTGGGGGTCTTAGCCACACACACACTCTAATGCTGGGCACTGGCGGGGGTCTTAGCCACACACACACTTTAATGCTGGGCACTGGTGGGCACTGCTGGGGGTCTTAGCCACACACACACTCTAATGCTGGGCACTGGTGGGCACTGCTGGGCACTGGTGGGGGTCTTAGCCACACACACACTCTAATGCTGGGCACTGGTGGGGGTCTTAGCCACACACACTCTAATGCTGGGCACTGGTGGGTGTGTTTTCTACACACCTCTTACACTTACACTGACATAGCAGACGTATGTCCCACACGTCTATTACACTGGTGTTGTGCGGTGACGTACCGTTCCCCGAGGTCGATGACGTAGGTGCGGCACGTCTTCGTATTACACTGGTGTTGTGCGGTGACGTACCGTACCCCGAGGTCGATGACGTAGGTGCGGCACGTCTCCGTATTACACTGGTGTTGTGCGGTGACGTACCGTACCCCGAGGTCGATGACGTAGGTGCGGCACATCTCCGTATTACACTGGTGTTGTGCGGTGACGTACCGTACCCCGAGGTCGATGACGTAGGTGCGGCACGTCTCCATATTACACTGGTGTTGTGCGGTGACGTACCGTTCCCCGAGGTCGATGACGTAGGTGCGGCACGTCTCCGTATTACACTGGTGATGTGCGGGAGTGTGTGGCGCAACGTACCCAGACATTACAGTCGTGCAATGGAGATGTGCGCGTGTGGCAACACGTACAGGTATGTTGGACTTCGTTGTACTCACCTTCTGCGCCGTCGTCGGTTTCTATGTATGAGGTGGTGGCCGTACAGGATTGGGATGAGATGGACAATGGCGTTCATGTCCTGCTTGTCGCGTACCGGGGTGCGGTTCGTGCCGGAGTGTGGTTTTACGGTAGTTTTCAGCTCTCGTAGAAAAAGAGCCCTACGGAGTGTGTTCAACACGGATCGCACTTCCTGGTTCGGAAGACGCGCTCTATTTACGTTCGGACGTAGCGTGGAGCGTCACCGACTGCAATTCGTATGGACTTTCGATTTGTACGGCGTTTTTTACGAGGCGTACGGAGTGACGCATTAGGTTGGGATCGTACTTGCTGATTCGTACGGGGACGCTTACAGGTACGATTCGTACGGGGAAAAACGCTCCGAACGGCATTTCGGAGCGCTTTTTACTGGATCGGAATGGGCCTCTCTGTCTGATGAATAACTGAAGTGGCCTTACCTAAAGACTATTTTCTCTAAGCAAGATTATGTACTATTAATGAGAAAACATGAGGCTGGTAAAATAACTAAAACAGTCTTTTTATTGGTCAGACCTAAAACACACAGAAATAGATAGAGCACAGTGAGTAGAGTACATGGAGTCCTGGGCTCACATGAATAAGACTGAATACTGCTCAAGAGCATCACAATCTTTCCTGAAAGACATGGAACAAGTGTGATGCTGCAGGATCAGTGCACGTTTCCTTTAGCGACATGAAACACGTGCTGTACTGCAGTGCCAGCCTGTGCAAGCCTCCGTCAATGACATGGAACAGATGTGGCACTGCAGGGTAAGTGCAAGCTTCAGTCAAAGGTATGGAACAATTGTGGCCACAAGGGCCAGTGCAAGCTTCATTCAAAGACATGGAACAAGTGTAGTGCTCAGGGCCTGTGCAAGCTTGCTTCAAAGACATGGAACTAATGTGCTATTGCAGTGCCACTGCAAGCTTCCTTGAAAGACAAACAAGTATGTACTGGACAGCACCATTTAACACCTCGCTTAAATACGATGAACAAGCAGCATTTCAGATTTGGTACAAGTGTAAGGAACATCACTGGGATGTTTGAGTGCAAGCTTGACTCACGCATAGGAAGATCTCTACACACAAGACAGGTACAGCACCAGTACACGGTTTCCTCACACCCATAGAAAATAAACAGATCTGGTCAGAAACAATCTACGCTTCCCCAACTTGCACAGAAAACAGACAGCATCTGTAGCAGCAGTCCAAGCCCAAATACACATGCAATGTGACGCATTTGAGGAGTGTACGTTCCCCTCACATGCAGCACAGGTACAGGATGGTCATCAGCTTTGCAAACTAAGATATCCTCACATACAAAACAGGTACCACACTGGCAATAGCATATAACCTTATTTCAGGCATAGAATAGCCAGAGTAAACTATAGAGGTGGGTGAGCCACCGATGGCTCGAGCCAGATGCTAGGCTCCGGTTCAGTTTGAAATCTTCTCGAGCCCAAAATGGGCTGAGTTTTCCTGTGGCTTGTGCCTGCTACCCACGATCTAACCTCATGCACCAAGAATGAAAGATGACGCATTGCATTTTAATGTCAGACAGGAGCAAAAAAGGGAGACCAATTTATTGACTGAGTTACACTATGTGAGACCAGAAAACCTGAGATTAATCCCGGCTTGGCCACTTAACCAAAATGTGTGATCGTAGGCTATTATTTTATTTTATCTTATTGAGCATCTTATATTTTTTCATTATTGCATATGAGAAAACCTTGAAATATGTGAGATAGCGTGCGGTACAAAAATCTCTCTTGTGTTTGGCTTAATGGACTATAATTTTGCTCTGTGCAAAATAAGAGTTTAGCCAACATTTAGGGTGCACATTTTAACTGACTCCCTCGTAGTTCGCTAATGGTATTGTCGTCGGAATGAGGGTTGGGGGCATGAACGTTTCTAACTTAATATTTAAAAACTATCTCTTTTAATAAATGCCTCTCAATGCAGTGAATTTTATCATATTTTTACGTAATATTTGTTGCACAATATCCATGCCAAATGTTTCCATGGCTCAGCTCGGGCCCGTATTATTAGAGCCAAGACAGACCCTTAGCTCGGCTCTCCCCGTTAATTTGTTGACTCACCCAACTCTAATACCAGGGCTTTAAGTGGGCTGGGTCTCAAGGGGTCTGAGCACCGGCAGTTTTTTTCAGGGGGCCTCGAAACGGGTCTCTATCGGGCTCTGTTTTGAGACCTGACACAGGTCGTCCGTTTTTCCCCAGATTGCAGTGACAGCAGTTTGCCGTCACTGCAGTCCGGAAAAAAGTGCCAGGATGTATACCAAAGCCCGATAGAGACCCGTTTCGACACAGCCTGCACATCGATATGCGCTGCCCACACTGCTCACTTCTCATTAGCAGAGAAGTTACGGCATGGTGTCATGCCAGGTGAGCGTTGTGGAGGAAGGGAAATCCTTTAAAGAGTCATTTTCTTTCTGGATTTCCCTTCTCTTTCTGAAACGCAAGAGCATTGTGGTAGGGTCACCAGGGCTTTAATTGGATGCTTTGTCAATATTATATATAAGCCATAGTCGCTGCTTATTTATCTTCTGCAACTAATAACCATTTACAAAGCCAATAGTCCTTACTTGTTGTAGGCATGATGTTACTTGTTGTATCACATATCTAGATGCCATGACCGAAACAGCAAAAAAACAAGTCAGGCGGCACACTATGCTAAACACAGATTTTTAGTGTGAGTGTTTTAAAGTCACGCCCCTAATTACACTGGCCACGCCCCTTTGAGAGACCCCCCCAGTTTTTTCGTCCCACTTAAAGCCCTGTCTAATACAGTACTGGTTATAACATTTACTCGAGTTCCCCCTCTCTCAGTATCTCGCTCTGGGGAGCAACATCCTGTTTTCAGGGATTTTGGCTAGTTTTAACGGGTCTCAGGAGGATAACAATTCCTACCTCTGGATTTAGTAAAAAGGAATTGTGTGACAACCTCAAGAGATTTTTTTGCATTCCCTGTGCATTTCTTTAAGCATAAAAATAAACAAACATATCTCAAATCATTGACTTTATGAGTTCCACCGCTGTGTCCTATGTAAGTCTATGGGGCATATTATCAAGGACTGTGTTAAAAATTATCGCCGGTTTAGCGGCAGAAAACTGCCGCTAAAGCGGCAAAATGGCTTGATAATATGCCCTTGAGAATTCCAATAGAAGTCCATGTTCTGGTGTGAACATGGGCTTCTATTGGAATTCTCCAGGGTATATTATCAAGCCCATTATCGCCGGTTTAGCAGCAGTTTTCTGCCGCTAAACCGGAGATAATTTTAACGCCGTCCTTGATAATATGCCCCTATGTTCCTTTACTAACGGGTATGGAATGTGCTTCCCCTGTGAGGCTGAACACAATGATTACTGTGACTGTCATGTCCTAAAAAGCCACCCAGCAGCAGGGGCGTTACAGATTCTTTGAACTCTGCTGGCGTCAGGCAGCCAGAGCCGTATGGCGCACTCTGCGTTTAGAAAAGTGAGCATGCCTATTGCTCGGCCATTCGGTGAGCGAACAATGAGCTTTAGCGATACCCTGTGGATGCTTCAGTAGATTCTGCAGGTCAGAGTCTGGCTCCTGTAGCTGAGGGAATCGGATGAAGTTAACAGCAAACTCAGTGCTGTAAGAGCTCCTTTGGCCCAAATAGGCACCGGTAATGGAAAGATTTTAAGACTGGTGGAGTTGTCATCAGTGTTGCATCACTGAACTCAGAGATTCTGAAAACTGCAAGTATTACACAAAGAACAAGTGCTGCAAATAGGCTACGCCCATTCAGCAGGACAATGGTAAGGGTGTAGTACATAGCTGGTGTTGCATATAGGAGCACACTGTCACAAATATATTACTAAAGCATGGTGTGGTAGCCACTGTAATTTACAAACAACACATTTGACATTGAAATAAACACAAACTTTGGACAAAATTTTTTACAGATAACTATATAGCGTAAAAACGCTATGTGTGGAAATTGAGTTTCCGCGCATATTTGTAATTTGCACACCACCAAGTAAAGTGTCTCAATTTGTTTTGACCCTATGAAAATCTTTGTTTCTATCATACTTTAAAATGAGAAAAAACTGATTCCTTTGTGCTTTCCATTTTTAAAAAAATATATGTATATAGTTCATTTACAGGTATTTAAATTTCGGTCTATGTTAGATGAAATCAATATCCTACAGTCATCCCTTTCACACCTGCAAGATGTTCACATAGTTCACTTTACAAACTACTCACACTCTGCAATAAGTGTAAGAAACGTAAATATGAGTCTTTGTTAAAAAAAGATAAGCAGCAGTTTGTATAAGACTAGACTGACATTTGACCTCTGTCTTTGAACACACAACAAATGTGATAAGATAAAAAAACAAAAATTAAAGTCATTTTTAATGCTCGTTCAACCCAGCATGATTATTTAGGAGCCCTCTGTGGGGGGCTGTAGTAGTTGCGCCCTCTCCGGCCTCTGGTCCCCCGAGCACCATTGGTAGCCATGCCCCTGGAAAGAACAAGCAAGCAAAATTAAAGATCAAGATATAATCACAATCTGCTGTTCATTCCAGAGTGAATTTCCCAATAATGGCACTAATGGTGGACCAATCCTTCGGATCAGGATGTAATGACATGGACTGGTTATGTGGTTAACTTCTGTCAACTCAGGTAGATACTTTGGGGCATATTTAGTAAGAATTAGCTCTGTGTTTGCATTGCAAAAGTGACACAAATTAACACAAATTCTTGTTGCGCAAAACTTGTTTTGCAATGGAAAATAACTTGAAAGTAGCGCAAACCAGTGCATAGTGCCAATTTGCATTACTTAGCACCAAGGGGGCATTCCATGGGTGGTGCATGGTCATTTCCATGCAACCAACCAAGGCTTCTGCCGCAAAACCCTATGTACTAAAAAAGGCAGACACGGTTTTGCATAAACAAATAGCACCCACTTCAACCAGGCGCTATCACAGAGAAATTCTTTTATTTCTCCTTTCTATCCAACTTTTCCTGTGTGCTGCACTGTAAATATGGCGCTCTCTTGCTATCTCCTCCTCACTCATTGCAATGCAGCATTTGCAGCTGCTGGACTGTGCTGCATGATAATTTTGTAAATCTGGGCCTTTGTTGCAAAGATGTCATCTGTCCACTTTTCTGCACCATTGTAGAATGAGATGTTACTGGCCACGCTGCTTCCTTCCAGCGCGTGTGTTGAAGTGACCAGTGACTTGGCTAGGAATGCAGAAGTTTGTAATCACTGGACTGTTATGCAGTTTTTATTTAGTGCATGTTCACTTTGCTTAGTAGATATATGTGCTAAGAAAAATGAACATGCACTGAGTAAACACTGCATAAAATAGGTGACTGTGAGAAACGTTCTGCATTCGAGTGATAACTGTCACTCCAGTGACACTTGCATGTCACTACAACGGACCCATCGCCAAAGCATTGCACAGACATTGAGTTGTCAAGCATTTGAGGAAAAAATATGCAAAATGGGTCTGAGTCAGTTATATGTCAATTTCAGTGGTATCCCAAGGGCTGGGGACTGGATACCACTGTGCCCAATCACATCTGTCCCGGTATTTCTGCACATAGGATTACTGGGTATGGGAACTCTGTGCTCAATTTTATTGACAGCTCATTGGCTTTGATCAGAGGCAGAACCCAGCTCCTATGTTACTCCCATCAGCACCACAGGGGGAGCATGGAATGCTTCCATCAGCCAGCATAGAGCCTGCCCTACCACCAAACATGGTCAACAGCCTCACCTCTCCGCAATTGATAAATGGGAGCTGAAAGAAGTGCAATATTCGGAATAGGGATTTCATGCGGTGTTTGGCCCTGTAAACCCCAAAACCCCATTCCACTCAGATTAACGCCATAAGAGCACGGTGTTGATCAGGGACAGTGTCCAGAAGTGTTTCAGCCACTGGGCAGTCCCACACCAAATCCTGCCAAATTGTAATTGAGCCCTAATTAAAAAGAATTGATCTTTGTCCAATATTCTATGAATTGTTTTGCCTCAGCGTAAAATATTTAAGTAGACATCAACCACAATGCCATCATTTAGACATGGGAGAATACATCAAGATCAATTCATTCCCCCATAGTACAAGCTGATAGCCTATGGAGTGCTTTACCCTTCAGGTAAATAGGAGTTTGAGAACTGGCCGGCTAGCAGCTAAATTCATGGCCAGAAATCAGTAATTATAGCCTTCCCCTTCTTGAACACTGGAGGCGTTGAGTGGGCTGTGTCGTTCACATAAGTGGGGAATGGTATCTTGCAGTTAGAACCAAGAAAACAGATCAATAACACAGTCTCCTGGCATTTTTCTACAGCTGATGTCCTCAGATGCTCTGCCATGTTCGAACATGCGTGTGCGCGAGCGACTGCGTAAATTAGCAGTTAGATATAAGACCAGGCAACAGTAACAGAGCGCTATTTCCTTATTCTCGCTCTCTTACAGTCAGAGTCATAGGGTGTCCTGCACCATTAGTAAGCGAACAGGCCTCTTTAGCTTACTAGGTAAACATATGGGCAGGCAGCGGTAATAATACACATTTGCCCTTATCCTGCTAGGCGGAGAGCTGTTGAGGTAAGCAAGTGGGAGAGGGGTCTGCAGTGAGGTGGGCTTCAGGGGGATCAGTAGAGACAATTGGTAGAAAGTATTAATAATAAACATCAGTGCCTTGGTGGAATTCTCGCCTGCCAACAGTGCCTGGTGGGGCACTTCACCACAGCAGTAAGAGGGGAAATAAATTGATCTATTAGCAATACTATTTTGCTCTTTTAGTGAGATTTGGAGTAAGATAAGTAGGTTGTGCTGCAATACAGGGGATGCTGCTAGCAATAGTGAGCTGAGTAGAAAAAAGGGCTAAAGATGCTGATCATAAGTGATTTTTACCTTTTCTTTATGGCCATGTATCCTGAGCCATTGAACGTATTTGCTGCTACATGCATCCTCAGAATGGCTGCCTTCTCTCCACAATGCCTGAGCCAACAGTAACAAAGTGGAAGCTGCATCTCATGGACAAGCTCCACTTTCTGAATAACCTATCATCTACTTTGAGGAGTTGTTATAGCAACAGTTGTTTGTGACTGCAATTGTGGTGGCAGGAAACTGACACATTTCATTGTGCTTGCTAAGGGTTGGGGGCACCTCTTTCACTCAAGCTCTTCCTTCCTATGAGCAAGGAGTTGCAATGTCTACATTAGTTGCCAAGATATTTGTGACCCATAATGTACTTTTTGCAAATTGCTACTTAATATTTTACAGTCACAAAGCCTGGGGTTTTGTCAATTTCAGCTGTGTGACTGCGAAGCCCTTCAATACTTCTTCTATTGCTCACTGGAGAAGCCTGGATTACTTTGCAGGCAGTTGGCGGCCCAGGCAAGAAAGTGTAGACATTGTTATACGTTGAAAGTTATTTTCAAGTTAATTTATAAGCAGATATTAAAGTTACTGTAGACATAAACTCCTTGAGGTAGCATCTACAAAACTGATATTAGAAAAAGCACAATACATATAGTCCAAAAACAAAACAGTGCATTATTACAGCCGGCAAGAAGATAATAACTTCAATGCAATCAAATCTGATAGAGATTGAAACAAAAAAAACACGTTCTGCTCTGGCAGGTCTCAGAGGACACCGAACCACTATATGAGCCCAAACAAAACAATATTCAAATATCAGGAATAGACATTATGTGATTTTCTAGGTTCCTTAATAGCATATTCTGACAGGCCTTAGATTTTCTCATACTTTTCACTACATACTACCCTTCAGAGTCTTTATACATTTTTCCAGAACCAATGTGTTCTGTATTGTAACCACCACCTCCTCCATCTTTTGGTAAAGAGGTTGCCACATAAGTAGAGTGGATCGCAATCCCATCTTAACAAGCCCATAGAAAATCTTTGACTGTTATGGTAAAATCTGTGGGGCATATTTGCAAGCCCCTATCACCATCCCTTTTAAAGACGTTGTGGTGGTGGTGCGGGTTTCGCCTTATTTACAAGGCAGTGTTAAGCCACTTAAGGTGTAATTAGCTAGAAAGGGGAGGGCAATGGGGGTTGCAGTGGGTGATCCACCGCAACACCCATTGAATTTTACGCTGCCCCACTGCTGTGGGTGATACACCGCAACACCCATTGATTTTGATGCTGCCCCATATTTAAAAGGGTGGCATAAATATGGGCCAGCACCAAAATTAAGAGCAGGGAAAACCTGACCTTACCCTGGCGAAATAAGGAGAAATGTTTAATTTCTCCTTGTTTTTGCTATTTCCATGTGTACTGCATTGTGCAACATACATGGAAACAGCAAAACGCCTTTGATTGTTTATGTACAGGAAGGTGTCCCCATAAACAATCACTCCTTTCGACGCAGGCACCCTTGCACTGTGGTGCAAGGGTGCCTGCGTTTGCGCTAGGCTGCTAAATGTTGTGCCTGCGCCGGGGAATAACGCAGGGCTGAACCATATTCTTGTAAATATGGTGCAACCCTGCATTTCTAAAGTGACAGAGCGTGTTGTTAGCATTCTGTGTTTGCAGAAACAACAATGCAAATGCCCCCATAGTACCAAGAATTCTGCAATTATATGCTCCAATATGCTTCTCATTTGGTATGTATTCCAGAATGGATTTTGTATTTTCACCCCTTCTGAATGAAAGAGTACTATTAAGTAAAAAATTAAGAAGAAATTGATTTTAATGTATCTTTTTCAATGGAGGAAGAGTGTTTACTTGGTTCCTTGTCACACTCTCACAACTGGCCAATCACCAGAACATGTTCTACAAGGTCCAATGCTTTCCTTGCTACCCTGCTGCCCTCGAGTGTTTTTTAAGCGGTAATGGTCTATTGTGATTATAGTTGCATTTATTTAGCACTTACTAACCCTGACAAGAAGTCAAAGCGCTTTTCGGAGAGTAGCACACTACTCTGGGACCCAAAGGGATTAGTGGTGAATTAATATATGGAAATGTAATTTTAATTTGAGTAGTGAACATGTGAGTCTGTTAGTTGAATTGAAGAGGTTAGTGGAAGGATAGAAGAGGGAAGGTCTTGAAACTGTTTATTTGGAGATCATAGCAGTAGGAGGATGATTGGGGTGAATAATGGGGAGGTGGAGGGAAAAGATTTAGTGGGAAGAGTTTAGTAGGCGTGTTTGTAGATTTGAATAGTAAAAAAGGTTTGAGATGATGCAAGGAGGGGTAGGGAAGGGAAGAGTCTAGAAAGGGTTATTTTGGGGATCATAGTAGTAGAATGGAGGTTGGGATGAGTCAGAGAGTGGGGCTAGAGGACATATTGAGAGAGGTGTAGGGTGCGAAATTGAGCAGTGCATTGGAGAGAGTAGTAGAATGAGGTTTGGAATGACTCAGAGAGTAGAGGTAGAGGATATATTGAGCTAGAACTGTCACAGCGCAAGCATTAAATATTTTAGCCTTGTGTACTCTGATGAACAGTAGTGCCAAGCAAAAGCACTTCAGAGTCTTGGATATATACATTAACCTTGTACGCCACCCTGTGTTCCGAGTGTATCCTTGGGAGTGCAAGTAACTCCAACCTTTGTTCCGAGTGTATTCTTGGAAGTGCAAGTAACTTCAACTTTTTTGCTGAGTGTATTCTTGGCAGTGCACGTAACGCCAACCATTGTGCCGAGTGTATCCTTGGGAGTGCAAACAACTCCAATCTGTGTTCCAAGGGCATCCTTGTGAGTTCAAGTAACTCCAACATGTGTTCCGAATTTATCCCTGGGAGTGCAATTTGTGTTCCGAGTTTATCCCTGGGAATGACACAGTCTAATCTGTGATTTTGGTTAATCTGCTCTCATGCTGTGCTGATGATGAAACCTGTAAGTGTGTTTCACTGAAGTTAATGCATGTTCATTGTATGTAGAGACCTGTTAGTGTACTGATGGTAACTGTCTCCTCTTTTTATTTCTAGTGCATTGCGTCATAGCAAAATGAGAGGTTCTGGTCCAGTGCACATCTACCTCGCAAACGTAGGTCTCAGAAGTGACAGATCCTGTTATGCAGTGTCTCTCAGCCGCTGAGCAGATCCAGTATCACAAGTCTCTAGCTTCTTACTTTGTCCTAACCCCCTCCCCCTGGGGCCCATGCATGATCTAAGGAGTTTTATCTCTTGATCTTGTGTGGCTCTGAGAGGAAAAGGAGGTCCAGCATCGGCTCTAGTGTCGTCTCTGTGGTTGGGACCAGGGGAGTGTGTGACAGAAGGCCAAAGCCTTGTATCTTTTCACCACTGGAACGACATGGATGACCAGATACACATTCCGCACCTGGCTCAAACTCTGCCCGAGAATACCCCAAGCATTTTGGAATTGGCATGGACCTTAGGGGATGCACATTATGTAGTTCAGTCCTTGCAGCAGGAAAATCAGTCGCTTAAGGGCGAGCAGGTCCAATGTCACCCTCGCCCCTCACAATGGTTGTTTGGGGTGAGGACTGGGGTGGTTCCCAAGAGCACACATCCCATTCTACAATCCCCATACTTTGCCGATTTGGGATATCTAACAAGCACTTCTGCTACAGAAAACGATAATCCTGTTCAGGTCACAGTTACGACTCCAGCCCCAATGCACTTAACCACGCCCACATGATTTTTTTCTGAATAGTTACACTTTTGATGCATTCTGGAGTCAGTGCAAGTTGCAATTGCTTTGTGAACCAGGAGGTTTTCCTTCAGATACTGCACTCATTGAAAATAAGGACCTCATTTTACATGATTTTGGAAGGTTTAAAGAGGCGATGCATCGTCTTTTTGCCATGCACACTTTTGTCTAGGCCAGTGATAATGAGTTGCTAAAACTCCGTCAGGACAGTAAGGACCTCCTTACCTATATTACTGCCTTCTGTGAGCTTGTTAGGGAAACTCAGTGGACAGATGAAAATAGGACTTCCTTTTTTTTCAGAGGGTTATGGAATGACTTGAAGGATTCCCCTTGCGTACATTGTAGATTAACCCTTAGCTTGTTAGAAGTTCCTTGACTTAGTTGTCAGGCTTGACCATAGTTTAATGGAACAACCCCAAGAGCAACCCAGACTGCTAGTTGTGCAAGCTGAGTGGAAAGAGACAGAGTCTAAAAATCTGGATAATATAGAACTTGTGCAGCTTGGGGGCTTGCACGGTCCTCTGACCACAGAGAAAAAAGAACATAGAAAGAAATTAAAGCTGTGTTTGTTTTGCAGTAAAGCAGGGCATTTTCCACAAAAATGCTCTGCCAAACTGAAGGGAATTAGGAAGGCCAACGCCTTGACTTCTGACACAGTGCTGAAAAGGTTAGAGTGCCCAGCTGGCATGGAGTCTCTCAGGCGGGTGTGGTCCTTGAGCAGACTCCCATTTACCTGGCTAATACGGCACATAAGGTTTCACAATATTTAACAATATCAGATACCTGTGTCATTGCACCTCAACAGAGACAGGTTTTACCCATGCTTGTAGATTCCGGGGGCCACAGGAAACATTTTAGATCTAGCCTTGGCCAGTTCCTTACATATGCCACAGGTAAGAAAAAGCGAACCCGAGCCTGTTACAGCTGAAGATGGCTCTGAGCTCTCTTCTACTTTGTTATCCTTTGTATGTGAGAAAGGGCATACTGAGACCTTGACATCTGATCTCATTGACACACCTACCTATAGCGCCATTTTAGGAAGCCCTTGGCTTCTGCTGCACATGCCTGCTATTGACTGATCCCTCCGTCTTGTAACCTTGGGATCCTGTTACTGTCAAACTCATTGCTATGATGCAGCTCAAAAAGTTCTATCTCTCTCGACTTGTGCAGCCCCTAAACCAGACCCTTTCCCCGGTTTCAAGTAGAATACCAAGGCTTTCAAGATGTCTTTGACAAACTGAAAGCTACACAACTACACCCTCATAGGGAAACTGGTTGCCGCATACACTTGATTCCGGGCTCAACACTTACCTGCCGGCATGTTTAAGCTACTTCGGAATCTGAGACAGAACATTCTCTTTTTGCCTAATGGGATAGAAGGTATCCTCTGAGTGGTGTCTGGAGGCCTATGATGCTTTTCACTTGTTCAAGGAGAGATGCACTACGGCCCTAGCACATAGACATCCAGCCCCCACCCAGCCATCCCTTGTGGAGACGGATGCCTCCCAGGTAGCTGTGGGTGGTATATTGTCACAACATGATAACACAACAGAACACACGCATCCTGTTCCCCTTTTTATCAAAAGATTATTGGTGGCAGAGCAGAATTACACAGCTTCCAAACGAAAGTTATTTGCTTTCAAGAATGGCAACACTACCTTCGGCCAGGCACACAACAGATAAAAGGCCAATATATCTAGATGGGGTTACTCAAATCAGAACACTCTAGGACAGACACCATAGGGCATTGTAAGCTCAAGGCACATTGTAGGTCTCTGTGACCCGGAGTTCTTCTTGGATGGAGCTAGGCAGAGTATGAGTCAAGAAGAAATGGACACAGGTGACTAGAAAGGATAATCATGTTCACAGTAAGCCTCCCTACCATGGTACCACCTTATATGTTCCCACAAAAGAATTATGACAAGAAGTCTTAACCAATGTTATGACACTCCATTAGCAGGTCATCTAGAAATCCAAAATACCATAGCAAACTGTCAGCAATGAGTTTGGGGTCCCACATTATCCAAGGATGTGCATGACTCCATTCAGACCTGCCCAATATGTTCTCAAGACATGGCATCCCATTCTACTCCATCAGGCTATATACGAACCTTGCCAGTGCCCTCACATGCTTGGCATACCATAAGCATGAACTTTATTACTGACCTCCCCAACTCCAATGGCTATACAACCATTTGGGTAGTAGTAGATCTGTTTTCCAAGATGGCACATTTTTATTGCCCTAAATGAACTATCCACTGCTAAGACCTTAGCAATGATATTTATTCAGCAAATCATGCAATTGCATGTACTACAATCGGTTATCACTTCTGCAATTCATTTTACAATTTTGGTGCAGTCTTTGCACATCATTGGACATTGATGCCCGATTCCCATCTGCCTTTCATGCACAAAGTGATGGAGAGACATAGCAGGTAAACCAGCCAGGTTTTAGACCAGACACTGCAATGTCTATTGACTTCTACACCTAAGGGTTGGGAACCCTTGTTACCATTCGCTGAATTTGCTTACAATAACTCACAGCCTTCAGCCACTGGGATTTCCCACTGCATGTTACCCGAAAATTTTGTAATGCATTCCAAAAATGTACCTGTCATACAAAACATTGAAAACATCTGGCTGATTCACAACAGCAGGTGATATCACACTTACAACAGGCTATGGTAAATATGGTAAAAAATGTTAACAGACATCAACAACTACAGCCAGACTACAAGGTTGGAGACCAAGTTTGGCTGTTCACTGAACACCTGCAATTATAGGGGCTACGTAAGCCTCAACCAAGATATGTGGGTCTCTTTTGTATTTAACAAGACATTAACCCACTAGCAGTGAAATTACAGTTGTCAGAAGAATTACCCATTCAGCGTTTCATGTGTCCCTATTGAAGCTCTATTGTGCCCAGACCTGTCCTACTCCCTCTTTTTTACCCATATCTCTTGATGGTCATTTGGAATTCAGGGTATAGAGACTCCTTCATTCTAAGTGTGAGAATAGATGCTTCTTTTTTTACTTGATTGCTTGGAAAGGATATGCCCCCAGATTCATCAAGAACACATTTTGCTATTCCTTATTAGCGAAAAATACCGATTCGCTATTAAGGAATAGCAAAATGCTATGCATCAAGAAATCACTACAAAAATAGCAATTTCTAATAATTCCTTAATTGCGACTCGCAAATTGCGAGTCCCAATTAAGGAATATCTCCCCATTCATTCCTATGGGCCTAGAGGCCCATAGGAATGAATGGGAAGACAATCTCAATTTGCTAATCGCAATTAGCGATTCGCAAATTGAGATTGCGATTTCAAGGGTGCAGGGGTGTCCAAAGGACACCCTGTTGCACCCCTGAAATTGATATGTGCACATATGTTGCGCACACACATGCCCTTAGGGCATGTGTGTGCGCAACATGAAACTTTGAAAAATGCACTTTAGTGCATTTTTCAAAGTTTTTGCAAATTACCACGAAGATGTACTTCATGGTGATTTGCCTGCCCTAATAGCGAATTCGCTATTTTTTTCACTTTCATGCATTGCATTTAAGGAATCTAAATTTGAGATTCCTTAAATGCAAAGAATCGCAATTTAGCTAACTCTTAATTAGCGATTTTTGCATTTGGGATGATGCATCCCAAATGCAAAAATACCGCCCGCAAAGGGCCAGATTCTCAGAATCTGGCCCTTTGCGAGCGGATTTAAGCTTGATGAATTTGGCCCCTTGTGCCTTGTTGATGAATCTGGCCCCTTCTTGTGCCTTGTTGACTGCCCAGTTCTCTTTGAAAATGAAAATATGAAAGCCATGAATAAACCCTCCCCAGTTCCCATCTACCAGTTTTGATTTAATGCCAGATATGTTCCAGTTCAGTAACTTTAAAAGGTTAGAGAAATTCTGGGAGGAGTTGGGAACTGAATCATGCATGGCATTACTGGCCCTCGGAGCCGGTGAATTAAAGAATTCTTCCCTATATCATCAGAGATGGTGAACATAGCGCCCCCAGCGAGAATCAGCCCAGCGATATCAAAGAGAGTGGTTTAGCTGCCAGTGGGAAAGCAGGTAAGCTGGGCAGTCAGTCAAAATAATAAAGTATAATGTTAGGAGGATAGGTAGGGGGAACGCTCCTTTCTTGGCCCAGTATGGACCTTGCACTATGGAAAGAAGTCCTACCAGCCACTGCAAGCCTCGACTTAAAACAGATTTCTGACCCTAGAGGGGGCAGTGTACGTTGACATAATACAATTTCGCCCATTTACCAGCTCTGGGTTGCAAGTTTGAGCTCAGTAACATCCCATTGGGTATCATGTGATTGAAAACATCTCGCATACACAATATCAGAATGAACAATTGAGTAACAATGCAAGACTTTGTTTATCAAGGAATCCCTGTTTTCAATGCAGCCAAGGAGTAATTTGGGAATCTTTAACATGAAAGTGATGCATACAAGTGCTCAAATCTTTAGATGGGAAGGTTGCCCTTTGGGACATAGGGGGACTAAACAAACACGGCATGGGGAGCAGGCCAGCTGGAGGCACAGAGAAGGTGCGAGGAGCAGTAGCATAGTCGGTTCCTGTTGGCATAAGCAACTCCTAAGGCTGCGGCAGGGGCAGCAACATATCAAAGTTGCTCCTGTATGAGCCCTCATTATTCCTAGCACTTCTTTTGAGCCCCTTGTGGCGCACCCAATGTTTGTCTTGGAAGTCAACTAAAGGTTGGGTAGAATCTCCAGAAGGAAACGGAGTGATGGAACTTGGAACCTCATTGTTCAGTGAGGGGGAGACATAAGCAACTGCAATATTGCAAGAGAGTCAGCTACACCAAGTATAGCTTGTTCAATTAATTAACCTCATCCCTCAGAGGCTTAATGAGGTTGACTGCCGCTTCAAGAGTAGAAGGATTGGGGTGATGCAAAGTTATATCAAGATGGAACTGGAGTGGCACTTAATGCACAGACAGCAGGAGGAGGGTCCAGCTGAAGCACTTTAAACCTGTTAAAACAGTCTACATTTGAAATGACTTGGAGATCCCCAGTTTGTTCTTATGGTTTGGAGGGAGTTTGGTGCTCTTTGGGCTGTAGAGAGTAGGTTTCAATTTATTTGGCTGTCTCTTAAATATTTCTGCCACCTTCCCCCCTACAAGCCCTCTATCATTGTAAACGTCCCTGGGGTTGCCACTTTTCAAGATACTGAACACCTCCTCAATTAGAGTGTCAATATCTTTGGACACACAATTAGCCGCTGCGTGTATATAATGTTTCAGGATTTCTGTTTGAACAGTAGCATACCGGCTCTGCCGGTGTACAACTGGGGCACTGATCACCCCACAAAAGAGCTAGCTGGATCAATAAAAATCATACACTCGTGATTAGTTATTGATTATGCTGAAGTCAGGATTGTTTTCAACTCCATGGCACGTTTTTTTTCTAAATATCATGAGCTTAAGTATGCATATTTATAAAATGCATGCATCTTAAAAGTGAGCAGACTTACCAACAAGCACTGACTAGCCTATTTTACCAGAGCATTGCCTTCTTTCAAATCATAGAAATCAGAGTCTTCCTGGCCACAACAAATTACTCCCTCTACAAACGTGCCACCTGGGCTGCATTCAGACTCAGCAGCAGCACAGTGCGTGCTCTGGACTCCAGCGACCACTGCGGATCCATGAGATTGGATCTTGGCGGTGGCAGGGATCATTCATGATTATGTTTAAATTACCACGCTGCTGTGTAAGCATTGCTCTGGCATTGCCAGGTCCTGCATAATGCTCACGCAGCCTTGAGGATTACTTCCTATTTTAACTAATACATTGTAGCTAGCAGCCCGCAAAGCCTACCAGGAGCAGCGCTCGCGCACAGGCGTGCTGCCACTCCAGTTGCAGTATAGCGGCGTTATGGCTTGACAGCCGAGGCAGGTGCTATGGGCCAGATGCATCATGCAAAGAAATAGCGAGTCCTTAATTGCGATTTTTAAGGAATCGCAATTAAGGACTCGCTGTTGGCTATGCATGATAAGGAATGCGAAAAAATAAGGAATCGGTAAAAATCGCTAAATACAATAGCGATCCCATGGAAAGGAATCGCTATTGTAAAAAAACGCCCATCTCGCATTTTGCTATCCCGCTATTTGCGATAGCGATCGCAATTAGCTATCGCAAATAGCTAGCGCAAATAGCTAGCGCAAATAGCGGGAGCGTGAAAACTACAGAGTCGCATTGGGAGCAGGCTGATGACATCACAACCAGGAAGTCAATCAGCCCATGCAGCCACCTGTGCACAGAGGAACACAAAGGCAGAAGCTGAGTGCAGGGAGAGAGAGCAGAAGAAAACAAACTGCAGTCAGCTCACAGGTGGAGACAGACATGTCCCAAACAGCTACAGAGGAGGGTGTAGTGGGCAGGAAGCGAAAAATCAAGTTCAGTGAGGGTGAACTAGACCTCCTCATTGAGGAGGTTGCAAACAACCATGAAAAGCTATTTGGGAAGCTCTCCCTTAAAGTGCCAGAGGCAGACAAGAGAAGGATCTGGAACAGGATCAGGGACAAGGTGAATGCTGTGGGGGTCACACACCGCAGCATAGATGACCTGAAGAAACGCTGGTACGACCTGCGCAGTCGTGCCAAGGAGCGGGTAGCGGAAAGGCTGAAGGAGGCGCAGGGGACTGGAGGAGAGGCCCAACAGTCCCAGACAACACACCCCAGGAGGACATGGTAGAGGGCACAATTGAGCATGAAGCTGTGGTTGGAGTAACGAATCTGGACACATCTGGGGCAGCCTGTAGCACACAAGGTAAGATGCATGACTATCAACTGAACAATGTACACACTGATAGTGCCCAAATGTGATTCAACCTGCTAAATAACTGTAAAAATAGTCCAGCACACATTTCACATAGGGAGACCAATGCATCATGGGACTTGTAGTCAGTAGTACCCAATTGCCTGTTTGAATCCAACACAGTAAGCCCAAATGCTGACAAAAAGCAGTACAGTGATAGATGAGAGACAGTTAGAACATAAAAGTATATTTTAATTAAGGTTGCATATTTCATATAACAAATTTAAATAACATTGCACTGTTTCACATCACAGATGCAGCTGATGCACACAATGAAGACAGTGATATTGGAGACAGCACACAGCCCTACCAAGAGTCTGCGGTGTCAAAACCTGTGACACCACCACCCAAAGCCAAGGCATCAGCAAAACGCAGGGCCACAGTTACACCACTGCAGCCAATGGAGATAGAACAGGAAACATCTACTGCACCTAGTACAAGCCGTGGAAGTGCCAGCAACACACCTACACCGCAGGCACATGTCCGGCCAGGGACAAGACGCAGGCCATGGACCCATACTTGGGCACAGGAAGCAGGAAGTCCCAATCAGTGGGGTGGCGTGGAGTCACAGATGGTGCGGGTGCAGCGCGTGCAAGCGAGGCACATGGGAGCAATCAACCTGCAGATGACAAAAATGAACACTAACATTACTGCAATGGCTGACAGTGTGAGGGAGCTCACAACTGCACTAGTGGAGGCTCACAGGGAGTCGAACAACGCCCTGCTGGAGGTTGCGCGTGTGATGCAGGAGGGACACACCACACAGAGGAGGAGGCATCACCAGTTTCTCACATGTATGGCCGCCTATACCAGGTCAAACAACAAGATCAGCACAGGAGTGTCACAGCTGTCACGTCGGTCTGTGGGAATGCAGATAGATATGGCCCATTGTTGTGGGGATGTGTCCAAGGCACTGGGGCATATTACAACTGCCGTTGAACTGATGCAGGCTAGCACTGGTGTTCAGAGCGATGTTACAGCGGAAGAGGGTAGTGAGGCTTCAAGCCGCAGCAGCATCACTGTGCCACTCACCACTGTCAGGAGGAGCAGTAGCCGTAGACAGGCAGCTCCTGCTGCATCCGGGAATGCAGATGCAGAAGCAGAAGAAAGACATTTGGGTGTGAGAGGGAGGAGACGGTAAACCCAATTAGAGGGGTGTTAGACTTCATGGTGACGTAACCATGTACAAGACTATCTTTGTGACTGCATTACAAGTCCTCAGTGTGTCTCCTCTGTCCTTCAGTGCATGGAGTTAATGTGCTAATGGACACCATTTCTGTTATTTTTACACACCCCTACCGCCTGCCGTGGTAATAAATAGTTCACCTTCAAATGCTAATGAGTGTTGTGTGTCATTGTTACATACCTTAGAAATAATGCTGGGTGATGTCAGCACGTTTTCTCTGTCCCTCCGCTGAACTACCAAGATGTGCACGGCGTGGTTGTGCTGGGGGCTGGTTGCCCTCTGTGTCGGATTCCTCAATGGGGATGCCTCTCCTTGTTGCTATGTTGTGCAACATTGCACATGCCGCAATTATCCTGCAGCAGGTTTCCGGTTGGTACAGCATTGCTCCTCCAGTTTTATGCAGGATGCGAAAGCGACTCTTGAGCAATCCAAATGTCCGTTCAATTACATTACGTGTCCTGATGTGGGCTGCATTGTACCTCTGTTGTTGTGGGCTGGCTGGGTTAAGGTAAGGAGTCAAGATGTAATGCCTCACCGCATATGCACTGTCACCTTCAGAGTAACAGACAAGATGTTAGTGTCAGGTATGCATTGCCATGACTAAGTCAGTGATGTGTATAGTATTGAACTTACCTAGCAGGTGTCCATTGCCAAAATCTCCCCTGAGCAGACGTGTGTGCAAGCCACAATGGCGGAAGATGTATGAATCGTGAGTGCTTCCAGGGTATTGTGCTACCAGGTCGGTGATGATGTTCTCAGCATTGCACACTGCTTGGACATTGATTGAGTGATATGCTTTCCGGTTGCGGAATATATACTCATTTACGGCAGGGGGACATATGGCTACATGGGTGCAATCAATGCATCCAATCACGTGTGGGAACCTTGCTACTTGGTAGAAATCCTGTTTTGTTTGGCTCAATTCCTGTGGGGTGGTGGGGAAGGTGATGTGGTTGTTGATCACAGTCATCATGGCGGCCAGGAAGGATTTGAAGAACCGCGAGAGGGAGCTCTGTGATACCCCTCCTGCTTCTGCCACTATGTCCTGGAAGCTACCTGACGCAAGGAGGTGCAGGCTACATAGCACCTGGACATGAGTTGGTATGGCCTGTGTCCTATGTGTTTGCCGCTGCAATAGTGGGTCCAATTCAGCTATCAGGTCTAGTATCATTGCTGCATTCATCCTGTACTTATCATAAATTTGCTCACGAGTCTGTCCTAACAATGTGATGCGCAGACGGAAGACTCTCTCCTGGATTTTTGACTGAATCGCAATTAGCGATTGTACATGCATGGGAAAAGCGATTTTATTGCTAAATCGCTATTTGGATATAGCGCTTTCGCTATATGAATCGCAGATTCATTGGTTTCTCGCTACTTGCGATTCGTTAATGGGGTTCTGCCTTGTTATTGCGATTTTATTGCGCTTTCGCTATTTTGCGTTTGCGAATTCGCTTTTTTATGCGTTTTCACTTCATGCATGCCGTTTCTTTGATTTGCGCTCGCAATTGGTAATTCGCACCAGTTGCGATCGCTTTTTCGGTTGATGCATCTGGCCCATGGTCCTGAAAAGCTGTCTGGGGAACCAGTCAGCAGTGTTCCTGCTCTTCAGCTGGTCCATTCCTTCCATGCCTGTCACCCAGACAAACGGCTCCCTGTAGGTCGTTCTTGCAGGGGAAACTGCCACAATTCCCTCCTGCACCCTTTCTGTCACAATCCCTTCCTGTGCCCCCTGCATAGGGTCCTAACATGCAGAACTCACATTGTACTACTCCTGTGGTGCTCTATGGCACGCTATGATACCATGGCTGATGTTCCCCAAGACCCATAATTCCATTACTCTTGAATCCCTGCAAACGTCCCCCAAAACCTGTGAACCAAAAGATTATCTTCACCCGCTATAACTAGTGCCTTGGAGTGGTTTTCCATTGAAACCCTGCAAGCTTTCCCCAGAATCCTGTCCGCCAATGGCAAGCCTTACTCCCGCTGATGCTGGAGCCTTGCTGTTGTTTTTCATTATGAACGTTTGAGCGAAAATGATACAATAGTTTTCTGTTATTTGGGTCCGATCATCAAGTTACACCTGCTCATTCCGTAAGGTCAAAGAGAGTGTACTAACGTGTTTTCTCCAAGGTTCAAGAACCTTTGAGACAGCCATGTGCCCAATGTGCCACAAGTGATCTAGCTACATCCGTTAAGGGCTCGAACAGTTATATAAACCCTGCCCAACCCCGAATTGTGTCTTGGCCTTGCTTCAACCTTCCCACTAATCTGAAGAATCCTGCTGGAACAGTGAAGCGCTCCAGTCTCTTTCAAGTCCATCTGAACCTATGATTCCCATGGCTCCAGCTCCCTTGACATCTTCCTCCTCTCTCACTCCTGCACAGCTACTCCAGACCCCCGTGACTCCCTGAATCAAAGTCTCAAGAGCTTCTTCGAACTTTAGTCAAGTGGAAGAACTAGTCTAAGTACTTGATATCAAGTTAGTGCTCACTAATCATCCTATAGTAGTAAGCAGGACCGAGAATCCACATCTTCAAAGACTACAGACTTTTCCTCCATGCCCTCTCTGTGATTTACTCCAGCACTTCTTGTGTGTTTATTCTCCGGACCCTTCCTACAACCTTGGTGCTAGAACCATCGCTGTGCAAGGATTAAAGGGTTTAGCTCTGTGTTTCTCTGATGAACAGTAGTGCCAAGAAAAATCACTTTAGAGTCTTTGATATATGCATCAACCTTGTACCCCACCATGTGTTCCGAGTGTATCGATGGGAGTGCAAGTAACTCCAAACTGTGTTCCAAGTGTGTCCTTGGGAATGCAAGTAACTCCAACCTTTGTTCCGAGTGTATCTTTGGGAGTGCAAGTAACTCTAACCTGTGTTCAAAGTGTATCCTTGGGTGTGTAAGAAACTCCAATATTTGTTCAGATTTTATCCTTGGGAGTGACACACTCCAATCTCTGATTTTGGGTATTCTGCTCTTGCTGTGCTGCTGATGAAACCTGTAAGTGTATGTAATTGTAGTTAATGCATGTTAATTGCATGTAGAGACCTGTTGATGTACTGATGGTAAGTGCCTCCTCTTGTTATTTCTTGTGCATTGTATCATCACAAAGCCAGAGGTTCTGGTCCAGTGCACATCTTCCTTGCAAACATAGAAGGTCTCAGAAGTGATAGATCCTGGTATGCACTGTTGCACAGCTGCTGAGGAGATTGAATACTGCAAGTCTCTTTTCTTATTTTGTCCCAACCCTCCTTCCACCCAGGGGCCGTTCATGATCTAAGGAGTTTGGTCCCTTGATCTTGTGTGGCTCTGAGAGAGGGATAGGTGGTCCAGAATTGGCTTCAGGGTCATCTCCGTGGTTGGGACCAGGTGAGTGAGTGCATGGCATGGACCTGCTCCTACTTGTGCCACAGACCGGTAAGGGGAATCCAAGCACTAATTGGCTAGCCTCCTGTTGATCTCAGAACACACAATCTAAAGAAGCCCTGCATCTGTAAGCGCCAAGCTGACCAGTTACAACTGGATTAGCCCTAGACTCCGCTTTTGTATTCCAGAAGATTGAGTCCTAGCCCCCAGTAGGAGTACCCCATATCTTAGGTTCTTGAGTGGGTCTAGAGTGTACTCTTTCACCTGAAAAAAACTGCAGCTTGTGAGCCTAGAGCTCAAAGATAATGCCTTTCATAAAAAGAACCAGAGGCTACAACAGTACTGCTACTCAGTTCCCTGTCATCAAGTGATTTAAGATTACACCCACTGAAAAATTATGGAAGTTTATGGATAGCCTTGAATTCCTGTCAGAAACAATCGGGCACATGCATCATTGGGAAATGCATTTGCAATCGGAGCGAATCGCTATTTTTGCCCGTTTGCGAATGCATTTCCTGTGTTTGGTATGCATCATCTCTTAAGGCGGTTTTCGCATTTTTAGGAGTCGCAATTTTTTTAGCGACTTCTTAAATTTTCGCAATTAATAAGAATTCGCATTTTCAGTGTACTTTCATGTATGCATCAAAATTCGCATGTAGCGTTTTTTTAAGAAATCGCTTTTAGGAATTCTTATTTTTAGAATGACTCTGACCTGGTGGTATTTTTTTTTTTTCTAAAAGATGCAGGTGTGAATGATGAAAGTTGTCTATAAAGGTTACCAAAATGTTTTGCAACGTATCTCACAATGGCAGCAGTGATTGCAGTCTCACATAGGAGGAGGTTAAGGGCAGCAGCTATTAGGAGAAGATGGATCAATGAAAGGATTTTTAGATTGCGTATTACTTTGTTAGGACAGACTGAGGCTGAAATGCATGATAAATATAGGCTTAATATTGATTCTATCATGGAGTTAATTACAGATTTGGACCCCATTTTACAAAGACCAACACGTAGGACACAAGCCATTCCAACCCATGTCCAGGTATTGTGTTCCCTCCATCTCCTTGCTTCTGGATCTTTTCAGGGTGTCATTGCCATAGCTGGTGGGGTGTCCCAGAGTTCCCTTTCCAGATTTTTTAATGATTTCTTAGATGCCATGTTATTTAGGATTAGGCATTACATTACCTTTCCTACTTCTCTGCAGGATTTGCTGCAAACTAAATTGGACTTTTACAACATGGCACATTTTCCTCATGTTATAGGTTGCATAGATGGGACTCACATTCCAATTTGTCCTCCTTCAGAGAATGAGTACATTTTTCGTAATAGAAAAAGTTTCCATTCACTCAATATTCAAGCCATTTGCAATTCAAAAGCAGTCAGCACAGATTTGGTGGCTAGCTATCCAGGAAGTGCCCATGATTCCTACATTTTCAGGCATAGTGCTATCTATGGACAACTGCAGGCTGGAGTTTTTGGAGATGGATATTTGCTTGGTATGTATTTTAATTCAGCAGTGTATTTTGGTGATGGTAAAAATTAATATATATCTCACTGCAAGTTGTGTCTTTTTCAATAATGCCACAGGTGACAGTGCATATAGTGTGAGAACATTCATAATGACACCCTATCTCAATCCAAGCACCCGCAAAGAGCAGCAATACAATCATGCTCATATTGCTACACGCAATGTTATAGAGAGGACTTTTGGAATTATGAAATCAAGGTTCCGTATATTGCACAAAACAGGAGGAGCTTTGCAATACCGTCCTGATGTCTGCTGCAAAATTGTTGCTGTTTGTGCCATGCTGCACAATGTAGCAGTAAAGAGAGGTTTACAATTGAATGCAGAGGATGTACTCCATAACTTTGATAATCAACCACACCAACCTCTAGCAAGACTACATGGTCCAGATGCTGCAGAGGGGAGGAGAAGGAGGGCAGAAGTGACTGAACATTTCTTTTAAAAAAAGGTATGACACTTTAATGCTGATGCCATAAACTTAATTTTATTAATTGAAAAAGTATGTTGAATGATTGTTTTTTATTAACATTACATTGTAAGTGTGAAACAATATATATATTTAGGACTTTTGCCTTTCATAAGAAATCAAAATGTAATTCAAGACATATGTGAAGCTACAGAGAATTTCTTTGTGAATTTTTAAACTTTCCTACTGCGTACACCTAAGGCCTTACTACCAAAAATTACATTTGCACTGCCTTTTGCACTAGCTTTTTCCTTCTGTCTGTTGCTACGGCGTTCACACATCTCTGAAGCATTGGCATCAGCTTTCATTATTGAACATACTTCTGTAACTCTTGGCTCAAATGATTTCACTGCTGCAGACTTCACCTGCATGTTTTGTCCTAAATTCTGAAGTGCCTTCATACCTAAGGTAAACTCCTCACAGCATTTACTCATGTCCCTCTGTATGCTGAAGGCATGCTTATTCAGTTGCATAGTACTGTTACACATCCTACTCATGGTTCTGCAACATGACTGCATATTTAAAAATGTTGTGCCTGACTTAGAAAATTGATGAGCATGTTGTTCTTTAATCACTGCACTAATGTTTTCTAAGGCTACAGTCATGCGGCTCAATTTGTCTCCTGTTAACAATTCTGTTCTTTCTAAGACAGCATACATTTTATTGAGACAATTACAGATGCCATTGATGCTTTCAGAAATATTGCTAAATTTTCCTTTCATCACCCTTATGTCCTTCCCCTGCAGACGCTGAACTTTCAAAAGCTTCCTCTCAAGTACAGTGCCACTGGAGTCTGCATCTAAGTTGTTTCTATGCTGTGCTGGACGTTGCCTACGCCTGAAGAAATGCTGCAATCTTTGTCTCCTTCTTCCTTGTCTAGGTTGTGATGCTGATGTTGCAGCAGAATTATCACCAGTCACAGGAGCATTTGATGGCTCACTGCTATCTGAGTCTGGAATTTGACGTATTCTTTGCCTCATATTTCTTGCTTGTATTGTTGGTGAAGATTGAGGATCATTATTATTAGTGGCTGTGCTAAGCAGTTCTTCAGTGAAAGATTCTGCATATTCAATGAAGTTTGTTTCCATATCTGCCTCTATTAATAAGAGAGTGTAAAGTGTCTATTACTCCATGTGAAATGTTTGTGAAATTACATTAAAGAAATTGCTGTTAATGACTAATAAAGGTGCATTACACATGAAAGTTAAATCTGATTCTTGTACATTTTCTCATTGTTGAAGCCTGTAATTGAATTTTCTGTGCCTTGGGAAGTTACCATGGACTACAAAGTCCATGATGCACTGCATTCAGCAAGCAAAATGACTTTCACTGACCACCATCCCATTAACCTGTACATAGTCATCATACAATTGAAAAGATGCATCTCCCACAATCCTATGTACAATTCAATGAGTGGCCTATGAAATTTGTAATAAACATAAAACAATATTACCTTGAGAAGTGCCAGCTTGCGCAGCAGTATCAATATCAATCACTCCAAACACTGCCTCAGGGGTAAGGGTCCCTTCAACAAGGTCCTCCAGGGGGGTATTTGGCCTGTCCCTTGGTGTTCCTCCTCCAGTTTTCTTGGCACTCTTGTTGCGGGCTGCTAACCTTTCCTTAGCACGACTTCTCAGATCAAACCACCTTTTTTGCAGGTTAGTAATATCTCTATGTGCTACACCCACTGAATTTACTTTTGCTTGAATGCCAAGCCAAATTTTTCTTTTAGCAGCCTCAGGAACCTTGAGGGGCAGCTTCCCAAACAGCTGGTCCTGCCTTGCTGTCACTTCCTCTATCAAAATTTCAAGTTCCTTATCACTAAATTTAACTTTTCTCTTTCTTGCTTGTGTGTCTTCTAAATTATTTTCAGAAGCCATATTCACCACAGAAGTTAACCAAATGCCTCCTCCAGGGACAGAAAGCAGCTTCAACTGACAAAACAGACTCCTGCCTTTGAAAAAATGTAGCAGGTGGCTGTAATTACTCTGCAGGATCAAGGGAAGCAATCACTATGAGATGCATCATGTGTGTCTTTTCGCAATTTGCGAATTCGCAAACTGCGAATTCGCACATAAGAAATCGCATTTTCTATGCGATTCGGTAAAAATTGCGATTTTTACCGATTCGCATAAACATTGCGAAAATAATGATGCATTTGATTTTGCGATTCTTTATTTGCGATTCCTTATTTTTCGCAAATAAAGAATCGCAAAAACTTACATTGATGCATGTGCCCGAAAGTCTCATACCGGACCTCTGGAATTAGTCTGTCTGCTGACATTGAGCCAAGACATAGAGGACCACGCCTGTGAGCCCCGTTGGTGAAAAAAACCCAGAAAAGTTTCTAAGTGCAAAGGTAAAAGTTTGACCGGGACCATCACAGCCCCTGAATCCAACCGGCAATCCACTGCAGTTGGCCTAACACTTTGACCCCCGCTTTTGTGGCTCACAGACTACTTCTACAAGTTAAACTGAGTTATTTATTAACCTTTTTTAGTGAATTGCAGTGATTTATGAAAACTTTGAAAAATATTGACTCTTGTTTCCTTCAACAGATTTTTGTCACTTTGCTGTCTATTTAAAAATAAAAATATGTACTACTTTTATAAATTGGAGTACGGTTATTATTGTGTTGTGTCTTCTACTTGTTAACTGTTTTCGCACTGGTAAATGCTTTTGACTTGTTTTCCACTTTGTGAGCCCGACTACTCTGTGCCACACCTAACTGGACTTGAGCTAAGGTTTGAAGTGACCTTTCTTCATCTGATATAGAATAGTGCCATTTTTACTTGATGGTGTCTCACATGCACACCAACTAATAATTAGCTTTTTGACATAGGGTTACACTAATAAAGCTGAGTATGAGACATTTGCAGTATTACCACTGAGCACAGTGATCACTTTTTCTCATTTTCTTTTGTATTAAAAAAAACATGCATTAAGCTCATGTTATATGTAGTCTCTTACAATTTTCTGATGGGCTCTTCTTGTATTTTTTTTTGTTGTTTTTTTTGTTTTTGTTTTTTTGTCCTCATATATGCCACCAGTAGATAATTGCTCTAAATAGGCGCTCTTCAGGCCACTGACACAAACTCCCGTTACCAGCCCTCTTGTTTGTGGATAGCCGATGAAGATTGCCCAGAGGTAAGGTTATTACTCGTCCAACTTCCTCTCGTGTTGATACTTGCTACAGAGAAAGGACAAGTCCACAAAACCTCTGGCATAATCATTGGACTATTTCTCACACCAGGCATTCAAGGCTGACCATAATTTAGCAGACTCATCTCCACCACATAAAATATCCAATTTACTCACCGCCATGATGTTTTTAAGGAAATCTGCGAATGTCGGGGGAAGCGCAGACTTCCACTCTTTACAGATCTCTCTCCGGGCGATCACTATTACATAAAAAATAAACTGTGATATGTTGCTATTAATATCATGATCGGGTTGGAGACCAAAAAAAACCAAACTTAAAGTGTATATAGGTGAAAATGAAAGTACCTCCTCCAAAAACCCACAGACTTGTCTCCAAAAATTGTTAATACTTGGACATTCAAAAAACATATGTATATCATCTGCCTCTTGTGACTTACATCTGGGACAAGGATATTGAAGTGCGGAGATCTTAGAAAGTTTCGCAGGAGACCAGTAAACCCTGTACAATGTATATAGATGATTTCTTCTCAAGTTAGAAGGTTTAATTATTTTTTGGGACATAGAGAAAGAATCTGCCCATAGTTTAACAGGATTATCCGAAACCTGAAAGATAGCGGGGTCCCATAACTTAGTAATCTCCGCCTCTTGATTGTCCTTATTACTTATGAAGATTTTGTACCATTGGGCAGTCTCCCCCTTTCTTATCGTGTTATTACTAATTAGGTCTAGAAGGAGGCTCTCATCACCAGAATCCGAAGCTTGACTTCCCCACCAAGCCGATAATTGATAGAACTTAAATCTCGTGAGGGTTCCCCCGGTTAAACCTACCAGCGTTTCCCATTTTAGTGCTCTTGATGTATCAAGAAGGTCACCCCATTTGAGGAGACCCGCCCTCTTTAACGGAAGTGCTAACTGATCTGTCAAGCATTCGGGAGTACCAGGGGAATCCCATATCGGGGCATATGTATGATAATAATGTATGCCTAACATCCCTCTTATTTGTAGCCAGTTATGTAAAACAGCCTTCAAGAGCTTCAGTCGTACTTTTTTAAAGAATTTTTGGTCTCCAAATTTAAACGTAAAGAAGTCAACCCCGTATGGAAGATCAGACAACATGGCTCGGAAGAGTATACCATTAGAGGTGGAATCTAATTTGTTCGCTAGAAGTCTAAAATTTTTAAATTGAAAAGCATAACAGTATAGAAGTAAATCCGGGAGAGCAAGGCCACCTATTTTTAGTCCTCTCCTCAACTTCCTCCAGGCTATCCTGGGAGATTTTGTCGCCCAAATAAAGGAACCTATCCTACCCTGTAAGTTAAGAATATCTTTCTTATTGAATGTTAAAGGAATGGAATTAAAAAGGAAGGTCACCTTTGGCAAGATGATCATTTTCACCAAATTTACTCTACCGTAGATATTTAAAGGCAAAGAGTTCCATCTGGTCAAAAGTTTCCTAACCTCCTTTATCACCACATCCCAACTAGTTTTAGGAGTTTCTACCAGTTTATGATTGAGCTGTATGCCCAGATATCTCATCTTGGTTTTAGCTTCTGTGATAGGTACTGCGATATTCCAACACATGATATCGGTCTTTTCCTTATTAATGCCATACCCAGAAGCGATACCAAACTCCTCAGCAAGTTGGAATAACCTTGGAATTGCATCTAGTGGATTCGAAGTGTACAAAAGGAGATCATCTGCGTATAGAGCTGTCTTAACTGTTAAATCTCCGATTTTAAAAGGGTGAATTATAGGATCCTGTCTTAAAAGACAAACAAAGGGCTCAATATATACATCAAATAATAATGGAGATAAAGGACATCCTTGCCTCGTCCCTCTATGAATATTTAACCAGTCTGACAGTCCACCATTCACCAGGATCCTGGCTCTCGGGCCCCCATATAAAGTTCTAATTCCATTGATGAAGACTTCTGGAAAACCAAATTTCCTCATCGCTTTCCAAAGAAAGAGCCAATTCACCTGGTCAAATGCTTTAGCAGCGTCTATTGCGACGATAGCAAGAGGCTTCTTTTTCTCTGTGGCGTAGTCTATGGCAGCAATTACTTGGAATGTGAGCTCGTTTAATTGACGGCCAGGAATGAATCCCCTCTGGTCAGGATGGATAATAGATTTTATGACATTGGCCAGTCTGGTCGCTAAAATTCCAGAATAAATTTTTAGATCGGAGTTCAAGAGTGAGATGGGGCGATAAGATTCTATCTTTTCCGGATCTTTATTCGGTTTAGCTATTAATGAAATTGTAGCGTCCAACCAGGAAGATGGTATTTGGTCTCCCTGAATGAAAATTCTATTGAATAGTTTCTGAATTGGAACTAGAATTTCTTCAATATTTGCTTTGTAAGTCTCTATTGGGAGGCCATCGGGACCTGCAGCTTTATTCCTTGCCATCTTCTTTAGTTGGAGTCTAATCTCCCCTTCTGATATGTTTTTTGCCAAAAGAGCTATGTCTGAATCTTTTAATTGTGGTAAATCATCCCAGAGTGGCAGAGTATCCAGCTCGTCCATTGAACAGTTAATTTTTTCCGTATATAGCTCTTGGTAGAATGTTCTAGCTTCTTGCCTGATTTCGTCATCTTCAGACAAAACAACTCCAGACCCACGTTGTATCAGAGTTTTGATGTTGTTTCTAGATCTGTCCGACCTAGCTTTCCACGCAAGCAGGGACCCACACTTCTCTCCATATTCAAAATTACGTAATTTACTGACTTCCCATTTATCCTTGAGTAATTTTTCAGTTCTCGATCTAAAATTCAATTGTAAGTCTACTAATTCTTTTTCCAATTTTGGTACATTAGTTCTGTCGCCTAGAGTAGCGGAGAGAAGCTGTTCTTCTTTTATTTTAATTAACCTTAGCTCTTTAATATCCATTTCCTTATTAAGCTTCCTATTTATGATCATCTGGGAGCTGTATATTCCTCTTAGATAAGACTTGAATGCATCCCAAACAATATTCTCAGGAGCGGTTTCATCATTAAATTCAAAGAACTCTGTGGACTTTTCTTTGACTTTGATATTAAATACTTCATTTAAAAGGATAGTCCTATCCAGTGTCCACCTATATTCGGGAAAGTTTTTCTGAATATTAATATTTAATTCAACCACTGAATGGTCAGACAGGCCAATCGGAGTATAAAAGATAGAATCCGTGGTTGCTAAGAGCGATTGATCTAATAGAAAAAAATCTATTCTGGAGAACTGGTGGTATTTTTTGCTATAAAAAGAATATTGTTTTTTTGTGCCATATTTAACTCTCCAGACGTCTGACAATGTATAGTCTTTCATAATGTTCTTCAGGATCAGAAAAGATTTTTTTGGACAATTGTATCTAGACTTAGAGGTACGATCTAATGTTGGGTCTAATAACAAATTAAAATCCCCCCCTAGCACAATTGGGATTGTATACTGGATCATATATTTTTCTAATCTCTGAAGAAAAACAGGATTATCGTCATTCGGACCGTAATAAACCCCGCATAAGAGTTTAACTGAACTTATTGAGATCACCGCAGCCAACCACCTCCCTGACTGGTCTGTGGCCCAATCATGCAGTATAATACCCTTATTGGCACAAAGTATTATTGCAACCCCTCTCGTTGTACCCGTCTGTTTTGAACAGAGAATCTCCTGTACCCAGTTAAGTTTAATGAATATCTTCCTACATTGATCCGCTTCCAAGTGTGTTTCTTGTAATAGGATAATGGATGCTCCAGTATTTTTTAAATAATGAGAAATGTTTAATTGCTTCTTACGACTCCCTAGCCCGTTCAGGTTCCATGAAAGAATTTTAGTAGATCTTGGTTGGGCCATCATATAATCTTACTGTCCTACTGTTGTTAACTAAAAAAAAATAGTAGCCTGCTATAACGTTTAATTTTTGAAATAAATAAAGATTTGTGACAAATGAGGATTCTGGAATTAGTCTGTCTGCTGACATTGAGCCAAGACATAGAGGACCACGCCTGTGAGCCCCGTTGGTGAAAAAAACCCAGAAAAGTTTCTAAGTGCAAAGGTAAAAGTTTGACCGGGACCATCACAGCCCCTGAATCCAACCGGCAATCCACTGCAGTTGGCCTAACACTTTGACCCCCGCTTTTGTGGCTCACAGACTACTTCTACAAGTTAAACTGAGTTATTTATTAACCTTTTTTAGTGAATTGCAGTGATTTATGAAAACTTTGAAAAATATTGACTCTTGTTTCCTTCAACAGATTTTTGTCACTTTGCTGTCTATTTAAAAATAAAAATATGTACTACTTTTATAAATTGGAGTACGGTTATTATTGTGTTGTGTCTTCTACTTGTTAACTGTTTTCGCACTGGTAAATGCTTTTGACTTGTTTTCCACTTTGTGAGCCCGACTACTCTGTGCCACACCTAACTGGACTTGAGCTAAGGTTTTAAGTGACCTATCTTCATCTGATATAGAATAGTGCCATTTTTACTTGATGGTGTCTCACATGCACATCAACTAATAATTAGCTTTTTGACATAGGGTTACACTAATAAAGCTGAGTATGAGACATTTGCAGTATTACCACTGAGCACAGTGATCACTTTTTCTCATTTTCTTTTGTATTAAAAAAAACATGCATTAAGCTCATGTTATATGTAGTCTCTTACAATTTTCTGATGGGCTCTTCTTGTATTTTAGTTACATCTGACAAAGGGCTATGTATGCTCAAAATGCATTGGGTTACCCAGGCTGTACTGCGGATTGCAATATGCCATGAAAAATGCCTGGACTGACATTTCTTGACATGTAAATAAATACAGGAAATATGCTGTTCCTATTATGAACGTGGAAAATACGGAGAAAATTGATTTATATAAAGACAGTGGTTGAAGTACTGGATTACTGCTTGTTAGTTTTTGCAATTCTTGCATGGATGTGCAGCTTGATCATGGTCCGGCTCACTCAGAGCAACAATGGTCGTGGGAGCAAGGAGGTTCAGCGCACAGGCCAAAACTAGAACTTTGGCCTAAAGAAGTACCAGTGATATGCCTCATGAAGATGGATGCCAGCAGTAGCGGCTCCTCGAGGGAGAGCTGTGGGGTGCGGCGGGGTTGGGGCAGGGTGGGAGGTAGTAAACTCAGCATACGGCCGAACTGAGGTAAGTAAATAAATACATAAAACTAATTACATTGCAGATGCTGCAACGCCAAATGCCCCCCCCTGCTCCACCCCCATCCTTCCCCACCGCTCCGCAGCACTCCCTCGAGGAGCCGCTACTGGATGCCAGCACTCAGATATTGGCATCGACTGCCCCAAGAGCCAAAGTGCCCAAAAGGGTTTCCCACACTTCCACAGTCGGGATTGATAAAGAAGGAGAGTCTGGCGAGTACATCAGATGGGGCAACCAGTGCCAACCACCACCAACATGGAAACATTTTAAGGGTTCCATCAAGTCCAGGGTCTCTAATCAGTGCTCAAGGTCAGGGCAGAGTAATAGGAGCAGCAATAACCTCTGAGGAAACCCCTTGCATCTATGAGATAGTGCTTACTCCTAGATATTACAACAAGGGTCATCATGATATCCTGAACAGAAGTAACGTCCTTCATCTATTCAAACACACAGTATCTCTCTCACAAATCAATTCAGATGACCTGGAACAGGTAAGATTCCTTAAACTCCACCGGGACACCCACAGTGACTCAACCCTAGTGGTATTACGCCAACAGCGACTTCAACTCACAGTTCTGGATGAATCGCAAACAGCTAGCTGATTGCTGTCAAGATGCTCAGTCTCCCCGGCCGGGGAATGTTTCCTGTAATTTGCCACTACCCTTGTGGCTCTTGTACTGCTTGCCAGACTACTGTTAGCATCAAAAGTTGCTGTATTAATGGAAAAAATTGGGTATTGAGATAGCATACCAACTGTTTGACTAGGAATGTGATTTATTGCATTGAATGCCCTTGCTCTCTTTTCTATATAGGAAAAACCACTCAAGAAGTCAAGAAGCGCATAATGCAACACCAGTCAAGGATACGTTGTAAGATTGAAACAGAGCCATTAGTCGAACATTATTTAGCCAAACAGCATTTACCCCATGATATGAAGTGGTTTGTCCTAGAGGCAGTAAAAAACTCCAAAAGAAGATGTGATGTGGACAGTCTGTTAACCCTTAAAGAGAACAGATGGATATGGTCCGCTAAGACTGTGGAAAAGGGACTGAATTGTTTTGAGGAATGGCAGACATTGGCAACTTTAAGATAGTCTGTCGTCCGTTCAGCTTGACGGAGTTTTATTTCTGCTGGAACAGTCTTGGTATTAAATTCCCTGTATTTCTCTCTTGATGAAAAAGGTACTTTGCCCATGAATATGAGCAGCAGTATGTAGAGAAAAATTAGTAACGGCATCTGACATGGTATGAGATCGAGTAGGATCACACAGAATACTGTTTTGCCTGACCTTCACTGCAATTGCAACAGATAGTCAGGCATGCTACAATAGGACAATCATGGCCGCCACGCTATACGTAATCCCACGTGATTACCGCTTCACCGGTCTTAGTTTGCCAGGAAGACGCCGATCGGCACTCGTCTGATGTAGAGAGTCAAGGACATCAGCGGTGATTAAATCCCAGTTCAAGTAAGTAAAGCGGACGCTTTGCTCATCACGCGGTAGTTCGGACTTTGGTAGTTTTGGCTGACTTGTAGTTTTGAGTCGTATGTATATTCGATATGTGTATTAAGTGTTACTCGTTGTTTACGTCACATAGATCCAAGGGAGGCATTTGAAATACGCCAGGAAACCACGATTCAGAGTATGGACCTATCTCCCTTTAGTACACAGATTCAGGAGGTAAGAGGTGGGGCCCACGCATTATACAAACTAGAGCGAGTGAGAGTGGTTTGGACATAACTTTATTGATATTTTCGGTTTGTTCTTGTATAGGATTGCTTCATTGTGACATTTCACTTGTAAGTATTGATGGAAGAGGTATAGTTGTTTTTACTAGATGTCTGCACTTGGTAAAGAGATAGGTGACCTACACTACCCGTGACCTTTACTTACTTATTTGTTTTCTTAGTGCATGGTTGTATATTTTGTACGTATGTATATAGACACTGTATATAGTTTCCCAGTTTTTAGACACCATATCTGCTGGGGGCAGACGGTACATATCACACAATATGGAGATTACTGATTATATGTTATTTTGCTATAGATTCATGGTGCAACATTGGTCAGGATGGTCTCGTTTAGTCAGGAAGTCTGAGACCGAAACGTCGACATACTGACACTGTTTTGCTAATACCATCTGACTATGTATTGTAAATAAATGTTTATAGTTGGTAACTAATGTATATATGGCATAAACTGTACATATTGTCCATATAATAAGCAAAAGTGTCTATGATCACTGCGTATATGAAAATTTAAGTAGCAGTTTTCTGTTCTAGTTGCCATTTCATGAATTGTCATACGGATATTTACCTATGCTGATTTAATAATTTCTTAATTGATGACATAAAACTCAATGATGATATACATATAATCTCCAGTTGTTTATTGAATGATGTTCATTTTTATGACATTCATATAAATTGTTAAATGATAAGAAATAAGTCCTTCAGGAACCTTATTGTTTTTGTCATTGAATATACCCAGTTCCGGGGGAATATTAGGTTGCCCTCTGTTGTGAATATATATTGGCGCAGACGCTGTCTGCAAGGGCCCTTTGAAAGTGGTTGGTCTTTTCATTCATTGTATTGTACCAGTATGTCTTGTTGTATATAGAGGTCACTGTATGTTAGATGTCAATTGTTTTTGTAATCTTCATAATTGTTAATTGTCTATGTGATTTTTTTGTAATTTTTGTAATTTTTTATATTTGCAGTCAGCTCAATCTACTAAATGTCTGAACAAGAAACGCTCACTTACACGCATGATTATATAGCAAGAATTGCGGGGGGCCCATCGTTGTTAGGGCAACGAGTAGGAAATTCGTGCCTTAGTAACCAGCAATCAACAATCAGAAATAATCTAGAACGCTTACATAAAAAACTCATCAGAACCGAATTACACGCAAAGTTCTTGACAGACTGTCTGAATAATAACATCATTCCAGTCGGGTTACAAGTGAGGAATATTCCAGCAATCTTCGTTGAAGACGAAGATTTTAAAATAGGTTTCAGCTTCGTTTCAAATAAATGCTCAAGAAGCTGGATGGTCTTGAGCATTGAGACAGCCTTAAAACATATAGACAGGCTAAAAAGTGAGATAGCCGAATTAGAAAAACAGGTATTAGATGATACCACTTCCACAGACAACCAAGACTTTCTGAAAAAATTAGAAACAACGATTGCCGACTTCCAAAGAACTAATATTCTTAAAAAAACTGATAAACTTCAAAAAAATATTAAAAACTACGCAAAAGATCGTACTTATCCTTACTTGAAAAAAGATTTTTTTGCATCTAATCAATCTAATTGGGTTCCAAAACATACAAATTTCTCAGACACGGCATCCTCTAGCTCAGACGATACCACTGGAGGAAGCAACGCCCAGAACCCCAGATTTGCTAGGGGACAAAATCCGGCCCCTTTTTTAGGGCGAGGCCAATCCTCACAGAGAGGCCGCAGCAGGAACACACGCAGAGGTTGGTACAGGAACCAATACACCCCGGGGTACCGCCAGACGAGGAACAACTACTACGAGTGGTAGAGTTATCCTCACTAGAAAATATGACTATAATGGGTGGTCTAAATAATGCGAACTAGGAAGTGGTACCAATCTTTAATCTATCCTCACATGAACTAAGCAGCAAAGAAATCAATGTATTAAGCTATGGTCTGTCCTTTGTACCAACAAATAGGAATGATCATTTCACCACCTATGTGGAGATGTACAGATTATTCAGATCACTAAGACTTAGATATTTTTTTAACAAAGTATCTCCCCTTGAATCCAATTCATCCACAGGATTAAGGTGCCCCTCAACATTCTTTCCTGCCACCAACTTGATTCCAAAAGAAATAATAACGTTTGAAAATGTAGTGGTAACAGAGGTGGAACAAATGTTTCAGAATAAGAAATATGTCAAGTTCAATTTTTCCAAAGAACAACATGAGACTCTTAAAACCCTTGCTAGCCGGGATGAGTTAGTGATCAAACCGGCTGACAAGGGCGGACGTATCATAATACAGGACAAAACTGACTACGATCAGGAAATACTAAGGCAACTACGGAATCCATCTCATTACAAGAAGTTGCCAAGAGATCCTACAGATTTGATCAGACTGAAAATCTTGAATCTCACAAAACAAGGTGTAGAGGGCTTATGGTTGAGCCAAAAAGAATTTGACTATTTAAATAAAAAAGATTTTTCCATCCCTGCATTTTACACACTCCCGAAAGTGCATAAAGATGACAAAAAAACACCGGGTAGACCTATTGTGGCTGGCTGCCAATCTATCCTACAGTCACTAGCTGAATGTGTGGACTTTTTTATAAAATCTGAGGTACCACTGACTAGGTCTTACACGAGAGATAGTACTAGTGTGATCAATCGCCTAGAAGGAAAGGAATATGACTATGTTACCAATGTCTTAGTCACCATGGACATAGTTAACCTTTATACTAATATTCCCCAAGCAGCTGCTCTTGAGGTTATCAGAGAAGTGTTAGAAAAAAGACCAGGTCCCCACCAAGTCCCAACTGACTTCATTGTTAACTGTGCAAAGATCGCACTTGAAGATAATTACTTTATTTTCAATGGTGATTTTTACGGGCAATTAAAGGGTGTCGCCATGGGCGCTATTTTTGCCCCTGATATAGCGAATTTGTTCGTTTCAGCCTTTGAGGAAAAAGTGATTTATAACAATAATGCTTTTGTGCATTGTATGAAAGACTACTTACGATATGTAGACGAAGTCTGATTTGTTTGGGAAGGGACTATTCCCCAATTACAAGAATTCCATGAGTGGCTCAATCAACAGGAATGTAACCTACAGTTCACCATGGAATATGACAAAACTTGTGTGAATTTCCTAGACCTAAAAATCTGGAACAATGAAGGGAGATTGGCCACCAGTCTATATACAAAAACCACAGCACGCAACACATTACTGAAATACACAAGCCACCATCCACAGAATTTACGAGATAACCTCCTTTTTGGACAGTTTCTCCGTATACGACGGAACTGTACCAGAAGGGAGGAATATTTCAAGGAGGCAAAAATCTTACAAACAAAACTGGTAATGAGGAATTATCCATATCGTCTAGTCAAACGCTCAATGAAAAGGGCCTGGTACTGTAGTGTAGTTCCTATTATCCCAATAGGCTCTGCGCATTGGAATAATACCTTCAATAGTATAGGCCTAGACCAGACGTTAACTAGGTCTTCTACTGTCGATATTAGACTTAAAGTTTTGGGTTTGCCAGCTAGCTCAGAGTTCACTAGAAAATTTCTCGAATAGGCAAGGAGGAGTTGAACCTCCCTGGATAGACAAGAAGGGATTTAGTTTCTGACAACCATAGAACATGACAACTTTGCTCTCCCCTAATCAAGAGTGTATCTCTAGAGTCGTGTGAAAACAAAAGACAACTTATTTTACTCAGTCAGTACGTGCATTCTTAGTTTCACCAGATTGTAGAGAAAAGGAAGAAACGGGCGTGTTCAATAAAAGATGTTATTTATTGATCAGTCTCTTTTCTCGTACAAGAGAAATGGATCGATATTATCGCAATACTTATGGTTAAGTAAAGTGCATACAATAAAATCAGAATTATGAAATAATACTGTAAAAGCATTGATATGGTTTTTAAGCCATATGCTATTTAAAATGGATAAAATAGATACATGCATATATACATTTGACTAATCGTACTCAACTGGTGCTTCTAACTACGCCTACCCCAGTGTACCTGACCTAAGCCTAATACGTGGGCGGGAATAGAAAGTAGCAGTTTAAGTTACGTTTGTTTTGCCAAGTGACTGACTCAAGAATTCTCTGCAAGGGGTTATTCAGTTCTGTACCTGAGATCTAGGATGGTTGAGGGATGGTATCTCTCGTCTTTGGTCGCGATATTCCAGGCTGCCTGCAAGGGCTGCCCGGAAGCGCCGGAGCTGGATTTCTCGGCAGGAGAAAGGCAGCGTGTGCTTCTCAGCGCGTCAGGAAGGTGGGGCTGCGCCAGCGGGGTCTGCTCTGCGCTGGGCTTCGGCAAGTCTGGCTGCTCCGATCTCGTCACCACCGCGTGTGTTTGCTTAAGGCAATATCGGTAATATTTATACCTGTAAGGTGCCGAGATTGACGTAAGGATGGACATAGATACGTCAATAAGGATGTCATACGAACTGGTCGTTAGCACATTCTTTTACTGAAGTTCTCGGTGAAATCAAAACAATGGCCGCAGGGTTTTTCCCAGGTTGTCATAGGTTTGATTTGTTTTGAGAACTCCGTATGCCTTATCAGGGGCTGGAGGAATATTGCTTGCCTAATTAGATGGCAAGCGTTATGACCTAATCAGATAACGCGTTCCTGTGCCGTGGTGTGGCTTAATCAAATAACGGTTTCTGCATCATGGGATGGCTGCTAGTTAATTTGTTAACCAGAACAGGGTCAGGAATAGGGGGATCGATACAGAACCTATAGGAATACATCACACCCACTCCACGCTAACTATGGCCATATTTACGAATCTAGGCATAGTAAAACATACTGTAGAGTATCGTGTATACCTTACCACCCCAAAATACATGTAATGCATTTCGAATTATGTAATATACGGAAAAAAATAGTCACATGTACTAAATGCACTCAAGCTGTAGAATAATGCTAAATTAATCACGCATATGTATACATTATTATTAATCGAATATGAGAATTACACATGAAAATGGCTCTTAATACAGAAGAAAAGTTCGAGACCATTTCATCACTGAATAAAAATAATTATGAACATACCAGCGGGCAGCTAATGTCTATAAAGTTTCTAAAAATAGAAATTTAGTTCTCTAAGAATAGTTCTTACTTTAAGCAGAAGATAAGTGTCCCGAAAAATCGTAAAAATATTTTGGGGCTGCTGAAAAAATTGCTGTCCGTAAACTGGAGGGAAAATTGTTCATGCTACTTTATTATTAAAGTTGAAGGCCAAATTCAGGGTGTTGGGAACGCCGTGTGCTAGCTTGCTCAAAAGTCGTTATTTCTGCTCTGGTGAGAACATCATATCATTGAGACTGTCGAAAAAGCTGTCAACAGCTTCCTGTGAAAGTTCCACTAACTCGGAAAAAGATGTAACCATGCATTCATGTGCATGATTGTCTCCATTGACGTTTTGATTAGTATTGCTGACAGAAGGTCGTACCTGATCGATGCTGCTTTCATCTTGAACTTCACTACCCCTCAATCGTAGTGGTGAAGTTTCCACGAATGCCGTCATCAGGATTGGCAGCCGTTGAGGGCAGCACAATGCATGAGCCGTTACCGGACCCAACAATGTTTCTGCATCCATTGGCGCATCCGATTGTAGCGTCAGACAGGTGTCCAACACGCATTCTTCTCCGCACAGCATGCACCTTAATACAGGTAAAACACATCTTTGCCACATTGGTCGAAATGAAAGAAACCAAGTCATGTTTAGGTCTCTAAGCCGGGATAGTCCCAGGATTTTTGATATCCGGTCCCGGTATCCAATGGCTCGGATTGTTTCTTCCCTTGTCGCAGGTGTTTTGTCTGTGACATGGTTTGCCATAACGAAATATAAGGACCAAGAATAGGATTCCTGCAATTAGTCCCAAAATCAGGGGAAGTCCGCCAAAAATCGAATGGACGAAGTCTGGAAAAATACCCAGTATGGCTTTGAATGGTGTTAATGCCATCGAAAATACTGTCTTAAATACATTTGAGACTCCACTGGTATCAGAAATATTTAAGATTTCATTCAGGATTTCTGCGAAATGTATGGGGGAATTAGTTGATAACAATGAGTGAATCTCTGCAGTCGTCCTTGCGACTAGGAGATCATACGTTTCTTTTGATGACGTGAGCCTGGTCGGCGTCTGAAGAAGCACTGTTTTCATTCTGCTTAAAGTATCAATTCGAATAGAAGTAATTTTCAAGTTAGGCCATGCCCTTGCCTCCCTGTCTGGAAAGGAGCTGGGGAACAATAAGCGTCCACAGCACATGACCTTCGCAGTCGTAGTTATGAGATAAGGAATCCCGGGCAGAAGACTACAACATCTGCGATCCACAATTAGAATGTAACTCCCGTTATAGAGTCTTTTAAAGAATGGTTCTATCTCTGTTGCAGGTGTGCCTAGCTGGTGACATGAAAGGTTATTTGAGTTCCCTTCACAGGCTCCATGCAAACTAATTCCATTACACAGAAGTGTACCGCTTAGTGACATCGCATAATTATTGCCACTAAGAAACACTTTCTGTCCTTTATTACTGACACATGCATGTGAATAGGGCAAGTTCCAAGTTGACTTAATGTACCCTTTTCCCAATTTTTCGTACATGCCAGCCTGTATATATTTTTGGCAGTATTGAAACCTGAAAGTAGATATTGGAATATTAATTATCCCATGTATTATCCATTCACTGACAGGTCGTTCTGACATTGCCACTGGTAATCTCTCGAGTTTCTCAATGCTCAGGATTGTATAATCAGCACCCTTCTGTGCCATACTGATTTGTTTATCAGTAAGGTTAAAGATATTGAATAGTGACGTTGTGTTGATTAAACGCCAAGGCACATAGCCTGAACGCAAATTTTGTAACGTCCAGCCAAGCTGTACAATAGAACGCAATTGCGACTGACCGTGTTGTAACAACAGTAAGTCTTGCGATATTATGTCGATTGCTGAAGACACAATGCTGTCCAATGAAAAAATTCTGGAGGACAGAGTCATTAACCCATTGTCCACTACAGAAAGTGATTTTTCCAAATTAATACGGTCAATTTCCCGTATACTTTCTGCTGTCTCAATTTGAGTTATCTTCCAGGCCTCGTTGTAAGCTGCATATATAGAGGCTGCTATGAAGCGTTTTTGACGCTGTTTGCGCGGTCCCATAATGAAATCACGCAAGTCAGCACCATCAGTAAGTAAACTTAGGTGTTGCTTAATTTCTGTCAGTGTGGAAGTTTGTAGCCATTGGAGGCAGAGTTTGCCCACACTGTAGGTGGTGATTATCCCTGGGTGTTGTCTTTGGGAATATCTAGGGTCTGGCCTGGTCAATGTGAACCCCTGTGTTTTGTTCAGGAATCTGTCTTGACAGTTATTAGTATCTGTGGGCCAGATTAACCATTGTTTCCAATCAGGATGTGTTCTGTTTTGGTTTAATACATAGTTTACGTCTATCTCTTCATCTGTAGAGCTATTGCTGTTCATTGTTGGCTTTGGAATAGATGGTTTGTTTAAGTCTTTGATTTTGGCTAGGCCAAGACAGGTAGTTTGTTGAACAGTGTCATTCAAAAATACAATTTGTTCTGGGATCATGCAGGCTCTAAACAATGATTCTATACCTTGTACTTGCCATTCTTTTGTACCCCAAACACTTTTTACTTCAACATTTTTGTCCCAATAATCAAAACCAAATGTATTCATTTGTTCAAAAAACGAGTCCGAATATATCAATTTCGTGTTTGTAGGCATGGTTCTTGTTCCTGTCTTATTTGACAATTTGAAATAAAATGTTTCAGCATTACTTGTGTTGAACCCTGAAAAATATGAATATTTGTCATAAAAGGTTCTTGAGCTTCCTTTTGGAGTGGTTGCACAATGTTCCCATTGATTATAATTTAAAATATTTCTAGGTTGTGCCGATTTATGTAGAAAATGGTTACCATAGTGGTTGTAACAGTAAATACTATCATAATTAGACGAACCCTGCAAATAATCATGTTTGGTAAATTTAGCAGACATCACTAGGTCAGACATCATATCATTAATACTTTCAAAGTCCCAATCATCAGCAAATGAGCTTGGTTTTACAAAGTCACTCAACGAGATCTTGATTTGGTGTGGATATTTCAGGATTTCAACCGGACCAAAAATTTCATAGTCAGTGTTGTCCCATGCTACCCCACCCGGTATAGGATTGGCTGTGAAGTTGACTGAAGAAAGTTCTCTTTTCTCGACGTGTGAAGACGTGTGCGGCTTGAGGATCAAGTTGATTTTCTGGCTTGCTGTGTCCATTTTAGCATATTTTCCCTCAATGAAGTGTCCCAAGCATAGTACCATGATGAGCCAAAGTATGAGGATAAATGCACCAAAGGCCACCCAAAATTCAATCCATGGAGAAATTAGATAAGTTTCTTTCAGTTGTTTCAAAAGTTCCTTAGCTTTATCTTTAAAGGTTTTTGTTGATGGCTGTGTCTTTGATTCACTGAGGTCTTCAGAGGAATCATTGAAGTTTATGAAGTAGCCGGATGCCGTTCTGTCAATTGTTCCAATTGCTTCAGGATTAATGTTTCTTGCAGCTTCAGCATATTCATTTGTTACTTCATTGTAGGTTGGTGTGTCTCTACTAAATGTTTTTATTTGGGTTTTTAGAGGTGTGAGTTCCAATGCATTGTTGCATAGTCCTTGTTGTTGTTCTGTAGGCGTTTCGAATGTGATTAGCCTCTTAGTTAGGACCTCTGTATTTGTAGCAAACCTTGGTGTTCTACTACTTATCGGGAGTCCACTTGGCCTACTGTTTGTTATCGGCCACATGATTGTGGTTTTACCAGTGCGATGGATACAACTCGGTTCTCCTTTTTACCAGCAAGCGGCGGTAGTACAACTGATCTTGTCCCGTTGATGGACAAGACAGGAACTGCTTTTCTGTAAGAAGGCCCAAATTCCTTCTTTACCGCGATCTTTTCTCTGACTAGATCCCCGACTTTTGGTATCCAGACAGGTCTTGCTGGGACAGGTGGTGTTTCTTCAGTGGTTGTTGGCTGCTGTTTTAACTTTATGTTGCTCAGGTCTTTTCTTGTTTCGTTTAAGTCCTGCAAAATAGCCAAACGATCTTTGATATCAAAGCTTTTTTCTTTCACCACTGAAGTCTGACTGTCAAGATCTAAGACCATCATCCTAGTCCCAAACAATAATTCGTACGGACTGAATCCCTTCAGAGAATTTCTTGGCAGGTTGTTTAGACTACGTTGGACACTTATTAGATGTTTGACCCACCCAGCTCCCGAACCTAATATCCTTCCTGTTACAGATTGCTTTATGCCTTGTTTTTTTCTTTACACCATCCCGTATCCCTCAGGAAGGAAGTGAGAAGAATCCCGCTGTGCTATGCTCATTTGGCCATGCTTCCCCACAGGCTTGAGGGCTAAAGTGAAAACATTGGTCAAACGTAGCATGCTCCTAGCGTATATGCCATTTAGACTCGCAAATCTTTTTATAACAGTCCCGACGTCAGCCGAGTGCTGGGGTCTACATTATAAGTGGAAACTAGTCTTTATTTGTTAACTGGACGCATTATTTACACTGGTTTTATTGATTCTTGTTTAGCCCTTCTCGAGTGAAACGCCATGGTATTACACCGTTTCTCTCGCCGCTGCGATCTCTGTTGCAGTCCGGGCATTTTTTTACAAAAATGTGATGCTGCAGGCTCATGCCTGGCCACCAGTACACTGATTGTAGTTCTTCCAGAGAATCTTTTAGTTTGAGATGACTAAGACCCTCACCTATATGTGCGTCTACAATTAACAAAGTTCTCCTGTCCATGTTTGGAATTACTCTATCCCCCACTCCAGGGATTCGAGTAAAAGGAACGGAGTTTGCATCGATTATGTATGTATATTTGAGTGGGTAATTGATCGGTAACGCTGAGCAGTCGCCTTTTGATGACGTTCTCACCGCCAGCACTGTTTCACCGTCAATGTATTTCACTGTACGCTTTTTTCTAGCTACGGAAGCCGATTTAGTTGCTACCGCTGTGGCTGTCTCAGCCAATGAATTCCCT